>NC_143578.1:50871834-51539334 GCF_048544385.1 Mastigoproctus giganteus | reverse complement strand
GAAATCTTGTCTTGGCCATCTTAGTCGGTCTCAGACAAAGGTTGCGTATTTTTTATCCGATAAAAACAAGTATATTTACTATGGCCTTTGTTGTTTCTACGAACATTCTAAGCAACCCAATCTAATAAATAATAATCTATCTCACTCCAAAAATAACTTTGCTAGAACTAGAGTACACCAATAACAACAAATCGCCAAAACCATCAAAAATATCAACATTTTAATCTTTAGAAACACCACCCAAGTGCAGAAGGCGCCACATAATTTTTACTAATTCTATTTCCGCTCTAATATTTACACCGGAAATGGCAAAACTCTGTTTTGCCAACCGAAACATTAAGAATCAATCACCAAATACCTTGTATGTGTAGCTATCGGCAAATATTTATTGCCATAATCTTTCATCTTCATTAATGGGGAGTAAAAAGATAGATGGAGTATTGATTAACTAAATGACAGCAATGGAAACCCATTTCTTTTGTTTCCAGGCAGAACATATTAACTTCTATTTCAAAATAAGTACATTTTCTGTTCTTTTTTTCCCTCTCTCTCTCTTCTTTCTCGCCCAAAGAACAAACCATCCTTCACCAGTGTAGTGTCAATGACTTTAGCTTTCCCTCTCACTTCACTGAGCAGATTTTACTCTTAATGACAGGGTAGAATTTTTCATTTTTTTTTTTATACGCGTTCTTTTTTCTTCGCTCTTTCAGATTACTAGTCATTTAAGACTAAGATCAGAAGAGAAAGATTAATCGTTAATTACACATCACACTATTTGGTGCAGAATGATTGCAAACTCCGTTAATACCTTGGCTTCTTTCTTTTAGAATAAGTGAGGCGTTCTATCATGCAAAAAGGGTTAGCACATCTCTTGTTATACTTAGGTAATTGCTAGCGTTCACCTCCACCAGTTTCTTTCTTGGACTTTTTTTTTTCCTTTTTTTTTTCTACTTCTTGGAGTAATTATTAAACCTCAAGGTATGATTTAATTTTCATTTTCACACAAGTACATTTGCATCGGGGTGCGCAGAGAGGATGGAGAATTTTTATTAAAATTAGAAGTTAAAAAAAAAATGTCTTTTTCCATTACTAACTGGAAGATGGAAAGTGATTTATTTTGATCAACGTAGTCTGTAATTCGTAGGAAGACTTTAACAACTTTTGCATAAATTATCTTCTCTTTAATGAAATAAATTGAAAACTAGAGGCGCTTGTGAATTTAAATGCGATATCGATCCTTCAATGATGTCGAATAAAACACTTCGAAAAGAACCTTAAAATTATTCAGGAAATACTAAACGTTAAGAAATTTTAGATTATTAAACAGACTCCGATTATTAAGAAGATTCGGATTATTGGGAAAGTTCGAATTATTGAGATTTTTATGTATATCTTTAATTATTTCAAGATGGTCAAGGATCGACACCACCCTCACCTAAAAATATTTGAGTTAGAAATTTGAAACTTGGCTGGCAATTTTATCCTTTTCTATATAACTACATTCTAGAGCTACACATTTTTCCCATCAGTGGATTCATTTAGGTCTCTTGAATAGAATTCCTCACTTTGAACAGAAAACCGGCTTTCCACTTCATTAATTACTCCCTCATCAGTCTTAAATGTGCGACCCGTAATGGTTTCTTCATTTTAGAGAGGTGGAAGAAGTCTGAAGGTAAGAGATCGGGAGAATAAGGTGGGTACTACACATTTTCAAAGCCACAGTTGATTGTAAATTCCACTGTGAAAGCAGTCTTGTGAGCAGGAGCATTGTCCATTGTCGGCTAGGGGCCAGGCAGCTTTGGATAGCTTCCCACGTCTCTTTAACTTGATAGCCTCTTTTAACTTTCCCAGGATGATTCTGGAAGGGCGACACGTTTTAGAGTCCAAGAAGGCGTTTTAGAGTCCAACTGAACTTTTTAGTTGTGCTTTTGAACAAGTGAGTTTTTTTGGGAGTTGATGAAGATGCATGCTTCCATTTTTTGCTCATCTATTTTGTTTTTGGGTCATGGTGATGTACCCAGCATTCATGCGTCGTCACAACTGAGTCAAAACCAAACTTTGGTTTGTGATGTTTCTCCTGATATTCCTTTGGTTTGAGATATTCCCATATCCTATTATGATAATCCACCATCACGCCTCTAGTTAGGAGGATCCACCTCCTTTTGTTGTTCTAGATGAGAGTGCCATCTTCTCATCCAACTGTTTGCGCGCGCTTTTTATATTCTACTCTTAACTGGTACTGCCACCCTACGTGGTAACTTGTAGAATTACTTTCCAGGAATAAGACAACCTAATAACAATAATTGCTATTGAATACAAAGTAAGATGAATCCATTTTGTATCCACCACATTCTTGAAATAAATCAAAAAGTATGATTATTGCAATTTCTAGATACCTCTCCATACTTTGACCAAGTTCCACTCGTCTTTGCTTCAACAGACCCCATAAACTCAAATTTAGTCTTAACGGTTTCAATCGTAACTCAAATTAGATGCAATATTCTGAACGATTCAATTCTTTTTAACTCACTTAACAGAAGAAATCGGTAATAGCAGATTTTATTATTCATTGCATAACTGCCGAGTAAGTTTGCTAAATGTGTGCCCAATTGGAATTCCCTTATGAATAGATTCGAATCTCCAATTATGGTACAAAAGAGGTAGCTACGCTCAGAGAAAGCCAGCCAGACACGGACGAAGTTCTTATTACAATTTAAGTGTGCGAGTATTCGTCCTTTTCATGAAACGCTGTAGCGGCCCACAAATCCAGTGTGTGTGTTTCGAAAATGCCTTCCGCTAGCAGCAACCGCTTCTCCTACGGAGACACGGCTACACCCCAGGTATCATGAAAGCTGTTACACTCATTTGGAGATTTTCAGATGCTGGCGGGTGTTGATCGATTTCTGCACTGACGGAAATGACTGTAGTCAAACCTCCCCACCCCCTCTTCATGCAAGGCCCCCCTCTTCTCCTCCAGTCAGCGGAACAAGCAGTATCTGGGGCTTCGTGCGCACCATACTAGTAGGCTACACCTTACAGGCGTGTACAGGCTCTGGAGAAACCAGGGAAAGACAGATGATGTGTTAAATTGACCATCAGTTCACCTGGTGGACTTCGCAGTAAGTATAGTTTTCCTGTTCAGCCACTAATGTCGGTGTACTTGTGTGTCATTGGTTGCTTTGGAAAGTTTAAAGGCGGATAGGAACTGAGTTAGTATTTCGGATGAATTGATTGCTCTAGAATAATATTTGATTAAGCGCGCGGTGTAGTTTGCATTATTCGATAGTGGAAACCGAATTATGTAAATGAATACGGTCCAGTTAATTTTCAATACCAAATCTTGCAACCCCTGTAAAGGATGCTTCTCGTTTGAACGTATTTTACATTGAAATTGTATTTATAATTTAAAACGGGGAAAAGGAAGTTGATGAAATGTTGTTGATTGTTTTGCAAACCAGTATTTCTCAGAATAGGATATCCGCTTTGGTCAAATCTCGCGTTAACCACACCAACATAATCTCCTATCCCCAGTAATAAATAATATTATCTTTATAATTATTTCAAATTACTTAATTGTAGAATTTATTATTTAACAGCATTTTAAGAGAGAGAGAGCATCATTTAAGACCTACGTAGAATACTTTCTAGTCGACCTCTGTGACCTCCTTCTGTAAAACACTTTTCTGTTCCTCTCCAAAGATCTCAGCATTTTGAGAATGACTGGTGTAAATATCCGACTGTTTATAACAGCGATTTCTTGTAATTAGTGCTCTTTGGTGGATTTTATACTGAATCATGCATTTCATGATTATATGTTTTGTTTCTTTAATCTTAAATGTCTTTTTTTCCAATAAATATATGGCCAAAATCATGCTAGACCATGCTCGTATGTTGCAGGCGCTTAGTTGGATTATAATGTGGCTTAATGGCAAAAGTGCAGTTGGAAAATAAACTATTAGAACTAATAATTATTTGTGCTTTTAAATCTAGTGTTTTTTGCAATAATTTAGAACCTTAAAAATGTATAATTTTAGGCAATGAGGCCTTTTTATCTATTCAAATTGCACATTGTAGAATGTGAACTTTATGAACTTTTACATTATTTATATTCAATCATAAAAAAGTTATTTTCATATCAACTTCCTTTAACAATATAATAAATGATGCCTTGAAATTGTTTATTTCAATTTTAACAATAGATATGATGTCTCGCGAATGTTCATTTCAGCTTCGATTAACAATAGACTTGACGTCTCGTGAATGTTCATTTCTGAATTGAACTTTTTGATAACAATGAGTTATGATGATGAATTTGAACTAAAGTTGTAATTTCGCGCGTTAACTATGAAAGAACTTTAGTTATTTTCTTTAAAGATAATAAAACTTTCTTTAAACAATAAAATATACGTAGAAAGTGAACTTTTACATTATTTATATTCAATCATAAAAAGTTATTTTCATATCAGCTTCCTTTAACAATAGAAATGATGTCTCGCGAATATTCATTTCAACTTCTGTTAACAATAGAAATGTTGTCTGGTGAATGTTAATTTCTGATTTGAATTTCTGTTAACAATAGACATGATGTCTCGTGAATGTTCAATTCAGTTTCGATTAACAATAGGAGTGATGTCTCGCGAATGTTTATTTCAACTTCTGTTCACAATAGAAATGTTGTCTCGTGAATGTTAATTTCTGCCTTTTTTTCTATTCAAATTCCATATTGCAAAGCCAAATGATATTGATCAATAAAATGTACGTACAAAGTGAACTTTATGAACTTTTACATTATTTATATTCAATCATAAAAAGTTAAGTTTCATATCAGCTTCCTTTAGCAATAGAAATGATAGACAGGGAATTGTTTATTTCATTTTTAACAATATACATGATGCCTCGCGAATGCTCATCTCAATTTCTGTTAACAATAGAAATGATGTCTTGTGAATGTTAATTTCTGTTTGAACTTCTGTTAAGAATAGACATGAAGTCTCGTGAATGTTAATTTCTGATTGAACTTCTGCTAATAATAGACATGCAGTCTCGTGAATGTTAATTTCTGATTTGAACTTCTGTTAAGAATAGACATGAAGTCTCGTGAATGTTAATTTCTGATTGAACTTCTGCTAACAATAGACTTGAAGTCTCGTGAATGTTAATTTCTGATTTCAAACTTCTATTAACAGTCGAAATGATGTCTCGTGAATGTTCATTTCTGAATTGAACTTTTGATAACAATGAATTGTGATGATGAATTTGAACTAAAGTTGTAATTTCGCGCGTTAACTATGTTAGTTATTTTCTTTAAAGATAAAAATGGCGTAGAAATGGCTTTAAAGATAAAAAATGGCGCTAGCATCGGCGTAGTGTGCTTATACTTTCTGGGATATGCATATAATTTAGACTCTTTATACCACATAACCACGCAGTTTGAGATTAATACAACCTAACTAGAGGATGCTGCAGCAACTCCAAACGGATTTTAAGAACGCTACTCTATTAAAAGAACGCAAGAAGCGTTCGTTAGGATATTTAGCACACTGCGAATAAGAATCGCAGGCTACTATCACCAAACGACTAACCGAAGCTGAATAAACATTAACTGTCATTGGCTATTAGCGGAAGATATCTGTTGATGTGGCGGATCAAGGAGGCGAAGGTCTGTGTGAACTAGATGGGTCTCCACTTCCTTTGCTTCGATGACCACTGTCAACCGCAAATGAGAGGGGGGTTGCCGGCTTTCTTTGTGCGGACGGGATCTTCTCTCGGACGGTCGAAGGCCTAGCGAGTTGAGCGAGCGACTATCAACCAAACGCATCGGGTGGAAAGAGCAACCATCCGCGACGGACAGGACCCTGCCGCTGGCGACGGCGGACGCCGGTTTTCCTGCGAGGAAGGCGCCGCAAAGATTTTCGGCGCGTCGGCTAGTTTCCGTGGAAGAGGAGACATCACAGGCGGTAATGTCAATCTACGATTTTTTTTTTTTTTTCTTATTTGGAAACGCTCTAAGCTTGCTTTTTTTTTTTTCTGCATTTGGTTCAGTTTGCTGATGTCTTTGTGGGATTAGAAGAAACTTACATAAGCATCTCCTGCTTCTGTGATAAGATTAGGGCGACGGAATGTTGTTACGGCTCTGAAAATACACGGCATGAGCGCTCGTATACCTCAGTCCCCGTGACCAACCCCCCCTCCTTCCCCAACTTCTCATTTCCCCAAGCAACGGGAATGGATGATACAACAACTGTCTACGGAACGCACAGAAAAACGCCTACACCCTTCATCCAATGGCATAAAGAAGTGTTGTGGAGTGAAGGGTCCCTGAAAACCGAGATTCCTTCACATAAGCCTACAATTAAAACAGTCGTACAGAGCTTGTGTTGTTATGGAAACACAAAAACATTCGCTTAATTAATGACAGTTCTTGAGAAATAGATGGAAGGAGTAGATCTGCGTGTGATACTCCATCTTGTGTTTCTGTCCCCTCCACTTCCCGCCCAGAAGGTCAATTAGGGTCTTCTTGAGTCACCGCTGCGCAATTCTAGCGTTGGTCCGAGACTCGCTGTACAAAGTCTAACGTGAGAGACAGAAGGAATGTATCCGAACCGAACTGGGTTCTGATGTGGGTTCGAATACAGAAACATAGCAGAATGAATGAGAGAGAGAGGTTGAAAATTAAGACAAGACCAAAAGAAAGGGGAAAGATGGATGAAGAAAAATAAAGGATATATGCTAAGGAAAAGAACGACTGAGAGAAAGAGAGACTTAGCGATTATATGTATATATATATAATCGATTATGTATATATATATATATATATATATATATATATATATATATATATATATATATAATCGCTAAGGAAGAATGAACGAAAGAAAGAAAGAGGAAGATACGGAGGAAAAAGTGAGAGAGAATAGACGAAAGAAGAAGATATGGAGGAAGCATAGAATGAACGAAAGAGAGAATGCATGAAAGAAAGAAGAATATAAGGAGAAAAGAGAGAAAATGAATGAAAGAAAGTGTAATATAAGGAGGAAAGAGAGAGATAAAAGAGGGAGAATGAACGAACTAAAGAAAAAGGTACGAGTGAGACAGAGCGAATGAACGAAAGAAAGAGGAAGATAGGGAAAAAAGAGAGAGAAAAAGAGAGAAACAGAATGAACAAAAGAAAGAGGAAGATATGCAGGAAAGAGAGAAAGAGATTGAGTAATTGCATATAAAATACAGAATAAAGCGAGAAAGAGAGAAAAACTGAACGACTGTGACTGAGTAATCGAGTTCACAATATAAAATGAACAAATGAAGAGAGAGAGAGAGAGAGAGAGAGAGAGATGAAGGAATAACTCTTGTGTTAAATAAAATTCAGACAAACAGGGCGACAGAAAGAAATATAGAAAAAGGATGGAGATTGAAAAGAGAAGAGAGAGAAAGAGGCAGAGGGAAAGAGAGACAGAGGGAGAAAGAGACATGAAAAGAGAAATAGACAGAGAGAGAGGCACACAGAGGAAAAGGGAAAAGAGAAATAGCGACAGAGAGAGAGGCACACAGAGGAAAAGGGAAAAGAGAAATAGCGACAGAGAGAAAAAGAGAGACAAGAGAGAAACATACATGAAAAAATAGATGGAGAGATAGGAGACAGAGAGAGAGAGAGAGAGAGGGACAGAGAGGGAACGAAAGACAGGGGGGAAAAAGAGATATATATGTAGAGAGAGAGGGAAGGAGATTTTTAGAAAAAGAGATGTTTAAGAAAAGTGAGACAGAGATATGAAAAGACGGTGAGAGAGAGAGAGAGAGAGAGAGAGAGAGAGAGAGAGAGAGAGAGAGAGATAAAGAAGATAGATAAAGAACCAAATGTGAATGATGAGGGGGTTGCATGAAAAAATAACAGATTGAGAATAGGAAGGAACTATGCAAGTAAAATCTGGACAGAGATGCGATTTGAAGGAATTTCTAAACTACACGCGACGTATTTTCCAAATTAGGCTGTCCTAAACGCTCGCAATTCGATCAAAGTGGCCACGCAACTAAACTACTTACCCCTCACTATTCCGCTGTGAAGTTGATAAATCCGCACTTATACAACACATCGCTTGGGAGCAGATAGGGTGTGATGGAGAGAGAGAGAGACTGATGTTTAATGTAACACGCTAGGAGTCGCACTCGTGGAATATGATGGCGCTGAAGGCCTCAGAACTACATCTGAGTACGAAACTTCTGGCAGAGGGAGCGCCTTTTTAAAGGAAAAAACCCTACCACTTTGAGAGATTCGAAATAGCATAAAAGTAGACGCAGCAGAAGACCCAAAAAAATATCACTTTCTCTAAAATCTTCTCTTCTAACAATATAATAGTTCGCATTGTTGCGAAAATTCAGCTGACGTCACAATTAAATATCGCGACACTAAAAGCGCCGAAATTGACAACTTCTATTGACTACTAAAACAGAAGATTTTCGCCGAAACATTATCAAAGAAAAGAAACAGCGGAGAAAAGTTATTGATGACATGGCAGCAGACGACACTTGACAGAGTGTGTGAACACAATTGAAACTCCTCAATAGTCAAGATCAATGATCACCTGTATAGGATTCGTCTGATTGCTACAGCCAGACGCGTTAAGAACCGACTATTCTAAACTCGGTATATCTTTGTTGTCAGCCGATAAAATATAGTTCCATTTAATCTTGTTGCCAGAAGAACAACGAGTGGCAACTTGGCCGAAGAAAGAGTACCAGATACTGTCCGCACACTAAATAATTCATAGCGGGTCAGTGAGCGAGGGAAAATCATAAATTATTAGCCCACCACCCACTGCGCAGATATCAAGCTTGATGGATGTGTGAAAGCAAGCCGTATTAAATTGACCTAAACAGAGCCGAACCCTTCCGTTGTGTGTGTTTACTGCGCTTTAAAAAAATCGCACGCGTCTGCTTATTTATAGCTGACTTTGCGGATTTATAAAATTGATTAGTAGAGTTGCAGACTTGAATTCGTTATACACACGAGCCAAACTTGGTCATCATACCTCTATCCTTGAATGTTTTCTCTATTGACAAGTTGAGTTCATAATAGTTTGCTTATAAAACATTCAAGTGTAGCTGTGTTTACCCGAGGTCCAAGGTCCGGTCTTAGTCAAAAACAACTAGGATTTAGGAAGAAATTCTTCAGGATTAAATGTGGTCAGATCGTATTGGTAGGAAGAGAAAAATGCCACTGATAGATCTACATACTCGTAAAAATAATAAGCCTATTTTGAAATAGGCCTATATTTTATGAGGCCTATTTTACATGAATAGGCCTATATATTTTATTGTTTGAATAAGCTTGTTTTATACATAGCCCTAGCCTTATGTTTATGGAAAAGGCTTGTATTTGTATAGTTATTATATGTATATTTTGCTATTATAGGGACATTTTTATAGCTTACACGTGTCTATTTTCTATAGATAGGCCTATGCCTTCTGTAGTTTACAGAAGCTATTTTATGTGAATAACCCTATATGTGTTATAGTTTATTTAGACCTATTTTATGGAAACAGGCCTATATTTTTATACCTACATGTACATTTTACAATTATTGAGGTCTATGTTATAGCTTACATGGGCCTATTTTATATAAATAGGCCTATGTATTTTATAGTTTACAAAGGTTAGGCGAATAGGTCAATGAATTCTGTAGTTTACAGAGGTTATGGGAATAATCCAATACATTTTATAGGCTACACAGGTTATGCGAATAGGCACATATATATTAAGGTTTAAAAGTAGACCTGTTTTACACAAATAGGCCTGTTTTATACAAATAGGCCTATATTTTTATATTTAACATACGTGTACTTTACAATTATATAAGTCTGTTTTGACTGAAGTAGGTGTATATAATATTGGCTATTGCAGACAATAGGCCTATATCTTTTAGCTTACATGGGACTATTTTATATAAATAGGCCTATGTATTTTATTCTTTATAAATAAAAATGGTATATGAATGGAAATTTGTAGAGAATGACGAAGTTTTACCTGCAATAAACGATTTATGTTTATTCATGAAACGAAAAATTGCGCATATCAAAAGAAATGGTTAAAGGAAGTCATCATGGAAGTAAACTATGTTCGCTCTGAGATTTTCATCAATTAGAAAAGTAAAAAAAAAAGTCCCAATCAGAGAATTAATCTTAATTGAGTCTTTGAAGGCAGTTAGCGGCTTGAGATCGCCTCTCTAGAATATCATCTCTATACATTCGATGGCATTTAGGTCCGGTAACCACTCTGGCCACTCCATTCTGCGTATCACCGTTGATGGTTTTTGCCACATAATTATCCAATATCGGAGAAAGAGAAGGCAGCTTTTCTTGATATCGGTACCTTCTTCTCCATATCAGAGGATGTCAGGAATGGAGCTGAGACTCATTACTGAAGAGCATTGCCAAAGTATGAATACAACTAGCTCGATTTCGATTGGGTATTCCGAATATGAATGTAAAATTAAATATTAAAAATTCTGTTTTATTTGAATAAAACAAAAACTAGACATGTTTAAAAGCCTATTTTGTATTCCACCATTTCTTGCACAAAACCTATATTAACAGATCTACAAGTGCGCGTTTAAAACGGATTAAATAAACGATTTCCCTCAAGAGCAGGTTTAATATCTCCTCCACCCTCGTAGGTTTCTGTTCGCAGTAATAATGAGAATATTTCTTATTTTAAAAGAGCGTATTCTTATCTAGTAAATCTTGTAATGAATACGTGCGTGTATGTTTACTCAGCCAGTATTGATTTATCCCCCGACAAAGGCCCTTAAATTTCACATTAACATCCTCTTCTTCCAGGCAGAGGCATACGATAACCTACAGGATCATTGAATTTGATGTTTACATTACCTTTGAACAGTTTCAATCGCAGTGAAACGCATTCAGAAAACGTGATCCACCTGCGTGGTCACGTGCCACTTGCTGGTATAGTATACTGTTGAAAAAAGAACTAACACTTTGAGGCCCTTTCGTTCTATTTCACTCACCCCCTTCTGCAGTGCACCGATACAAAACAAAGGGGGGAGGGGGAGGAAACTGGTTCCCAGGGACGACCGTGGTAGGATTACTGTTGGGGAAATCCTACCCTTTTTTATTTACGAAATATAAACATACTCCTGCCCCCAACTCCATCACTTCAGAACGATTCTTTAAGGGATTAGAATTTTAAAAGGGTTTTGCAGTGACATCATTCCCATATCAAGAACGAAAACATTGCTCATTGAGTGTAGAAATAGAGCGAAAGAGCAATGATGGGGGCCAGATAGAGGGAAAGGGGACGTAAGTGGAAAAGAGAAGAGAACGAATAGAATGAGAAGTAAAAATAAAGAGAAAATTAAGAATAGGAAGTGAAAGACAAAGGCTAAAAACTGTGGGTAGAATAGATGGACAGGTAGATGGATAGACAGAGGAAGGCAGAGAGAGAGAGAGAGAGGGGGAGAGAGAGAGAGAAAGAGAATAAAAAATAAATAGAAGAGAGAAAGAGAAAGAAATAGAATAGGAGAAGAGAGAAAGAGAATGAAATGGAACAGGAGAAGGAGAGAATGAGAAAAAGCTAAAGGTAAAGAAAGAGAAAGAATGAGAACGGGAGAAGAGAGGAAGAGAAGGAGAGAGAACGAATGAACAGAGACAACGGATGAATCATAGTTGTAGTTCATTTTCGTATCAAAAGGATTTTCATTTATTTTTCTTTATGATTCAGTTCTCTCATTCTTTTCATTATGTTCTTTCCTTATTTTTTTTCCCTTTTTATGTGGCATTTATAAGTTATTTTTTGAAACATTTGCACACAGTGAGGATCTTTAAAACACATTTTTCAGCAATGGGCATTTACTTAAAACGATGATCTTTTGGGGCATTCCATGAGAATCTTTTGTAAAGCAGGATGAAGCTTTCAGTTGGAAAAGTGGGCTGGAACCACTGGGTGTTATTAGGAGGTCCGGGTCATGTACAATACAAACAACTCTGTAAAATATTCTCGTGGCTAATGCAATCGTCATGATCTCCATTGCAGTCTGCAGAAAAAGCTTGCATTCAAATCCCATAAAGATGAAAGCATCCTTTTAGGAATTATTTTCTCCACTGTGGCCAAATTAGTCGGTCATGGGCGAGGCCAAACGACTTTTTTCTTACGAAAATGCAGTTTTTCATCCCACAAACTGATCGTAGAATATATGCAACCTTCAGACAGAATACACAGACGCCCCATGACCTCAATTACCTTAACACAAAAGCGAAACACGAAACAATAACAACCTTGAAAAAGATAACCAATAAGAAAGAAACAAAGCAAAGAGAGAGAGAGAGAAAGAGAAAGAGATAATAGACATAAAAATAGAAGAAGAAAAAAAGAGATTTGTATGTGAAAGAGAGAGAGAAGACATGTATCAGGAACGTAGAATGAAAAGAGAGAATGAGAGACAGAAGAGTGACAGAGAGCAATAGAAAGACAAAGAAAGCGAGCAAACAAAGAATAAATAGAAAGAGGGAAAGAGAAAGACAGAGAAAGAAAGGCGAGAAGACACAAAATAAATAGCGAGAATTAGAGGGCGTTAGAGAAAGAACAGAAAGACAGATAAAAAAGATGGATATGTGTCTGCGTCAATGACAAAAAAAAAAAAAACAGACAGATAGAGAGATAAAGACAGAGAAAAGTAAAAAAAGAAGAGGCAAAGATAAGGTCAAGAGAGAGATAAAATCAGGAGGGAAAGGCCAGAGAAAGAATGAAAAGCTAGAGAGAGAGAGAGAGAGAGAGAGAGAGAGAGAAAGAAAAATTAAGAAAGAGAGACAGAGAGGGAGTGGGCTGAAATGACATTACTATAACATATCAAAAGATAACTAAAAAAATGTAATAATGAAACGATCAAGAATTAAGAATGAAGAGAAAGAAAGAAGAAATAAAAAAGAAGAAACATGCTTGGTACTTTTGACCGGACAGAAGTATAAAACAAAAGTTCTTAAACAACCTTCCGGTTGCGCAATTACTATTTCGATCCCAAATAAAGTAGAACACCAGTTGCAGTCTGCTCAAGTATAAAATCATTACGCGCAAGTTAGAATATGCCAAAAATAGAAAGAAAGGTTAACCAGTAGATGAAATGGTAGCTTTGGTCAGTAGTGTGCAAGACTATTTGCCATTTCGCCCATTTCTTGGAGAATACAGAGTATCGCTCGTGGCAGATGGTGAGCCCTGATAAGGGCAATCTCTGCCAGATATTTTGTTTTATTTTATTTTGCGTATTTTTCGGTCTTTCGAGTACCTCCCACTCGTAAAGACGCCCTCAATTAACCAAGAAAATCATCTTCCCCTTCCCAGAATCACAGGTGGTCTTGATACTCCAGATAACCGAACACGTCCAGTACTACCCTTGTCAACAAAAGACCCGGGCGAGTCAGATAATAACACGATCGCGGCGATTAAAACGTACAAACGATAACCCCCTATGGTTAGCGTTTGTAGAAACGCTGTCCGAGTCATCCGACACACGGATGTCAGATGTTAAGGCCAGATTAAGCAACAACCAGCCATAACCCCATCGTCGGAGTGTTTTTTCGCCGGCCCTTTCTCCGATTCTGTTGTATGCATTCGCTTTATTTTACCATTCGAGAGGAGGGAAAGTGGAGACAATGACGTCAGATAATAGTCCGCGCTATTGGACGGGGGCGCTCATAGCACCGCCCTATCCCCAGCACTGATGTGTCGTGGTGTCGTCGTCATGGCCATGTATTCGGCGGAGAAACTGTGCGTCAGGAATGGCATTATTCTCAAGATGTGCATCAGTGATATGAGCCTTTCCAATCGATCATCCCATTAAAATATTGTGATAAACATATTATATTTGCCAGTGGCGTATAAAACGTACTGGTCGTATCTCGCCGCCCATTCTCTAGCCAAGATTTACTGCTCACCGAGGCTGCCGCCCGCCAGCTCACTGATAAGGAACCCCGAAGAAGGCCTTCTCCAATATCAAGGTAAGATTAGCCTGCCGTATCGCGCTAGATTTATTACGAATGGCTCTTTTGCTATCTATCTTACTGCACGCGGTCGCGAGCGCTTTGGTAGACTGGTGTCAAGAACTGATTAGGGCCCGCCATCGACTCGCGGCAGCGGCGCGTTCTTCAGAACCATTGATTAGAAAGTACTCATTAGAAATTGCTCGCCCAACAAATAAACACCTTATCAGCAACTTGTCCACACATTCACCAGTGCGTGAGCCGACGCGTTCGCTTGACACATACGGACCGTCACAATCCGTCGAATTAAACAGCGTTTATTTAACCGACTGTTTTTTTTTTCTTTTTTTTTTATTTCTTTTTTTTTATTTCAATACTCCATTCTTATTTGGCCGTAAGTGTGTGTGCGCGCCGAGAATCCGGAGACGCAGTCGCTGCCGACATCTTGTTCCCCCCCTCCTCCTCCTTCATTGCAACTTTACTAACCTGACAAACGGGCGACAAGCAAGCAAGCACCTTTTGACCGGCACTCTCGGCAGCCGGATTGCATTACCTCCTTCCCTCGTACCATGACCTCTACTGCACTTTCCGAAGCTCGCAGTAGTATCCACGGATGTGCACTTGCTGCTACAAGTAGTCGGTGTCGGTTTCCTACGGGGATAGTGGTGCACCATTATCGCTTCTCGGTGAGAAGGTGGCATTTATTGGTTCACTTTGGCGTAAGGGATACTTAGTGGAGAAAAAAAAGAAGTGTGTGGAAGAAAACGGTTCGAATCAGACACGCTTAACCGCAGTCCAACTTGGTAATCTTGATCAGGGATGTATACCGACTATCAAAGGAAAAAAGATGGGTTTACTATCCTCCCAATCACTTAAGGTAAGAGCTCTACCTTCTTCCTTTCTCTTTTCTTAGTTCAGTTTCTTAATCAGCTAGTCAAATCATATCGCAACATTTGTATGATTCTAGTTATAAAAATCTCGCTTTGATAATTTTAAATTCGCGCGCTGAAATCAAATAAAACGCGATTTTTATTGTTAAATAACGAGAAATGTACAATTTCGCGCGAACTGCAACGCAACAATAGAATGATGCATGTGATATCGCGAGTTCAGTTTAAAAAAATGTACATTTCAGACTAATAAAAAGAAACAATGGAATGATGCACGTGATAGCGCGAGTTCAGCTAGAAAAAGAAAATGTACATTTCACACTAATAAAAAGTAACAATGAAATGATGCACGTGATAGCGCGAGTTCAGCTATAAAAAGTGTACATTTCAGACTAATATAAAGTAACAATTGAATGATGCACGTGACAGACAACATATCGCGACATCAGATAGAAAAAGCTGTACATTTCAAAGTAGAATAGATCGGTTAGAGAGGGAAAAACTAATCTATGTTTAAAACTAACAGATCAGTTAGAAAAAACTAATGTACCTTCCAAAATAATAGAAAGTCGATCACTTGGACACATCAGTTAGAACAAATCCAATGTACACTACAAACTAATACAAAATGGATAAGCGATTGTTTAAAAGGAGACAGAATATATTTAAATAATACTCATTATCTATTTTGGTATTAGTTTGGATAGAAAATTAATAATACACTAACATGTCTCTAAGCAACTGATCTCCCAATATTCTAATTTATAGGTAATTAAAATAGAACAGAAAATAGGTTCAAATACCGCATTTCAAATACCGCGTTAGCTATTCCTATTATTTTTATATCAATTATTTACTTTTATAGAGGAAAATTCTAATCCTGGTCAAAGTTCGTTGACAAGGAAACCTAATAGCTCATTGATAAATCTATAGATAATCAGAGAATCGCAAACACAGTTGTCTAAACACCCACAGCGCTTACCCAACTAGAGAGAAACAATCTTCTCTCTATCAATACCATTTGTAGGAAGTTTCACATACCTCAGATGTTTTCTAATTCAAATAAAACGACGTTAAATAACAAGCTACCGTTTCTGTGGAGTGTTATCTAAATAAATAAAAAAAGGGGGGAATTTTAGCTTCTTCTGCACTGCACAACCATTTCTGTGTTTTAAAAAGAAACTGTTTTTATCTCCTGAGATATCGGGATACCATCCAGACTATCATCATTGCTGAAGCAGCAGATACACCACGATAGAGATGCAAAAAAGCAGACAGACGGACAATCAGGAAGCTTGCCAAACGATGAAATGAGAATGTGTCCTGTGTGTAGTCGCTTGTGCCATAAATTACACCTCTGAGCAAAGTGTTAAGTATATTATATCAGGGGAACATTGTTCTTTGTATGATGCTCCATACCTGTTGAATGAGTTCTATTAACTTGATGCGGACAATGCGGGCTGTTTTTTCACATTTCTAAATAATGATCCGCTCTTTTCCGTACTGGCGACACCAGGCGATCGGGTTGTACCAAGACGGAGCCTTATTTTTTGTGTGTTTATTTTAAAATTTAGGGGTGAATAAACTGATCTTAGTAACAGATGATGGCAATCGGGTCTAGCAAGTGGCGAATCCGCGTTCTCTTGAGAAATGCGATATTAAAATAAAGCGATCTTTCTGAACACACAACTCAGCAGCAATCAACGTGTTTTTTTTTTTATCTATAAAAGGTTAAAATCCTTATTTCAGTAAGCGATACTTGAGCAAGAATTTTTTTCTTCTTCTTAAAGGCGTTCATTAGACTTAAATCGGCTAACCTTAATCAGCTAACGAGTCCGATACGCATCTGTAAATCTAAATTTCCAAAGTCATTATTATCTGCTCGGATTTGGCAGCAGATTTGATATTAAATTTGGAATCCACTTCGGCAAGGATCCAGGATCCTTATCATCCTTCACGATGTCAGAGATAAATGCGTTCCATATTGCTTCTCCGTATTTCTTAACAAGGTTTTTGGAGGTAAAGTTAGCAGTTCCTCATTTGGGATATAAATGTACTGTCGGTTTTTAAAGTTAAGCTCATCAAAGTAGTCGCATATTTAGGAGGATTGTCCTTGTTTGTATTTAGAACTAAAAGCGATGGATCATCAGGAAAAGAGAGAAATTATTGGTGAGCAGAACGGTTGTTTGAGACTGGATACACCTATTTTTGGAATATTTCTGGATCCAGGCTTCCCTCCAGGATCCAGAAATTGATTATTCTGATTTTCAATCGGTAAATTTTAGTCTTAAGATGGAAAATATTTTCATTGAGTAATTTCTAAATCATATTGGTGGAATTTTATTTAAATATAGTCTGGTATTATATTCATATATATATAAAATTGTATTCGAAATTTTAGGAGTAAGTAAACGTTTTGAAAACAAAAAAACTGGAGATTTTGAAATTGCTTTCCGTTTATTACCATCTCAAAACCACTTCGTTCCTGGACATGCATTTGATTGTTTCTATCTGCGCCCAAGTCATCAACTGCCCTTTGAACCATGACAAATTTTTGGTCTACAGTTAAGAAACCAGGATTGAAAGCTGATTAATAATCTGTAGACTCAAACAGATTTTGGTGGTTGTTTACAGCGTTAAGATCCAGTTGAAAATCCTCACTATTAGTATTTGTTTTTCGTGTCACATGCTGGTTGATATCACCTAATACATCGAGGTTTATTTGAGTTATCTCTTGGTTTCTCGCTTCCACTTTTCTTGTTGGGTTTAGGGATAAACATGGCATGACCTTTTGTGAAGTTTTATCCATTATCTTTGCAGGAAGCGTACCCAAGTCTATATATGATTTCTGCAGAATAATTTACCATGTTGACTGCGAAGCATGCTCGTACATGTTTCATCATACATGAGCAATATTCATGCATTGGATTAGTTTATTATTAATTACTGGTGGGAAATTCAGCGCATGTTATTGTGTTTTTGTTACCCAAGTTCGTGGAAATCAGATTCTACTTAGATCAAGAAATTTTGGCTGGTCTGAAAGGTTGCGAGAGAATTTGTTAATAATGAAGGAAACGTAAGCTTTTCATCCCATTCCCTCATGGGTAGGATGGAATGATGCACGTAATAATGGGCTTTTTCATAACGTGGCTGGGTTAGTCGATCTCAGCGGAAGGTAGCATGGTTTTTCCACCCAGATCTGCTTTTCCACTTTGGTTTTGCTTTGGCGCTTCTCAAAACACCCAACCAAGACTCTTGTCTTCTGATCAAGTCTCAATTTGTGCCTCACTCTTCGAATAAAAACAAACTGATGAAAACGTGAACTGATAGGACCTTGAAATGAGATTCATTCGATTCGAATATTAATCTGACTCGTGCCGACACGACACGAATTTAATCTCAGTCTGACAGGATCTAGTATCTTCTTATAGTATTGATTATTAATGTTAATGATTTTAAGAGATTTCTTCTTTTAATTACAAGCATACAACACAGATAACTCCAGTTCTGTGAATTCATTAACATTGCAATTGTCAATTTCCTGGATAAAAGTTTCTAGATTCAAAATGAATAGGAATTATACAAATCATTCAGCTATATCCATGTTCCATGAATCAATTTTAAAAATATTTGAGGACAAGGGCTTTTGAACAGCTTTGTATATTTCTGTGGTATTCGTCGTGTGTCACCAAATGTACAGTCCCACTTATCTGCTCACCACAGTTGCAAATTAATCCATCCAAACATTTTGAACAGGCAAAGAGTGAAAAACTTGTTTCTCGTCCAAATGGCACTCGAAAAAATCCGATCTCTTTCTATACTTATTGGCCGCGGCTTCTGTCCATCTGTATTTACAACTCTATTTCAACCTAATAGTTCTATTGCATCCTCAGATAAAGATAAATCCAGCCTACTAGCATCATATTTTTCTTCTAACTTTTCTATTGATGATTTCGGTAAACTGATTCCTGCCGTTCCTAGTACACTCAATTCAATGCCTCCTGTGGTCTTCCGACAGAAGGACTTTAGAAAATTTCTGAACAATCAAGATGCCAAGAAAGCTCCTGGTTCTGGCGGCATTTCTCCATTTCCTCTCAAAACCTATGCTCTTGTTCTGTGTCTCCTATTTATATTGTTTATTCCCCTGGTATTTTTCCTTCTGTTTGGAAAGTTTCTCATATTCCATCATCCTCAAAAGAGCGATAAACCACTCCCCTACAATTATCGCCCCATTGAACTTATCTTTACTCTTTATAAAGAAATGAGAAGAATCCACCAACCGCCAACCCTTACACTAACTCGAAATCTTCCATCTCTTCAATGATCCCCAATATCAGTTAATGCCGATTGACTGGTGATGTTCTTATGTTACCCATTTATGAACAAATTCAAATATTGTTTCCTCTGCATCTAAAAACTGAAAATTTCTCTCTCGCCCTCAGCGTTACCTTTCTTCTAAACAGCTACACACTCTGTACAAATCTCAAATCTGCCCTACCATTGAATATTGTTCCCACATTTCGGGTGATGCCCCCATACCCTCTTTCAGGTTTCTGGACTCCGTTCAAAAGAGGATGGTCAAGTTAATTAATGACACGTCTCTTACAAGTCTCTCCACTCCTGTCTCATAGACGTTCAGTTTCTGTGCGTGCCTTTTCTCTAGATACTTCCATGGGCACTGTCATCTGTAATTCTCCCACTCTCTTCCAAACTGGTTCGAACACGTTGCTCTCGTGGGTAGCAGAGTTGATATAATCATCCTCTTCCAAGCACCGGGTGGAAAAGACCTGAGTTTGAATCCCGACAATGACGCAAGGAACTTTTATGGATCTCTTTCGCAATGTGGCCGAGTTAGTCGATCTCAGACGAGGGTGGTATGGCTTTTTTCCACAAAAAACTTGGGTTTTTCATCCAACAAACAAAAAAACCAATCATAGAATATGGCTTAAGTTGCCGGTACGCTTGAACCCTACTACAACAACAACCACAATCTATAGAAATTCAAGTCAAGTGTCAACAAGTATCTTCTGCCTTCTCAGCCTTCAACCGTGCACAATTGAGAACTCAGAAGGCAGCAGGCACTTGTAAATCAAAAGAATCCATGGTACTTTGGTGTAGGAAACTCGGTACCCTCAGTTCTTATGTCTTCAAGTTGTGAGCCCGAAGGAGCGCCACACACTCCTTCCTTTCTAGGATTATATGAAATTTAAGGACTGGAGAGGGTCATATAGGAACCCAGAGCTGTGTCTGCACTCTCCAAAATTATTCAGTTAGCATTACTATTAGTATTAAAATAGCATGATGATGGAATGAAGCAAACTTATTCTGAGTCTGCCAAATAAATAAATGAAATAAAAACTTCTTTCATATTATTCTCATCGTGAAAAAAACTCTGCCAAACTCTCCGTCTTGGCCACATTGCAGACAACTTATTCCAACACTCCATAACACGCTGCCCGAAGATAATTATTTGTTCATTGCTAAACTTTGCATACCACACCTTCCAAGCCGCCAGCTCCATAGAGGAACACTGCTGAGTATTCTTCACCAATCTATTCGCCTTTCTTTGAATCTTCTTCAGAATTTCCATATCTGTCTTCAGATGCAGTCTACAGACCCGAATAAAACATTCCAAGTGTGGTCTCACCATCATTTTACAAAGGGATAATGATTTCCTTCTTTCTACTTGCAAAATTCCAGCAAATCATAGAACACCATGCATATTTTGCTGCTTCCTTGGACTTCATGTTGAACGTAATGTCCTTTTGTGTTGTAAGTCTTCCTCATCCAGTACACCCTTTAATTCCTCTCCCCCTAATCTATAAATTACTCTTGGGTTCCTGTTCCCAAGTTCAATACCTTGAATTTGGTAATGTTAAACTTTTAACTGCCCATTTTCACACCATATTTGCATGGGTCCAAATCCTTTAAAAGCAACGCAGCCTGGATATGATTATTAATCACTCTCCCAACCTTTAAGAGCCCTGTATCTCCTAGGCAATATCATTTAGGAAGATAAGACAAAAGGGAAATCCGAATACCGATCGATAGGGACCATGACCTCGTGCCTTCAACCAACCACTAATCCACTGCCGGATCTTCCCTGATATCCCGATTTGCTCTAATTTATACCATAATCTCTCATATCCAACTGTATAAAAAGCTTTGATAAAATCCACATATATAATGTCAAATTTGTTTCCACCATCTGACCGCCTCATAACTGTATTCGTTTTTAACTGTTCACTCCATAATCTTACCAACCACAGAAATGCCCACCACTGCTTTAGCCTCTTCCTTGTGGATTAAGAAGACGTTGGCACTTGTCCAGTCTCAGCCCTCTTAAGAAATACGGGATCTTATCCCTAGATTCTAATCTCAACGATGTCCATTTCTGTCTTCAATCTGCCAAGCCCTTACTTTTTCTGACAGATCTCAGTTAAATATAGTCTCTTTATCTCAACCGCCCTATTTTCCCTTCCTCTTAAAGGTGGTATTTATGCATATGTGGCTCTGATACTCCATGCCAAAGACTTCCTAATCCCCAATCTCCTTTTTGATTTCTTAAGTTCGAAATTGCCAATTCATGCTTTCAAATTCATTTGCAGTTTCTATCAGGCACCCTTCTCGACAGACCTCTCAATGAATTTTTCTCTTTCTCTCTTTCAAACTCGACATTTTCCAGTTTAACTTCCCTAAGAGCGATTAATTTGAATATTCCCAGTCCAGGTAGCTTCCATTTTCTATTTGCATTAACAATGACCATCATTATAAGTGACCCAGTATTATCAATGACCTTACACAACTTTTTCCATTTACCTTCGGGGATATCAAAGTAGTTATAAACACTTTCTTTCCACATGAAGCTTTTATAGTTCCTTGAAGAAGATTTTCAAAGGAAACCAGGGTTATTAAACACACTACTAATAATGAGGAATGAGACATTTTCTGGAAAAAAGCGCAGAAGATTGTTGATTAAATAAAATATTAAAATGGTCCTAAGAGGGAGACCCTAGGGACTCCGTCAGAAAATATTCTTATATCCAAAACTAGTAACTCATAAGTCAGCCAAATGACTGATAGGGACTATGCTGAGAATGAATAATATGGTTATGCACTTTTGTTCATAAAATGGCTGAATTAATCGGTCTCTCCCCACCCCCGAAAACTTATTTTCGATTTTACAGTGTAGAATAGATGGCAGTACCATTAAAAGTAGGAAATAAAAAGCAACCACAATCAATGACCGATTATAGCAAATATATACACCATTCTCCAACATTTATTGGGACACTAAATGTAAAAACAAAGCTAAAATTTCTTCTTCTTTAAGCTAGCGTCAGCTTACTTCGACCTTAGTGTCCTAATTCTTTGTTTTATTAACTTCGCCTTCCGCACCCCCTAAACTGACAAAAACAGTAGAAGGAGCGTATCAGCAGTCTCCACAATATCAGTTCATAGGCTAGAAGGACAGAGTTCCTTCCACCAACTGGGTAATACCGCATGACCTTTGAAATAGACTTGGTGCATTCTGCCATTCTGTTCTTAAACGCACTCTATTGTTTTGACGACCAGGAACAGTTCCCCTATGTTTTAGCAATTGGTATTATCCTCGTGGAATGATTCGTTACGTCACCTAGGATCTGAAAGGATTCAATTTGCCATTTGTAAGTTGACTTTATGCATTAAATTTAAAACCTTGACGTAATCCAGAGAGATAAACAACAGCATCTTTAATTTCTTATCTTATACGTTTTTAAAATTATAATAATAAAAGTTGAACATTCCCTTCGCCTTGAAGGGGCATCTCTATCCTTCAGGTTTCGAATTGAACCAGTTCTTGTTAATAATGGGGGCCTTGGCCTTGCACTATGCTTAAAGTACCAGCCTTTGGCATTAGATGTTCGCACTTCCCGAATTAAAGTCCTATCGAAAGAAAATTAAATCAGTCCATGACAGGCGCTAATCGAAGTGGGCGTGGCAACGTCATTTTCCCTGATTGGCCCCCTATTTTTAGACCATTTTACGTTCATCGTAGGATAGAGAAAGGCTTTTAAAAAAAAATTGAAGAGCACTTTTATCCTCAGTGCCGATAAAGGTAATGAATATCAACGCCCTCTTCCTATGTGACGATGAACAGAGGACGAGTCCTCCCTGATCACATAGTTCCGGTCATGTGGCACGTGCCCGTTTCGTATTACGTTGCCCACCTTAATCGGAAGCTATAGACCGATTACGATTATTGACCCTTATCATACTGTTAAGCTTGATTATCATAATCATTACCGATTTTGATCTCAGTTTGCGGGTGGGGTGGATTAGAATGGGAATTAACGGGCTTGGAGGAGGGAGTTTACAAACGCCCACCAACATCTAGCTGTTCCCCAAAATTTAAGGCTTTGCTGATATCGTGCAAATTTCCTGGAATAATTTTGTGTATCACGCAACGTTCTTTTACTCGTCATTCACAGTTTTGTGGGATGAAAATCGTCTTACAGAATCCCACATAATTTGTTTATTTATCATTGACAGTCACTAACAATAATCCTTCTGGTCCAGCCTCATCAAAAAACTGTCATCACGTCTTAAATATACATTGAGTGGCCATTTTATTAGGTACATCGTTCATTTTGAGTCCTGAAATAGAATGGTTCATCACGCTCTCAAACTGGATACTCTCTTGCTTTTAGTTAATATCTTAAGAGGACCATGACTTGCCTTGGCCTTTTAGTTTCATCGCAAAATTCTCTGTCTTTTTCAAAGTCTGTGATTTTTTGGCTGCGTTCCTTTGAAATACAACTGTCACATAACTTTTCGTACTCTTGAGAATACGCTATCCTACCAAAAAGTATTCGGACACACCTCCCAATGAAAATGAGCAGACAGAAGTCCTTGGAAATGTTTTCAGTCGTTTTCAGTTAGTTCTTGGACCACAGAATTGTTTGTTTGTTGTAGGGTTTCATGCGCTTTAGCTACTTAGGTCATATTGTGCCGTATATCATGTCTGTAAATTGCGTGTTCCATGGATTATTTGCCTGTTTTCTGGACGAGCAACCCGAGTTTTTGGGGGAGAAAACCATGCTACACTCGCCTGAAACCGACTAACTGAACCACGTTGCGAAAATGACCCATAAAACTTTCTCACATCATCGACGGGATTCGAACTCGGTTCTTTTTTACCCAATACGTACCGCAATATATTGCGGGCAAAATGAAGTACAGAAGAGGAGGGATGGTAGTATAGGTTCGAGTTCCAAACCACAGTATCTTCTTTTGGTTCGAACTCAGACTATTGGGTGTAATGCCGAAAAACGAACAATGCCGAATCGTACCCTGATATCTTGGACAATTCCATAGTGACCTACACAATGGTCTTTCTATGGAAATGGTCTGCTATATTCCAGAACGATAATGCCTCATCATAACAGAGTGTCAATACTTTATTTGAGGAAATCAAAGTCCCGCAACTGGCCTGGACGATCCATATTCCATATTAGGTTTAGTTAGGCATGTATTAAGGGTCAAAGCAACTAAGCTAAGAGGAGCAGGTGTATTATGTCTGTAATTCCATGTATTATTCGGCAGGTTTGCTGTTTTCTGGATGAAAATTCAGATTTAGGGAAAATAAAATTCGACCAACTCCTGAGACCGATTAACTTGGCCACCTTGTGAAAAAAGCACATATGAATTTTTCATGTCATTCACAGAGATGGAACTTGGACCTTTTCTACTCAGTATGGGAAGGACCGTGATTATATCCACAGTACTCATGCGAAGGCCCTCAGTAAAAACCCGAATTCAACCGAACGCCTTAAATAGGATGAACTGTAAATCTGGATCAGGAGATGACCTGTACGCTGCTCTTCTACAGTTAAACTAGCGAAGAAGTTGCACAATACACTTTTCAGCATTTTTCAGCATTTACGTTAACATCACGGTCCTCGCGGCTAGCGCAGTGGATATAATCATTTGTGGATGAAGGAAAATTTATATTGGTGTATATTCGTCTCAATAAAGATTAGGAGTTAAGGCTAATCCAAGTAAACGAACTTGTTCATGTCTAGAAATTTAGATTTTAATGAAGATTAGATAAACGCAGTAGATCCTTTTTTGTTGCGCGAGATAAGAGTGACGTGAACTTGCCCATGCTGTACTAGCCCTCAGCTTATTTTGTATTCAAACATCTGCTGAGTGTTTAGAAAATTGTCAGGAAACAGATGTAATTTGCTAATCATTTAAAGGGCATGTTGACCTTAGTTGACTGAATGACTATATTAGCCTCGAATACATTAGCCTTCCACCTCAGGGAAGACTTCAGTGGAAAATAGGTCGTTTCTAGCGAGATAACCAGTCTCATGGCTAAGTAGAAAAGCTTGTAATTTTGCTTTCATACGTGCATCCTTTACTAACACCTGTCATTACAAACAATCATGAAAAGCCCAAAGGTTGTATGTCAACTGCTGATAACCTGTTTGCCTTTAGATGAAAATCTTTATGAAAATTCTGATGTTAACAAAACAATCTTGATAATATAAACTTTCCAGCACATTTTCTCTTTTATACACTCATTGGCCAAAAAATTAGAAACTTTTATTCAATAGGGACGCCTTTTCCCCGAGTAACAGCCCATACACGTTATAGTATGGATTCAATTAGACGCCCGAGGGAGTCTAGATCCAGATTTAACTGTTTTTACATCAGGACATTTGCTATATCCTAGGAATTGTCGAATGGATTCAGACCTGGAGAATTAGACGGCCAGGGTAGATATTGCAAATCTTGGGAATGTTGCTCGAACCATTCAGACACAATTTTTGCACGGTTGATAGTTGCGTTGTCGAATTGAAAGAATCCATCGCAATCCTGGTAATAATGAAGGATTGCAGAGTGAAGTTAGTCTGATACGACAGAATGGTATTCATTGGAGGTAAAACGATCTTCTAACGGTATGAGCAGAACCAGTCCGTGCCAACAGAACAGTCCCCATATCGTAATACTACCTCCAGCAGCTCGAGTAGTGGAGATGAGACAGTCTGGATGCTTGCTTCATTCGAAATTCGTCAGACCACATTATCTTTTTCCAGTCTTTGCGTTGGCAGCACCACTCCAGTCGAATCTTTCGATTTTTTAAACAAAGAAGTTGCTTTCGAAAAGGCACATGACTATCAAGTCCCTGGTTCTTCAATTTCCATTCGGTTGGAAATGGGTCTTTCTTTGCCTAAGCTGAAATTTCCATTTGCTGCAACTGGACCTGCTATGCTGACACACATTCGCTTTAACTTCCTATGGTCTCGTTCCTTTTCCTTTTGTCTTCCACTCATCGTTTACTTTTGAGACGGTTCCGTTTATGGTTCTTGCTAAACCTGTTCCATCTTTCTTATAACCAATAACACCTTTCTGAAAATCGGAAAAATCACTTTTCTTTTCCATAACCGGTTCTACCCACGAAAGCTTACAGTATTTATTTGATACCATGGAATTCGTGATCATACTATGTGACAACATATTTGCATACCATACGTTTAATCATCTGTTGACACCAATTGCGCCCTCGTGGGTAGAATCTCCATTCTCGGGGTGGAAAAGACTTGAGTTCGAGTCGCGTCGATGACGTGAGGAATTTTAATGGACCGTTTTCAAAACGTGTCCGAGTTAGTCGGTCTCAGGCGAGGGCAGCATTGTTTTTTGATCAAGCAAACAGCAAATCGACCTCATAAGACATACAAATTACAGACATATATACGGCGCAATAAGGCCTAAGTCGCTGATGGTCATAAAATCCTGCTACAACAACGCCAATTGCAAAAGGTTTCTAATTTTTTGGGTGGGTGTAAAATGGTAATATTTATAGATGTTAAGTGGTAGAGAATAATTATGATCAACTATTTTCAACAACAATAACATAGACAGAGAGATTCAGGAGACGTTATCCAAAGAAATTGTTGCTCCAAAGAAAGGGGGGCTATCCTTGGGTTGGCAACCAGGTACACTACATCGAAATGCTTCTTTTGTTGTTGTAGTAAGGCCTTAGGAGCGTCAGCGACTAAGGCCATAGTGCTCTGTGTTTGGCTCTAAATTGCTTGAGTCCTGAGGTAGATTTTCTGCTTGCTGGATGAAAAACCCAACTTTCCGGGAGTAAAACCAAGTTACCGGCGCCTGAGACCGACTAACTCAACCGCATTATGAAAAGGCCCATGAAATTTCTTCCTATTTTGGACGGAACTCGAACTCAAGGCTTTTTCATCCACTGTGCGGAGGAACGCGGTCGTACCAACGAGAGCAGCTTCCTTTTGCCTTATTAATTTTGCGAATATGATGAAGCAACATGTAATTAATACTTTAATTAAGAAGACATCTATATCCTTCCAAGACGAGATGACCTTAGTGGCCAATTTAGACTTTCTTATTAGGGGCAAATCACAAAAAAACATTCTCGGTTTGTTTGTTTTTCGTACCAAAGCTTCCAACTGGATTTTATATTTTAAATCAAAATGGCATTCACCCATTTTACTAAACTTAACAACTCTCTAAGACAACTGGCGTTTTATAGCGTGTTGAGAAAATATCTAAGACGTACCAAAGGGAAGGAGGAACAGAGAGAAAGAGGGTGGGATGAATGGAGGAGGGTGGGTGGAATATTTCTGCGCGCATTTCCACAACGTAAAACTTGGTCCAATGTTTACAGTTTGCTGTAAAGAGATGATATGGCGTCCGCTTTCCCACCGTAATGACGAGTTGTTAAATTCGCTACTTCCTTGAGATACCAAAAGAAGATATAAACTTTATTAGCGCGTGCAGAAGACGACGTCATCCTAAATTATGATAAAACTCTCGCCACCTAACCAGGTATTAAAATAGTCGCCCCACAAGTCGAATCAGCCAGCGATCATCAAACTTTTGCTGATAAGCTTTTATGTGTGAAGATACAATTTCCTCCATCAGCTGCAAGTGTGGGGGGTTGCGTTGGAGGGGAGGGGGAGGGCGAAAGTCGTTCTGTCGAGGAATACCCTTAATAGGATGGAAAGAAAGTTAGAAAGTTAAATAAACTCATTTAAGTGAGTCACTAGTTGTATGAGCATGTTGTGTACATTAGCGGTACACCAAAGGGCTGTTTAGGGGGTTTAACAAGGGAACGGGACTGATCCGTGGAGATAATAAGGGCCAGAGAACTCGGCTCGGATCTCATCAGGGAGTACGTGTAGTCAAATGAAGGAGCTTTGCACTCCTGGACGTTTTATGGTTCACCTTTGCTACCATCTGGTGTTAAATCTTGATTTGTTTTCTTTATGATATTTGATGCAGAAGGGCTCTACGGATTTGTAGAGGGGGGAATAGTAACCTTCCCTCCTCCTCCCCCCTAATAGGCCGAATCCAATTTTAAGATCTTTATTAAACTTCACCTCCATCACTGTCTGATGCCAACTGATCAGAAAATTCCATTTTAAAGAGATGATTCTGTGGGGAATAACATCCCCCTTGACATAATGTAGAGGGCTGAGTCTCCATGGAGTGTGACAGGCTACAATCGAGAGAAGGAGGGATGTAGAAATCGATTTTAAGGCTGAGAATAGCCTCTAGAAGCATCTAGGAGGAGTGGCTTAGGAGATCGAAAGAGCGCCTATGGATGTTTGGAAGCAGGAAAAGTATAACTGATGATAATACCAAAATGGCTGACAGAGCTCAAATAGATTCCTTCTTGTTGATATATTTTTTAATTAATGTGATATCTAAAGGGCCTTTACAGGCGCAAGTAGAAAAACGCCTTTACAAAGTTGGCCTTCGTTTTTAAAATGTACCGTATCCTATTTATCACACTTTTAGGGGGGTGTACTTTGACCTTGCATACACCCACTCCCACATTTCATGGTTTAATTTCTATCTAAGATGCAAATACTGATAAACATCCTTAAAGACCTCAACATTCGTCACGAACGCAACTATTATCTTAAATAAGCCGGATATGAACTTGCAATATATGTAGGTGGCAGCACTAGTTTTTTTTTTGTATCACGCAAGGTCACCATTAAAATTGTGTTTCGAAATCAAAGCGATATCCACCAACCTTAAGAGTTCATTAAATGATAACGTACGGTTTGTACTTTGACCTTGCGTAGGGTCAAATTTATAATCGAAAATAGTAACACCTCGTCGCCTTAGCTACCTACGAGTGCATGCTACGAAATACAATCCTGAATAAATGAAATTATTCAACCCTCAGATCGTTATAAAAAAAGGATTCGCTGAGAAACATACATTCGGTCAGAAATAATGAGAAAGCTAAAGACGGCTTATTTTGATCCGGGTATTCCCATTTCTTGTTGTTAATGCTCGAATTGATCTCTGACGCGATTTATCTTAACGAATACATTAATTAACAGCTGATGAAAGTTCTGCTAATTCATTTGCACGTTCTACTTATCGACAAAACGCTATTGGTAATCAATAACGTGACTTTGTGTAAAATTAATTTTGTCCTTTTAGGCGCTTGAATGCGCAGCCGCATTAAAATACAAAATTCCATCTATAAATTTCACCCATAATTTAAAAATCACTTTCAATTTGCATCAAGGCCAAGGAAACTCAGGTCGTGAGGTATCAACACTTTCGTCTCTGTAAAAATCATCCGTTTCCGTTTGGGGGGTTAAAAAATACCCCCCTCCTCTATCTCTATCTATTTATCTGTCTATTTCTTAACTGCTTTTGTTCATTCGCGCAGGATTTTAGCAGCGAGCAGCGTATCGTATACAGATGGCGGTGGACCAGGGATGGCACGTGAATTATGGAGTTTTACGGAGCGTGTGACAGAGATGCGTCCGGCAGGCTTGACCCGTCTGCGAAATGACGTCCCAGATGTTAACTCCCGAACTGACAATCACCTCGCTTCAGCGGTTCCGTGACAGGCGGTAGCAAGTGTCGGGTGACTTATGGCGATGTTTGCATACTAAGTGCCGGGGATGAGAGCGGGGCGGCAGGTCCGCCGACCGAGGTGACGAACGTTCGGGATGGGCCGACGCCACGTGAGGTCTCTGTCTGACGGCGATTTTCGGCAATAAACGGGGAGGTTACACGAGCACAGATTGCGGTGGAGGTTAAGGGGTGCTGACACGGAGCTGAAAAATATCCCTCTATTGAAGGCCGGGCCACCTGTTTACAGTTGTCGTCAGGGGCTGTCGCAGGGGGGTTGTTATCAAATCGTCATCTCGATGAGAGGGTGGTGGAGGGCTGGATGATCCAGCCGCACTCTGAAGCCGGGCAAATAGAGAGGACACGGAATCAGCCTTTGTTTTCCTCTTGTAGTCCTTGTGACTTGTCCCTTTATTACTCCTTTCCCCCACCCCCCTAGTCCCTCCTCTGCTTTAATATCCTAGCAACAGAATCCTTGTTCTGGCAAAACAGAAGAAATTCCTTCTTGAGAAAGAATCCCTGAAATGGACTTACTATTGAGGCAGGATCCCTTATTAAGGGAATGCAATCTTTGCTTGATAGAAAGGATTCCATCCTAATTGAATAAAATCGCTCATCGGTTCTATAATCCCCATATATGGAACATAATCTCTTTAGCGAGGAAGCCATGAGCTTTTGCTGCACTGGCCAAAAAGGGCTTAACCCCTCACATAAATCCGCTATCATTTATTTTACAGACCCCCTCAGAGCCTCAGCACCTTAGACATCCTTTCTGAAGCTGTATCCCACATAATCGAAGTCGTTCCGGATACGGGCACTCCTCTGCCAATCTCATCAAGCGATTTGTAGGCCCTTTCAAGAAGCTCGATGTCTTTTTTTTTTAGGTGAAGTCTCCATACTTGGACACAGGCCCAAATGGTGTCTTACAGTCTTCTCCTTATGTTCCTTTACAACTATGCAGCTAGAGGACACGAGTTACATAAAGAAATTGGATAAATAATAGCAGACAAATGCAGTTTGTGCACAGGGTCCAGATACAATACATGGCCTTAAGAGCCTCTGGTACATAAAGATAAAGATACAAAAAAGCGTGGATAGAGCAGCATCTTCAGGAGACCCATCTACAGCTTGAAGAGGGCATACACATCTGGAAGAGTGGATGCCCTTGCACAGCTTCTCAACCTCTATGGATAATCTATTCAATATTTCGATGGAGTTAAGTGGAAACATGTTGTACAGGGAAGACATGCTACGCAGCTTAGATCTCTATGGGGGGTGCGTTGGTCTGGCATCTATTTCGATCTGACGGTCTGGCGATGATATCCCAGATATCAGGTGAGTTCAGTTTTCCGGATAGAAGCTGAGAGAAGGTAACAAGGTTCCTAGAGATGACGTGATACCTCCAAAGAGGATTATTAAGATTGGTGACCAGAATAGATTTTGGTATTATAGAGAACAACCCCTTGGGGCAGCCCTTTAGAGCTGAGAATTTGGTGATGATGGTTCTGATTTCTGATGCATAGGGTCCTGGATTCTAGGAGTTTCTTAGTTTACGCGGATAGCACGGTGGTATCGTCATAGTCCTCCCCACACCGGATGGAGAAGGCCCTAGTTCGAATCCCGTCGATAACGCGGGGAACTTTAATGGGCTCTTTTCAATTCGTGGCTGAGTTAGTCGGTCTCAGACGAAGATAACAAGGTTTTTTCGTCTTTCCAGCTCTCCTTTACGCTGTTTAGAAAACTTGATATCTAACTCCCAGATCCCTTTCTTCCGTATCGTAACTCCCAGATCCCTTTCTTCCTCTGTTCTTTTAATTCCACCCTACCAAATCTATGACTTATTTTGGGGTTGCTGTTCCCCAAGTGTAAGACCTTGTATTTTGCTGCATTAAAATATAGCTGCCACTTTTCTCTCCATTCTTAAAGCCTGTTCAAGTCATAATGAAGAAGCGCTGCTTGGTGGTACCAGTCATTAATGACTCTTCCAATCTTTACGTCATCTGCAAATTATGACATCACGCTGTTTATCCCTTCATCGATGTCGTTTATGAAAATGAGAATCAACAGTGGTCCAAGAACCGATCTTTGGTAGACTCCACTTCTGACGTTAGACATCAGTGAAAAACTGTGTTCCTCACTCTTTGCTCTCTTATCCAGTGCCTTCTCATATTCAGCCTTGGCCTCCCAAACCTTATCTGTGGTACCATTACAGATCAGCTTGTAGTTTTCCGGACTACAACAGCTACCTTGAAGTGATTTAGGCTTGTTTCCCTACCTTTATCTTCCGCTCAATTGAAAAGTTGCTAACCTTCCAAACATCCTTCCAGAACATCCTTCCAAATTCTACTGTTCCGGAAACCAACAAGAATTCTTGAGATGTACGCAAGCATTACTTTGACCCATGTAATCAGATAACCACGATCTATATTACTCTTCTTCCCTTGAACCATTAAGGTATCCCCAATGATACTGACAAAAACCCTGGCTCCACCTTTGTTCCAATGAATACCGTCTCTTCTAAAAAAGATTCTTTCTATCTCAAAGTGAGAGCCAAAATTTCCTCCCAAAAGCCTTGCCGAGTCCTTCACATCTTGAGTTAATCCAAAAGGCTTTCAGAATTTAATTCCACCTATCGTGTCTGGGCAGACTTGCAGCACATACACATTCTGATCCAACTCTCGAGATTTTTTTTCATCATGGTCCTCTATTTATCCAACAAATGGTCAGATCGTGTTCGTTCAATAGCGTTAGTCCTCACATGAATAATAATCCTCTTTTTATCCTCCATAAAATCTGACAATTTGCTGATAAAATCATCCGATTGTAATCTTTAACAATGCCTTAACCTAACTTTGTCCTGATACTTAGGTAGGGTAGTGTACTTAATAATAAACAATTGAGATTGAGTATTACAATCGTAGGGTGTTTGTGGAAGAATTCCATGTTGGTAAACCATGTTGTTTTGACAGCAAAATCAGACGTTGGTCGCCTTTCACAACTCTCCTTGGTTAAGCCTGTTCTGTGAATTAATATACGAGGGTTGTTCAAAAAGTAGTGGAAATATTGCCGTGTACAAGCAGTCACGAGCAGGAATTATGAAGTTTCAGGAGGTAGAAAGAACCTAAGGGAGAGAAAGAAACAAAAATATTTCCAAGTTTTCAGGAAACAAGCAAGCATGATGCTTTTGCCGTTCGATTTTACGCCAAGGGAACTTAGACCACGAGGATTCAATATATTGGTTAATAAATTGCGTGCATTCTTTGGCTTCGTTTGCTGGATAAAAATCCAGAGTTTCCTCTGATTAATAATTATACAACCATTGTCATACACTGAGAATTTTACCATGGTATTCAAAGAAGCCCATAAAAGTTCCTTCCGTCTACTTTTATGGATTTTTTTGAAAGGAACTCGAACTATTGCCTAAGAATCATTGTTAATCCATCTGATGACCGAATAATCTATTGAAAATAACTTTTTTTAGTAGAACAGTAGAACAAGCGTGTGGTAGATGCATGCAAAACGAGTAGGGACCATGGGTTTCATGTTTATTACACCCATAAACAGTTCTTGAACATTCCATTATATATGAAACTTAGTATTACTGGATAACTATGCGGCTGTCAAGAGCAGACAAGAGAGCATGCCTACACGTCGGATCATTCTTTTCATATTTCACCTAATTTCGATATTGGAATAAAAATGCACCGCTGTTGAAGGATGGATGGCTTTAAGGATTCTTTGGACGTTTCCATGAAATGCTGTTCTAAAATTGAAGAAATTGCCAAAATGGAGATTCTTTGGAAATACAGATTATTACATCCGATCCCAAGAGGTACACTACCAGTACCTCTTGGGATCGGATAATCGACGTTTCGGATGACCGATGTTCAGATAATTAGCATCCAGTTGCATTTATTTAATTATTAACTAACTATACATCGGTTAAAATATATTAAAAGTACATAAAATATTCATGTGTGGAGAGAGAGAGAGAGAAAGAAAGAAAGAAAGAGAGAGGGACTTCGTGGGTGTGTGAGCGAGCGACTGAACCTGAAAATTGTACTCGATCAAAAGAACGGATTTGTTAAGTGAAATAAGCCAACAGATAGGGCAAAGAGTTTCCGCTTAATCCCCAATGATCGTAAATGTGCAGAGGCAACGCGTTTATTGTCAGACTGCTGGAATCTCTCCTGATTACTCCACCACCATTTAGAAAGTGTGGGATGTTTGCCAAATCTCTTATCGAGCAACGACTCCGGGTAGAAAATAGATGCCGATCAAGATTGAGATAGAGGGGTTTTTGAAGTGCACCGGAGACGTTCTATATTAAGCCAAAACGAAATTTGGATCTGTGTTTGCTTGCAGACAACGCTTCTCGTAGAAACAGAAGACGTCTTAACGGTATAATTTTCTTGTAACCACCCTTTTGGGATAAATATCTCATTTTCTATCCATCCATCACACGATAATCCTACACTTATTTACAAAATGTATTTTCGAAGATTTTAATGTCTGTGTTGGATTTGCCAGTTTCGGGATGAAAAACCCGAAGTAATGGGGGAGGGGGGGAAGAGATGGTTTACTTCTTTTGATAAGCTCGACCAGAGGGGGGAAATAAACGTTCCCTTCCAGACTGGGGGGGGGGGGGAACTGGATTATTTTCGACTTATATCACTATAAAAATCGAACTCAGACTGAAATCTACTTCCCCGATACTTTTAGCAACGCAGTGTATTTATTACTCAAAGATAGGACAGAAGTGGTGTGGGTGGGTTGTTATGAGACAGACAACATCGGGGGTCTATTAGCTATTCCTCTTTTATGAGATGGGTACTTTCTGTGTCAATTACCATGGTTACGTCATTTACAGAACGTATCCCCTCTTCTCTCTTTCAGCAGTAGCGGTTCGTCTGCGAGGGGTCTCTCCCAGTGTGTGGGACGATGTGGTGAAGAGAGGACATCGGCGAAAGGACTGCCACTGCACCCGAACGGTAGGTCAAAGTTCAAACGTGTCTATCGTAAAGTAAAATTCCTTTTCGTAAGGGTTTTGTTGTCTTTTTTTTTTTGGCAAGCCGTGTACATATTATTAAGTCTATAGTTTTATTGTGTTCGGATTAAGTTCTTGTTAATAGGAATGTTGTTTGGACCACGATAATACTTCCCTTGTTTTCTTCGCGTGACATAAAAAGTCCTTTGTCAACTGTAAGTGTACTTCGCCCACTTACCGCTTTTTTTCCTTCCGAGCGCAAATGTAGTGCCAAAACCTACGCACACGTACACTACCACGCACTAAGTTTTTTTTTTTTTTTTTAATTTGTAACAACAAATGTCAAATATGTTCGTGTTCAATGGCAGTTGTATGTTGATTGACGAATAGAAATGTAATATGTACAGTAGTTTCCAAAAAAAATGTCCTAGTTTGTGTTATGGCATCTGCAGCATGCAGAAAAATATTCGCGAACACGTTTTAATTCTGCACAAAAGAGTGTGGGAAAAAATAGGAGATGAGCGCCACCTAGTGAACTAATTTCAATTTAAAAACTATGGAAAATTATGCGGTGAAAGGGTAACGCGATTCATTGCCCTCTTCTTATCTCAGTGTGTTTGGAAGAGAAGAAGGGGGAAGTGTTGCGTTGCGTTGTACTCTTACTTGAGCTTTGCACGTAACTGAAGAAGACATGGCAGGAATTATATGAGGATCAGTTTCTGTTTTCGACCTTGGAACCGAATCCTGGTCGTTTGAGGTGGTAGACGTGTGTCTTCCCTCTCTCTCTTTTTCACGGGGTCTTCTTTTCAATCTCTGATGCCCTCTCCTTTTCTGTCTCGCACTAGCTACTTCTTTCCGTCTTTCTTTCTAATTTTCTTTCTATCCATCTTTTTCTCATGGTCTCTTTTCCTCTCTCTCTTTCTATTTCATCCCTCAGTCTCGGATCTATACGTCTCGTGGGCTCTTTTTCAATCTCTCACTGTATTTTCCCTTTCCTCATTTTCTCTCTCTCTCTCTCTCTCTATTTTTGTCTCGTTTTCTATGTGGCAATTGCTCACTCTTTCTATCTTTCTCCCTCTCGCTCTTTTTCCTTCTTTCTTACTATCCTTCTTTCTATCTTTCTTTCTTTCTCTCTCTCTCGTGATCTCCTTTCCTATTCTATCTCTCTCTCTTTCTCCTACTCTTCATTCTTTCTTCCTCTCTCTCTCCCTCTCGCTCCTCTGCCTTCTCTCTTTCTCTCTGTGTCTATCTTCCCCTGTTTCTCTCTCTGTCACGTGATCTCCATTTCAATCTCTACAGCTGGCTCCTTTCCGATCTCTCACTTGATACCTCTTTCTAATTGTCTCTCTATCTTTCTCTCATGGTCTCCGTTTCAATCTCTCGCTGTCTTATCCTTTTTTTTTTTCTTTTCTCGTTTTTTCTCTCTCTCTTTCTCTCTCTCTCTCTCTCTCTCTCTCCCACACAGACACACTGTTTGTGTATATGTGTCTCTTTCTCTCTCTGAGTCCCTCTCTTTTTCTTCAATCGCCCTCTCATTGTTTCTCTCTCTCTCTCTCTCTTTCTCTCTCTCTCTCTCTCTGTTTCTCTCCGTGTCTTTCTTTCAATGTTTTTCACTCTCTTTCTATCTCCGTGTCTTTCTGTGTTTCTGTCGTTCTCTTTCTCTCCTCTTTTTTCTCGCTCTCTCTCTCTCTCTCTCACTGTTTTTCTGTGAATCTCTTCCTCTCCTATCTCTCTCACTCTTTCTCTCCGCGTCTTTTTTCCCCACTCTTTCTCTCTCTTTCTCTCTCCATGTCTTTCTTTCATTCTTTCCCTTTTTCTGTCGTTCTCTTCGCTCCTTCTCTTTCTCACACCGTTTCTCTCACTTTTTGTCTCTCCCTGATTGATTCTTTCCTTCTCTCTCTCTCTCTCTTTCACTGTTTTTCTGTGTCTCTTTCTCTCTCCTATTGTTTCTATCTTTCTCCCCTATCTCTCTCACTGTTTCTCTGTCTTTCTTTCCTCTCTCTCTCACTGTTTGTCTCTCTCTCTCTCTATCTCCGTGTTTTTCTTTCACTGTTTCGCGCGCTCTCTCTCTCCATATTCATGTCTTTCTTTCACTCTTTCTGTTTTACTGTCTCTCTCTCACACACACTGGTTCTTTTTCTGTCTCTCCCTCTTTCTTTCCCTCTCTCTCCCACTGTTTGTCTCTTTTTCTCCAATCTCTCCCACTATTTCTCTCTCTCTGGTATTCGCTTTGTTTTTCTCTTCTCTCTGTCTCTTACCCCTTCATTCTCTCTCTCTCTCTCTCTCTCTCTCTCTCTCTCTCTCTGTTTCTTTCCTCTCTCGCTGTTTGTCTCTTTTTTTCTTCGTGTCTTCCTTTCACTCCTCCCTATCACATCGTTTATCTTTCTCTCTCTCTCTCTCTCTCTCTCTCTCCATCTTCATGTCTTTCTTTCACTCTTGCGCATTATAGCCTCAGTTGCTGATGCGCCAATAAAACACAAACAAACAATCTTTCACTCTTTCTGTTTTTCTGTCTCTCTCTTTCTCTCTCTCTCACGCACACACCGGTTCTTTTTCTGTCTCTCTCTGTTTGTCTCTTTTTCTCCCATCTCTCCCACTATTTCTCTCTCTCTGGTATTCGCTTTGTTTTTCTCTTCTCTCTGTCTCTTACCCCTTCATTCTCTCTCTCTCTCTGTTTCTTTACTCTCTCGCTGTTTGTCTCTTTTTTTCTTCGTGTCTTCCTTTCACTCCTCCCTATCACATCGTTTATCTTTCTCTCTCTCTCTCTCTCTCTCTCTCTCTCTCTCTCTCTCTCCATCTTCATGTCTTTCTTTCACTCTTTCTGTTTTTCTGTCTCTCTCTCTCTCTCTCTCTCTCTCTCTCTCTCTCTCCATCTTCATGTCTTTCTTTCACTCTTTCTGTTTTTCTGTCTCTCTCTTTCTCTCTCTCTCTCACGCACACACCGGTTCTTTTTCTGTCTCTCCCTGTTTCTTTCCCTCTCTCCCCCACTGTTTGTCTCTTTTTCTCCCATCTCTCCCACTATTTCTCTCTCTCTTTCTCTTTCTTTCTTCTCTCGCTGTTTGTCTCTCTTTTTCTCCGTGTTTTCCTTTCACTCTTTCTCCCTATCACATCGTTTATATCTCTTTCTGTCTCCCCCTCTCCCTCTCTCTCTCCCTCTCTCTCTCCCTCTCTGCCTCTACCTTTCTATCTATCTATCTATATCTGTCTCTTTCCGGATGTAAGATTGTGTCTGATGTTTGGAAAAATCGCAGAAAAAATCTTGTTGTTTTGAGTGAGAGGAAACATTGGAATTCGCGTATAATCGACGCGTTTGAGGCCAAGAATTTTAAGCACCCTCTCTCTCTCTCTCTCTCTCTCTCTCTCCAAACGACTCTTTCGGCGGTGCATTATAAATAGACACGCCGGATGTGGCCCACAAAGTGACGTCTTCTACAACCCCCACTGGAATCGACTTAATATCTCTCGCAGTCTTTCCTGGAACCATAAACTCGGCTAACCATCACTGACTCCTTCCAAGTCCATACGCCAGCCAGCCAGCCAAAAGCGCGAGCTCTCTAAAAATCAGATCAGATATCAAAGACCGAAACCGTGAAGCACACTCTCTCTCTCTCTCTCTCTCTCTCTCTCTCTCTCTCTTGGCAGGCTTGTTATTGAACGAGCCACATTATGTTAACGACCTCCATTCCACTGGGGATGGGCGGGACAACGCTTCTCATGTTTTATTCAAAACTCTCCACCCACTCCCTAGCGCCTATCAACACGCCCCCAACGAAGAAAAAGGCTGGCTCGTGTCTCTCCGGCGTTGTTTATAATGTCACATAAGATCCTTATTGTGAAACTGCACGCCAGCCAGCCAGGAGGGAGGGGGGTGGGGCACGAAAACGGTGGGGGGGGATAAACACGGCAACAATCATTCAACGCAATGACAACGTATAAGTCACACTTTACTGGAGTGCATTACTGCTTCACAGTGAAGCTCGCCTATAGGGGCAAACGTGTTCACAAATGGAGAAGGTGCAGTTAACCTCAGTCAGACTGTAGGAAGTCGTTCTCTGTTGTTGATAGTGGAAGGGAAAAAAGTCGTTAAGGTGGAGTTTTATTCGTTCTTTCAATCTACGGAGCGAACATTAAACTGTGTCGTATCTGTGAACTTCGGTTGCATCTCGAGGGGAAATAGGATATATGTCGGAGCATTTAACAGCTGGCGTGACACTTCTAAAGTTCTTCGTTAAAGGTCTATATTTCTTGACACGTGACTCGAGTAGTGTGAAAGTTATCGTCTGCTGCTGCTGTCCACTTATCGGCGCTAATATAAAACTCCAAAAAGCCAGGGTGTTGCTGCCAAAATACGTGAATATCGGGGGAGGGAGGGAGAATTTAACATCTTATTCGTCTATCCCTACCCCGAAACCATCCCAACACCACTCCTCTAAGTAACTTAATACCCCAACATATAAAACGAAAGCGCTCGAACAACTCTTGTTACTAATTATCCCCTGATGACGATCAATTACAACTACAGCCGAAACGTCGAAACCTTCCAACTGAAAATAACCTTTTAAAACTGAACTGCAGACCTCTGCGGCTACTTAAAGATGCTTCTACGGTCTGGTCTTTCTAGCAGACGCTGTTATCTGAATACGTGGCTGATGCAGCGAAAGCTCCATTTCTATTGGAGGAATGTCTATGGAGGCTAACAGTTAGCTTAGTGTGAGAGAAATGTCACGATAAGGTTCGAGGGAATGAATGTGCGGAGGAGGGGGAGTTGGTTACGATGTTTTCCCATTCCTAAGAGGGGGGGGAGGAGGAGATATCGGTGACAACCTCTAGTGACGGCTGGCGGAAGGCGACAGGAATGCCGTCAAGTTTTGCGACGGTTGTATTGATAGCGTTGTTCGCGAGGAGGCTGCTCCGCCATGTTTAAGTTTTCCGCTCAGAATCTCGACAAGAGAGCTTGTTCGACTATTGCGTAACCTGAGCGGAGTTCAGGGTACCCCCCCGTAGCTGAAAGACGCTAAAATATACTGCGGAACATCCCTAAATGGTTTTCTATATTTATTTTTCCATCTAAAAATAGAATATTTGATTGAATCGCTATCAAAACAAGACACGTGGTAAATAAAACCCCCTTTCACCCTTTAATTTTTCCACCTTCAACGGCAAAGTTCCAAAAAATCCCAACAGAGGGCGCAAACAGCAAAAAAGAGTGACGATACCAACTACAAGAGATTTTTAAATTTCCCCATCCCAATTCTAAGATTATACCATCAATGGGGATACGTCTGGTGAAAATTAAACTCCATTACCGGCCCCTCCCCCCAAAAAAAAACTTGAACCCCCTCAAAAACCCCATTAACTGAGTACACCAATTTATTTTGCATCTAAACACGGAATATTTGATTTTATCACGATCACCCTTTAATATTTCCACCTTCAACTGCACAGTTTCCAAAAAATCGCGACAGAGGGCGCAAAGAGCAATTAAGAGTTTCCAAAAAATCGCGACAGAGGGCGCAATGAGCAAATAAGAGTCCAAAGATACCAACCACAAGAAATTTTAAACCTCCCCCCACCTACGAATCAACCTTTATATCATCAATAGGTATTAGGGATACATCTGGTGAAATTTCAACTCCAATTACCGCCCCCCCCCCCAAAAAAAAAACTTTTAAACCTCCCCTCAAAAATCCCATTAACTCACAACACCAATTAGGCTTAGCTGCTATCTCCTACCATATATATTCTCGCCTGACCCTATCGCCATCAGCAACACCTTTGTCACGAGTGATCTAAATAAATCAACGCCGTCTAGCGGTCATCTACGCAGGCTGAGTAGCATAAACAAATGGAAAAAGCAAAGAAAATGTAATTTGGGGTTTCTTTGTCACGCGTACAATATCCATTCGGTAGAGTGCTGGCAGCGGTTTTAAACTCTCCAAAGCAAAAGCTCTCTCTCTTTCTCTCTCTCTCTCTCTCTTTCTCTCTTTCCCCCGATGGTTAATTCAGAGCGGAAGCGGATGTAGGTGTTAATCTTTCACAGAGAACATCGAGATACGGAAATGATAAATGGTTGCACACAAACGGGGCCTTGCTACGCTTGCAAAAGTAAAAATGAAAGCGAACTCGATTTCCTTTTTCGCGGGGGGGAGGGGAGGAGAGAAAACTTGGGTTCGGTTTTTATCCAATCCATTGTTCGCTAGCAGATAGCGAATCAAAACAAATAAAATTCATAACCTCACCCAGCATAAGCCGACACGTAATGAAAATAACTGTGGATCACGTGTGTTGGAAGCCGGAAGCCCGGTTTCAGATTACCAAACGAAATGAAAATCCTTTTGTAATGGATGGTCCATCATTGGGACGCGATTCTCTTGATGAACAAAGAAATGGATGGGAAGATGGTACACAATTACAAGAACATTTCCGTTGGACCGAAGTTCTCTTTTAAATTCTCCATCGCTCATCCCACCCCCCCTAAAAATCGCTACCCTTAATTTTAAACTCCACGCGATCGCCATTATAAGACTGTGACAACCTAACAAATCCCAACGTTGCCATCTTAATATACATCAAACTCGACTATCCTGAGGGTAGCTCGCGTCGATGGTGGTGGTGAGGGACGGAGGTCTCGTGCTATCACGCCAACTGCTGGTTTTGGCGTCTTCAGTTTCTCGCTGGCGGCATCTTTCACCCGTGACAAATTTATAAGACATTTATAGGGTTGTCGAGGTTTAGCTCGAGTAATTACAACGTCTTAGATGAATGGTGGAAGTAATTTATCCTGATATACGCCACAGTAGTAGACGCGATCCCTAAAGGTGTATATGAAAGGGTATCGTGATTAATACTTCGACATTTCAACGCCTGAAAAAGGAGCTGTAACAATACGCTAATTACTACGAAATATTTTTTAAAAGTACAGTCGTTGGCAAAATAAAGTGCCAACCAAAAAAAAATGGAATTTACACAACCTTATTAACGGATTCACTTAGCTCTACCTTTCAAAGGTTCTATGAGATTATTCACCGTTTCCATTAGGGGGTTTTTGGACGATAAAGGTCCTCCCGATGTTATTGTAGAAGTAAAAACGAGTTATTTGTATCCAATTGGTGTTTTGAATTGCGTATATTTCTCCAGAGTAATCCCACCGCTCGTGTTACTGTTAAGCTCTTCGATTTTGATTACAGAATTGAATGTTTCGCGATCATCAGTCATTCTTTGCAGATATTTCGAATCGGGGCACGAAGTTTCAACTGGGCTTGTCATTACTCACAGGTTTAGCATTTCCGATCAGTAAAGAATAACCAATATCTTTTTAATGGGGCTATTTCACCTCTCTTTGCCCCTCAATTGCGGACTCAATGGAAAATTTATTGACTTTTAATGTCTGGTTGTGTTTATTGGATTCATTGTCCTCGCCTGTTTCGTACAAAGAAGGAAAAAAAGCTCACCAGGATGCAATGGAAAAGATAAACATTGCCAATCCGTGCTCACTATAGCCTTGCTCCTACAGAAACGACTGCTTTAAGAGAGTGTCGTTAAAAAGAATCACTGAATATGAAATTAGAAAGATGGTTCTTCGTTTCTTATCTTAAAGAGTGTGTGTGTTCAGATATACGCTGATCCTTTTATGGAAAATAACAATATGTCGCATTTTTCTACGCCTTTAAGCGAATATTCGTCTTTTGTGCGCAATAAAGTGATTTTTTTTCTCCTCCAAAGCTTTGACATTGACTAATCTTTTAAATAAGCTCCCTTAAGCTCCTATTAAGGCTCTGCAAATAATACTGATGGTGGTAAAATCGAGGAAGTTTATTCTATACATTAAAACAATTTTTATCTGTGCAAATAGCACGTAATACGCTATAGAAATAGATGTTTTCTTCCTCCTTTTCGACTATTGTTACGTAACAGAATTAGAGTAAGTCGCGTGCCACTTTTAAGTTGAAATCGACATTTATTATCTTTAGTTTGCGCTTTCGTAACAATGTAACAGCTAAAGTTAAAAATCTAATACAGATTGAAATCAACATTCTTTATTCTTTTTGTTTATAATTTTGCAACAATACTTGTAAGAGTAAATGAAAATCTGAAGTATATTGTTGTAAAAGTTAAATCTATTGTTGCAAACGTAACAGTTAAGTGTATTATTGCAAACGTTACAATTAAGTGTATTGTTGTAAATAAACGTAACATTTAAGTGTATTATTGAACGTTACATTTAAGTGTATTGTTGCAAACGTAACAGTTAAGTGTATTATTACAAATGTTACAGTTAAGTGTATTTCTGTAAACATAACAATTGCATGTATTGTTGTAAATAAACGTAACAGTTAAGTGTATTGTTACAAACGTTACATTTAAGTGTACTGTTTCAAAAGTGACAGTGTATTGTTGCAAACTTAGCGGTTAAGTGTATTGTTGCAAACGTAACGGTTAAATGTATTGTTGCGAAGGTAGCAGTTAAGTGTATTATTACAAACGTAGCAGTTAAGTGTATTATTACAAACGTAGCAGTTAAGAGTATTATTACAAACGTAGCAGTTAAGTGTATTATTGCAAACGTAGCAGTTAAGTGTATTATTGCAAACGTTAAGGGTATTGTTACATACGTTACAGTTAAGTGTAAATCTGCAAACGTAACAGTTAAGTATATTGTTACAAACATTACAGTTAAGTGTATTGCTGCAAATGTAACAATTATGTGTATTGTTGTAAATAAACATAACAATTAAGGGTATTATTCCAAACGTGACAGATAAGTGTATTGTTGCAAACGTTACATTTAGTGTATTGTTGCAAACCAAATAGTTAAATGTATTGTTGCAAACGTAACAGTTAAATGTATTGTTGCAAACGTAGCAGTTAAGTGCATTATTGTAAACGTTACAGTTAAGTGCATTATTGCAAACATAACAGTTATGTGTATTGTTGGAAACCTAACAGTTAAGTGTATTGTTGCAAACGTTACATTTAGTGTATCGTTGCAAACCAAATAGTCAAATGTATTGTTGCAACCAAATAGTCAAGTGTATTGTTGCAAAAGTAACAATGTATTGTTGCAAACCTAACAGCGAAATGTATTGTTGCAAACCTAATAGTTAAATTTTTGTTGCAAAAGTGACAATGTATTGTTGCAAAAGTGACAATGTATTGTTGCAAACGTAGCAGTTAAGTGCATTATTGTAAACGTTACAGTTAAGTGCATTATTGTAAACGTTACAGTTAAGTGCATTATTGCAAACATAACAGTTATGTGTATTGTTGGAAACGTAACAGTTAAATGAAATTGCATCTGAATTTTATATAATTGAGCAGGCAACAACTGAATTTCGTAGAAATATTGTTATTTGAAAACAAATTTGCAATAATTTTCGATTAAAACCAAAAAAAAGTTTGCAAGACATTCTTTAAATCTAAAAAAGGTAGAATTTTATTTCTAAAATTTCCAATAAAAATAATACTTAAGAAACTGAAGATCTTATTAGGTGTATTAACAATTTGAGATAAATGGAGAGTAAATTCTCGCGCGGGAAAAGGATCATTACAGGGGATATATAAAGTTGATTTATCGCTAACGATATTTTGCTATCGTTCTCAAAATTCAAATACTCTTTTGTTATGCAGTCTCCCAGCGTGGCCGATAGATGGCGCCACGGAGATGTGAACAGAATACTAACATTGTTGTCCGCGGCGATTGTTGCAGCTTTCATCACTCATTGTTGCGAGACTTTTTAACTGTTAAACCTTTCATTTTGCACACATCAGGTGGTAATACTCCACCATTAATTAACTGTTTCACAGCTTTGGTAGCGAGAAAATAAGAGCCGGAGCGTTTACCCTCGAAGAAATGGCGAAGGCGTACCGGCCCTCATCAAGTACGCGTCGTCATGTCGTAGATCCGTGAGGGGTGTGAAGCTCAGGTAAAGAGCGAAAGATGGATCGGCTATCCTGTGAAATCTATCATGGTTGGGCGGGGTTGGCAGTCAAGAGTGTACGCTGGCGTTTCTCTCCCGGAGAAGCGCCGTAGATAGTGGACATCCCTGGTACTTCGGCCTTCGTGACGACCCCTGGCGGGAACACCGAGGTTATACATACAGCTCACACCTCTAGCTCATGCACTCCAACACGTTTGCAATTAACCGGACTCACGCCTGGGGTTTGGTGGTGATTAGTGACGTGATGAATGACAGAAGGTCAGGGTTGTGTCGCCCTCTGGTGAGTAGGTTGATTTTGGCGAGGCTGCCCCTTCGACGAATCTCCTTAGACTCACAAAAGAAAGAACGCAAAGATTGTTTTACATGTGACGAAGTATTCGCAACACTTGTTAATTCGCACACTGAACCCACGGGGGGAGATCGACCTCCAATTGCGCTCCGGGCTGAGGGACCATATATCAAGTCAGAAATGACTTGGGAACAAAGCTAGAGGTAGTTAGCTGAGTCAACATGTGTTAGGAAAATTTATTGTTGGCTGAAGATTTCGCGTTAATACAAATAAAAAAAAAATGGCTTTTTTGGGGGGGGGAGATGATGGTGGTGTGGGGGGAAGCTACTTAATGGAGCCTGTTTCGACCGAAGACAGAGAAGATACACGGAAGGCGTGTCTTCGCACTTTAACTTGGTATTAAGGGAAAAAAAATATATATTTCTTAATACGGGCATCTACCCTTGTCCCCAGGCGGATTTCTAAGTAGTTTTTATTAAGTTTTAACTTTTGGTAAATTAAAGATCGTATTTTTATTGGACAAATGAATTATTGTGGTTCTTTGAGCCCCTGATAAGGAACCTTCACCTACTTTTAGATATTTTATTCATTAAATAGTCTATTAATAAAAAAATGTCTAAAATTAGGTAATATTCATGGAACAGATTGCCATCAGCGCCAAAACGTTTTAGCGGTGAGATGGTGAACTTAATTACACCAACTAATCGCTTACAGCCTAAGTTGTGACCCAATAATGAACCTCAGAAGCAATGCATGTTTATCAACGATTGCCACTTGGCTCCCCTGTATCTCAGCGCCCTCTAGAGGCACTTCTATGAACTATCCGCTAACTGATTCAAACGAAATTCTCTGAGCTGTCGTGAGGGTCTACCTACCAGTAGCTATTCCCCCTAATACTTTCCCCCTACTTCTACCCCATCCGGGTCTTCACCGTTGAAATTAACAATTGAAAAGTTTGATTTAAAACACGTCCATTTCTGTGCCAGACGATCGAAAATCTCTTCCATCTTCTTCCTCTAATTGCTGGAAGATAGAGGAGCACTCGCCGGCCTGCGCACTCCATAAATACTGAATAGATGAGTTGGTGCGGTTTCTATGGAAACCGAGAGGATTCTATAGAGAAGCACACGCGCGCGCACGAAATTTTGCCCCCCCCTCCAACGTTTTGAAATAGTCGCCCAACGAGAATTCGTGTCCACAACTGTCTGATAAGAAACTTTTGTCGCCTCTGTGAAAACGCATCATTAACATTCTAGTGTTGTGTACACTAGGTCAACAAAAAAACAGGCTCGTCCACCAACCAAGAAAATATTTATATTTTTATATTCAACTGGGATTTGTTGCCCAAACACATTATTACTTTCTTTCCACAAGTTTTAATTTTCGCGGAAAACGTAAGGGGGGGGAGGGTCTACTTGCCAGTAAGGCTCCCCGAATAGATATGACGTCACACGACAGCCATAAAGACCGCTGGTTTTCAAGAACTCCTTCACCCACACGGGAAGCGACCAACAAACCACTTTCTTGTGGTCACTTTTGCCCGTAGGCGGAGTCCCCCTCCCCCTGTGCGAAAATGCCATTCCGCCCTCTCCCTCCCCGCACTTTCACCTCACAAAGATAGGAATTGTGTCGTCGCATTTGCCGCTTCGAGACACGGCGACGACGGCAGTCGGACGCTCGCCACTTGGCTGCTTCCGAAGAAAGGGGTCGTCAGCTTGGGTCAGAATACGGCCGGCGAACACATCGTGTCAGTTTACCGCCATCCTGGTGCCGTGGGTGCTGCTGCTGCGGCAGGCTGTCGGGCAAGGGCCCCGCTGCGGACCGAGCATTACCCTCTCGGCAAAAGGTCTTAAGATGAGGTGCAGATAGTGCATGACCGGGCCTGCCCTATCTGCCGAGATGCCCCCCGATAAGACGTCTTAGTGGGTGTGAAGAAGAAGGAATTGGAAAGGCGACAGTTTTTCTGGAGAGGACAAAAAGGGAGCCGCGGGAGGGATCAGGGGGGTGGCGGGGGTGAATCCCCCTACAATGGGAAAGGGTATTCGCGTCGCCAGTCCGTATGTCTCGTGTCGCCGGTGACGGCGGGCGGACCAAGCCCCTCCTGCCCAATTCGCGGCCACAATTACATCCAGCTGAGAACTAACTCCGGCCCCTTGTTACGGGCTTAACTTTCTGCTCTCCGTTTGGGGAGCGTACAATGGCGGACCGCTGAGTGCTAGCCGACCTCCGTGGCGCTGTTTGTCTTGCTCGATGTAAGACTTTAGTGAGCAGTAATGTCGTAGTGAACGTGCTGGACACTTTTAGACACTGCTCGTTCTTTTGTGGGATTGGGTTCAGTGGGAGTGAAGTAAACACGCGTCCCCCACCCAGTCCACCCCCGTCTTTGACTATAGAATGGGTGTTGTACACCGGATTACACGGCGCCGTGATAAATAAGCTTAGCGGTGAGATGGTTTCCTGGTTGCCACTCATCGGATTCTTCCATTAATCGAAGGACTCTTTGCCACACACACCAAGCCAACTTTCACAGTTCCATTCTCAGAAAAGCGATCACTCAAAATCGATTTATTCTCGAATAACAGTTACAATCTTCTAGATCACAGGTTCGACAGCCTAACATCAACGGGGAAAAGGAAACTGTTATTTCTCATAACTCCTCTCAGAATAAAACAGCCAAACGAAACGAAAAATATAACGACGAGCTGGCGCCGATCACAAAATAAAACAGCGAATGTTGACAAACTAACTAGGTGGCGTCGATCACAAAGTACGAGAATGGATATCGACAAATCACGTAGATGACGTCGTTCACAAAGACCGAATATCGACAGATCATCTGGATGGCGTCGTTCACAAAGTTAAAAAAAAAAGAGAGATGGAAGCAGCAGCAACAGCGCTGAAGAAGATTTTTGAAAAGTCCAATCAGCGAGTCAGTAGCTGCCCCCTTTTATTATTATCATTTTTTTAAAATGGAAACAGCCTCGAACTACGGGCGCGTTTCCACAATAATGGCGGATCGCAAAATCTTCTCTTCTTGTAAAAGGCGCGGGCAGAAAACTGGCTAGCAAAAGAGCCCAATACAAAACGAGTGCTTATATGTACGCGTGTGTGTGTGTGTGCGCGCGCGTTGTGCGTGCGTTTGTATGTACACGGGCGAGCGCCAGGCGTTCCCTCTTTGGGCTCTTATGTGCATCATCAGCACTTCCGTCGCCCGCTATCGACTGTCGCCGAACGTGCCGGGAACAATAGATGGTGCCGAGACCAAGGGTAGCCAACCTGCATGCAATCTGACATTCGGAGCTGCGGGAACAAAGATTGTTCAGGGGGTCCTCGTAAAGAACCACTTCAGGTAAGAGTTTGTGCGAAAATGTTCGGCCGAACAGGCGTCTGCAATGGGTTCTTGACAGGCAACAAATTCGCTCGAGCACACGGCCATTGTGAGAACAAGACGAGGGCGATAAAGTAATTTGCAACAAGGGGGGCTTCGAGGGGAGGGGGGTTTTAAGGTGGCAATATGCAAATGTTTATTTGTTTCTTACCCTTCCACTCTCCCCGATGAACCAATCCTGTCTGGTTTTCTTCGAAGCCCTCATCTGTCCTCCCCCTCCTTCCCGGGATGCACGAACAGTGTTAAACCATTGGGAGAATTCTATTCTAATTACAAGTTACTTCCAACGAGTCCAATGAGATAGCATCGGCAAGTTCGTATCTATCTGATGCTGTCTGTTTCGTCTGCCGATAGCTAGAGACTACAGTTATGCCAATCGATATGCTTTCTTGAAGATAACTGTTGACAGCACCTCTTTGGATTGATTTCTGAAGTGATTTTGGACCTCTGGTTCCTTATAGGTGATGGAAATAGGATTTTTATGTAGGTTTTTAAGTGTTACGAACGATTCTTTTAATAAACAGTGAGGAATTTGCAACAATGAATATTATGTGATTGTTAGAGAGTCATTTGCAACTGTGAATGTTATGTGATTGTTAGTCATTTGCAATAATGAATGTTATGTAATTGCTAAACAGAGAGGCATTTGTAACAATGAATGTTATGTGATTGTTAGAGAGACATTTGCAACAATGAATGTTATATAATTGTTAGAGAGGCATTTGCAACAATGAATGTTATATGATTGTTAAGCAGTGAGACATTTGCAACAGTGAATGTGATGTGACTGTTAAACAGTGAGACATTTGCAACAATGGATGTTATGTGATTGTTAATAAACAATGGATTGCTGTGATCACGATAGTTTTGTTGTTTTGCAGCGTGGGTTGTTTGTTTGGTGCATCGTGTTTTGTATCCATTGCACGGTTCATTGGTGCAGATTCTTGTATTCTTACAGAAGTTGTGAGTATTTTAACTGATGAGGTAATTAGGTTTGGAAAGGCATCGAGGAGGTTGAAGAGTTATGTACCCTCTTCTAGAAATGGTAAAAGAAATAGCAGACAAAAAAGAAGAGAAAGAAAGCGAAAGAGTAAAACAGTGGGCGATGAAAAAAGCGAGAAAAAGACAGAAGAAAAGAAAGGGAAAGAGATGGATAGAGAAATGGAAGAACAGAGAGAGAGAAAAACAGATATAATAAAAGAAAAGGAGGGAAAGGTGGAGAAAGAGAAGAGAGGTAGACAGACAGCGAAAATATAAGAAAAATTAAAGAGACAGAGAGAGGTAGAAAGGAAATAAAGAGACGAAGAAAGAGAAAGAGAACTAGGAAAGTGAAAGAGAGATGGAAGAAGAGAAAGAGAGCGACTAAGAGATAAAATAAAAGAAAGAGAGAGACAAGGAGAGAGATGAAGAGAGAGAGACAACTAGAAGAGTGGAAGAGAGATGGAAGAAGAAAAAGCGACAGACAAAGAGATAAAAGAAAGAGAAAGAGACAAAGGAAAGAGAGGGGAAGAAATAGAAGATAGATAGAGGGAAAAGGCAAAAGAAAGAGAGAATGATGAATAGTATTCAACATCTCGTGGGAACGAGATGCAGAATACTATTTTTAAAAATCATTTTACATTCGAAAACAAAACCAAATAATTTAGAATTTTTATAGGAATTCAAGCTAAAAACAAAACCAATATCTTATGATAATATTGACGTTTAGTTCCGATTATTTCGGAGGGTTTCCACCCTCCCCCTCCCCACCCTCTGGATTTCTGCTATTACTCAACAACCCAACGTTAGATTTAGAAGATGAACTATTCGGCCTCGCGCAACCTGGCCAGAACAGCATTGACGAGAAGAAATAAGCCATCTGCACATGCGCAATAACTTACAACTTTCAATTTCCTGATCGCGGAATTTGTCAAAGTCCAGTAATGAACCCTGCAGACATCCCTCGGTCGCACTCATTCTGTTTCGCAACAATTATCGGAAAAACAACGTATTAAAAATGTATAGCGAACTTTCGGCAGTCGTAAGACGACGAATAACCCCAGGTCACCGCAGTTGTCACACGCCGGTTCATGCCCCTGGGAACCCCATGACGTATTTGCCCGATGTATTTTCGATTTCATTAATCGTGGCCACCACACTCATTCAGCCTTCGTGGATGGAAACAGCTTGTTCAACCCAGCCATAGTTTAAAGCCCGGTTCAGACCCAGAAGCAACGCTATTCAGTCTTGGTGGTTCTGGATCCGATACAGATTTCTCCGCGATTTTCGATTAAGACCCAATTTCCATCGATGAGAGAAAAATTGCCTCTTTCAGTTACATTATGTAAATCAGGGAGCGTTTGTAGCTTCGAATCAAACAATTGCAGGGCACTGAAGAAAGAAAGAGTGAGTGAATGAGAGAAAGATGAAAGAAAGTCGATGTAAATGAGATGGCTGAAATGATTAGACAAATGCAATCACAGGGGAACAGAAAGATCAGTAAAGTTGTAGATAGAGAGAGAGAAAGAAACAAGTAGCAAAAGAGGATGGGAGAGAGAGAGAGAGAGAGAGAGAGAGAGAGAGAGAAAATTAGTAAGAAAAAAGAGAAAATGAGCAGAGAAAAAGAAACAGAAAAATAGTGAGAAAAAGAAAGAAACAGCGAAAGAAAGAGAGAAAGGAAAAGAAAGCGAGAGAGAATGAGTGAGAAGAAAGGGAAAATAACCGGAGAGAAAGAAAGAGAGAGAGAGAAAATGAGTGAGAAAAAGAAAGAGACAATGAGCGAAAGAAAAGAAGAATAAGCGAAAGAAAGAGAAAATAACCGAAGGAGAGAGCGAGAGAGAAAATGAAAGAACAGGCTAGAGAGAGAAAGAAAGACAAAGAAAAATAGAGAGAGAGAGAGATAGAGAGAATGAACGAGAAAAGGAAAAAAGAAAGGGAGAATGAGCGAAAGAAAAGAAAGCAAGAGAAAGAGAGAGAGAAAGAGAGAGGGATAATAAATTACTAACAAGAGAAATCCCCTCTGGCTGGCGACTGGCGATGGTCTCTCTCTCCCTCTTTCTCACTGTAAACTTTCACAGACCGGAAATTAAGGTTGGAGAACGATGCTGTCGGTGAAGTCGTTTGCGAACTATCTAATGAAAGATCACGTGACTACATATCTGTTACCCTGCACCAAATGAACCCCATTGGATATTAGCCCATTACACATCTTTAACGAGGTAAACCTGGCGCTCCGAACGGTGTCCTAAGAGTAACTCCAAAGAATACGGAGCTGGAACGCGTGTCCTGCCACCGCTGTCTCATGTTGACCTTTTTGTGTCGAAGTGCGGGATTATCAGTTCACCAACGTCCCTTCCTCTTCCTACCAAACACCAATTAACCTACATAATATCGTCAAAGATAATGCTGATGTCCGAGTAAACCCTTCCACTGAAAATGCTCTGTCGAGCATAAACGAAATTTATTTTCTCGCGGGGAAGCAATCTTCACGGGGGAACCGATACATCTTTATACGCGCCAACCACAGAACCTTCGACATTCAAAATTCTAATGACGCAGTTAACTTCTTATGCACAAGAAAAGACAAGACATCCCGGATTCCTTTTGTAATCAAGGAAAGACAGGACACCAGAAACGCAGCCAACATCTTGGACAATGGCTGAGACCCGAGATAAGATGACACTTCTTCGGTTTCTATCTCGCACTTCCAGAACCTGTTAAACGCGGTAATCAGATTGTTATGCCTAAAACAAACAGCCAGTCACCCGCCAAGCTCAGCGTTGCTGTTCACCAGAGATAGCGTCTCCACCCTTGAGGTCACCTGACATGACAGAGATAAACAAACAGAACAAGACGGGGAAAGTATCGTGTTCTGTCCACTGCTCGTTCAAAAGAAGGCGCTACTGGAAGACGTCAGTAGCTCTACTGGAGGTCAGCTCCCACAAGGTGCTCCTGGAGGAGATAAACACGAATCAAGGCTTGGTACAGGAGTGCTGGACTCAACTGTTGGCCGGTGACGAGGATAACGTTTACGATAACGCGCAGTGTGAAGTGTATATTAAAGAAAATTGCCGAGAAAACAATAGGCTGTTAGCCCTAATTGTGTGTATTATTGAGATACGAACCCAATGCAGTTCACGACCTCGTTGTCTGCCCCCTTGGTCACACCTACAACCCTTTCCTTAACATTAAACCTTTCAAAAATGAATAATTCATCGGCGTTATCTTTGTACTTAAATTTTCGCTAAATGGCTGTTATTTATGCGATAAGTTTTTAGGGTGGAAGGGGACAAGACTATAAATGAATAAAGAACTGCTGAAAGTAAAATAATAATCCATTAAATAATAAACAGACCTCTTGTAAAAACTTAATACCACCATACACGCAATAACCGCAAAGAATGCTTTCAAACTCGGATTCGATATAAAATAATGTTCGGATTAACGAGTCTCCGGATTAGCGAAAGGTATACAAAACGCAGTTTTGTTTGTTGAAATGAGTTAACGCCACTAATATATATATATTTTTTTATTTATACATTGCAGAATGACGTCACAATACTCGTTATTGAACGAGCAGACGACAATGCAATTCTCCATCAAATGCTTAGCAATGAATGCCTACTTTGCGTCACTCCAGATAATTATAATATTAAAATGAAATCCATAAAAAAAAATTAAAAAAAGTCAGCAAAAACCTGATTTTAAAAATCAACATAATTACGTTTGGGGCTAAGGGCCGGAACAGGCAGTTGTCAGAAGTCGTACTTGTAATAAGCAATCGCCATCAAAAAGGCGTGTCCGGATGATTTGTATTCCGTAAAACATGGGGAGTGTCTACGTACGAAAATAAAGAACAAAAGCAAAAAGGGGGGAGGGGGTACGTTTTCATAATCTCCTTTCCTGGCGATGCGGGACCAACCCTCCTACTAACAGATGTTGTCCATAGAATGGGAGGGGTGGTTAAAGGCACCTTGTGGCGAGCGAAGTGGCGATAAGTATCTCAGGTACGGCCAATTAACACCAGGGTGACTTAAGTAGCGCGAGCAGGCGCTGTTTGGTATGTTTTCGTATAAAACGGTTGCTGTAGTGATCACCTTCATGGTCCAGGTGGAGGGAGAATTGTTGATCGCTAACTACACACTGGCAGGTGTTAGTGGATGTGTTGATAAATGTCCGATAACTTCTGTTGATTTAGGTATCAGTGTATGGAACGCTAAGCCTTGTTTGATGAAGGCTGTAATTACACTTTTTTGGCGTTAGTGTAAACAACTGGGATATTTTATATTCGCCAAACGTGTTTTGATTATCGATTACATTGAAAGTTTAAAGCAGTTAACTGTGAAGTAATTTTAATTGGGTCAACATTTAATACAGAATTTTATTTAACATTAAATTTCGGTTAAAATAAACAGGCGCTTTTTTATTATTTTTTTATTTTTTGCATTTTGAACAAAAGAACAATCGTTTGATTTTTCGATTGTAATTCGCAACAATGGGCGCGTGCTTTACTAGTCAACAGATAAAACTGATGTCAGTGTCACTCATTGTTGGCGCACAAGTAAAAACAAGTTGCACCTATAAGTTTCCTTAGATTTCTCGGCCACTTTTCCCATTACTTGAGCAAAGCACTTTGCTCCAGATCTCTCTCTTTTGTCTCCTGTGTTAGAAAACTGACCAAAACAATAAAATTTTCGTTACTACTGCCTTTTTTTTGGGGGGAGGGGGGGTAGAAACCGATTCTGTTTCTACAAGCTCCAACACTTTTATCGATCTGTTGGAATAACATCGCTTGGAAGGGAGAAGGAAGAAATAAAAAAACAAAACACGAAACCATATTTTAAAGGGTGAATTTGTTACCTTGCAGGTGTATCTAAAAGAATGGAAAGTTTAAAAGTTTTTTTTCTTTCTCTCTCTCATATAGAGCACTTGCCTTTTATCAAAAGGAAAAAAAAGTAGCGTTTGTATCTGGAAAGAAATCTCAAGTCTATTGTTACGTCATTGGGTAAGATAACTGACACCAATTGCGATGATGGAATACCCGAGAAACGCAATATTTCAGTGTCCATTTCAGAAGGTCGCGGTTGCCATGACAACCGATTCCAGTATTGTTTCAAAATCAATTATTGGCCTTTGTACCGATACTGACAATGAGCGCTAACCTCATTGTTACGTCACAGCCAAGCGCCGAATTATGGAAATCGGTTAATCCAGCTTAATTCGAGTGGTTTAAAGGGCAAAATTGCAATTATTTATTTAATAATGAATATTTTTCTAAGAATCAGAAGAGCAGAGAGGGAGAGAAAAGAGAGAGAGATAAAAACAATGAAAAAACAAAAGTAGCATGGGAGGAAAGAGAGAGAAAGAAAGAATTAAGATGAAAAGCAGTGTGAAGAGAGGATTGAGAAGAAAAGCAGAGAGTGAAAGAGAGGGAAAGGGGAAAAAGGAAGAAAGAAGAGGAGAAAGAAAGAATGAAAAAACTAGAGGGGAGAAAGAGAGATAAAAGTGATGAGAAATAGAAAGAAAGAAGCAGAATGAGGGTGAAAGACAGAGAGAGAGAGAGAGAGAAAAGAGGAATACAGAATAGGGAAGAGGAGAAAGCAAGAATGAAAAAAAACAGAGGGAAGAAAGAGAGACAAAAGCAAAGAGAAATAGAAAGAAAAAAGTAGCGTGAGGAGGAAAGAGAGAGAGAAATAAAGAATTATGAAGAAGAGCAGTGTGAAGAGAGAGCGGATTGAGAAGAAAAGCAGAGAGGGAAATTTAAAAAGAGGAAGACAAAATAGGGGAGAGGAGAAAGGAAATGAAAAAAAAAACGCAGAGGGGAGAAAGAGAGATAAAAGCAATGAGAAACAGAAAGAAAGAGGAAAGGGAGAGAAACAGCGAATTAAGAAGAGAAGAAGCGCGAAGAGAGAGAGAGAGAGAGAGAGAGAGAGAGAGAGAGAGAGAGAATTAAGAAGAGAAGAAGCGCGAAGAGAGAGAGAGAAAGAGAGGGAAAAGACGAAGAAGAGAGAGGAGAAGGAAGAAATTATGAAAAACACAGAGAGGGGAGAAAGAGAGATAAAAAGTAATGCATAAAAAGAGAATGAGAGACAGAAAGAGAAAAGGTAGCATGAGGAGGAGAAAGAGGGAGAGAAGAAAATAAGAAAATGAAAAAGAAAGAAAGCGTCGAAGAGCATGAGTTATAAAGAGAAAAATTTAAAATGGAAACGAAAACAGATGGGAATGAATGACAGAGAGGATGAGAAAAGAGAAAAAGACAGAGAGAGAAAGAGATAAAGATATACAGAGGCGAAAATAAAAATAGGGGAAGACAGCAAGGAAGAGAGAGAATGAGAAAAGTACAGAGCAAGATACAGAAAGAGAAAAGGAAAGAGCGAGAGAGAGAGAAAAAGGAGCACGAGTGAAAGGAAATGAGTAAGAAAATCAGAAAATGAAAAAGAGTGGACGGACATGAGTTAAAGAGAAAAAGAAGAGAAGAAACGGAAAGAGATGGGAATGAATATGAGAGAATGAAGGGGGTGGAAGAGAGGGCGCTTCTCTGTCCCTGTGCGAGAAGAGCAATGAAAGTTGGATGGTACGAACCACTCGACAGGCCACCACAGCAGGCCCGGATGAAGAACCCCACGATACAAATCACCACCGGAATGCTGCCTCCCCTGGAACCACCACTCCGACACTGGATTGATGTCCTTCGACGAAATGCACCCCATTCTCATCACGTTCCTGGGGGTCATTAAGATAATGCGACTGCAAATCCCCCGTCCGAGCGCACCGTGTCGAGAAGAGGCTGAAACAAGAGGGCGTCCCGAATTGAAAAGAAAGAAAAGGAAAAAAGCGTATTAAGATTGGGTAGTTATGTCTGCGATTGGTTAACTCCGCCTACTGCATTACCCGCAACCCCCCTCGCTAACCCCCAGATAACCGGACTGCAGTTGATATGGTAATCGACGCATATAAAAACCCCGATTATTCGAGTGTAGGGTTGTCTTCCCGCGCGAGATTTGTCCCGCCACGCTTATTTGACCTGTTAGACTCGCTCAATCCAAAGACCTTCATCTCCTTACTAATCCTCGGTTCCGATATGTCTCGCTACCCTTCGGCGGCACACTCGACATCCCCGCGGAGTAGACTAAGGCAACACGCACAGACCAGCGATCGTCCAATCGCGAGCCGCGTTCGCATCTCTCCGTCAATGTCAACAGCTCCGAGGTTCCTGATTGGCCATTAACGTGACGCGCTCAGTGGGTCTCCCGTGCGACTTGACACAATGGCGCCACGATCCCACGGACCAGTTCAAGCCGATAAGCGAGGGCGGTTAGCGCTTGTCCCCTCCCTCCGAGTGTGACGCAGGCAGAGACAGCCCGAAGCGAAGCCAAACTAACCCCAACTCAGACAGTGAGCGAAAGTGTGCACGGCCACAGTTCGGAGCGACCGACATCCGCTTTTTTAACGTATCGACGACGGGGTTAATAAAAAAAACACAGCGGCCGGCAGGGAAATATTAATTGCTAAACAAACGAGAAAAAAAAAAGAAAATCGCAACAACTCCCACTTTGTTAACCCCCCTCCGCCCCCCAACCGTCGCCGCCGCCGCTTACGAAGAAAACGAAGAGACGGCCGAAGATATGGATTTAGTTCGGACACCGAGGAACCAGCACGGGCTATGAGACGCTGTGTAGAAGCCATGACATGTGCTCCCGTGAACAACCCCTGGGATTCTTATAGTGTTATAATCGAGTGCACCCCAACGTCGCTCGTGCCTGTCCAAGGATCGTGGTCTACTCCGTCGTCGGAAACAGAAATGGTGGGTGTTTCCTTTTTTTTTTTTCTTAATCTTTTTCTTAGAGAGAAACTTGCGTGCGAATTGCCAATATTCTTTAGCGATGTTAGCGTTTGCTTAATTGGTTTAGTGTCGCATCTGTTTGAGATTAACTTTGTCAGCCGCAGATCGCGGTTCGAGATTAGATCGAGCCAAGAGAAGCCCGGCCGACAGATAACCCCTATTGCTTATCATATTAACCCTACGTGACTTTTAATCATTAAAAAAAAAAAAAAAAAATGACCTTTGACCCTTTTGTTGTCCTATGACCCTTGACCTGAGCAAAAATTTTGAAAAAAAAAAACAAACCATATTCTGTTGTTTTTTAACTCCGAGTCTCATTTTTGCAGACCTACACGACGAAGAACTAACTCGATCCATCCCCTGCACGCCCTCGTTCCCGCTTCGCATCGTCGACGACGGCCTCGGAGTTCACGCGCTTATATGTAACCAATCGTTCGCTTCAAGCAGGTGGTGGTTTATTTGGAACCATGGACGTTACCTCGGCAGACCAAAACCAAACAGCCGGAGCGCATGCCTCCCATCGTTGGCCTTACGACAGCCCCCGCATGGGGTCAGGACTGGACAGCTCCGGTAATCTACTAGCCTCCGATGATGTCGACGTCTTTTTCCACTCCCTAGACAGTAATGGCAATCCCGTCAACCCCGCCAGCTACTACGCCAGCCCGGCGGCAGCCAGGGCCGTTCACAGTTACCGACCCGCACATGGTAAGTGGAATTTGCTTGTCTGGTCAATTGGCATGTTTCTCTTTCTTTCTTTTTTTTTTTTTTTTAACCCTCTTACTTTCGGCTGTCTAAAGTATACCCTTCTCATCCCCCCCCCCCTGTAATTTAATCTTTATAATTCTAGAGTTCTCAGTGCTCCCGCGCTTTTTTTGGGGGCCATTTTTTCCAAGCAGAAAAAACACTAGAATTTTACCAGTTATAAATCTGCTGATTATTTTTAACTGGACGATAGCAGTTATAGTAGTTGTATATTTCCATCTCTATAATTGTATTGGTGTTACTATGGCAACAATTTGAAATTTCAACAAGTATTACGTTCTGTAACAATGACAGTCATTTGGTAATTCCAAATAGAAGTAAACAATTGAAAACAATGCCGAATTGTTGACTTTCAATAACGATTACATTCTGTTAACTTACAACAATGATTGTATTATGCAACAATGTCAATTAAGCTATTCTAATAGAAACAATCAGAAACGTCCAACAATGGAAATCGTTTGGTGATTCCAAATGGAAGTCAACAATCAGAAAATTCCAACAATGGCAATCGTTGATTGATTCCAAATGGAAGTAAACAATTTGTTGATTTTCAATAACGATTACGTTCTGTTAACTTTTAACAATGATGGCATTCTGCAACAATGTCAGTTAAGCTATTCTAATAGAAAGTCAACAATCAGAAAATTCCAACAATGGCAATCGTTTGATGATTCCAAATGGAAGTAAACAATTGTCGACTTTCAATAACGATTACGTTCTGTTAACTTTTAACAATGATTGCATTCTGCAACAATGTCATATAAGCTACTCTAATAGAAAGTCAACAATCATAAAATTCCAACAATGGCAATCGTTTGGTGATTCCAAATGGGAGTAAACAATTGAAAACAATTCCAAATTGTTGACTTTCAATAATGATTACATTCTCTTGACTTTTAATAATGATCATATTCTGATGACTTTCAACAATGACATTCCTTTGATGATTCCAAATTGGAGTAAACAATTGAAAACAATTCCGAATAGTTGACTTTCAATAATGATTACATTGTTCAACAATGTCAATTGTTAAGCTATTCTAATAGAAAGTCGACAATCAAAAAATTTCAACAATGAGCGCGTTCTTAAAATGTTGTTTTCAAAACAGTATTCAATACCTAAAGTTTGAAACGAAAAATGTAAGCCTAACTACTTGTTTTTAAGCTAATTATCGAGTTTTTGTCACATTAGAGTAATTTTTAACTGAGGGAAGTTATAATAAAAAGAAATTCAAATTGTGGGTCAACCCAGTCCCTTTTATCCTTCCAATATCAAAGCATAAAGTAAGATTTATGTGGTTGGATACAATACAGATGGAAGAAAGAGATACTACTCAACTCCAGATTATCTTAGCACCAAACTAAGTTAGTGCTAGAATTTAATTCGATGAATTAAGTTAATGGTTAATTAGTACCTTAAGAACACACTGTGATATAGTGCAACATCAAAAGACAACTCATCGACGAGTTGCCTTGATATTGCGCTATAAAAATCATTTACTGGTTCAGTAGTTGAAGAATAAAACCTTTATTTGTAAGAATATTTCGCAAAACTTCCAAGTACGTCTTCAAAGTCTTCCAAATACCATTTTCTTAGGAAGCAGAGTAGAAGAGCCCTAGCTGCTTGATACGGGTGAAGATGACAGCCAAAATATAAAGAATCCAATTGGATAAAACCAGAAATATACAGTTCCTTCACTTCATCATCGAATTGCAAACTCTCCTCTGTTTTTAACCCACCCATCCACAATCTCTGTTTACACAACCCCTTCTAGGTCTCAAACGGCGCTAACGAGGGTGCTCAGAAAAAGCAGAAGCGTTGCTAAACGCGATTTTTCGTGCTTAGGCAGCCCAGGTATGTTTACAATCTCGATATTAACCGAGATGAAGTCGGTAATTGTCTGGAATCCATTCACAGTCGGTGTGGCGAGTCTTCGAGCGGTGGGATTTGCTTGCGCGCCTTCCGAAAGCACATCTATTTAGCGCGGCGGACGGCATTTGACCCCCCCCCCCTTGGAAACCTTTCATCAAAGTGGCAAGAGCCGTCTTGATGTCCGTAACTAATGCTATATAAACAACAGTCCCTTAAACGTACAGCAAGGCCACCACCACGGAAAGAGGGAGCCCGCGCGCCGTCCGTACGAACGCTCCGAGAAGCCAATTGCGCGCGGGTCAACTGAATTATGGAGACTTCGAAGAATTACTATTGTTGATAGCCCGAAGAAGTTATGAATTTTTTCGCAGATTGTTTGTACAACAAATGCGTTCGTTTAGGGGGTTCCCTCCCCCTTCTATCACCTTAAGTAAATAGCCCCTTAGTGATAGATGAATGCAGACTGACTCCAGGTTGATACCCGAGGTTGAGTGCTTAGGAATAGAAGTGTACAATCGTTTGTTTGTTAGGAATCTTATTTTCAATATTTGCTTAACTGTATAACAATCCTGGAGGTACCATTGGGGGGAAGGGAGTTCCGGGTTTGTGTCTTCTACTACTGGTTCCCTACACGTCGCTTGTGATTTACTTGTGGGAGGTTTTATCCGCAACTATTTATTTTTGAAGATTTTGACTGGAATCTGTTAAAACTTAACTGTCCAAATCAATTCAAAAAGGGATATTTGAAATTCAAAATTATATTCTTCTTCGAATATATGGTTTAATTAAGGTTGGGATATCTTCGCGCTTTTTTCCCCCTTTTTTTATTTTATTTTCAATTATTTTTTATTTTGAAAAATATTGTATTTTGCTTCAGCTTTAAATAATAACTATTGCTGGTATTTAATAAACACTCGGCTGCTTATAGACTTCAGTGTCTGGTGCTTGAATAACTCATGAGTCATTATGAGTTGTTTTCTTTTCTTTTTTTTTTTTTTTGTCAAGGACTTAAAGATGTACAGCAAGCACCAATCTTAAAATAAAGGCAATGAATGCCAAAACAGAAACAGAAAATGAAAACTGAACCAAAAACTTGCGAAAATTCCTGAAACAGATGTAAAACATGATGTTGAAATCAAAATAAAAGTCCCGGATATGATTAACAGTCAGATGAAATTGACAACAAAATGCGCGCCAGAGAAACGCTGCTACCAACAATAACAATTAGAATTTCAGTCCCAATGGATGAAACTGACAATGAACTGAAGCAGACGACATAAAAAACCCAACAATGAACTGAAGCAGACGATATAAAAAAACAACAATGAACTGAAGCAGACGACATAAAAAAAACTAAAAATTAACTAAAGCAGACGACATTAGAAAACTAACAATGAAATAACAATGGAATGGAAAGCTAACAGCGAATTAAAAGACTTTTGGTTAGCAATTTCTATGATTTAGCTTTTCTTTTGGATTATTTGTCGTCTGAGTCCGTTTTAAAATTCAAGTGGAGCCAAACGAAAACCATTGCTGCGTCTCCTAATTAACAAAGTCCATTTGGCGATTGGTGCAGAAGCCACACACACAGAGAAATTTTCGATTCACGTGTCTAAAATATTGCGGGGCTAATTAAACATGTCTGCAAGAATGGTTTATTTCCAATCTGCCAAAACCTATTACATTTCAGAGGCCCATTACAGGCCACGTTTGACCTGACAGCCTGTCCCCGGGGCGGCAGCAAACTCCGCTGCCTGGTGCGAAAGCTAGGCGTCTACGCCGAAGAGGCGGAGGCGAGCAAAATCGGACGGTTACTGCTCATTTATTTGTACATCCAAAACCCCCTCCACCTTTTTCGCCTCCCCTATTGCGTCCCCCACCACCGCTCGGGGGTTACAAAGTTTCCATGTGCTCACAATTAAATCTGCGGCTATCCTCCACCACACAGAAGGAAAGGGCCGGCCAAAGTGAGGGGGGAAGGTAATCATAACAGATGTTAAGTGGGTATTATCGGTCGGGTGACCGATAATACTGCTTGGGAGCCCCGGCTCCGTACTCGGTCGGTCCGGTCCGTCCGTCGGCTGGCTGGGGAGAAGACGGGTGATTATCGGAACCCATCGTCGTCTCTATTAAATCTGTTCGTTTGTGTGTTGTAGATAATCATAGCCCGTTGCTTGAGTTCTAATGTCTTGCCATTAAGGGGCGGTCATGATGCGCGACATAATTTATAGTCGCTTCTGCCGGTTGCCTAGCGATAGGCCTAACCTCGTTAATAGACCCGTATCTGTCGCTGCTGCTGTATTCATGATCTGCGTTTTGTGGTGAATAGGAGTGGCTTTCTTGGGGGGAGAAGGGGGGGTAGAGTTCTCAAAACCCTTTGCGACTACCGTATTGTGTTTTCTGTTAGATTTATCGTTTCCGTTGTGTGTTTGGACTACCCCCATTAGGGCCGGCGTTGTTAATGGTCAATGAATGGGTTTTAATCGCAGGGCGGGATTTTTTTGCCGAACACGTGACATCCGTCTTGTTTATCATAACAGGTGATACGCAAACACTGGCGATTGTCAGGCCCATTAAGACGCGCGCACACAATAAGCGAATGATACATCGGTGTACTCTGCACAAACAAGGCGTATTTTCGAGTCTTCGTGACCTTCAGATGTTCCCCCCCCCCCCCATTCGGCAGTCGATTGACAGTGTCGTGTTACCTGCTTGATCTAACGGAAAATAATAACAGCATGATAAATCAGCGATACTTAACTTAATAGGCTGCAGTTAGCTTTGAGAATGTTTGGAATAATAAGTACAAAAATAAATGCCATTCTTCCTTCCCACTCTTGTTGCGTAAACTCCTTAGAAGGACTTTGAAAAATTGAGAATGAACTTCTGCGTTGATGTCAATGAAATAAACATGATCGTAAACCTTCCAACAATGGGGAAACAATGAAATCAACAGAAAAATTTATGAGCGCCACTCTAACAATGAAATGTAATAACTGAAATAGACATGATCGTGAGCGTATGCCAACAATGAAATCAACAGAAAAATTTATGAGCGCCACTCTAACAATGAAATGTAATAACTGAAATAGACATGATCGTGAGCGTATGCCAACAATGAAATCAACAGAAAATTATAAGCACCATTCTAACAACGAAATCAAATAACTGAAATAAACATGATCGATAGTCTATCAACAATGGGGAGAAAAAAAACAACAGAAAAAATTATGAATACCAGGCTAGCAATGAAATATAATCGCGAGTCTATGTCAACAATTGGGAAAGAATGAAATCAACAGAAAAAATTATGAAATTATGATCACCAGTCTAACAATAAAACCTAACAACTGAAATAAACATAATCGCGAGCAATCGAATGTCAACAATTGAGAAACAATGAAATCAACAGAAAAACTTATGAGCCCCAGTTTAACAATGAAATGTAATAACTGAAATAGACATGATCGTGAGCGTATGCCAACAATTGGGAAACAATGATATCAACAGAAAAATTATAAGCACCACTCTAACAATGATATGTAATAACTAAAATATGATCGCGAGCCTATGCCAACAATTGGGAAAGAATGAAATCAACAGAAAAAAATATGAATTTATGATCACCAATCTAACAATGAAATCTAACAACTGAAATAAACATAATCGCGAGCGTATGCCAACAATTGAGAAACAATGAAATCAACAGAAAAAACTGAGCACCAGTTTAACAATGGAATGTAATAACTGAAATAAAGATGATCGCGACCCTATACAATCGGGAAACAATTAAATCAACAGAAATTATGAGCACAACTCTAAGAATGAAATCTAACAACTGAAATAAATATAATCGATAGTCTATCAACAATGGGATGATAAATCAACAGAAAAAATTATGATCACCAGTCTAGCAGTGAAATCTAACAACTGAAATAAACATCGTGAGCATATGCCAACAATTGAGGAACAATGAAATCAACAGAAAAATTATGAGCACCAGTTTAACAATGAAATGTAATAACTAAAACATGATCATGAGGCTATGCCAACAATTGAGAAACAATGATATCAACAGAAAAATTATGAGCACCACTCTGTCATTAAACATTTTAACTCTGTCAACTTTATATTATCATATAGCGTTCGTATGATTATTATCCCTTAAGGCCATCATCTATCTTGGCAGGGTCTGGCGCCTTAACCACTCGCCCACTCTAACAATGAAATGTGATAACTAAAATAAACACGATCGAGAGTCTTCCAACAATGGGGAAACAATGAAATCAACAGAAAATAATTGAGAACCACTGTAAGAATGAAATGTAATAACTGAAATAAACATGATCGAGAGTCTACCAACAATGGGGAGATAATGAAATCAACAGAAAAAGTTTTCACCACTCTAACAATGAAATATAATAACTGAAATAAACACGATCGCGAACCTATGTCAACAATTAAATAAATTCTCTGTTCATATCGGGGACGGCCACAGCAGTCCACAAAATGGAAAGAATACAATAAATAGCACTGTATTTAGCAGTCACGGGTTTGAACACCGGGCACTCAAAACACGGGTCTTATGTACCCTCTCGCCTGACCACCCAGCTACGGCGGTCTTGTAAACAATGAAATTATCAGCGCCAGTTTAACAATGAAATGTAATAAATTAAATAATCATGATCGCGAGCTTATGCCAACAATTGCGAAACAATGAAATCAACAGAAGAATTACGAGCACCATTTTAACAATGAAATCAACAGAAGAATTACGAGCACCATTTTAACAATGAAATCAACAGAAGAATTATGAGCACCAGTATAACAATGAAATGTAATAACTGAAATAAACAAGATCGCTATTCTATCAACAATGTGGAAACAATGAAATCAACCGACAAATCATATACTAGCAGCAGTCTAACAATGAATTCTAGTAAATTAAATGAATGTCAGCATAACAATGGTATGCAGTTGCCAGACGCGTAACGAATTCTGGCACCTATGGCGCCAAATATACAAAAATATGCCATTCTTTGTATAATGCACAGCCACCTTGTGACAAAGGAAGGCAAAAATATTTAATGGTTGAAAGAGACAGACTGGAGTGTCTCCATTTGCGACAACGTAATCATATAATATAGTGGTTAATGATGCAAAGAAGCAAAATTTTTCTGCCCCTGCCAAAAAAAAAATAAAAATATAAGAATTTTCTATGACACAAACCTGTCTCCGTCGTCAAATTCCTCATTGATCTTTACCAAACTCTCTGCCTCTACCGTTGCTCTCAGTTTGTCCGAACCTCCTCAACACGCTGCCCAACTTCATGAGCCTTCAGTTATTGCCCAAAATTTGTATTTCTGTCCTCTGATTTTTCTCTCTTCTTCCAGGGAAAATAATATACACACTGGGAAAAAAAAATAGTCACCCGTGCCATTTCTCACTTAATAATATCCCTACTTTACACTAAACACTTCATGAATTCTGGTTGGTAGGGATTCACTTCGACCCCTGAAATTGTTTATTTCACTCTCAGGTCATTCGTTCGGAAAACAATGGAGCCCGGTTTCGTGGACGCTGGTTTGTTTTTATCTTGCAGATAGCCCAGTTATCTACAGGACTTAAATCTAATGAGTTGGCTGACCAATTTAATTGCCCTACCATTTTCTCGTGCTCCTCGTGTCAGTTAAAAACAGTAGAGGGCCTACAAACCGGACGAGTATCATCCTGGAATACAGAAATATCGAAATGTTCCTCAAATATTCAGCAAAATGCGCAACCTTGCCATCCAAAATATCTGTATGGACAGCCTGATTGACCCTGGTTGGTATATCAAGTAGGAGACAGCTCCTAATAGTTAAGACATCCCCGGAGCATCACTGATCCACTTGCACGCAATCTGGGTGAAAAACCTCAGATTTTCCTCCGAACTTGGTCCGTGGAATCCTTCAATTATGAGCAATGTTCGGATTCCTCGGTCCACATTCCAGCTTTCCGATGAACAGTCCAGATTTTAAGCTTCTCATCCCATATTAGCGACGATGTTTATGGCCAACTGTTGGATCCTACTCCAGACGCCGAGTGGGTAAAGTACCTGCCCGGCAACCCAAAGGTCGCGGGTTCGATTCCCGCCTCGGGCTTGGATCAAAGTACTGCAAAAACCTTGGGAGGTGCAATATGGCCACAGAAGCCGATGCGCCAACAACTACCAAATCAATCAAATCAAATCAAACTCCAGACATACAATTCTTTTCATAGTATTCTCTCAGAAATCGGCTGGTGAGTTCTTTGGTTAACTGTTTGCAGCAGTTCTTGCCTTGTTTCAAACCATTTTCCCTTCACTAGACGCGGTCTTCGTCCCCTACCCCGATTACTTAATACCGACTTTCAACCATAGTTCTGAGGCTGATTTCTGGTTGATTTTGACTCACACCATTCCCTAATCTTATTAATGATCCATCTGAAACACCAGCAAATTCATCTACTTCTTAACAGGTCCATTATGGACCTGTTAAGAAGTCTCCTGTCCTTTAGCCAGTCGTTGATTGAAGTAGCTCTTCAAAGCGAACTCCATTTTGTTCCTCTTGCGTGGCAAAACGCGTTGAACAAATGGATTTCAAGTGATTCTTTAGAGTAATCTAAGGGTTGCCCCTCTTTGGACCCTTTCAAGGGTCCAAAGAGGGGCAAATTACATGCTGAGAATGAAAAACAATAAACATACGAGGTAAGACTTTGATTATATGCGCTGCAGAGCTTGGCAACCAAGCGCCTTAGAGAGGACCTTTTTGAGGTTTATAAGGACCTTTAAGAGGACAGTAAAATGAAAGAAGGCTGAATTTTCATTGTTATAAAGAATATTAAAACTAGGGGCCTCAGTTAGTTGGTTTCAGACGTTTTTTCTCCTGGAATTTCGGGTTTTTCATCCAGCGAATCGACCTCTGAAGACATATATGACGCAACAAGGGCTTGATGCTCTTAAATCACAGCAACAAATATAATACACATGGGCAGATGGAATCACTCTCCGGTCGCCTTAATATGACTTCCTTTTTTTTTTTTTTTTTTTTACAGTACAAACGAGGCTTTTGTCCAAAGTATATTTAGTATTCTCTATTACGTGCATCCAATTGGCACCGAAGACAACTTTCTTTTGCGTGGTATGTTTGCCTTGAGAAAATACCGCTCATAAGTCTCTCAGACAAGTGATGTCCTCTGACCTTGTCGAGACCCGTTGGCGAATTCCCCACATGCGCATACCGTATCAGAAGAAATAAAAACTAGCGTTTCTTTTGAATAATCTGTCCAAAAACCTCATTTAACAGAATCTGAACCTGTAAGTTTATAATATTAATCGTCTACCATAAGTCTTATTAATAGGATCAACGGGAGTGTGCGAGATATACAGGGAGAATACAGGAACATCGCCGTATTTAGCAGTTACGTGCGACAGACTAATTAGATGAAGACCCAGAGCGGCTAATTGGGGACAGTCTAAGCTCGTTTTTATCTTTAGGGTACTGCCAACACCCTCAGTTGTGTCATTCAGGGAAAGAAGGATCTCCTGGCTAAGTTGAAACACCAGCTCGGGTCGAATCACCAATCGTAGCGAGTACAGCGACTGTCGAAGGGCCGGTCACTATAAACAGACTGTAGTTAGTCTGACAAATGTATAGCGTTTGTAATTAAGTTGCTAATTCTCAGGTTTGGATGGTGGCGAGTCATATCCATGGTGTCTCGTCTCCAAGCTCCAATTACGTAAATCTGTTATGCGTCATTGATGGACTGGGATGAGAGACCGTGTGGTACAACGTCTGCTGTGTATTCAGCAAGGTGGAAAATGACACTCTCTCAGTTACGCCTCGGTGGTGCAAAAGCATTTTAAGGACTCTTCCAGGAGCCTGCCAGAAACGTTACGAACTTGAAATATCTCTAATTAACAGCGAGGCTATTCATAATGCACGAGAGAGAGAGAGAGAGGTAAGTGATATACACATGCTCACGAGCAGCTAGCGAAGACTATTCTGCCATATGTAGGCCACACTCGACATGACAGAAACGTGAATCGCTTGACTTGTAAGGAGGATACTTTTCTTTCAGGAAGATTTGTGTGATCACGAGCTACAGTTATAAACAATAGAAAGCATAGAGAAACAATATAACCATAAACAATATGAAATGGCAGACGTATAAAGAATATGGAATGGCAGACGTATAAAGAATATGAAATGGCAGACGTATATACAGTGGCAGACGCATAAACAAAAGTGAAAATAGCTATAAGTAATAGTGATTTTAAAGGGAGGGCACAAGATAGCTTGTGTGATGATGTTTTAGTATCCTCTCTGTCTTGTGCATCCTAAATAACTGGCTTGAGGTCAGTTATCTCCTATCATTTTTTTCTGGTTTTTTATGACGTCAGAGCAAACTATCTCTTTTTTATTTATCCGCGCTTGTTTACTCATAGATCATGTGACTGTTGCGCAGGGATATTTATCGTTTGGGCAGAAGGGCACTTTTTTTTTAAGTAGCAAAGAAGACAACATATAGCTAATATTTCCTGTTTTGACTTTCGCAAAACTCATCCGTGTTTTTTTATTTTTATTTTTAACACTTGTAATGAGCCTGCACTCAGTGACCCTTTGCAATAAGACAGTTAGCCTTTCCTTGTTCTCAGACAATCGAATTTCTATTTATAAATTACTGGCTCGACTATTATTGCGTAACAACAGAAGCTTATCACGCGTTTATGATGTCATTTATCTACAACAGATCGAAACAAACAAGTTTCCATTATTGCCTTTCGCAGACGACAGATTCGGTTTAATCTACATAAATTATTTTTAAAAAAATGTCTTCTGCTTAGTATCAGGCACAAAATTTCACTCTGAGTGAACGTAGATGTTTCCCACGTGTGTTAAAATATTCGCTCTATTCGCATCACGAGGGGAGATGGTAAGGGAGGACCCCCTTGTACTTTTCTCGTCTGTGCGATAAATAATAATTCGTTTTAACCCACTTTTCCTGCCTGTCTTTGAAAAGGAAAAAAAAAAAAAAAAAAGACCCCGCTGGAGGTTGTTAAACTTCCTCCAGCTAATTGGCTTTTGGTAATGGTTTGAATCAGAATCGCAGCTGAGGGGTCGATCCGAACCTCGGAACTGCCAGCCCGGCCAATTATGAAAATTATAATCCTCTGTAGAAGGGAGAAACTTTGCTCCGTTTCCACCCAGGTGTCGGTGGAAAGGCTAAGGAGTTTCTGAGGGAAACTCCGTGGGGTGTGTCCCTCTGGAGGTCTCATTTTGTATCCACAATCAATCTAGCTCCAATATTTACCATGGAAGGAAACAGTATCAACAACACACCGTTGATAGATTGTGAAGATCAAAGTGCGTTGAAGAAACCCTAAGATTTTGGATGAAATAATTCAAAAAGATTGGGCAATAACCACATTACCAATAATACGAGCATTGGAATGTTCAAAGAGAAGTGTATTAACCATTTTAAAATATTCTGCAAATGGGTACCAAAGCTGGTAACAAGATAAATGAAATTCTCCAGGCAGAATACACGCCAAGGTATCTTACAGGAGTCCAATAACTTTCAAGAAGATTCTTTAGGGCTGATAACAGGTGGTGAGACCCGTATCTTTCATTATAACCCTTATTCTAAAAGCCAATCTGTGGAGTGGACAAATCTGTTATCTCCGAAAAAACCCTCGAATTCCAGATCATCACAAAAAATTGTGTCCAAGGTGTTTTGGGACAGATAAGGCCCGATTTTTATTGATTGATTTTTACAGGAAGGTGGGACTATGAATAAGGAAAGATATTGACAAGCATTTGACAAACGTAATAGGGCTATAAAAAGAAAAAAGGAAGGCTCCAACAAGACACCAAATCACACACACTGCCCATATGGCTCTGATGAAAATTGCAGGCCTAGGGTGGAGAGTTTCGCCTCATCCTGCATATATAAACTGGACTTGGCTCCTGTAGACATATGAAGGGATATCTTTTTGGGAAAACGCCTTTTTGAGTGATGAAAAAGAGTGGCAGGCCGTATTCAGCAGGAGGGTCAATCCTTTTAACACAGTGCATGTGCGAGTTGGAAAGAAAGATGGAAAAATATAACAAAAGGTAATATGCAACATTCTTCTCTTGAACAGCCTTAGCACATTTATTGGAAAACCAAGGTTTAGATAAAGGACGAGATTTTAAAGTAGTGTGGGATAAAGGATTCCATCCGACAAGAATAATTTCATTGACACGATCTGAGCAAACGTTGACATCAGAAGTTTTGAAACAGTAATCCGACCAAGGAAAAGAAGAAAAGAAGTCTCGCAGGTCATCCCATTTTGCATTCTTGTAATGCCAAACAATACGAGGTTGGAATACCATGAGATAAAGGTTCCATTGGAGAAGAGACAATCACCAAGTTGTGATCTGAAGTGCCTAAAGGAGCTCTCACTTCGACCGTGTACTTAGAAGGGTTGTTTGTGAGAAAAAGATCAAGCGTGTTGGCTGCATGGTTAGGATTGTCCGGTATTCTTGTAGGTAAATGAACAATCTGTGCAAGGTCATTAGTAATTGCAAAGGCCTCAGCATCTCGGTCCATTAAAGTTAAAACGGAAGCCAGCTGGAGAAAGTCAAGTTGCAAAGAGAGGAAGTCGAAGAGCCCCAAGTGATTAGTAGAATTGGGAGAACAGTAGAGCCAACAGATGAATTTTACACAATGAGGTAGAGAGATTTTAAGCCAGAGAAGATCAAAGAGAGGAGATTCCAAATTGCCAAGTCTCTGACAGGGGATATCAGAATGGACATATGCACAAGTACCACCTTTGAGGCGAAAGGAATCATACAGCGAATAATTTGGACATCTGAGATGAGCAGTAGTTGAATCGGCCGATAACTGAGATTCTGTCAGAAAAAGTACATGGGGTTTGACAGACTGCAAGGGGAAATGGACATCGTTGAGATTAGAATTGAGACCACGTATATTTGTGAAATGCATTAGGAAGTCCTTGGGAGGTTTAGATCTTTTCGCAGATAAGCTTGCTCTATTAGTTTGACAATTCATGGTGTATTCAATAGTAAGAAAAAGTGGGTGGGACATGCTGTATGAAGTAATGAAATTTTTGGATATGGCGTTCACTTGGTAAGATATAACCAGATCCTTGACATAACGTGGCGTCGACAATGCCCCCCCCCCACATACACATTACTCGGACTCCCTCCAGTCACTATCTGGCAGAGTAGAGGTAGCAAGATTATACACTAGCTGATTCGGAAGCCTCCTAGAGAGTTACCAATAGGTTCGGTCTGGTGAAGTAACTAGAGGCCGGCCTGCGAACACCGTTTTAGATCTGTACCCTCGAAATGTAAGGAATACTGGATCTCGCCATGATGTTCATCATAACCTCAAAAGGCTTCAATCATACTTCAGGATGGAAGAGAATGGGGGATTTGCCGGCGCTTTTCTTTGGAGACTAAACATGGGTTCCATCACTTCAAGCCTCCAATAAGCAAAGTGGTGGAATTGCACCAGTTGATGAGAGTCATCTAGCACCTAGTATTGCCCAGTAACATAGAGGAGCGGAATTCGGTCCACTTGATTTGAGTGTCACCTGAATATCACTTCCATCAGCGTTTTAGCCACCTAGGTAACAACTCCAGGTTGTCATATCTGAGAGTGTTTGTGACAGCCTCAAGCACCATACGATTGTGTTCGAACATATTATTGCTTTCTGTTGTTTTATATTACACAAAAGAGGTGGATGCATGTTTTCCATTGTTTATAAACGACATAAATTTCAAATTTGTATGCGTTGTCTTCTTTTTCGGCCAAAGAGAAACAGACCAACTGTACCAGAATAGTAAATTCAGAGAAACCATAAAAGTAATGAAACTGTGTCTCATCCTGTAACAATTTACTAAACTGTTCAAACAAGCTGTGTAGGTGCAGCAGACTCCATATCTAGAAATTCCCGCAAGCTTGGAAAAATTGCGTTGTAACCCGAATACCAAAGATTAAAAACCCAAAATTATCTAAGGACTACAGACCAATTTCTGTTAGTTGTACCCTTCAAGAGATATTTGAAAAAGCATTGCTTCCTACCATCAACCAACACCGCTTCAGCATTAGACCGCCACATCTGCACTTAGCCATTTCAAGGAGATCGACAATAATAAACTTACTGGAAACCCTTTTTCGTGTGCTTTATCATCTCTCGAGGAGTGCCAAAGGGAAGAGTTCTTTCGCCTACCCTTTTTTCGGCCGCCCTTGAGCCGTTTCTTGCTCGGAACTGCAACTTTATAATGTATGCTGACGATATGAAATTCTTCATCATGTCCAAAGACCACGAATCGACAGAAGGATTCGCCAGATGGCGAATAGCACAATCCGAGAATTCGAGAGCTATCTGGATTGCATTCGGCTCGGTATTAAGGCACAGAAATCTGCCCAAATGACCATAACTACAAGCAGAAGAAAAATGGCATCTCGATCTTTGAGAATCGGTCTAAAGTGGCAAAAGTGCCATCTCACCTGGACCTCAGTCTTAACTGGGATGACAGACTCACATTTGCTCGCAAGAAGACAAAAATATACGCTGCTTTATGGGCTACTAGACAGGAACTTGTAGGAATTAGGGACTCTCATCTAGCAACAAAGCATATTTTAAAACGTGTCCTTCCGATTCAAATAAATGCCTCTCAATTTTGGTCCTCAGCTCCTGATTCGCGTTATAAGTCCGTCTTGGGATCGAGTAATGGCTCTTGAGATGGCTTAACAGAGTTTCTGGTCATCCTTTTACTATCTCAAGGGCCATTCTCTATTCAAACCTTAACATCACACCCTGGATGCAGCGGACAGTCAACAGGACTGTACACACTCTCGCACAAATGCTCACAGGCAGATTGGACGCGCCAGTCCTGGATAACATTCTAGCCAAACCGCGTGCCACTGCTAGACATTGTGGAGGAGTAAATCTCCCACTTAGTCCAATCCTCAGCAATCTTGGTAGCCTAAGAAGATTCTTCCAGTCAAATACAGGAAAAATATTTAACTTGATGATGATAAAAAACTGTGTCCAATATTGGAATACAATATCCAACTGAGTTCTGAGTTGAGATTTTTCGAACTCGAAGGAGGATATCTAGAAGGTTTGTTGTAGTTGATCTATCCGTAGGATCGTGTGTCGGTATTGCGTATTGTTTTAAGCATGGGTAGAAGGCCCTTACTTCTATACGTGAATATTCTCAATGCTTTGCGCTACAGTTATTCCATAAAAACCCTGAAACCTACGTACTTGGGGATTGGGACAAAACTGATTTTATCGCAATCCCCGAATAAGGTTTTATATTATAAACAACACAACAGGACGCAATGAATACACATTGCGTTCTATTGCTTTTTTTTTTTTTCATACAAAACAACAGGAGGTAAAGAATGAACATTGGGTTCTGTTGTTTAATATTATGCATAAAACAACAGGAGGTAATGAAACCATATTGAGTTCTGTTGATTTATAGCATACACAAAACAACAGGATCCAATAAAATCATTGCGTTCTATTGTTCTACATTATACACAAAACAACAGAGGAAATGAAAGTCGTTGCGTACTATTGGTTTATGTTATACACAAAAGAACAGAGGAATTGAAATGTCTTTGCGTTCCATTGTTTTTTATTATACACAAATCAACAGGAGGTCATGAAAATACATTGCGTTCTGCTATTTATGTTAAACACAAAACAACAGGGGGTAAAGAATAAACATCGCGTTCTGTTGATTTATGCTATAAACAAAACAACAGGAAGTAATAAAAAAATTGCATCCTATTGTTTTATGTTATACATAACACAACAGGGGATAATGAAAACATATTCAGTTCTGTCGTTTTATAGCGTACATAAAACAACAGGAGCCAATAAAATCATTGCGTTCTATTGTTCTATATTATACAAGAAACAATAGATGAAATGAAAGTCGTTGCGTACTATTGGTTTACGTTATACACAAAACAACAGAGGAATTGAAATGTCGTTGCGTTCTATTGTTTTTCATTATACACAAAACAACAGGAGGGTCATGAAAGGACATTGCGTTCTGTTATTTATGTTATACACAAAACAACAGGAGGGCCATGAAAGGACATTGCGTTCTGTTATTTATGTTATACACAAAACAACAGGGGTAAAGAATAGACATTGCGTTCTATTGTTTTATATTATACATAAAACAACAGAAGGTAATTGCGTTCTATTGTCTTATATTACACAGAAAAAAACAAGGGACAATGGGAAGACCTTCCATTCTGTTGTTTTATATATACAGAAAACAACAAGGGACAATGGGAAGACCTTCCATTCTGTTGTTTTGTATTATACATAAAACAACAGAGGATAATAAAAAAATAATAATCGTTCTATTGTTTTATATTATACGCAAACAACAGAAGATAATAAAAATATCCCTGAGCTATAGAAAAGAACATAAAATATGTTTAACAAAGGGGAAACTATTTAAAAAACACATTTTTATGAAAGTGTGCTTTAAAACCTTAAAGAGTGTGTCAAGGTTTAATTCCACGATTAGTAGTAGTCCGATATTATTACTACTGGCCTTCGCATGCCGAGGGAGATATTAACTATTAATAAAGCTCTTGGAATTGCCTTAATGAAGCTCTGTTTACCCTTATAATACGCAGTAATGGTTCTAAACAGCCATTATCCCTCTTTAACGTACCATCAAGTGAAAAACACGTCTGGGTTTTCCCCAAAAGATGTCGACTATTTGCAACAGGTCTCACCCTAATGACGGGCATTTCGGGAGTGCGAAATACCCCCAGATACTACAAAAAAAAAAACAGACTCCCCCCATCCCATTTTGTTTATTTCTTAAGCAACTATTGTTTTCTGTAAAGGACAGGGGTGTACCACGTTTATAATCCACAAAACGATACATAAAAACAAAATGGTCAAATACCCGGATTTAATAAGGTGTAATCCAGGCTAAACGAGTTTACTCTTTTTTTTTTTTTTGTGGGACTAAAGCGTAGACTGTGGTTAAATCAGGGAAGTAAGTTTCTAACTTTTATCATCAGTCATCTTGATGGCTTTCAAACCAGAGGACTGCAGAACTGGTTCTTTAGTGGCTGAAGTTTTCGGACCCTCAGTGGTCACCTTCAACAACGGAATTTATGAGGGGGCACATATAGATATCCTCTTTTTTTTTTTCCTTCTTTTTTTTTATTCACGTGTTACTTTTCAAACCGGCCCTTATACCCTTTTAGGGAACAGCGCATTAGTTCATGAACACGATCTTTAAGAGTGCGGAATGTCTTGAGATATTTTCGAAGATACACCAATGTTTTCCGTGTGAGAGACCCCCTTATCGCTCTAAACTGAAAGGATGGTTTATAGGCGATTATAACAGCTGCGCGCTACCAGGATGACTGACCCCATATTAAGTTCCCGGGTTGAGAATTTTCTCTTCTTTTTGTTAGAATTATATCCTACGTGCTCCTTCAATAGTACTCGTAATCGGCTGAGATCTCCTTCGTTCTTCTTCTTCATAATAAATCAGTACATTCGGATGACTGCAGATATTCAGTTTTAATCGTGGCGTTATACCTCACCCGGATGTGACGTCACACTCTCCTACGACTGTTGATGTCTTCTGAAACTCTAAAAGGATCTTTAAAAACTGATACCCTGTCTATTGCCTGATTATCGTTACTATTAGCCTATTATTATCATTACTTAGGCACCTCAGATCACAACTTGGTGATTGTCTCTTCTCCAATGGAGCCTTTATCTCATGGCTATTCCCAACCTCGTGTTGTTTGGCATTACAAAAATGCAAAATGGGATGACCTGCGAGATTTCTTTTCTTCTTTTCCTTGGTCGGATTAATGTTTGCTCAGATCGTGTCAGTGAAATTATTCTTGTAAGAATAGAATCCATTATCCCACACTCCACTTTAAAATCTCGTCCTTTATCTAAACCTTGGTTTCCCAATAAATGTGCTAAGGCTGTCCAAGAGAAGAATGTTGTATATCGTAATTGGCTTGTTTCTAATTCTTCAGTTTCATTTTCTGCCTACACCAAAGCTCGCAACAATTGTAAAGCAGTTATTAATCAGTCCAAACTAGAGTTTGAACAGGCTAAGAGTAGAAAACTTGCTTCTTGCCCCAATGGTAGACGAGCATTCTGGTCTCTTGCCAAAGCTATTGGCCGCAACTTTTGCCCATCTCTGCTCCCATCTCTGTCCAAACCAGATGGTTCTATTGTCACTTCAGCCAAGGATAAAGCTGACCTGCTAGCATCCTATTTTTCTTCCAACTCATGTATTAATGATCTTGGCAAAACGCCTCCCACCATTCCCAACACGCTCCATTCAATGCCTCCTGTGGTCTTCCGTCAAAAGGATATCAGAAGGATTTTGAAGAATCTTGATGCTAAGAAAGCTCCAGGTCCCGATGGTATTTCTCCAGTTGTTCTCAAAACCTGTGCTCCTGAACTTACTCCTATTCTTTGCCGCCTTTTTTCACTTTCTTATTCCAAAGGTGTTTTTCCTTCTGCTTGGAAATTTGCTCATATCCAACCAGTTCTTAAAAACGGTGACAAATCCCTCCCATCCAATTATCGTCCCATTGAAATTACTTCTACTCTTTCTAAAGTAATGGAGAAATCAATTAACCGCCAACTCTTAAACTACCTAGAAACCTTCCGTCTGATGGATTCTGTTAGTGTCGATCCACTGGTGATATTCTTGCTTATGTTACCCATTTACGGACTACTTCAATGGAAATGTTCGGTGAAACACAAGCAGTTGCTCTTGACATCTCAAAGGCTTTTGATCGTGTTTGGCATAAAGGTCTTCTAAACAAGCTTCCATCTTATGGTTTGCCAACTGTTTTTAGTAATTGGTTATCCAGTTTTCTCTCTGATCGCTCACTGAGGGTGATGGTAGATGGCTCTCTGTCTTCTAACTTCTCCACTAATGCCGATGTCTCCCAAGGTTCAGTTCTTTCCCCCACTCTTTTCCTCTTGTATATTAATGACCTTCTTCCATTGACTGGAAATCCTATCCATAGTTTTGCCGATGATAGCACATTGCATTCCACTTTCCATTTTGAGAAACCTTGTCCTGCTCAATCAGCTTCAACTTCTCGAAAATCTGCTAATAATTTCTTAAATGCCGATCTTCAGGTAATTCTCCAGTGGGAAAAAGACAACTTAGTTGATTTGAACCCTTCTAAAACTCAGTCTTGTCTTATATCTCGCAAAAAGGATTCTTCTGCTCCTATGCTTATCTTTAGTGACACTCCGATTTCTAGGCAAAATGATATATCTCTTTTGGGGATTACCCTGACTTCTAATCTCTCTTGGCACAAACACATTACAAATATTGCTTTCTCTGCATCTAAAAAACTTGGGTTTCTCTTTCTGTTTTGGACATTACTTTTCTTCCAAACAGCTGCTCACTCTGTATAAATCGCAAATCCGCCCTGCCATGGAATATTGTTCCCACATCTGTGGTGGTGGTGCCCCTAAAACCTCTCTCAGCCTTCTTGATTCCATTCAGAAGAGGGCAGTTAGGTTAATTAATGACTCATCTTTCACACAGTCTCCCCACTCGCTTTCTCATAGACGCACTGTTTCTGCTGCATGCCTCTTCAACAGATACTTCCACGGGCACTGTTCTTCTGAATTGGCTTCTATAATTCCCTCTCTCTCTTTCAAAACAGTCCGAACACGTGCCGCCACCAGCCAACATCCATTTACTGTCCAACCTCAAACCCACAGAACCAACTTTTCATCTTCCTCATTTATTCATTCAACTGCCGTTTTCTGGAACAACCTTCCTTCATACGTATTTCCTGAAAATTACAATCTACAGAAGTTCAAGTCCAATATCAACAAATATCTTCTTTCGTCTTCTCAACCTCCAACCCAAGCACGGTTCTAAGTACTGGAGGTTCTAATACCTCTCGTGTTTGGGGTTTACATAAAAAAACAACTGTTTTTTTAATCGTAGTGTTGTGCGTTATTTGGATGTGACTTTTGAGACTGATAGCCTATCACAGAAAGAGTCTGCTTCCATTACTATTGCTTCCCAATCATTATTGTTGCTTTACTATCAGTCCTAATATTAGGATTACTTTAGCAACAAACTGTTCAACCAAGACCTAAGGATTATTATTTGAATGATAAATTGGATTCTCTTGAAGATTCATCTCTATAAAGTTCTAACGTTGCTCTGTGTGACTTCTTTTTGTTTCCAACAATGAAGACAATACTACGTGGACGTCGCTTCGAAACCAAAGAAGGCACCGAAGCCATAGAGGCAATTTTGAGAAGAGAAATCCAAGGCTGTCTTCTTAGAGTCTGATACGACCTCGTACCAAATTCTTTTCCATTCTATCTTTCCTCAAATGATATCAGACGAAGATCGCTGACGCAACGTCCATTAACTCTAATTCCTCCACACGAATGTGGAGATTTCCCTTCCTCGTTTCAACCCCTCAACCCGAACAACTGTAGACGTGCCACATTCATCGTAAGTAATTCGTGTCATCTTTCCTTACATTCCTCTCTTCTGACACATCAAAATGCCGGCAAAATTAATGGACCACCTGGATAACAAATGTTCTCGGCTACCTGGTTGCTGTGGCAACACAAACAGATCCTCTAACAATCGCTGCCAGGGTTATCCGATGCCTCTAAAAGAATACGCGAACAAAAAAAAGAGAAAGAAATCCATTTTTTAATAGCGTCTGTGGATCACATCGAAGTGGTGTGTTTTCCATTAGATGGCTTCTGGATTAACTTGAAGCTGTAATAGCCTGTTAAAGAGTGTGAAAGTAGTGGGGTTACTGCAGGTGGGGTTGCTGCCGCTCTCTTATTCAACGATCCATAATTTATGGCCGACATGTAGGGGGAGAGAGAGATAACAATAGCTGGAGCCCGTAATCCTGTTACCAAAAGCGCCAGTAGTCCGCTACTCTCCTGCCTTTGACTAAGTACCTTTGGGAGTGTAAGTGTCATTCAATCAATAAGCAGGTTGATTCAATTTAAGCATGCACGGAGCTTACTAACGCTCACAACGCAAGCGGCCAAGCCATCCCCCCTCCTCTACACCCACCCATCCCTCAGTGGCTTTATCAAACCTACTAAAGTGTACTCTTGGGATATAATTTCTCCATTTCTGCTATTCCAGCACTCGGGAATTCTGGGAAAGTTAAAAATCATTGGAGTTTTTTTCCCCCCCTTCTCCTGGTGGGTGCGGGTTTGTGGGTAAACATAAAAGTTGAAACAAATTCCTCGCGGTTAACCAGAAAATAAAATTGAGTCAAAGCCTCTCAGCAGATACGCGTGATTATTTAGAATAATCGACAAGGATGGTAAGCCCATGAAGCTTTGGTGTATATTCTGTCTTCCATGATGTGGAAAAGCCATAAAAATTATTCTATCCATTCAGAATTCGAAACCGAAGTCAGAAACATCATGGGAAAGACGGGTTCGTGCACCCACATGAATAAAGAGCATGTTTTGCGCTTATTTTCAAGAGGTTTGTCTTCCAATAGATCCCTCAAAAATTATAAGCGTGTCCTTTCTGAAAGTTTTGTTGGTTAAAAAAAAATAATAAGAACCAAATAAAATTATCCCCAAGAACATACGACACCAAACGTTAAAAGGAAAACGAATTTTTGTTTTTGAATACTCCATGCACGGATTAAAGGTAGAAAAGTCAGAAGATACTTGGGACATAACACTTCAATTTCTGCAGTTTGGAATTTACGTGTGAAGGTGGGTGGTTCCAAAAAACGGAAGTTGAAGGAATAGTTTAGGAAGAAGAAAAGTTGGACAAAAAAAGGATACTGTGGTTGCGGCACGTGTTCAGACTGGTTTGGAAGGGCGAGAGGAAGCCAATTCAGAAGAACAGTGCCCATGGAAGTATCTGTAGAAGAGGCATGCAGCAGAAACAGAATGTCTATAAGAGCGAGTGGAGAGACGAATCATTAATTAACCTAACTGCCCTCTTCTGAATGGAATCAAGAAGCCTGAGAGAGGTTTTGGGGGCACCACCCCAGATGTGGGAACAATATTCCATGGCAGGGCGGATTTATACAGAGTGAGCAGCTGTTTGGAAGAAAAGTAACGCCAAGAGCGAAAGAGAAAACCAAGTTTTTTAGATGCAGAGGAAGCAATATTTGTAATGTGCTTGAGCCAAGAGAGATTAGAAGTCAGAGTAATCCCCAAAAGAGATATATCAACTTGCTTGGAAATCGAAGTGTCACTAAAGATAAGCATAGGAGCAGAAGAATCCTTTTTGCGAGATATAAGAAAAGATTGAGTTTTAGAAGGGTTGAAATCAACTAGGTTGTCTTTGCCCCACTGGAGAATTACCTGAAGATCGGCATTTAAGGAATTGGTAGCAGATTTTCGAGAAGTTGAAGCTGATTGAGCAGGACAAGGTTTCTCAAAATGGAAAGTTGAATGCAATGTGCTATCATCGGCAAAACTATGGATAGGATTTCCAGTCAATGGAAGAAGGTCATTAATATACAAGAGGAAAAAAGTAGGAGAAAAACATCAGCATTTGTGGAGAAGTAAAACGAGAGACTCGTCTACTATCATCCACAGTGAGGGATAAGAGAGAAAACTGGATACTCAATTACAAAAAAAATAAATCCATAAGGAGGAAAGAATTCGATAAAGGCCCAGCTTCGAGTCCCGTCGATGACAGGAGGAACTTTTCTCGCTCCATTGCTGAGTTAGCCGGTCTCAGGCGTCGATAGCAAGGTTTCTATCCCGCACCCCCAGAAGACTTCAGTTTTACGACTAGCAAAACAGGAAAATCGGCTGTAGAACACCTACAGTTGATGGACAGATGAGTTGGTTTTCGGGTGGCCGTAAAATAAAAAATAAAAAAAATACACTGGTGTGCAAAACTTAAGGACCAACATTATTTCTAAAGGTTACAACCAAAAAATCTTCACTTAAGGTACTCTTTACTGATGAGAGTAAATTCAGTTTCGGCAGCGATTCTGAACGTCAGTTAATATGGCGAGAGGTTGGCACACGGTATCACCCGCCTAACATCACTGAAAGGGATCGATATGGCGGTCCAGGTGGTCTCGTCTGGGGTGGCGTTATCTTGGATGGACGTACATAACTTCAGATACTGGAAGGCGGTACTGTAACCGGTGCACGCTACTGTACTAAACCCCTGGCTTGTAGCCGTGAAGGGTATTGTGTACGGCATGTGCGTTCTGTATGCAATAAAGAGTTCTTCTTCTTCTACTGAGGTAATCCCAAACCAATGCGTCTGTTCCGAGGTGCCATAGACTCCGAGTTCGTGTTTAAGGATGATAACGCCAAACCCCATCGCAGCTGTTGATATGCTTTTGGAAAGTGAGGACATTGTTCGTATGGATTGGCCTGCCCGTTCCCCTGCCGTTTTAAATCCCATCGAACACATATGGGACGCTCTTGGGAGACGCCTATCGGCACGTCCGCACCCACCAGAAAATGTTCACCAGCTGAAGATGGCGCTGACAGAGGAATGGACGATGTTACCGCAAGAACTTTTTTTTTTTTTTTTTTGTCAACAACATTGTTCTAAGTATGGACAGGCGGTGCAGAGCCTGCATCGACATTAGGGGTGGCCATATCTCCTACTGAAGACCACCTCTTCCCTTTGTTCCATCTTTGGCAGTGATGCATCTGTATCATGGCAACCAGTGCTGTGTTGCCATTTTTGAATAAAGTCCCTCTGTACCGTTTTGTTTCCTTCATCACTTCTGTACCTCACGAGGTTCCTTTGGTATGCTTTTACCATATCCAGGCCACTCCTATGAGAAGCTATAGGTGAAACCTGACTGGTCCTTAAATTAAATTTTGCACACCACTGTAGTAAATTAAGAATATATATGCCTTAGAAATGTCAAAAGCAACTGCTTAAGCTTCACTAAACCCTCCCGTCCAATTTGTTCAAAGAGCAGTAACGCCAGTGGATAGACACTGATGGAATCCATACTGGCGATTCTTAATCAAATGGAAGGTTTCTATGTAGTTTAAAAGTTGCCGATTGATGGATTTCTCCATTACATTGGAAAGAGTAGAAGTAAGAGAAATGGAACGGCAATTGGGTGGGAGGGATTTGTCACCCTTTTTAGGAACTGGCTGGATTTCAGCAAATTTCTAAGCAGAAGGAAAACGTCTGTGGAACAGGAAAGTGTAAAAAGGCGACATAGAAAGGAGCAGAGTTCAAGAGCATAGGTTTTCAGAACAAGTTAAGGAATGCCATCAAGACTGCCTGTCCTTTTTTTGACATAAAAATCGTTCACACTTCTTCTAATGTCCTTCTGTCGCAAGACCACAGGATAATTGAGAGGAATGTATTGCAAATGTCAGGATTTGGATTACTATGAACACTGATCCAAGAGTTAGAAGAAAAGCAAAACTCTAATCGAGTTTGTTTTTCAATTGCTGAGCATTTTAGTGCAGGCAGAAAATGAACTTGGATATTTGGATCTGGAGATCAAGCTTAGAATGTCACATATCGCAATTGGCTGAACCGCAATATGCTATATTTTAACCTTAAAGAGTCTTAACACATTAATTGGAATACAAATCTTATAAGGATAGTTTTACTGACGAGGTCTGCGCGTTCATGTATTCATGGGTTCATTGTTGCAGACCCCAGGGTTTTCCCCATTAGCCGCTATTGTACATCTTGTGCTGAAGCTTATGCCAGAACTGACCATTTGTATGTTGGGTGTATAAATGTAATGATACGTTCCGTTGTAGTGTTGTCGACCGGTACCTGGCTCTCAGCAGGCGGGAAGCGCAACACCTGATCACCATGTCCCACCCACTCCCCATCCCCACCACGAGGAGGCAACTAGGATCTACCATCGTCATTCTGGGCCAACCTAGGACAAAGTCCCAGAAGAGCGCGATTAAAGGTGAATATTGAAATTATTTAGAGTAGAAGGAAGAGTATGGGAACTGGAAGTGGGATGGAAAGAGATTGAAAATGAGGAGGATCAGGTGAAAGGATGCGACAGTAAAAATGAAGAGAAAAGAGCTAAAGCAAGACCAAAGGAAAGAAGAGGATAGTGCTTCTTGCTTCTCCAACATATAGCTTTATAATAATGTCCTAAATCGTTAGGATCCATTAAGAAAAGTTCCTCGATGAAGATTTCATCCAGAAGGACAATTTAGATCCAAGGTGAACAATGCAGCATCTTTACTGCTAACAGATATTTACGCTCTGAAGAGACTATTAACACAATCACATTTCAACACAGAATATATAAAAAACTATTCTGAAGATTCCATCAGCAAACCATCACGCCGAGATGACACTGAGTACACTTCAAACGTCTTCAAGACTGTGAAAGTTCATTTAAAAGGAAGAGGCATCTGCGAATATCTTCCAATGTGAAGGAATCACTCAGATTTAGAACTCGCCGAAAATATGTGCACAAGTAATAAGTTTCTTCTAACGTCTTCCAGGATGAAAGTTCGTCAAGAGGAAGAGGAGATGTTCCAAGAGCACAAGACAACAAATCCACTTGCAGATGTATATAACTAATAAGATACCTTGGATGGAATCGAGACTTATAACTAATTCCGTTCCAGTTGGTCCTCATAGCAGGGAGGGCAGCAGAGACCGTAGCGTCGGCTTGCAGAGAATTTTCAATGTCTTCCTAAAGTTCTCATCGAACTATAGGAAGAGAGAAGTGAGAACCACAAAGACACAAGGTTGTTGTTGAAAGGCCCAAGTTAAACAGTTTACTGTTGAGACTACCATGTCCGGTTAAAAGAACGGTAGCTTGAAGGCTCAGGAAAACCAGAGTAAATCCTTTTTAACAATCTCCTTAAATGTGAGGAGAAACTCACGAGTCACACCACCCACCGGCATTAGCAGAGGTCCAATCTATCTGCCATTTAGACACAAAAATGATTCTCAGTCTTCTTGTCCTGCACGCTGGAGACATCATCAATGACGCAGGGTCTGAGCATTCAATGGAATTTTGATCTCAAATGTATGCTCAAACCCTGCGTTATTGGTATCAAACAGTAATCCAGTCATGTCGCGGATCATAACATTTCGTATCTTGTAATGCCACGACAGTGCAATTAATGTTATTTTTTATGGTAAGAAATCTACTTCAATGATATCATGAGTCCCCAATTATATAATTTCAAAAATTCTTCAGTTTTTAAGATGCTGACCTTCTACCAACCTAAGATTCAATATCTCCCGTTGTTGAAAGCGACTTGCCACAGGGTGGAGTAGGCTTCTTCAGGAAATACGGGCATTAAGGTTAGAAAGATAATTTGCCAAGGATATGGTTACCAGCGTCAAGATATGTATAACAAAGATCGTTCCCATGGAGTACTGGACATTGAGATGGGTGAATCAGAAAGGGAAGTATTAGTTTTTTGAATACCATTTAAATGAAATGAGATGAGAAATTCGGATACTTAGGTCAAGTTGTGCAACCGGGTGGTAGAACTAATGGATGTGTAACGAATAGAATTAGACCTGTCTGGATGAAGTCGGGGTGGCTTGTAGAAAGGAGGGTTTTGTGATCGACATGCCAATGATACTTAAAGGCAAGTTTTTATCAATTGGCAGTGAATACATTGGTCAACGAAGAACGGAAGAAAAAGGTCATAGTATATTCCAGCGTATAAGCCGACCTTTGACGCACCCTGCCTGAATTAGGGCCGGCTTGAACGCAGACGATAAAATCCTAATCTTGAATTAAAGACATGTACTTAGGGTTAGAAAGAGATGACTTTATACTGATATATATTGGTTTATCATTTAATTCGTGGGTTAGGAATTGGACACATAGAAGTATCCATTTACACGAGACATCAGTAAGATTTGCATCGAAAACTGTAGCTTCTCTCAGGTTTACAACCATAGAATGTCTATAGATTTCTTACTTCTGTATGTGTTGATCTGTTCTTCGAATTGTACGACACATTCCAGCTAATAGGACATTTCTCAAAGAGTTGATTTACCCCTTAATTCCTCCAAAAATTATGCCTCTTTTTGCATGAGGTTCTTTAGTATAGACCAGTGCTTCTCAAACTATTTCATGCCGCCATATTCGATCTGATCACACCAAGAGAAATGCTAGATACCTACCAGGCTAATAAAAGGGATCATCATTCTACTCCAATGTCTCCTGGGTTCTATCCACTCCCCGCACACGGAAAATACTTTGTCCTCAGGGTGGAGTGCATTAGGAGGAAATTCCACCCACATTTTGAGAAGCACTGGCTTAGAGGTTTGTTTTTAAAAGAATTGAATTTATTAAGCTGTTTTGCTTTCAGAGCTTTGACTGTTTTCCTTTATTTTTTCTTGTTCTTTTCGCTCTAGATCCTCATTATCTTCTAAATCGAAGGCATTTTGCGAGAATTCAGGAGAGAAATTATAGCTATAGCCCAAGTAAGAACATTTCTGTAGTTTTTATCCCATCCCCTGTAATGTAGTTATAACCAAAAAAAAAAAAAGGGATCTAATTAACCACTACAGAAATAGTCTATAGAAATTATCTAACTGAGTGTGAAATTCCCCCTTGTGTGCTTAAATAACCTATTTACAGCTCTGATTTTAATTTAGGAAAGTCTAACATTAATTATAGCCATGTATTCAACTTTTATATACACCGATTGAAAAATAAACGAATTGCGCATGATCAAGACAACTCATTGTACGTCTGCAGCGAAGATGCAGACGTACAGTGAGTTATCTTGATCGTATGTCGAGAGCATTTGATCATGAATATCATTTTTGGTACCTACTGTACATAGAGATGAAGAGCTGGATCATACAAAGTTTTGTACTTGATGATATAAACACACTTTTCTTCAAGGGCCAATTCTCTAATGGAACTTCGCTAAAGATGGATATGTTTCTGTCTGTGATTACGATTAGCTCAACTTAAAGAAAAAATAATCTAAAAATAAAGGAAAGGAGCGTGTGGCAGTTCAGCGCTTTTCAATGGTCCCCAAACAATCATAATAACTTCTCAGCTCAATGGACTCTTTCGTATTCAGTTTATTGAAAATTGAATCCATAATATCGAACGAAGAGGGGGAAAAAATTGTCCTTCTTTCAGCGAAGGAATAAAATCCTGGATAATTTCAATAATTTTACCAAATTGGGAGAGACACAGGAAAATTAATAGAGATATTTAAGTTGTAAAGTAGAATCTGGTTGATGTGGGCTCCCTCTGGTGGAAACAATCTTTTGATGTGAATGTTTTCGGACAGGGGCACACATCTCGATACAAAAATTGCGTCCCTTAAAAGTGGTCACGTGAAGGCGCTTCGTCCAATAGACGCGAGATGGGGGGGGTCTACCTTAACAACCAAACGCCTTCTTTTATAAGTCGAGCTATTGGCAGACGACATGTTTTGCATTTCTTGTTACAGGTAGAAAAATCGGACTTGGAAACTCGCCCGATTGGAGGACTCCAGATCCCACCCAGCAGTTTAATTGAGGATGACACTAGAAGACGGGCCACACTGGGTTCTTTCCTGCTTAATTAAATAACACGCAGCAGACAGGAACTGGGTTGAGGAGAAGCACAGGAAACAAAACGTATCAGTCAAGCATATCTGTTGTTAAGCATGATGACACCGGCCAACAAAAGCCGTACACGGTAATGACGTCTGTAATCCGTACTTCATCAAAAATATGGATTGTCACGGGACAGTTTTGGCAGATGGCTGTCAATTTTGCTGACTAAATAGGCCTTGTTATATCTGCAGTTGGTATTTAGTAATTAAAATTTAGATAGTATCGCGCTCCATGCTTTTCTTCCTGTCTGTGGGCATCACACTGAGAAGAAAACCCAGGGGGGGGGTCGATGAACATGCAACATTGATTCCCTCTATCTGCCCCGATTGCCTCTCTCGCTACCGACTTTAAAATTAGACTGCAAATACGTTCCACTTGCACGCATGCGCACATCTATTTATCTAATATGTTTTTAGATGACATTCAGGGGTCATTGCGGGAGGGGGGGAGGGATAAGGATTAACCAGGTGGTTTCAATTCACATTCATAGGTTTTTTTATTTTATTTTTTTTTTTTTCGGATTTCTGTCAATATTGTTGATTCCATCACGTGTTTCAACCAATGCTGTTTCAACTAGGGAAGGACCCTTCAACAATTGTTGCAGGTCCTTGCCTAGTTGAAACATTCGGGTACATTTATGTACCCTAATGTCTGGCTGAAACACATAATGTGAAAGTTCAGATTGTGTTTCAACCAATACTGCTGATTGTTTCATGTGTTTCAAGTAATACTATTGATCGATGTACATTTTCTGTTAGAAATGTTTATTGTGCGCTGTTGTTTAATGCATTGCAATCATCCAGCATTATAGTGGATGATTGTTTTCTAATGGCTGGTTGAAACACAACGTTAAAAGTACCCGTTCAGATTGTGTTTCAACCAGTACTGTTGATTTCTTCGTGTGTTTCAAATAACACTATTGATTGATGTACACTTTTCTATGAGAAATATTGATTGTGCGCTGCTTTCCTCTGTACTATTGTTCAATATGTAGCGATCAATAATACTGGATGATTGTTTTCTTCCTTCAGTGCTGTTGATTGTTTCAACAGCAAACAATAGTATTAACGGGCGTTTTCGCGTACACTATTGTGCAATCAACACTGACTTCTTTATCGGCTGTTAATCGGTGTTGATTGTTTTTTTGGCCAATATTAATAGTTTTTTTGAGTGTTCACTCAATATTAGTTCGTTTATGGCATTTATTTTGCGATTTTTCATTCGCAGTAGAGGTGCCCTGTCCGTCACACGAGCGGGAACATTATCGCCAGCGACATGGCTCTGAAATTCCTCGCGCAGCCTCCCGCCTTTCACCACAGATAACATCTCCTTATCTCCATCTTCGCTAATCAGCCAGTCTTCGTAATTGCTAAGTCCTGAAGACTCCTCAGCAGCGCCTCAAAGTATTGCACTTAAAAGGGACGGTCTAATTAGAGAGAGAGAGAAAAAAAATAAGACTATCTATTGATATTTTTATCGTTTATTATTATTCAAGATGTACGTGGGAAACTTTAGGGTCCATTCCTAGTAAACAACACATTTTATGAACGAAAAATCGATTCTTTAGATCAAGTACGAGGTGTGTGCATTAGTTGTGGAATTTGAACTTTTTTTCCCCACCTGTTTTCTAACCTTACAAATCCCCGAACGCACGCTAAATCAAAAAGATAATCAAAACTCTTCATAAGGATCTGATTTCGAAGTTCTGATGTTATGTTTCAAACACGTTAAAAAAAAAAAAAAATGCTAACCGAACGAACTACTTGTTAAAAAGTGTGCATTACATCAAGAAATATACTTATCTAATTCTAGTGTATGACACATGTTTCGAATTTGGGAAGCAACTAACAGTATGTACGAGATGCGAATCCATGTGCGTTGGCTCTCAGGATGGTTTCCTCCTGTATGCAAATGAGTGCGCGAGCAATCAATGATTATAGAAGAGTCGTATTACTGTGGGTCTAATATAATATAATTGGTCACTTCGGCGATTATTTAGTTTAGTTTTATGTTGGATATCGCATTAAGCCTAACTGTGTAATGTATAACATTGTAGTTTATCAGAATTACCATGTGACCTCTGCCTGACCTTTACGTGTCGTTTTCTTTTTTCTTCTCTTGCAGCACGGATGTCAAGCAGTCAGATGTGTCGTCCTCACTTCCACACGCCTCTTCACCCCTGGATCTCGGACACCAAACCAATGGTGCCCCACCCCGCCCATGGGTCCGCTTGGTGCTCTCCTTTCTCCAGCAAACCTCCCCACCATCCTAGCCCTCCAGGGGGACCTCTAGGGGTCCATCCGCCACCTCACCCGGCACCCAGTTCCATCGCCAGCACCCTGCCCCCTCACTCTAGTCCCCATCTGTTCAGCTTTCCTCCCACGCCTCCCAAGGATGCGACCCCGGACACCGTCACCGGCGCAAGCTCCAGCAGCGGCGCCGACTACGGCGTTGGATCCAGTCTGGTTTCAACCGGGGACGACAAGGGACCGACTCCCAGCATGATAACCACCCTCGGCTCGGCACTAACAAACTGTTCCAGTAGCAAGCCACGAGAAGGTACCTTCTCCTCCTCCCTGAGTCCCGTCCACCATCATCACCACCACCATCATCACCACACCCCTCATCCCATGTCCACCTACTCCCCTTATGTCTCTGGACCTCCTACGGCCGCTCCACCACCGTCGGCTGACCTGTCGGGGGCCTCTTACTCTTACCATGCCGCTAGTTCGCTGCTAAGTGCAAAGACGCAGAGCTCGGCATCCGCTACCTCGAAGCCAAGAAGCAAGGGCCGGTCCAGCGCTGGTAAGACGGCCATTTCCCCCTGCCACGAAAGAAAGGGGGAAAAACGCCAGCACTTGCCGTGCGAGTCCTTTCCTTTGTTTCTCCCTCCTCCCTCTGACAACCCCTAATACCTCCTACCTACCCTCTGTTTCATGCTTTTATTTTTAAAATATTTGAAATTTTATATTTGGCGTCCAGTGTCCGTCTGCTGCCATCTCCCGTCGCTTGGTACAAGTCGGGCGTCTGTGCCTTTCAGACTGACACTGGTCGTTTGTATATTTTGTGTGCGTGTGTGTGATCATTCAGCCATACTAACATCACTAATGCACTCTCATCCCTAGGATTTAAAAGGATCTTTACTTTTTTTTTTCCAGCTGATTTGTGTATGAGTGAATGTTTTATTGAACTTGAACGAGGACAACTCAATCCTTAGAAAGCGACGTCCCTTAAAAACAACAACTGAAATAGGGTTCGCGCTTAAGTTGACAATAACGAATCTCAAGATCCTCAGCGAGAGGAACTTCATCTGGTACATCATTCCTTTAAAAATCAGAATATGATTCTACGATTAATTTTCTAGCCAAAATGAAAGGATCCATTAGGCAGAATCCTTGCCCAGACATTAAGACTCATCCATTGCTGGTGTCTTCACTGGATGATGACACCAGCAATGGATGATACTTGTTAAGAAACACCATCTATAACTATAGATAGCTAACAATAATCAGAGAAGAAAGGCACCAGCCGACCATATAACAATATATAGCAAACAATAGTTAGTGACAATACAGCAGTATACAACAATAAATCGCGAACAACAATCAGAAAATAGATAACAATCGTAACAGACGACAGTCATGGAAGAGACACCAATACATAACAGATCCCGAACAATAGTGAGAGAATATACAACAATGTACAACAAATTGCGAACAATAGTCATGGAATAGACACCAGCATACAACAATACAGCGAAATATCACAATGTATCTCGAACAATAGAGCGACGCAACTATACAACAAGAGATCGCGAACAATAGTCATGTAATAGATAATAATACAAAACAAGACAGCGATATATCATAGTAGATCGAGAACAATAGTCATGGAATAGGCACAAATATACAAAAATAGAGAGCAGACAACAGTCAGGGAAGTGACCCAATACACAACAATAAATCACGAAAAATAGTCGCGGAAGAAAACCGATATAAAACTAGACAACAATATATAACAATAGATGCGAACAGTAGTCATGAAAAGTAGTCTATTATTCGCAACAGATCGCGAACAATAGTCATGAAATAGACTGCAAAATATTACATGACAGCAGGTCGCGAACAACAGTCAGAGAAGATAGAGCAATGCACAACAAGAAATCACGAACAATAGTCATGGAGTAGACACTAATTTACAACAAGACAGCGATATATAACAGATCAATAGTCATGGAATTGACACCAGTATATGACAATATTAGATAGCAGACAACAGTCAGAGAAGAGACACCAATGCACAACAAAAGACCTCGAACAATATTCAGGGAAGATACAGCAATATACAACAACAGATCGCGAACAGTAGTCGAGAAATAGACACCAATATACAAGGCAACAATATATAACAATAGATGGCGAATAACAGTAATGAAATAGACACTAACGTACAACAAGACCGCTATAAATAACAATAGTCAGGAATGATACAGCAATGTACAACAATAGATCATGAAAAGTATTCTATTATTCGCAACAGACTGCGAACAATAGTCATGAAATAGACATCAACATTCAGAGAAGACTGAGCAATGTACAACAATAAATCACCAACAGCAGTCATGGAATAGAAACCAATATACAACGATATAGCGATATATAACGACAGATCGCGAACAATACTCATGGAATAGACACTAGTACCCAGCAATAGATCGCAAACAATAGTCTTAGAGCAGACACCAGTATACAACAATAGACCTTGAACAATAGTCATGGAGTAGACAGCAGTATACAACAATAAATCGCGAGTGGCAGATACAGCAGTGTATAAAATAGATCGCGAACAATAGTCAGGGAAGAAGTATCAGCGTTAACAACAGATTGTAAGCAACAGATCAACTCTAGATAGCGATAAATTCGAAATGAAACAAAATCAGATCATAAACTGTGCTTTCTAATTGACTGAGTTGTCTCTCATGTTCTCCAATTTATCTGCCACTGTTATTTTTCTAATTAAATGTTTGCTTGTTTTCCTATTGCTCACTGAAACGAAACCTCCCTCCTCTTAATAGACAAATCTTCGAGTAAAACTTCCTTCAGTTAGCAATAAATGAAATTTTATAGAATATTTGTTGCGAAATATTGACCTTGTTTTAAGCCCAGTTAAGATAAAATGAGGATGTTAATATTAGTTTAAAAGAAAAAAAAAAAAAATGAAAACTTTTGATTGTTTTATTAACTTTACTCGTATCCTGTTAAAAATGTTCATTTAATTATCACTTAGAATATGTCAAATATCAAGACCAGAGCTGCTTCACTGGCAGTACGTTCCCCATACATCGCAGCCTTTTCTACGTGTCATCCTAATCAGGTTTCAACAAGTATTTTAAACTGTGACCAACACGCCATTTTTATTCATAATTTTACATTTCGAATGCACGTTAGCCAACCATGAATCTTGAACTGAAGCCATTCCAAAATGAACTTAATCGTGGTTTTGTTTTATGCGCTGAATGGGTTACAGAAAGGAACGAATTCTTGTTTCCATTGCGAAGGAGAACTCCTTTGAGGCCTTGCTTTGATGAGCCAATAAACAGCCTCCACTCTATTGGTTGGTGGAAATTTTCAAAACAGTTCATGACTTCAGGAATGCTGTTCCAAATACACAAGCGCAGTGGCCAAAAATATATGAATCTTTGTATTAAGATAGAAGAAATGAAACTCGTTGTCCATCAGACTTTGGAAAGGTCTTATCGTGGGTGTACGTTTAGTAGGAGCCACGATTCAAGAAACGAAAGACATAACTCGCCTCTCAAAGGCATCCATCTCAAAGGTTTTTAATGAGTGGAAAGCAAGCGGTTCTTCCACATCGCAAAGGCAGAAAAACAATACGTCAAGCGCAAAGCCATGGTACTCTCAGGGGGACTGTTCAGAAAAATAGAACATCCAGAACTCCTTTTTCAACACGTACCATGCGCAGGGAATTGAAGAAATGGAATATTGGCAGCAGCCTGAAGTTCAGAAGCCACTTATTTCAGAGGAAAAACGGAAAAATTCGCTTGTAGTACGTCGTGATTGGACAATGAAAGAGAGAAGAAAGTCGTGTGGTCAGACGAATCATGATCCACTTTGTTTCGCACTGATGGTAGGCAGAGAGTGTGGCCAGAACCTCAGGAAGCGATGGACTCTGTTTGCCTTGTTAAGACAACCCAAGAACTTGGAGTTGGTATCATCGTATGAGGATTGTTTTGTTGGCTTGGACTGTGTCTGTTAATACCGGTGGAAAGTCGAATGTCATCCAGGAATTATCTGAATTTTGTATCAGATCTACTGCACCTTGCAATGTTACACTTTTACCCCGAAGGTGATGGTCACTTTATGGATCTTAATACAACAGCTCATCGTGCCAGAATCGTGCAAATGGTTCGGAGAATGCGGCCCGGATTCCCACCATCTTCCTTGGCTCCCACATTCACCCGATTTCAGTCCTATTGAGAGCGTGTAGGATATGATGGAGAGTGCTATTTGGCAACGAAGTCCTCTTCCTTCAACTTTGTCACAGCCACTCGATATTTAGCTGGAAGAATGGTCACAATTAGACCAAAACGCACTAAACACCTTATAGAATCCATGCCGAGCAGCACACTTGCTGTTATTCGAAACAAAGGAGGCAGGATTCGATACTGAATAAAGATTCATAGTTTTGTGGACCGTGTGTGTGTACCATTCAGTCTTCTTCAGAAATATGGAGAACCAATTATTTTTAACGGAGTCTATACCCGAAAAGACCGTCCCTGCGGCCAGTAGGTTCTTGGATTTTAGTCTTCACCCTAACAGCTCTGCAGATCCTTTGGTTAGATTTAAATCTCTCACGAGATTGTCGAGTTCGCTTTGCAATGTCGTTAAAATGCCTTGCTTATTCTTCGCATCATAAACCACCACATTTATGGAGCAAAAGTAGCGGCCATTAACCAAAATATCGAGGTTCCCTCCATACTATTGGAATGGCTCGACATGACTTGCAGATATCTACATGTCTAAACATGTACGGACACGACTATGCTTGTCAACTACAAAGGAACTAGTAAGCAATCACGTATACATGGAATGTGTATCAATTCTTTGGAATTAGAGCTAAAAGTAGACCCAGAACCACCAATCATTTTGGAAACACCAAAATCTCTGAAGACCGGTGGATTGTCATTAGAGAAAATACAGTTGCGCACTATTTCTTAGGAATTAAACAAATCCGAGTCGATACTGGCAATGTGATGAAGAAATAGGAATCCAAGGGTGGGAAATACTCCCACCCCCGAGAAGCGTTCATGAAGGGTAAAATACTGAGTGGCAGGAGTCTTAGGACGGCCTGATTACCCCATCTCCTCATCCGCTCGTAGAGAATATAAGCTGGTAGACGTGAAGGGTTCCAGGCCAACCTCATAGTATTTCCAGAGCTCATTGAGAGCTGCATGCCATGAATTTTGCATGCCCCTACTCCAATCCCTCAAACATAGATTCGCATTGTCAGATTTTGCACCCGGTAGTCGTAATCTGGTTCTATGCTGTCTGTCTTTCTTATAGACAGCTGATCACCTTTAGAATTAACCAGAACACAAAATCAGGGGGAGGACAAGATTTCCCTCTTCGTTATTGGTCCATAAATTAGTAGAAAAATTTCAACAACATCCCAAAGTACTCATTGCGACCAAAGTTTGTCCAAAAAGCTAATTTCTTTGAACAAATACGCGTTTGTTCATATGCTCGAGAGTCCCATAACTTTTGGTAGGATAGTGTAAGTATAATCATGAATTGCTATACAAGCAAAGGAAAGAATATTTTTTTATACACAAATTTAGATTTTTTTTTTTCTATTTATATCTTGTGGGTCATATAAGGCCAGAGAAGTTTACAACTATAGCGATCACTGCAAAGAATAGTACCGATATTTAGTAACGCCGTGTAGGATCGAACAGGCGATGTACGGATTTCTCTCCCGGCACACCAACCATTCGGCTATTGACAACCTATAATTTGATACACACAGACCTAGTTCTAGCCCGACTTCTAAGGTGTGCTAAGGCTCACCTCGCTTTTTCAATCTCTCTTTCACGTGCTCTTAATTGGCAGGAAAATTTAAATCGCAACAAATCACTCGGATATCGAGGCCAGCTGCAAGCAGTACTCCCGCAGATGTTTTATCCCACTTTTGATTGCATTTCAATCATTTCTAATGCATTGTTTATTCCTGACATTCGAAACCAGTTGTGCACAGTAGGATAGGGGCGACGAATTCAGATTGCCCTCCCCTTTAATGCCCTTATATACTAAAATGTAAGATTACTAATTTTACACCACGTATTTTAACAGATATCACTGTCTGGATTATTATTTATTATATAAGTATTGTTTAGCTTTTCCCCCCTATGTTTTAATATTTGTATTGTGACGTCACAATCAACGAATGACGTCAGCTGCAAACGATGTTTCTATAACAAAAATAAAACGAAATGGACAATTGATAGGGGTAATGAAGAGTCCTAATGTCAGATGATAGATTTGTCCACCTTTTAGGGGAATGATCATTTATCCGAGGGGGTTATTAGTAACAGACGAACCACTATGGGGGAATTGTCTTAGTCTACACTACAATAAACAGTAAGGGAAAGCTTTCAATGAATCTACATTTTAATTTGGCGTTTAGCGAGAACAGTCTCTCATCCTGTGGTTCCTGTTAAGACCAGCTCAGACAGCAAGCTGCTCCTTCCACATTCTTGGAATAGCTGCTACCTCCCGACTAGGGTCATGTAGGAAGGGGAAAAGTCGGGTCCGTTAAACGATTGTTAAAGCCTGTAGCACAAGAGAGGGGGTGGACAATGAATAGGGGAAAAAATAGCAAGGTTAGAAGATCGTTTATAGAAAAAAAAAGAAGAAGAACGTGCCTGGAATTTCAAATATTTAAGATTTAGAGTTTGTATCAATCATTGTGCTCTAATCATGTTGAATTCGCTGCTAAAAACCAAACGGAAATCGCTTATGTCTACCCGGACATCATTAAACAGGAAGTGACCTCAGCATCCTAGGAAATGGTGTGATTGTTCATGACAAAAACAGAAAGAGCGAGTTGCCAATGCAACTATCGGAATTGCTGGTACCATCTATCTGATCTCTTATATTTTTTTTTTAGAATTTGGAGGGAGAAAAAAAAAAAAAAAGAGTTTTTCGCGACCGCCTACTTCGGAAGACACGCTTCCCACCCAGTCGCGTATACACCGCAGTTGCTTAGGCATTCCATTCTGTTTGACATGCATCTAACGTACTGTCTATTTTGACACGCCCGAAATGAACACAGCCCTACTCACAACAATAAAAATTCAACAATGGAAGCTATCGTCTGCTCTAAAACACGTTCTGTTTTCAAACAATAAAGAACGCGTGACGCTAAATATTTTCTTTTGTTCGATGCTACACTATACCAAACGACTGGTAATAAAAAAAAAAAAAAAAAAAAGAAATCGAACTGAAATGTACAAAACAAGAAACTGTACGTACAAATTACGACCGGGGCGCCCGGACTGCTGCGGACTAATTTAGTTGTAACCTAGAGCAGCTGTAGGAATGCGCTCATACTCTCTGCCTGCAAGTTATTCTAAACTCGACCATAAAAGTTATTTTTCTTTTTTTTTGCCTTCCGTTTCTTGCCACGCTCTGTGACTACGCATTCGGCCAACTGGGGGCCCCTATTTAAAAGAATCAGTGACGCCAGAAAACTTCTCTCTTTAGATGCATAATAGAAAAAGCGGAAATAGCAACTATCACCATCGCCGGCGTCGGTGGGTGGGCTTCGTGGTCCTTACGTGCCCTGTCGCACCTCCCGCTGAGGGACCACCGTCAAACTGGGTAGTTCGTCTGATGAGGAAATGCTTCCGAAGAAAAAGAGAGAGAGAGAGAGAGAAGTATACCTGAGGGCCATTTTAATGTCTCACCTTAGCTGGTAGCCGGAGATGTTAGGCACTGCCTCCTTGTTATACGGTCCCGCGCTCCGAGAGTGGCTTCCGACGTTGGCATCGCTCCGCTAGTCCGAGGTCCGCTGACGGACAAATTGACAGACGAGAGTGACGTCCGGGATACGGAAAGAATATAGTTATAAGAGCTTAAGTTTGAAGAGGGAAGAATATACGGATGGAATTCTGGCCGCTCCGTGTTTACGATTACCGACGCGCTCTTCCTAATGGATGTTTCCGCAGGTGATCGAAGTCGACGACAGGTATTTGATCGCAGTTTCGAGTTCGTATTACGTTGTATAATAAGAACGAAAATGGGGAATGAAAAATAAAAATTAATTATTGTTTTTAATTCCCTGTTTGCTCTAAAATGGCTTTTCCGTGATTCTTAGTATCGCAATAATTAAAAATCTCAAAAGACTGATTGTTGTTTAGTTCATTGTTTCAGTGAAATGAACATTAGCGAGCAGACGACTAGCTGTATAAACCGCTGGAAGTTAACAATGAGGTTTCTTTCTTCCTTTTTTTACTGTTGTCCAGTTCATTGTTTGAGCGAAATGGACATTAGCCAGTAGACGACAAGCCATAGAAACTGCTGGAAGTTAACAATGAAGTTTCTTCCCTTTTTTAATAAGCTACTATTCTTTTTATTGTTGTCCAGTTCCTTGTTTTAGTGAAATGAACATTAGTGAGCAGACAACTAGCGGTAGAAACTGCTCGAAGTTAACAACGCGGTTTCTTTCTTTTTTTTTTTTTTTTAATAAACTAGTAATCATTGATAAAATAATTAAAGCAAAGCTTAAACTAGTAATCCTTTTATTGTTGTCCAGTTCATTATTTGAGTGAAATGAACATTAGCGAGCAGACGAGTAGCCATAGAAACTGCTGGAAGTTAACGAGGTTTTTCTTCTTTTTTTTAATAAGCTATTGTTGTTTTAATAAGTATTGTTTCTGTTGTTGTTCAGTTCATTGCTTGAGTGAAATAAAACATTAGTGAGCAGACGACAAGCCGTAGAAACCACTGGAAGTTAACAATGAGGTTTCTTCTTTTTTTTAATAAACTAGTATTTTTTTTATTGTTGTCCACTTCATTGTTTCAGTGAAATGAACTTTAGTGAGCAGACGACTAGTCATAGAAACTGCTCGAAGTTAACGAGATTATTTTTTAACAAATTAGTATTGTTTCTATTGTTGTTCAGTTCATTGTTTGAGTGAAATGAACATTAGAGAGCAGATGACTAGCTTCTGGAAGTTAACAATGAAGTTTCTTTTTTTTAATAAACCAGAATTGTTTTTATTGTTGTCCATTTCATTGTTTGAGTGAAATGAAACAGCCAGCAGACGACAAGCCGTAGAAACTGCTGGAAGTTAATGAGGTTTCTCCCCGTTTTTTTTTTAATAAACTGATATTGCTTCTATTGTTGTCCAGTTCACTGAGTGAAATGAACATTAATGAGCAGACGACTAGCCATAGAAACTGCTGGAAGTTAACAATGAGATTTCTTTCTTGTTTTTCATAAACTAGTTTTGTTTTCATTGTTGTCCAGTTCATTGTTTGTGAAATGAACATTAGCGAGCAGACGACTAGTTGTATAAACTGCTGAAAGTAAACAATCAGGTTTCTTTTTTTTTTAATACTTTGTTTTTAATAAATTACTATTGTTTTATACTGTTCAATTCAGCGTTTGAGCGAAATGAACATTAGCAAGCAGACGACTAACCATAGAATTTGCTGGAAATTAACAACGCGGTTTCTTTTTTTGTTTTTTTTTACAAACTAGTATTGCTAAACTTCTCTTTTTATTGTTGTCCGTTTTTTTTTCCTTAGAAACTGTTACTAGGCAGTTTTGTGATTAAATGTAGGTTAAGCAGACTTTATCCGTGATCAATATTTCGCCGCCTAAAGTTAACCTAATTAGGTATAAAAATAAAAATCTGCAAAACATCTCTTCAGAAACTGGACATTGCCTTATAACAAACCTTCTATTCTTTTGGTGATGGGGAGGGGAAATTACTGGCTCCTCAAAATATTTGTTTCTAAACCGTATATACAAAAAATCACTTAGGATGGGACCCTACATCTATGGGGGCAAAAAGTACTTCACATTAATAACAAGCAATTCTGTACGCATACGAATAATGGATTTTGTTACGTCACTCGAGCCTAGCAGACTCCACTCAGAGACCTCAACAATGAACAAATTGTTCGCGCTTTTTTTTTTTTTTTTTTTGACTTTTACGTTTGTTTTGAAGAATAAAACATTGTCGTCTGCTCGAGGTAACCATGGCAACCTTTAGCCAATGAACAATATTCCTAATTATCAGAAAAAAAAAAAAAAAAGAAATTTACAAGACATATAAAATGCTAAACATTGCTAATTACGCAGCAGCTACTGGCCCAGTGTGTTCACAGTAGCTTTGACCACTAACATCAGTCTAACGAAATAGATTTTTTCTTTTTTTTTTTTTTCTTTCTTTTTTTTAAGAGCTGGGATTACTCACAGTGATAAAATGCGAGAGATGGGATACATTCCGGTTCTAAATAGCTGGCGTTGTTAGAACAAAATACACGCTTTGAAACTATGAAATCTTTTTGAGGAAAGCGAAAAGCATATTACCTCTTCAAATGACCTTCATTAAGGTCATCCGTTAAATGGCTTTTGTTAAGACCTCCGCTGGCGTGCTGCCAGCTCTTTTAACCCCTTCTTTTCTCTATCCGTTTTATTGCCGGGTGTCGACCGCCATGGGAGTGGTTTTGCTATTTGCATTACTTGAGTATTTGGTGTCTGGGAAGAGCTCAGCTGTCATAGAAGAGAATGTAAACAGCTGTTGTTTGATCACATGATCGCTTTCGCAGTTTCTGACTACGCCACTGTTGATTGGTAAATATAACCTTAACGGAGCGAACCCAGATGAGATTTCAAGAGGACGGAAAATCCGGATAAAGTAGTTTTTGTTTTCAATGATTTTAGAGGAAATCGTACAACCGGGGAACGATAGATCGGAAATTAACAAAGAGCAAATTTTCGAAAATTTTACAATTTCTTTTAATCGAGCTTATATGTGTCGCAGAAGGAGGTATATTACTCAATATTCATCTAAGAGACCCTGTCCTCCCCCCACCCTAAGATAATCACACGCTACAAGATCGCTAACGATCCAACTATTAGGCTTAATCGATCACAAGTCCTTGTTTAGGTGTTATCAGCGGTTTTAGGGAAGGACGTACTTGAAAACGAATGTGGTGGAGTTCTGGGAACGTTGTACCTTTTCCATTTCGGTGTTCAAAAGGGGTAGCGCGTTATGAGGTTAGGACGAACTACTGCTAGTGCATCAGACGATCCTGGACGTTGATTATTTACGTATACTAAGTACATGATTTCTTACTGATGAAGTTTAACCAAAAAAAAGTGCTAAAGTAAAGTAAACTCCTCTGTCGCGGTATTTATATCCCCCCTGTTTGACTTTTAAGGTTATGGATGCTTGCCTAACTGTTCTGGCTCATGGATTCCTGTTTCTTACTGTCCAACAGAGGGTCGAGAGTGTGTCAACTGCGGAGCAACATCAACGCCGCTATGGCGCAGAGATGGGACAGGTCATTACCTGTGCAACGCCTGTGGGTTGTACCATAAGATGAACGGTCAGAACAGGCCCCTCATTAAGCCTAAGCGACGACTGGTAAGTTAATTTCTCTTTTTATTCATCTTTATCAATTGTTTACAGTGTTTTTTTTGGTCATAAATATTGTATTGGGATGAAATTTCTTTTTTTATTATAATTAACTGGCCAATTAATCGATGTGGCCAGTTTAAAGTGTATGCAAGATGCGCGTGGAAGATGAACTCCTTCAAAAAAAAGAGAGATAAAGAAAAAGTGAGGAATTTGATACCCGAAATGAACTATGGGAAAAATTTATGTTCTCAAGCGCGTGTAGTCACCAATTTCTCCAGACAATTTTGTAGTTTATTCTCTCTCTTTCATTCTCCCCCTGTCTATCTATCTTTCTCCATTTTATGTTTACATACGCCCATTTTTCTGAATATCCGATCCGGGTTTTTCTTTTTTTTTCTTTCTTTTTTTCTTTTTTTTTTTTTCTCTCGGCATCCACCCAGCCCTGATCTCACGCTATCATGGAGACTTCGTTCTCGCGAGCTGTTAGAGACCCTGTTAAGGAACAATCTTGCATCCTAATTACTAGTTGAGGAAAGAAGTTAGGTGGTGAAATGCCTCTGGCGACGCATACTAAGAGAAGGAGGGGGGGAAGCGAAAATTAGGGAGGGAACAAATACATCAGTAATGGCGAGCTGTTTGACCTGTAATGGGTACCTCGTGGCCTGGGTGTAAAAAAGGGACGCTCTCGACGTCGTCCGGACGTTAAAAATACTAAGTGGGTAGTGAGGGTTGCCCAAATGCTGCTTGCTGAGAGGGGATGGTAAGACAAAAAATTAAATTACTTAAACTTAATTATTGGATGTGCGCAGAGGTCACTGGAGGCGCTGTGACATCCGTAGCAGCCGAGAAACCCCGTCCGACTGCACGAGATGTTTTGATGTATCACCTTTTGACGATGATGGATAAGTCTTTGGCAAGTTTGTCGATTTTTGAAGTGGTGTTGTGGACTTGGGGGGGTGCTGCGACTCGGATAATCGGCTGCAGCTATTTTAGGATCAACATGCAAAGAGTGATTGTCAAAATTAATCACAGTAATAACCACCCCAAGAAAATTACCCCATTTTTTATTTCAGCTACTCAAAGTTACCACTTTAAATAGCCGAATACCAACATAAAACGATAAGACTTCAAACAAGGTATAATCGTTAGCAAAATTGTATAATAATTACGCTAATTAGCCTTTTAACGTTTCTGCGTACTTTACTTTATAAATCAACGCGCATGCGCTTGCGTTTCTACGAGTAGCTCGCAATATTCTTGCTCGGGATGCTACTGATGTCACGTGATTGCAGTTCAGGCCTCGAGTATTGGTTTGTACGCGACAAAACTAAAAGCTTGTGCATTTATACTGTCATATACACCGGAAGTAAGTCAGGAAGCAGACTCTGCGTCTTTACAGGAAGTGCATTTCAGAAGAGTGACGTAAATAGGTGGCCATAGGAAGAGGGGGGTGGAGAAAGAGTTGATTTCGCACCTTTACGTATCGTTAGATTAATTTTACAGTTAAGTTACTTGGGGTAAACAAGCAGGGGTAACTAGAGGTTACAGGCCGACTCCCCCCACTTGCCTTACACCCCCCCAAGAGCGAGTTGAGAACGCACGCATGTCCCAGAAGATCCAGCAGTGGAAAAAAGGGGGGTGATTTGGTCACGTAATCCGCATCTGATTAGCTTGTTTTTCGAAGCTGCAAGAAAAGGGTTTTTAATCAGTCGAAAAGGTGTCTGAAGGTAATAAATCTAGCTGAAGAATTGGGTGGAGAGCGAAGGTTCTTTTAGAGCAGCCATACGTCTTTTTGGCACCGGGTTTGTTGAGGAAGTGCTTCATTTTGTGCGCGTGATAGGCACGCTTTTCACGAAGTTAATAACTAGTCGCGTAATAAGAACTAAAAAAAAAAAAAAAGTGGATAAATTTTAGGAATGACAAGATGGAGAATAGAGAGCGGCCAGTAGAACGTGGCATTTCTACATCCGGTGTTTCCTGTTCCCTAAGAATGCAGTTTCCTGGATTCCTAGAAGGAGGAAACCACAAATTTCCCTTTGTTTTAAATGCCCATTTTATTAACGAACTGGAAACATCCGGGTTTCTCACTTCTGGAATTGAAAATCATTTGATCACGTGACAGTTCGCTTGTTGCAATAGGTTTGTTTGTTGTTGCAACGAGCTCTGGGTGTGTCAAATATTTTATAATTGAGTAATTTTCGCGCACAGTTTTCCAGCGAATGTTTTTCATCCCGCAAAACGAATCAACCGACTTCCCCTTTGCTTTGTACAAATTAATTAATTTAAAATTTGTGCCAATTTCCACCTTTAGCTCTTATCCCTAATAAAATAGTAAAATCTTCGTTTTTTTCCTCTTCGCCTTTTTACCCTAGTCATGAAGTATTTCGCAATTCAGTCTCATCCCTGTCCATACTCTTGTCATTGTCTATAGCTGATTTTATCCACCATCCTATATAGCGTTCTTATCTTCGTTTTTCATCCGGCTTTCTTTCCTGTCATTCTGTTCTGTTCATTTTCCGGAGGTATTTCATCTTAAAAAGCGTTTACCTTCCTTACTCTCCATTTCACCCACGTTATACAACCATCTGCACTCTACATAAATCACTATGGGAGCGATTTATACACTGAGTGGCCAATTTATTAGGCACACTTGCCTAATAAATAAATAAACATCGGCGGTGGTTAGAAGCCATACATATACGTATAATAAAATAGACAAGTTAAAAATATTAAAAGAAATGAAGGTATTAGGATTCATTCTAAACTAGCTTTCATTTTCTTTCCTCTTGAAATACTTCTGAGAGTCTGGCTGAGGAAAGCAGCTTGAGCATCGGAAAGTTACCACATTTTACGCTAAGTTACTACAAACACGATTGGAGGGAGTACAGGTTGAGACTGCGCAAGGCTCATGAGGTAGAATTTTTCTCAGCGTGGCCTGTACTTGTTTGCAGCAGGGGGTGTTTCTACAGCGATAGAATGCGCTTGTGTAAGAATGGTCCGTTGGATGGTAACAAATCTGGTACGAAATTATGCAGTGCCTGCCTTATGGAACCAAACGCCAGGGCAACAGGCCCCCATAGGGAGAAGGACGGCGTTGTAATAAGCATAGTATTTCAGGCGAGACCCCACTCTGACATTGCACACGTCTTGGTTGGCTAGCTACCATAACACTTATATTCAGTAACCAACGGAAGTCGAGTATTGTTTATCCTGACCTGATGAGGACCACTCAGAAGGATCTACAAGGACTGTATTTGCATTAACTGTTTCAACAATTTTCCCAAGATTTGCTAAGAAAGCAATAGATCAACACGAACTGGGTTCAGTTCATCTTGATAAACCACGAGTTGGTTTATCAAGTTTTCTAATTGACTTTAGAAGAGCCGTCTTCCAGATTTTTGGAAAAAGCTCTCACATAAACGTTCATAAAGTAGTCCGCAACCAAGCCACTGAGGGTGTTAAGCTGGTTAAGGGAAATTACAAGAAGTCTTTCGCTAAGAATGCAAGAAGAGCAGAACGACATCTTTATTATTGTAGAATGAAGGATGGAATCATATTGGTCCACGAGATATGAATGAATTAACTGTTGATGGTCCTGCTCAGGTTGTGGACAAACTGAATGGGTATTTTGTATCTACATTCACACGTGAGGAATCTTTAGGGATGGAGATGCCAGAAGTGTGGCAAATTCTAGCAGGGAGCTGAATAATTTTGTGATAACTGAGAAGAAAGTAGAAGAGAAATTGTTGAAGATGATGGACATAAAAAAAAAAGGTGGCTGAAGTTTGCCACTGCTGATACTAATACCATTCTGGAATGATCATTGAAACTTTCATTCTATCCTGAAGATGGAGTCTACGTGGGTAGCACAGTAAATAGAAAGAACGTTCCCTGAATCATATCAATACATTTATTGAGTCAGTATGGTGTGAAAGGATTTGCAGTGAATGGAAAATAATAGTTGAGGGATGTCAACATACCGGATGGCTCTGAGGAGTATTAGAAAAATCTCTTTATTCAGATTGAATGAAATGGTATTTAATTTTCATATTAAAAGGGATTTCAATCCACCGCTTAAAGAATGCAACGTTGCAGGTTTTTGAACCTTTGCCTTTACTAATACACTGCTGGACAAAACATCTTGGAATACAAATTCCAAGTGTCCAATAGAAATCGATCTACCACCTTACAGAGCCGCACATTATGCAAATTATTCATGCCTATAAAAACACGAGTTGCGACATCACTTCATTCCCGATTTTTGGCTTGCTCAGTGGGACATCCACATGTCCAGTACTCGGGATGGTAATCATCGTTGTTTAGATGATTCTTTCCGATGGCAGGCCGTTGGACGACTTGAATATGGACAGTCGCAGGCGGTCACGTTGGCTTAATGTGTCAGGCAGTGTTGTCTCGGCACTATGGAAGCAGTTTCAGGAGACAGAAACCATTAAAAGAAGATCTGGCCAATGTCGCCCGAGGGATATATCAACCAGAAAAAACCGCTAGCTGGCTCTAACAGCAAGATGGAACCCTAAAATGTCCTATCATCAATTGTCTCTTGAGGTTGCTGCGACCACAGGTGAAAATATTTTCAACCGAACTGTGTTAAGAAGGCTCAATTCAGATGGACTCTACGCAGTCAAGCCACTGATTTCTATCCCAATAACCCCAAACTACCACAGAGCTCATCGAAACTGGTGCCATGAATTTCGAGCCCTGGCAAATGGGGCACAGTTCTGTTCTCTGATGAGTCCCGTTTTAGCCTACAAACTGATTCTAGATGTCATTTCATCTGGAGACAACGTGGAATGCAGTACCATCCCTCCAACATCAGAGAAAAGGACACTTACGGTGGAGGCTGTGTTCTTGTGTGTGGCGGAATGATGATCAACGGCAACACCCCCTTTCATGTTTTGATAGGGGTACCGTAACTGCTCAGAGGTGCCGAGGATCATGGAACCCTATGTGCGACATTTTAGGGGTGCATTGGTCCAGATTTTCTTTTCATGCACGACAAGGCCACTGCACATAGAGCTTAAGTGGTGGAGGAATATCTTGAAACTGAAGATACCAAACGACTGCTGTGGCCAGTCTTCACTTAACTTAAATCCGATCGAACATGTATATGACGCCCTTGGACATTGCATTGCACGCCGACAGCCAACTCCTGGGTCACTTGGTGAGCAAACGGCTGCGCTGGTGGAAGAATGGGATTTGTTGCCACAGAATCTTATAGACACCCATATATCCAGCATGGTTCGCCGCTGCTAGGCCTGTTTAGCCGTTGGAGAGGATCATATGCCTTACTTATGTCATATGACCATATTTTGAGCATCGACTTCTGTGACCTTTTTTTGGTAATTCTTATAGAATCCCTATAAATGTCCCTTATACCTGTCCGAAGTTTCTCGCTGTCTCCTCGTTTCATCGTTGTAGGGTACACCACCATACCAAACCTTGTCCCTCTTCATCGCAAGCTGCACGAATTACACCACGTTTTCTACGTGTTCTTTTAATTTTGTCGAGCAGTGTACAATTGTGAATATGTGCATTTATTCAAACAATAATATGTGAAACCTGCCTTTATCTTAAAAGACAACAACAGTTTCATATTTGAAGAGGAATATCTCGCAAATGCCCAATGGATTTCGGGATATCTTGTAGATGAGCAGTCTGATTGATAAGTTATAAAAGTTTAGCCATAAACATACAACGGGTCTTGAAGGTTAAATCGTAATTTCCTTCATGAGCTCAGTTTCATCAAGTATCCGCAAGTATTCTTTCAATTTCAACTTAAACAACACCTGGCTTCAATCGGACCAAACAACTCCAAACAAAAATTGGTGTAACAAAACTTTTGGACACCCAGTGTACATTTCTCATTCTACACTTTCGAAAAAATTATTCTACACAACAGGACCATGCGCAGATTCTCTTTTACAGTCCTTTCGATCGATTTCAGCTCCAGAAATAATCCTTATATAAATAATATTGTAATCGCGACTGTGGCGCCCCATGCGGGAATTTAGTAAACTAGCGCAAAAATGTAAATCTTTGCCAACTGTTTAAGAAACTATATGTACGAGTGGATTGTGGTTAATGCAGAAGGAAACGAGTAATCTTAAATCGATAGCGTGTTCCTTCCCCACTCGGTGTGCATCTTTTAAGGGGTTTAAACGCCTTCCGTCGACGTGCACACCCCCACTAAACCTTCATTATGTTAACTCTCCTAATTACGCAAGCAGATAACAAAGTTACAAACTGAAAGTGTCTAACAGTTGGTTATCAACTTGGCTTGCGGAAGTCACTTCCGGCTGGGTAAAAGAGGGATATTTTAAACGACCCCATATACACTTCCGGTGTCCTGCAACCCTGGCGTCTGCACACACACACTTCCACATTTTCCTGACGCCTACAACTTGTACATACTTAAACTTTTATGGAGCTCGGCTTATCGCTTGTCTACTACGCGATATTCAATATCTCAGTCACGTGGTTTGGATCAGCCAATAAAAATCTTCTTTATGGTTTCTACGTTACGTGCAAATGAATGCAAAACGTTGTTCTATTGGTTAATGAAAAGCTGATGTAATAAAGCAACGACGGAAAGAAATTCTCCAACAATACATAACCGTCTCATTGTGACGTCACTATGCGAGAGTCACTGTAACAATGTTTTAGGATGCTGGTGCATTATTACCGGGTTTACAAAATTATTAGGAATAAAAGAAATTTAGCGAGGCAGCCGAAATGGCTTTGGAGGAAAAGTGTGAATTATAGGTTGTGGAATTGGCACGTGGGTCTACACAGAAGGCAGTTGTGCGTGTGTGCGAGGTTAAAGAATAGCGTTTTATTAGGTTGTTTTGTTGTTGCGGTTGGCAACGAACCGAAGTGTGTACATAAATTAAGGGCTTACTCGTAAATCCACGCTAACCCCGAGGAATGATGGGATGGTTCGCATCACGTCTGACGCCTGATTACATACAACTTTTAACTGGCGCGTAATTTATGATATACAGATTACTGGCGCTCATTTTTCTTTTTTTTTTTTTTTTTTTTTTCGGGCTGATGAGTTACTTATCACCTGTCGGTAGCACGAGCTGTATCACCTCCTTGTGTCACGTGGATGCGGAATAACAGGTTGAAGCCTGATAGGTGGTCTGCGAGGGAGGGTGTGCACACTCGCAGTTGGGGATGAAACCGTAACTGGTGTAAATTGTCACACGGCATTCTTTCGCAGAACTCGGTCGCAGCGAATAAAAGGATTCGTGTGGGTGTGTGAGCTCGGACCTGTTCCCTTCCAGCAACAGCAGGAAATTACGAGACAAAACAGTGAAAGTGGTAGTGTAAAATTCCCTTTACATTCTCACATTAATTCATCAATTATAATCTCCTTTTCTGTCCATTTAACTTACTCTTCTTCTCTTCCCCTGTCTACTACACACAATAACTATCTCTCTCTCTCTCTCTCTCTCTCTCTCTCTCTCTCTCTCTCTCTCTCTCTCTCTCTCACAGACCAAATCTCTTTCTCTCATACCTTCGTTCGACAACCTTTTTTTCTCTCTATCTCTATCCATTTTCTTTCTCTTTGTCTCTTTTTCTACTTTTTCTTTGTCTTCTTTTTATCTTTCTCATTCTCTCTGTCTTCGTCTTTCTCTTTCTTTCTTTCTCTCTGTCTCTCTCTGTCTTTGTCTTTCTCTCTCTCTCTTTCTCGCTTTTCTCTTCCCCTTTCCGTCTCTTTTACTATTTCTCTTTCACACAATTCTCATTATCATTACTTCTATTTTCTCCTCATCTCTTTCCTTCTCTTTTATCTTCATCTTTTTCCTTCCCTTTTTTCTCTCTCATTCCTCCTTTTTTTCTCTTTCCTTCTCTCTTTCAGTCTCTCGATTTCTTTTTTCTCTTTCCCTTTCTCTTTCAATTGCTCATATTTTCTCTATTCCTCTGTCTGTCTGTCTCTCTCTCTTTGTCTTCCTCTCTTTCTGTCTTCCAATTGCTCTTCCCTCTCTCTTCCAGTTGCTCTTCTTTCTCTCTTTGTCTTTCTAATTTTCATTATCTTTACTCTTCTCTTCCAATTGCTTTTCTCTCTCTCTCTCACTCACCAACTGTTTTTTCTCTTTCTCTGTATTTGTCATTTTCTTCTGCAATCGCTCTTCTTTCTCTTTGTTTCTCTCGCTCTCTCTCTCTCTCTCACTCACCAACTGTTTTTTCTCTTTCTCTGTATTTGTCATTTTCTTCTGCAATCGCTCTTCTTTCTCTTTGTTTCTCTCTCTCTCTCTCTCTCTCTCTCTCTCTCTCTCTCTCTCTCTCTCTCTCTCTCTCTCTCTCTCTCCAACTATCTATTTGTTCCAGTCCCTCTTATTGTCTCTCTCTCCATCTATCTGTCTGTCTCTTCCAATCACCCTTCCTTTTCTCTCTGTTCCTCTCTCCCTCTATCTGTCTATCTCTTCCCGTCGCTCTTCTTTCGCTCTGTTCCTCTTTCTCTTTCTCTCTCTCTCCACTCGTCTTTTTCTTCTTGTCATTGTTATTCTCTTCCTATAATTGTTCATCTCTCTCTCTCTCTTTCTCCAACTTATCTTTCTCTTTTTGTGTCTTCTTTCTCTCCAATCTTCTCTCTCTCTCGCCCTATCTATATATCTATCTTTCTGCCCACCCGCTTCCTATATCTTTCTATCTATCTGTGATCTCGTCTGTTTCCTTGCCCACCAGCATCTCCAACCGTAGTGCAACCCTCCCCCCCCTTCGTTCATTTTTCTCAACTCTTCCCAAAATAAGCGGTGCGAGGCTGTAAGAGTAGATCAGAATGAAAAGAAAGATGGAGAAACGTTATCCGAGCGTGTAGTTTTGTTTTAAGTAAAAAACATTTAATTTTCTTAATTTTTCTCGGTGGTAGACTCCTCTAATTACATCCCCCGAAGTTGGAAGACTCACCTGGTGCGCGAGATGTGGGCCGTGCCCTAGAGTAGAAAGCTCACGACCTCCGTATGGTAATTAGGTAGGGAGAGTAGACGGAGAGATTAAAGAAATAAAAGGGGCCCTTGAGGCAACTTATGTTTTTCCACCGCTATTATGTGCGCCTTATCTTGACTTACCCAGTTCCCTGCTAACTACCAATAGCACAATAAATATGGTTCCAAGGTACTGCTTTCACACCGCCTCATTTTTCTTGGAGGGTCGTGCGATGCGCAGTGCACAGTTGGGAAACTTGACAGCCCATCGTGTGAAAGGTGTGTGGGTCTCTTCAACATCGTTTATTTTCTATTGACAGATTTTTTGTTCCACGTGATGTCCTCTTTCTATATTCACTGCAACCTTCTGTTTGTCTTCAGACGCATTTCTCCAACTGTCTGGGAAATTTGCCTTAGAGACGAGCCCAGAAATCTTTTTTTTACTCCGTGCAATTGCAATCTCGAATCGTAGGCCACAATAACTTATTGTCAGAAAACAACAAATCAAATACGCCAATATACATGCAACTTATCACCTTTGAAATACGCAAAAGGTTAGTTATGACGTGTATGGAAAAGAGTAGTTATGACGTGTGTGAAAGGCCACGTTATCAGGAAACAACAATTGAAATACGCCAATTTGCATGCAACTTTTGAAGTACGTAAAAGGTTAGTTATGACGTGGGTGGAAAAGAGTAGTTATGACGTGTATGGAAAAGAATAGTCATAACGCGTTATCACCCAAGTACATAAAAGGTCAGTTATGACATGTGTGGTAAACAGTAGTTATGACGTGTAGAAAGAAATAGTTATGACGCATTATCACCTGGCCCTATTAAATTAAACTGCGTAACAAATATTTCAAAACTGTTCCGTTTATTTGTATTTCTTAGTGCGTCTTCGTGGATTTGCGCATGCTCATTTCGAACCTGACCTTAGTTTTCGGGTAGCGTCGATAGTTGCCCAGATTCAAGTATTAACAACGTAAGTATTAATCCTTAACGTACATTTGAAGAATGGTACGTTGGGACACACTTCAGCTTTTCAATCCGTCGACTTTTTCAAGTAACATTCGTCATTATAGTTTGTGAACTCTCTCCATATTCGAGATATAGCAGAAGGCACACACTTATGATTACCACGAAACCATCCTTCCAATGTTGCCTGCAACTACCCCAGTAGAAATGAGGCGTCCACATCTTCTAGAAAAACCAATGGCACCGTTGGATTCGGCAAAAAATACTTATAAGAAACAGTTAAATATAAACAAAATTTTTCGCTAAATCATGACGTGCTGTATTTATCATGACGTTTTGAATAGAAGTTATGACGTATGTAAAGAACGACTTAGGCGTGCGGACAGCATTAGTTAGGACGTATAAAAAGCAGTAGTTAGGACGTGCAACCAAGCAGATTTCTGAATGAGGATATATCACAATGCAAAAACAACAGAAATAAAATTGAACATAAAAAAGTTCTGAATTTTCAATATACGTCAAAATGGACGATATTTTGTAGTCATTCAGTTCTGAAAAATCTTTCATAAGAATCAGTCCTTTTTGAAAGTTGATAATTTCAATAATTGTAAAATGTACTCATGAACACGTCATGCGTACACCACTTAAATGAAGAATACATTTGAGGATCGGATAAATGTCCTTTCACGATGGATGAGCTGCAAGAGGCAACCAAGAGTATAAAGAGTGAGAAGGCTCCTGGGATAGATCTAATAGAAGCAGGTATGGTAAAGCATTTTGCCAAGAAGTGGCAGAATCTGATATTGGAGGTATATGCAAAGTGTGGTTAAAATGAAACCGGAATCGTTGCTCATCTGCGCATGTCAACAACATTCATATCCTGCTGTAGCTTGTTTTTTTCTTCTACAGATCAGTTGTTGTTTCGATGCAATCGGTTAAGTTTTGATTGAACTGTGCATCTTTAAGTGAATCAGTGTTTTAACCCTTCGTCGGAAGAGGGGGGAGGGGGGTTCGTAATTTAAAGCAAAGAATTATTAAATTTTTAGTGAAACTGGGTAAAAATGGTGCAGAAATGTTGGAGATGTTAAGGAGAATGTACGGTGATGAACCCACGAGTCAGCAGTATTGGTATCAGCAGAAAGGACTCTTCTCAAGCAGGTAGTTTGGCTTTTAGGAGGGGCAAGTCGGCTGAGGATACCATGAAAGCCTTGGTAGAGGATACTTGGTACTCCTTGCAGAAGTATGTTATGGACATTTTTCTCAGATTTCAATGGAGCTTTTGATAAGATCTGGTCGGAGCGTATATTGAGTGGCTAAATTGTCACAGGAACGCTATGAGATGATGAGAAGCTACGTAGATGAGCGTAGAGTGAAGGTGGGAACTCAGTATGAACAAATAGGAGAGGAAGTATGGATAGGATCACCACAGGAATCCATTATGGTGCTTTTATATGGGAACTATACTATGGATGAGCTCTTTAATGAGGATTGAGGAGGTCCAGAGCTTCACGCATATGCGGATAATTTGGCAGTTTGGTGAAAGGCGACTGAAGGAAGGAAGTAGAACAACAGGTGGAGAGTGATAGTTAGAATATGTCAGTGGGCATAAGAGAACAAATTACAGTTGTCGACTGCCAAATCATATATAGTAATTTTCAAAGGTAATGTGAGTTCAAGTAGTGCGTTCTCTCGCTGTGTCCTTCGGATATACTCCCCCTCTATAAAGTATCTCGGAGTTATTTTAGATGAAAGATTGACGTTCCTTCCCCATGGCAGATCGTATCCAATGAGCACTACAAGTAGTAGCGGAAAAGCTGCCAGCAAATTTGGTAGTATTGAAGAAAATCTGGAGTATGCTCACTAAAAGGAATACCTACTGAATTAATGGGGATTATGGCTTGCCCAGATAGAACAAATTATATGGATGATCGGAATTGAAAGAAGAGAAAAAGAGATTCCAGATGGAATTTGAATGGGTGTGGCAAGTCACGTATACCTTTCTGCCTGCGGTGGATATAATGGGGAAGTGCGTGGGCTGGCATGATTTAGGTTTACAAGCAACCAATATCGTGACGGAACATGGATTAAAAGAATGGTTGTTCTAGTTAGGAGTTGAATCCGGAGGATTCAACTCCTAACTTCAAATCGTGATAAAATTGTCTTTCAGGCATCTTATGCTTCTTTCAGCTTTAGACATGCACTGTATTGCCAAAAGTAATGGACTACTCCTCTGAAGGAAATTGTGTATGGCTGTGAAGTATGCAAATATTTGGGGTGGGGATCATGGTCTGGGTGTTTCTACAGCATCGACAAAGTTCACTGGTCGTAGTACATAAAATCATAAATTTTAGACCCGACACTGATGTTCTAGATAATTTTAAGTGCTGTATGATGTGGGAGTTTTATGGAAGCAATCTTCACACCCTCCATGTTACACAACAAGTATTAGGAACTTGTAGTTTTAAGCGAATACCATCGGAGCATTGCCGTGGCCAGCACAGATAACGAAATGAACCCAGTTGAAGATCTTCCAGATGAATTGGAATGGAGAATTAGGCACGGCCAAGACTTTTTTCTTCCTTGATGGAGCTTAAGAATCTTTTTTAATGGGGAGGCACAGTATGGAAGACTTTCTCCTCTTTTCTACCAGAAAATAGGACCTTCCATAACATTTTAAACAGTCATTATGGCCAAAGATGCCCCAGACGGTCTTCATTTCTTTCAATAAATGCATTATCCTACTCAACCAAAGAACTGTTCCATCGTCGGGACCACAGCATTATCCAAAAAGGTAAAAGAACCGTTGACCCTTCATCGTTGCCCGCACATTCATGAGAAGCAACCCCTACTTCTTCCGATCGTCATTGGTGGCACACTCATCGGTATATGGTGTAGTGAGTTTCATTACTCCGTACAACTGATTTCCATTTCTTTCTGGTCCAATTTCGGTGATTTTTGCACCATGCAAAAGGAGACCGCTAATTGTGGTCGGTAATTTTCAGCTTATGCGCCGCCGTTCTCTAATGAAGTTCAAGGTTGTGGTGTTCCATACGTATTGCACTCGTACAGACCACACTCCCGTTGATGTCTTATACTCCTGTTTAATTCCTTGCCATTTTCTCTCATCAAATCCAGGAACAAAATGGCCTCCATCTAAAGAATATATATTTCCAGGGATATAAATCATTAAGTAACAATATTAATAGTTAATAACAGATGTGTAGAATATTGACCTGAAAAAAAGCAGCCTCAAGAACATGTGATGATTTCCATCTCCATTCCGAGTACAAATAATTTCCGGGGGAAGGCGATGAAATCCGGGAACGTCTGGAAACCCTAGTTTTGCAGGATATCTGACGAGAATTGCCTTATTACCCTTCCGAGTACCCTCTGGTCATGTGAAGTTAGCTTCCATGATCTTCTTGTGCCTCGATAAACGCTGGTGGTGTGCCGTCACGATTCCATTTTATGTTGGCATCACCGACAGTCGACTTTGATGGTGTACGATGAATGAACAGGCCAAAAAAGTCCAAGGGACTATGAAGGGTGTCCCCGATACTTTTTGGGAGTAGTATACACGCCCTGTATACTACCTTCATATTCAGTGTCCCATTATTTTTAGGACCAACTTTTTTTACCAATTTTTATTAAAATATTTTCTATTATGTATGAAATAAAAAGAAACTTAAATAATACTTAAGAAATTTCTAGACTACTCGAGAATATACCAAAAAGGTATAGAAGACTCCTGAATGTGACAGAACATTGTGGTAGAACGTTGTAGATGGTTCTAGAATCTTCTAGAAAGTGGAATTGTTGTTTCAATATTATAGAAGATTGTAGATGGCCCCAGAGTGTTTGGAAATAATATAAATTGAGGAGTAAGAGCTGTAATTTATAACCTGTTGGTAGCGAATTTAAAAAGGTTCACATCTAGTGGCTGTGCAACTTAAGAATTTGGCCAGGGAGGATTCTATCAGCCATGAGCAACTAGTTTCTACTGTTGGTTAGGGTAGGATTCGCCCGAAGAGTACAGAGTGGGATCCTCCAGTGAATATACTCCAAGATCAGTGTGTGTGGGCACATTAGGGATCTTAGTGGCACTGTGTAGCAATGGAATCACGAACAGTGGTTTGCGAGAGAAAGTCATTTGGGCTGATTTGGCTGGATTGAGACCTAGCCCAAATTGGCACAAATATGCTGCAACATCAATTGGTCCTCTGCTTCCCTCACTAACATCAAAAAATTCATGGGTATCGAGTACTGGATTTTAAGGTGGTTGAACCGTGTTAATGGCCACCCTTTCACCATCTCGAGATCAGTCATGTATGCTAACCTGGTTGCACCCCTTGGAATCAGTTTCTCATCACAGGAAATCTGCGTAATCTCTGCCAACTCCTCACCGATCGCTTTGATGGTCCAAATGTCCATAATCTTGTTGCAGGCCCTAGGCTTTCCCGCGCCCTTTGCAATAGTGCTTGGAATCCCCTAAGAAGCTCATTACAGAATTTAACTATGCTTAGACGATGTTTTCCGTCAAACATCCTCGAAACGTACAACACCCTGAAGATTGATCCCCACAAGTTCTGTGATGAGAAAGCGTACAGATCTGAGAAGATACAGGCATGTACCACCACATACAACTGTAGAAGTTTCCTTATTATCTCCTTCAGGATGGAATCTCCCATGAACTCTACTTTACTGATGAATTAATTTGTTTTAAATCATTATGTGTTTTGTATGTATATGTATTAGCTGTAAATGCATATATTAGGACGCGTATGTTTTTATATGTCTCTATCTTTTGCTTGTGTCATTGTATATATTTATATCTGCTTTATTTGCTCACTTTAGATGTACGATTTCTATGTTTGCTCTCTAACTTATAATGTATAAATGTATATAGGCACCCTCCTAGCTGAAGTCTGTTCAGGGGTGAAGCATATGTAATAAAATGAATAAATAATAATAATAAATAATAATAATAATAATTGAGTTGACTTGGCGCATTATAGCCTTAGATGCTAATATTGGATGCTTTAAAGGATTATAGCCTTAGATGCTAATATTGGATGCTTTAAAGGAGTACAAACTACCATTCGACGATTCAAGGAGATCGGCAGTTTGAAGGACAAACCAAGACCAGGACGACCGCGCATAACAACAGAAGCAAAAGATGAGACCGTATCACTGATTTCTAGACGCAGTCGACGACTTACTGAACCTGAAATGCGAGGTGAGTTCAATAGGAACGGAGAAACTCATGTGTGCATCCGCTGTGAAACTTCGTCTTAAAGAAGTGGGACTTCATGGTCGTGTATCAGTCCGAAAACCCTTATTAAAACCGGGATATCGGTCTGCTTGGGATAAGAGCCAACAACATGGGACTATTGAAGGGTGGAAAAACGTACTGTGGACGGGTGAATCCAAATTCGAAATTTTTGTATCCAAGCGTGGAGTTTATCTGAGAAGATCAACTGAATCAAAAATGGTGCCACATTGTTTAGTGCGAGTCAAGCACGGTTGTAGTTCCATCACGATCTGGGGTTGCTTCTGTTTTTCTGGAGTTTATGACATCTTCAGAATTGAAGGAATTTTAAGAAAAGAAGGCCAAAAAACATAATACAATATCCTCTTGACTTGGACTTTGTGGAAGAAATTTTAAATTTCAACAATGACCCGAAGCACAACTCAAAGCTATGGAGAGACTTTTATGGAATCATCTAGACCGTCAAGTCCATGAAGTCAAAGGCAGTGATAAAATCTCGTGGAGGATATTTTGATGAAAAATCAGTGTAGTCCGCTATCTGATGGAATTAACAAAGTCACTGAAACAGCTTTCAGAGCTGTTTCTTCTTTTTTTGTTGTGATGGGCATGATCGTATGATAATAAAATAGTTAATGCTATTTGGCTTTACTGAAACTAGATGGAGCTAGTAGGACTATCCCATCCTACAATATCTTTTTTGCGATCAGCTGCATTTAACCATCGTAGTTAATGAAATAATGTTAATACTAATAAGACCCAACTCTGCCTTCACAACGAGTTACCATGGTATTGTACTACTTTCAAACATTTGTTTCGTCAAAGTTGGAGAAATTGGGACAGTCACCTTTTGGTAATGTCCTCCTTCGGGGGATGTCTTATTTTTGAAATAGTACAGTGCTGTGACAATTATGCTTCCACTTCACTAATAACTAAGCAGTTTAAATTATATTGTATTATATTCAAGAAGTAGTTACCACCGATGGGGAGTCGCGAGTTGTCACATGCGGACGGACAGACTTAATGAAGATAGCAGGTGCTGAAATTTAGTTATCTGATGGTTTGCATCAAATATATTATTAAAATGACCTCACTCGTGCTTCCACCTGTATTTTCGGGCCCTTTTTGAAGGTATGCTTCTTACCAACCTTTGAAAATCCCACTCAGAAACAGTTCTGCAGACCTCGGGGTGGCGTATATAAAAGAGAAACGCGCTAAATATTCACCTCGAACGAATTTCCAGTGGCGAAGCCCCCCTTTGTAGTGCCGTAAACACCCCGATCGGACTGATACAGATACGGTTTCGTCTGAGGTCGTCGTCATAGCCGTAATGCAAACCATGCGGACAAGAAGTCCGCTAAGACGAGAAACAAAACTCCCGGATCGTAATCGTACTATCTCGGCGCCGCGGTCTCTTAAAAAGCGAAAGCATCTCTCGTATAATCGCGGACTTTTTCCCTTTCCCCTTCGTTCCTTCCCACAGCACCCGTTAAAGTCTGAGACGGCCCAGCTGTAATCCGGAGTCATAATGATTTTGACTCCTCGTCCACTGTGGGATTTGTAAGGATTTTTCCGCAGGAAATGCGCAGCGTCTTTACAATGCTTTAACTACTCCCCGCTGCTAGGTCTGCCGCCGATCGGTCTGAGTGTATTTCCCCCCTCCCCCCCTCGCCAACCCCCCAGCCAGCCATGTCAGAAGCTAGATCTCTCGGTACTCCCATTCTGTGCCAGATTAGAAGAAGCGCATTTGTAAAACATGGATGGTGTCAGGACGGCAGCCATTGTCCTGTCACAGAGGTGATTGGTTAAGCAGATGTATTCTGTGCAAACTAGTTAGGTGTCCACAAAGCTTTGCTCTCGCTGGATGCAGGGACAGACGAGCGATTTCTATTAGGCTCTGCCTCTGTCGTCAACAATGAAGAATGTCAAAACCAAAGCTCAGGGGCGCGCAGAGAGGAGGGGGGGGCTTTTACTTCGAAGTACTGGGATCCTTCAATATTCGCCTCTTTTTTTTTTTTTTTCTTCTTACTATTTCCAACCGACAACTTCATTAGGCACGTGTTTTTCGACGTCTTTTTTTTTCTTTCGCTTTCCATTTTCTATTTCTAATTATATGATCGAGATATTCAATAAGTTTCTTAATGATACGGCAGATCTAGTCCGGCCCTGTTTTTTTTTTTTTTTTTTTTTTTATCTCGGGATCATTGTTGGCGATGCCAGCTATAATCTTGAACCCGGACTACAATATTCACTTAAAAAAAAAAAAAAAAATAGCAAACAAATGAATAAAATTTCACCACATGTACACTCACAGGCCAAAAAATTAGAAACCTTTGAAAATTGGCGCAAACAGATAATTATATGTACCGTATAAAAAGTATCCTAATGGTTCGAGAAACATTCCCAAGATTTTCAACCTCTTCATTGGCTGCCTTATTCTTCAGATCTGAATCCCATTTAGAATGTCTGGGATAAGTTGGGAAGGGCGGTTTGGTTCCTCAGTTCCCGACCAGTGCAGCAGCTGACAAAGATCCTGATGGAAGAATGGTCAAATCTACAGCTAGAATTCCTTATACTCCTTGTAGAATCGATACCACGATGAATAATGAATCAAGGCTCTCAAAGATTCATGGATATTTGGATATCCCGAAACTGATTTCAGTACCAGTGTCATTGGAACATGGAAATTTCGTATCTACCCGTATACCTTTCTTCCTCTAGATGAGAGATAAAGGTATGCACTAATATGGTGTTAGGCCACCCTTTGCTTTTAAAACAGCTTGCATTCGACGTGGAATAGATTCAAATAAATCTTGAACTGCCTTAAGAGGCATATGGTACCATTCTTCATGGAGGAACGTTTCAAGCTCTTCAGTGGTGAAGGTGAAGGAAATCTGCCTCTCATTCTCCTCTCCAAATAATACAAACAGTGGCTCAACAACGTTTAAGTCCGGTTATTGTGCAGGCCATAGGAGATGCCTTAGCCAAACCAGGATTGAACACATCTGGCTGTATGTATTTGAGCATTATCATCTTGGAACACGCCATCGTTTATTGGAAACAAGAATATCAGCACTCACAGTCTTCACATCATTGCAAATTTGGGCATCACACCTTATGTCTCTTCACCAATGTCATTTAGGAAACTCAAGAATAGCAGTGGTCCGACTACCGATCTTTTTGGGACCCCAATCTTATATTGGCTTAATCTGAAGAATAACCATTAATCACAACCCTTTGCCTGTCATACAGCCATCCTACAATCCATGTAAGGATTTTTCCTGTGGTTCCAACATGTTCCGGCTTATACAGTAACCTCATGTAAAACTGAGTCCAATACTTTGCTGAAATCCATGTAAACGATGACAAAATTGTTCCCTATATTCAGCTCATGAATGACTCCGTCAAAATGGCTTCCCAGTTTGGTTAAACATGATATTTGCCTTACAAAATCATGTTGTGTCCTTCAGAATGCCATTCCTATCTCAACATCTCTGAATTGCGCTGGTAATGTTAATCAAAGATTTTCCCTATTACCGAAGTCAGACTAACCGGTCTATAGTTACCGATTTCGCTCTTGGAACCGCCTTTATGCGTTAGCGATAAGTTGGCACTTCTCCAATCCAAAGGAACGTCTCCCGAGTCCAATGATGCCGTCATAATTAACCTCAATGCCTCAATAGGATTAGGATATCTCTTTGACACTTCAAATCTCCACCATTACTAAAAACCAACAATCGAAGTTACGTCATAGCTTCAACAATTACAATTCGAACAATGGACCTAACTTCGGATAAACAGGCATTGTTGCAAATATCAAAAGTTAATGCAGACTTGCAGATTCAGCAGCAAAACCGGCAGCAGACAAGATTGTTAATAACAGACACACGGAAATATCCGGGCAACTACATCTAAACAATAATTCGCGCGCGAACGATGTATTATAAATCAGTAAGAACAGATAAGCATTGTCTTCTGCTTCACACTTTATCGTAAATCTAAATCCCTGCTAACGAACGTACATCTGTGTTTCCTACACTAGCTTTTAAATACCTTAAGCAAGTCGTCTTAGAAATTACTTTCGTTCGGAGAGTATTAAAGAATAGAACCACACCTCTTCGGCAGAGCAGACGGCGAGCTGGAGCGTCTATTATTTACTTTATATAATCTCTTCCTCCCTCGTCGACTTAATTTTAAGTTTATTTAGATCCTGACCTCCATACTTGCGCGGTAACGCTCATCGGTTCTCGTGCTAATGCGATCTTGTTGCGTTTTGGCAGCGAGGTAGATCCTTCGAAATGGAAAACCGCTCTATGGAGTTTCAATAATGTAATGACTTCCTTCTATGCCCCTCCCTTTCACATTAGTAGCATTGTTGTCGGGTCATCATGAAGTTTTGATATTCTCCAGATTTCGCGAGAAGGCAGGCTTTATCTGGCGAATACTTTGCAACTAACCTTATTTTGTTGTTTCTTTTTCTCTCCTCTGGAGAATTAAAGCAATTGTATTTTCACACAATAAAGTGCGTTTTAAAATATGGAGGTGTTAGGTTAGCAGAAGGCAGTGGAAATATATTTTTAACATTTTAACAATGGACGTTAGACGAGGATAAAAAAAAATTGCATTTTATACGTAATTTTTTAGCGAATAAAAAGCTTTTTTTTACTACGTTAGAGAAACAACTGATGACGTCTTTTTCTGTTGTATATTTCTAAACAATTAGATTTTTATGAAATGGCAAATCTAAGTGTGCGCGCGCCAACTGCTCGTTGTCATTGTTGCGTCATAATAGAGAAACTGATGTCTTTTAGTGTTGTATATTTCTAAACAATTTCTATGAAATGGCAAATCCAAGTGTGCACGCGCCAACTACTTATTGTCATTGTTGCGTCGTGCGTTAGAGAAACTGATGTCTTCAGTTGTATATTTCTAAACAATTAGATTTTTAATGCAAATCCAAGTGTGCGCGCGCCAACTGCTTGTTGTAATTGTTGCGTCGTACGTTAGAGAAAATTGTCTCTTTCTGTTGTATATTTCCAAGCAATTAGATTTTTATCAAATGCCAAATCCAAGTGTGCGCGAGCCAACTGTTTGTTGTCATTGTTGCGTCATATTAGACAAACTGATGAATTTTTCTGTTGTATATTTGCAAACAATTAGATTTTTATGATAATGGAAATAGAAGCGTGCGCGCGCAAACAGCTTGTTGTCATTGTTGCGTCATATTAGAGAAACCGATGTCTTTTTCTGAACAATTAGATTTTTATGAAATGCCAAGTCCAAATGTGCGCGCGCCAACTGCTTATTGTCATTGCGTCATATCTTAGAGAAATATGTCTTTTTCTGTCGTAATTTCTAAACAATTAGATTTTTAATTCAAATCCAAGTTTGCGCGCGCGCCAACTGTTTGTTGTCATTGTTGCGTCATATTAGAGAAACCGATGTCTTTTTCTGAACAATTAGATTTTTATGAAATGCCAAGTCCAAATGTGCGCGCGCCAACTGCTTATTGTCATTGCGTCATATGTTAGAGAAAGATGTCTTTTTCTGTTGTAATTTCTAAACAATTAGATTTTTAATTCAAATCAAATTTTGCGCGCGCGCCAACTGTTTGTTGTCATTGTTGCGTCATATTAGAGCAACCGATGTCTTTTTCTGATGTATATTTCTAAACAGATTTTTATGAAATGGCAAATCCAAATGTGCGCGCGCCAACTGCTTATTGTCATTGCGTCATATGTTAGAGAAAGATGTCTTTTTCTGTTGTAATTTCTAAACAATTAGATTTTTAATTCAAATCAAATTTTGCGCGCGCGCCAACTGTTTGTTGTCATTGTTGCGTCATATTAGAGCAACCGATGTCTTTTTCTGATGTATATTTCTAAACAGATTTTTATGAAATGGCAAATCCAAATGTGCGCGCGCCAACTGCTTGTTGTCATTGCGTCATACGTTAGAGAAAGATGTCTTTTTCTGTTGTAATTTCTAAACAATTAGATTTTTAATTCAAATCCAAGTGTGCGCGCGCGCGCCAACTGTTTGTTGTCATTGTTGCGTCATATCAGAGAAACATGTCTTTTTCTGTTTATTTCTAAACAATTAGATTTTTATGAAATGGCAAAACCAAGTGTGCACGCGCCAACTGTTTGTTGCCATTGTTGCGTCTACGTTAGAGAGAAAATTGTCTTTTTCTGTTGCCTATTTCTAAACGATTAGATTTTTATGATTAGATTTTTGCGCGCGCGCCAACAGCTAGTTGTCATTGTTGCGTCATATCAGAGAAACTGATGTCTTTTTCGGTTATATATTTCTAAACAATTAGATCTTTATGAAATGGCAAATCCAAGTGTGCGTTCGCCAACTGCTTGTCATTTTTGCAACATATTAGAGAAACCGATGACGTCTTTTGCTGTTGCATATTTCTAAACAATTAGATTTTTATGAAATACCAATACAAGTGTGCGCGCGCAAACAGCTTGTTGTCATTGTTGCGTCATACGTTACGCGCAATGTGCAGATTTCATAAATATTGAATATTTATTGCAGGTTTTTTTTTAATTTTAAGAATATCTGATTAATCTTTTGGTATTGTAGTTAAAGTTTAGAGAATTGTAATAAATTTTAACGAACAAAATCGATTATTAAATTTTTGTTTTTAGGTTAATGCTTGAAACAGCCGATATTTCGATTTCTAAAGGTTGCAATGTTTTTATCTTCCACAGTCTGCCGCTCGCCGTGCGGGCACAAGTTGTGCAAACTGTAAAACAACTACCACTACCTTGTGGAGACGGAATCAGAACGGAGAACCCGTATGTAATGCCTGCGGCCTGTACTTCAAACTGCATAATGTAAGTTACTTTTCTTTTCTTTCGTGTATGTATTGTAAAACATTATTTCCGAATATAAAGTATAATCGTTGGCAGATGGCGCTTCAATCGAAATTAATTAGCTTTAATTAGGGGATTAGCAAAATCTCTTTAATATCGATCAATCACAACCGAAGGGATTTCACCGATGCCGAATCTTAGCAAGAAATCGTTTCATTATGATTCTTACACTACCCAGCCAAAGTATTAGAACCTCTGCCCAATTTGCATTGAGAGTGCGCAACACTAGTAATAAATCATGGAATAAATCAACGTGGTCAGCTCTCTTGACGTCCTAATATTTTTACCTCGCAGTGTATGAACAGGAAATAAAATTCAGAGCACATACAGAAAAACGTATGCGCAGGCAAATTCTAAACAGAATAAGTCAATGACTTATTGAAAGCCGTTCTAAGGTAACTTCATCATAGGACGGCCATAGTTGTACGTCATAAAGGTCATTCTGCACGGGAACTTTGCAATGTACTTCACAGAGGTATTTTTCGAATCTAAAGTGCTTAAAGGGGGATTTTAGAAAGAAGTCATTGCTCAAATGAGTATGCCTAGGATGCTCTCGGAAGAGGTACAGATGTTAAATCGTATCTACTAAATATGACGAATTTATTTTAAGATCTTAGAAGGAGCTTTTGGACTGCAGTGCACATTCCTGGTGATTATGTGTATTCAACCGGATGTTTCGTTGGTTCTTAACCTTTACGTGCATGTAAACACGCCACTAGCAATGCGAATCCAGACCCCACATCGATCATTCTATTTGCAGACTTCACTGCTCCAACCGATGTTCAGTTTTCAGTTCAACTACATCCCTCGTCTGCTGCAATCGGCACTGTTACCCCATTAAAGGGATTTAACCACCCATTTTAGAAACCTGTTAAATCCTCCCGAAGTCATTGCCTGCTACATTTGCCTTGCCATTAACGGATTTAATAACACGCTATTTACAATGTATCCTTCGGCGCAATCTCTCTCTCTCGATTAAGCCAAAATCGCCCTTCTAGCTGGCAGACTTCCCCGCGTTCCTGGCATATCACGCGCGCCTGGTCTCCCCATTCCCAACGCACAACTACCGCGATAAAAGTAATTTCGAAATTCTTAAAATCACGTGACAATTTATACAGGTTTTTGCGTTTACCCATAGTACGCGTATCTTACTACAAATAGATGGCAGTAATGCTGGGGAGGATTAACACGTTCATTCTTGTCCGTTTGCCTCCCACCTCTCTGGAAAAAACAGGAAGACAATGCGAGCACTTGTTTGTCTGTTGCACATTGTTTGTTTCTTCTGCAACATTCCGTTAATGCTATTGACTTCGAAAGGTCACCATCACGAAGTCTCTTCTTGCGCCACACATCGCGGCCATCTTGTTTTACCACTCCTTTGCCGCATTTCTCGAAACACCAACTGAAAAGTCCGTTTATTTGAAATCGTCTGCAGAGTAGCCTTTAAGAAAGACTGGCGCCTTAATGCCTGTAATTTAAGACCCTACCACCACCGTACAACTCTCTCTCTCTCTCGTTGCCGACTTCTCGAACGTCAGACGATCGCTGTGTCCGTCACTGTTCACTAGGCGTTAGCGGGAAGAGATACGGTTCCGGGATTGCTCGCTGCCGTACCTAGAAAAATTAACATCTATAGATGCCGTTCTGGCGACGCGGCAGACGACAGACGCAGACGCTCTGAGTAATTAGCATATCCGTAGCGAGCGAGGATGTTTCGAACGGGCCCCTTTGCCGGTGTTTTTGCTCTTTTCAAACGACATTTTAAATCGGAGCGTTTCCAAATTAGGCTTAATGGTGTTGCTAAGCCTAACGCGACGTAACCCGTCTTTTGTTGCTTTTTTCTGCGTTCTGTTTTGCAACATCTGGCGGTGCCGTTTCCATCTCTCCGATATTTGCGGGTATTAAAGTGTGCTGGGGCCGCGCGCGATTCTTTTAATGTTTTTCTTGAGCAGTCCGAGAAAGAGGCATTTTGTCCTTGGCCATCTCGTACCTGGGTCAGGTTACAGTAGTTAGGCGCCACGGAATCAATTAGATGAGGGGTCCGCGAGACAGAAATGGGGGGAAGGTCATCCGTAAGCAAACCGTGCCGTTAACCTCTGTCAATGGGCCACTGCAGGTTTGGTCACCCGTGCCAAAAGAGCGCAAGACACCCGCGGCGGACATACGAAGCAGCAGTCCGAAATGCAGGCAGCCCTGCAGAGATGTGGGGGGCTATTTGTAGAAACATGTTGGGGGAGGCCTCGCTACGATAATGTCCTCCCGCCAATTAAGTTAACAGCTCTTTTGAAGTCATCAAATGGCGTGTCACGTGGGGCACCCACAGCAAGGCTCATTTTCTCACGAACCGCCGCTGCTTTCTCTCTTTTTGTCGATACATCTCTTTCTCTCTCTTTCTTTCGTCCCATATCTCTCTCTCTCTCTCTCTCTCTCTCTCTCTCTCTCTCTCTCTCATTCTGTTTCTATCTTTCTCTCATTCTGTTTCTGTCTTTCTCTCTCTCTGTCATTCTGTTTTTCTCTCTCTCTCATTCTGTTTCTCTCTCTCCCACTCACTCATTCTGTTTCTGTCTTTCTGTCATTCTGCTTCTCTCTCTCTCTCTCTCTCTCTCTCTCTCTCTCTCTCTCTCACACACATTCTGTTTCTGTCTTTCTCTCTCTCTCTCTCTCTCTCTCTCTCTCTCTCTCTCTCTCATTCTGTTTTTGTCTTTCTCTCTCTCTCCCCGTCTCTCATTCTGTTTCTCTCTCTCACTCCCTCATTCTGTTTCTTTGTCTCTCGCTCACTCATTCTGTTTCTGTCTTTCTCTCTGTCATTCTGCTTCTCTCTCTCATTCTGTTTCTCTCTGTTTCTGTCTTTCTCTCTCTCCCCCTCTCTCATTCTGTTTCTGTCTTTCTCTCTGTCATTCTGTTTCTCTCTCTCACTTCCTCATCCTGTTTCTATCTTTCTCTCTCTTTCAGTCCGCTACCTCTCTGTCTTATTCTTTCTCCGATTCCTTCTCTATATTTTTCTCTTTGTCTCATTCCATCTCTCTCTCTATCTCATTCTTCTTTCTTTTTATCTGTCTTTCTTTTTCCTTCTCTTATTCCGTCTCTATCTGTCTCTTCTTTCTTTCATTCCGTTTCTGTTTTTCTCTCTCTCTCTTATTCTCTTTATATTTCTCTCCATCTCGCTTTATATCTCTCATTTTGTCTTTCTTTCCTTTTTTTTATCTCTCTCACTGTTTTCTCTCTCTCCTTTTCTATTTCTCTCTCTCGCTATAATGTCCTCCCTCTCTATCTCTCATTCTATCTTTCTTTTCTCTTTCTTTTTACCTCTTTCTCGTTTTTTATTTCTCTCTCTCTCTCTCTCTCTCTCTCTCTCTCTCTCTTACTCTCTTTCCATCTCGTCGATCTCTCTGATTCTGAAAATCATTCTCTGTCTTTCCCCCAATCTTGTCAATTTGTGCATAATGAAATGTGCTTTCCATAATAATTCCCAGTGCATTCTTTCTCCACCATTTCCACTAAACGAACAAAATTCTTTGGAATAAAATCCAAGCGCATAAGACTACATAAACTGTGTATGCCATTTACTTTTATACACTAGAATAAAAAAATTCTTGTACCATACCTTATCTAAATTCATCATTCTGTACATCAGCACCCTTAAACCAGTGCGTAACAGCATCTGATATTGCAAAGACAAACCCAAACTCACACCTCGCGTTTAAAACAACACTTCCTCGCAATAAGAAACATAGCGCTGTTTATTCTCAGTGAGCGCCATTATCCAGACGTACCATTTCAGGGATTATTGTCCCTTCATTACCCTCAGTGTAAGAGCTCATCACCCAATTGCAATAACTTTCCACAATATGGGAAACACCAAAGAGCACTGTCAGGATGGCAGAAAGCGAACATTGCATCATCCAGAAAAATAAAAATTTAAAATTTCCCCGTCGCTAAAAAGTGACCATCTATCCAATTGCGCTTTGAACTTTACCAAACTCTCCGCCTCGGCCATTTCGAAGGTCGAATGCAGTATCCAATAAAATTTCATCAATTTGATCTCCACTGTTCAGCACGTCGGTCAAAGATATCAAGAAAGTTGATGGTGGTAGATATCTCCTTCAGTATTGAATGGGGGTTTGCAGAACGATGACATGCAGTGGATACCGAAATACTTCTCAAGAAAAGTATCCACGTTAGAGGTACATTGGCGGTTTGCAGGATGTCGTTATATGCTTGAAGAAATACACCAATCATTAGGGCTGCACATTTTGACAATAATAGGGGAGGACGTCGACGCCCATAGTAACTTTGTTGTGGAGACCGTTGATAGTCTGGATGAGATCATTTTTGGCCAGGGTGATGCCACTTTATTAGGTACACCCTTGCTGTGCACATATGATTTGTCCCACAACGTTGCAAGTCACATGACCACAGTTGTGGATATAAATGCAACAGAACAACCTTTCTAGTATCAGTGGCATGGTTGTAGGTGCAAGACGTGCTGGACAAAGCATCTCTGAAACGGCAGTTCTCCTGAACTTTTCACGCACCACAGTTTCAAGGGTGTATCGAGAATGGTGCAACGAACAGAAAACATCCTCTCAACGGCACTCCTGTGGAAGAAAATCGCTTGTTGATGAGAGAGATCAGAGGAGGATGGCTAGAATAATGCAAGCAAACAGGCGGGCCACAATGTCGCACATCACGTCAGAATGCAACCTGGGAACGCAGAACAAAATATCGCAAAGGACCACTAGTCGCACTTTGTCGCCAATGGGCTACAACAGATGACGGCCACATCGCGTACCTTTGTTATCAATGAAGAACAAGAGAGCACTCCTTCTGTGGGCACAGCAACACCAGCACTGGACTATCGAGGATTGGAAAACAGTTGCTTGGTCTGACGAGTCGAAGTTCCTGGTGCATCATGTTGATGGAAGGCCCAGAATTTGGCGAAAACAACATGAATCCATGGACCCGTCATGTCTGACGACTACTGTGCAAGGTGCTGGGGGAAGTGTTATGGAGTGGGGAATGTTTTCTTGGTACACGTTGGGTCCATAGATTCACGTCTGAATGCCACATCGTACCTAAACATTGTTGCTGACCAAGTGCATCCGTTCATGTTGACAGTTTATCCTCAGTCAGATGGTTACTTCCAGCAGGATAATGCGCCGGTGCACAAAGCCCGAATTACTACAGAATGGTTACAGGAACATGACAATGACTTTTCTTTGCTGCAGTGGCCCGCTCAGTTCCTGGATCTCGATCCTATTGAACATCTTTGGGATGAGCTGGAAACGGCTGTTCACTGCAGGCCTACACCTCCGTCGAATCTCAAGGAACTGCGTGACACACTCATGTCTGCAAGGTACTCCATTCCTGCACAACGTTTTGAGCATCTCGTTCAATCCATTCCTAGACGAATTCAGGCTGTTTTAAAGGCTCAACACGCTACTAGGTAGGTGTATGTAATAAAGTGGCAGCACAGTGTTTATGTTGTAGAGTTCCAGGGACATCAACAACTTAGGCCATATTGCGGCGTATGTTGTCTGTAAATTGCATGTGTTCTGTAGTCGATTTGCTGTTTTTCTGGATGAACTGAGTTTCCGGGAGTAAAAACCATGCTTCCATACCCTGAGGCCGACTAACTGAGCCACGTAAAAATTCTTCAAGTCATCGACAGGATTCGAATCAGGTCTTTTCAATTCGATGTGGGTAGGCGATTCTACCAACTGTTCAACCCACGAAGGCGAGAACCTAATTCGCGCTTTACTTTCACTTCTGTAAGTTGAATTATTTTTAAATAAATACGCATGGGTGGGGGGCGAATGGAGTTGTTGTCCAGAGACCAAAATGGAAAGGTTCGTTCAAAAAATTAATAAAGAATCTTATCTGGATTTTACACTAAAAGGCTTTACAATACGGATGAAATAGGCATGGACTCGCTTTCCAACCTGCCTATGAGAAGAATCGATATATTGCCCTCGTGGGCAGCACAGTTGGTGGAATCGCCATCCTCCTCACACCAGGTAGAAAGACCTAAGTTTGAATCCGGTCGGTGAACTGAGGAATTTTTAGGGGCCTTTTTCATAATGTGGCTGACTTATGCGATCTCACGCGATGGTACCATGGTTTTTTTTCTCCCGAAAACTTGGGTTTTTCATCCAGCAAACACAAAATCCATCAAGAACACACGCAATTTACAGCCAATATACACGGAGCAATATGGCCTTATGGCCTTAGTCGCTGATGCTCCTAAAACTCTACTACAATAACAATAACAATAACAACACAACGAATTGTCTTGCAACGAATTGACCTGCACCCTTTCAGACCATATCTGCAAGTGATCAAGGCATTTTGAAGAATATAGCCTACTTCTGGTCATTAGCTACCCTTTCAGTCTTCAGTTCATCAGCAGACTTACAGTCTCTGCCTGTACATGTATATCCTTGCCAACCATTAAGGAAGATTAGAAACAAGAGGGCTCCTTTAGCGTAGACCACCATAACTACTTACTATACTGATGTTCTTTGAAGTATGTCCATTCATAACTATCCTCTGTCCCTTGAAATGTTTATACAATAATCTCTAATATGAAATCGCATTGCCAAAAACTTTACTAACGTTTAATGTTAAAGTAGTTAACCATATTGGGTCAGTCAAGATCTCCACTTGAAAAACCCTCGTGGGTAGGGCAGTTCGTACAATCATCGTCCTCCTCATACCGAGTGGACAAGACCGCGTTCGAGTCCCGTCGATGACGTGAGGAATTATTATGGGGCTTTTCACAACGTGGCCGAGTTAGTCGGTCTCAGGCGGAGTAGAATGGTTTCTATCCTAGAAGCATGATTTTTTTTATCCTGCAAACAGCTAACTCCACAACAGAACACACCAATTTATAGACAGTATATATCTATGTATAACGCATATGGTCTAAGTCGCTGATGAACCTAAAACCCAACACCACCCTTGAATGACCCATGATGCTATCTCTTTAGGATTTCAGTCTTATCCAGATGGCCCATCAGTGTGACAACCGAATATACGTCCATGTCCACCACAAAATTCAAACACATTGTCTATGATGCTGTTCAGAAACTTTCATTGAATAACAGTTGATTTGCTGATTGAGAAGTTCTGGAACGAAAGGTTTAGATCTTGTTGCAATGGTCAGTTTCCAGATGTTTCTTGTCTATTCTATCTCCACCTACTATCTGCTGTTATAAGGATGTATAAGGGAAACTGCCAGGGCAGGTCAATCAGTCGGAGTTATATGGGTTGTTACATATTAGTAAACTTGTTTCAACTGCAGTTGGGCATGCTTTTAAAAGATCACGTGAGTTCGTTAATTTGCCAGATTTGTTGTTTTTGTTTTAGCGTTTTAGACGCATCAGCGATGTACACCATACTGCGATGCATATATTATGTCTCTAGACTGCGCCCTGGTGGGTAGCACAGTAGGTAGAATAGCTGTCCTCCCCGACCGGGTGAAAAAGACCTGAGTTCTAGTTTCGTCGAAGACGCGAGGAATTTTTGGATCGTCATTGGATCAGTCAGCCACAATGACGAACTACTTGCTCCTGTTCCTCCAGAAGAGGAAAACAGTAAGGTTTTAGTCGATTTTCTGTTTGTTGGACGAAAATCCCGGGTTTCGGGAGGAAAAACCATGCTACCTTCACCTCAGACCAACTAACACTGCCACGTTTGAAAAAGGCCCATAAAAATTCCTCGCGTCTTCGACGAAACTAGAACTCAGGTCTTTTTCACCCTGTGGGGGAGGACAGCGATTCTACCAACTGCGCTACCCACCAGGGCACGAGTTTTGAACCAGAATAGAAATACTCAGACCCAAAGAAGTCTCGTCTTATAAGTCAAAGCGAATTAACCGATCTTGAGCGTGATTTAAATCCTAGTTACAGACAGAGCTTTTGCGATGAAAGCTGAAGGAACTCGACAATGGTGACAGCCATCCACCTATATCAATCGGCCGTGCATGATTGATTATGTATCCAGCTGCATTTCTGCAGTTGACAAGGGCTAGGAAATACCACAGTCCACTACAATCCTCTTTCATCTTTTCAATTTACAACCAAATTTCCTTTGGAGAAGACTTTATGTTGATTGATTATATTTGGCACGTAATGAATCAATGCGTAAAATCTTGTAAGTGCGAATATTGGATCATAAGACAATCTACTGGAATGCATGTTGATGTCATTGTTTCCTGGATTGGGAACACAGACGATAAGAATTATCAGCTAAGATCCCGTTATGGACAAAATTAAACATCTCACCAGGAAACAGTTGGAGCAATGTTTGTATGGAAAGCAACTATTGTAAATTTCCTAAAAATCGTCAACTAGTCCAGTTGAATTTCAAGATATGAACTATGCAAGTTCTATTTCTGATAAAAGAAAGAAAGAGGATCCCTGCTAAGTTCTAGTTCGATATTGAACGTTTTTGGTGTAATTAAGCGCCAAAGTATAAGCTGTAACAGGTAAGATCGCAATGGATTATAGGATGACTGCAGTACAGTAGGGCAATGAAAATTGTACGCTGTCCTGGGACTTCTTATTCTATGCGGGCATAGGGAAGACTGGTGATCTTTTCTGTTTTCAGAAAGGTGTTATTGTTGGAGCACGTTTAAGCAAGAGCCATAATTGAGAAAACAACAGAACTCATTAATGTATGGAAAGAAACCATCTCAAAAGTATACAGTGAGTGGAAGAAGAAAGGAATATGCAACTATAAAATGAAGAAATGCGACAGAAAATGACACTCGATGAACGAGATCACCGAAATTTAAAACGAATTGTGCTTCAAAACAGAAGGAAGATCCCAGTGTGCATCAAATGACTGAAAAATTCAACTTAGGCAAAGAAAGACCAGTTTCCAATCGAACTATGAGGCCGGAGTTGAAAAAGCTGGGATTTTTTGGTCGTGTGCTTATACAGGAGCCACTTCTTTCTTCAAAAAAATCAAAAGATTCGACTGGAGTGGTGCCGCCAACGCCAAAACTGAACTGTGGGACAGTGGAAAAAGTTAAAGTCTGACGAATCTCTATTTACACCTTTTTGCACCAGTGGTAAAGCGAAAGTTTTATGTGAACCTCATGAAGTCATGCATGCATCAAAACTGTCTCGTGCCCACCACTCAAGCGGCTGGAAGTGGTATCGTGGTATGCAATATGATCTGTTGATATATTTCTGTCGTATCGGACAGGAATGTCGTATCCTGAGATAGGAGTGGTCCACGCAACTAACCACCATGCCAAAATTGTAACTCAATGGTTCTTAGAATCATTCCCAAGATGATTTCCAACATCTACTCTGGCAGCCTACATCTTCAGATCTGATCACAATACAGTAGCTAACAAATATCCTGATAGAAGAAGGCAAATCTGGAGATAAGACTTAGTCCTGCACCTAGTGGAATCCATGGCACAGTGTGGGATGCATTCCTAGCACTAAAAAGTTAATTCAGACAAAATGTGGCCCTACTAGATATTGAGTAAAGGTTTCTAATTTTTGGTTAGTGAGTGTAATATTCTTTATGGAACTTTTTTTGTAGAGATATGGAGGTCAGAACTCACTGTATGGTAGTAATTTATTCGTATAGATGTGCATGCGAACTATCCTTTCCAACATATCCCAGACGTTCCCAATTTGATTCAGATCTGAAGACTTAGGCCTCCAGAGCAGATGTTGGAAATCATCTTGGTACCTTAAGGGAGCCATCCAAAGTTCATATGAATTCGTTTATTCCAAGATGTGTTGCATATTTGGCGCCTTCAGAATTCCTTCAGCCAAGGCGTCACCTGTATTAGGAGTAATCGGGGTAGCAGTTTGGATAAGCCCGGTGCTCTGACCTTTCACAAGAGGTCGCCTTTCTTCAGCCCATAAATTTGGCTGTAAATCGACAGTTAACAGATCATAAACTGGAGATGTTTTGGCTTCCCGGCGATGTATCAACAATTTGGTGGTTAAATGGGGAAAAACTCAACTCAGTTCGACAGCGATGATGAGACAGGGGTGGGAGAATTGAAGAATCCTTCCTTTCTGAGGGATTCTTCAATTTCTTTAGGGAAAGGCTAGACAGTCAAGGAATGTCCAGCCTTTCCCTAAGAGTTGAATCCGGTTTTCTTACTGCGCAATAATCCCAAGAGTCACTGAGGATGAAATGGGTATTACAATCCCCTTTATAACGACCCCGAATAGGTCGTGCAGCTAAGAATAAATATCAAAAATGAAAGTGCTGTTTATTCGAAATTTAAGAGTGAGGCAATTCGTTTTGATCTATTTTACAATTCGTATACTTTTGTGCGAAAACTTCTGTTTGTGGTTATAGCTACGTGAGGAACGAGGAATTCGTCGCCCTTAGGATAGTTTTAGGATCATCACACGATGGCCACCAGATGGCAATACCCGCATCGCAATCACCCGGCGCCCAATAAGCCAAACAACATCTTAAACGTATTTTTCTTCGAATGTAGCACTTAAAAACAAATGACCTTAGCACGCAAAAAAGAGCTGAAACCTTATCGGGCACTTTTGAAGACACGAATGACAGAATGTAACATCACCCCGTAGTCAAATTTAGAGTTGCGATGAAAAGAGCAACAGCGCCTCCTATAATCATCCACCCTGTTTTCTTAAAATATAAGAAGTGATTTATAACGACGCTTATTTGGGACTCGGATCCCGATGAAAACAGACAGAATATTTGGGCCGAGTTTTTCTTTCTTTGTGGGTGGGGGGAGACCGAGAATCGGAAGGGGTCAGCGAGGAATGACGGGCGCCGTAATGCTCGACATTGCCGCCCCCCCCCCTCGCTCTAATCACTGTTATGACGCCGAGTCATCTTACGGCGCAAATCGTCGCATGTGTCATGTGGATGCAAAAGACCTGAATGAGCCGTTCTTGTAAGCGCGGACAAGCGCCCTTACTTACTGCCCACTTGGTCGGCGGCGGGCGACAGTGTAAGCAAACGCCGATGACACGACAGCGTGACGTTTCGCAAATAAACAGCGTCTGAGAAGTCCTCTTCGTACAACGTGTTCTGCGGCTGTTTTTGTTGCCAAGTTTGTTCAGGGGGGTCGTGGTTAGTTAGGGGTGATTAAATCAACGGCAATTGATTTTGATAAATTCGGCGTCACTTATTTGCGGGCGTGATGCTAGACGAAGGGGTAAACAGCCGACGAGGGGGTGGCCCGTAAACAGCTTTTATGTAGAAATAACAAATTCGGTTCAGATTTGTGGGAATAGGCCACAGTGACTGGGATTCGCTGGAACTGTTTATTGTCACGACTATCGCTCGCTAAGTTCCACTTGAAAGTGATTAACGGTGACAGATTTTACGTTAATTGTTAGGAGAGTTATATTAAAGATTCTCTCTCTCTCTCTCTCCATTTCGTTTCTTCTTTCTTTCGATTTTTGCTTTCAGTCTTTCTTTCACTTTCTCTCTCTCTCTCTCTTTATCTCTTTATATCTCTTCTCTGTGTCTTCTCTTTTAAAAAAATAAATTAATTTTCTGTTTATACTCTGGGACGACCACATGATCAGAGGAGTTCACAAGATCGAAAGAATACGAGGAACAGCACCGTATTTAGCATCACAGGCTTGCACCCCTGTCACTCAAAGCACGTGCACTTATGTACTCTGGCGCCTGAAAAGAAAGGCTACGGAAGCCGTTCTTCTCTCTCTTTCTGTGTTCTCTTTTCTCTCTCTCCCTTTCCTTTTTCACTTTCTATCTTTTTTTAACTGTCACTTTTTCTCTTTTTGTACCTCTTCTGTCTTCTCTTTTCTCTCCCTCCCTACTACACCTCCGTTTTTGACATATTTTATCTCTCCCACGCACACACACACTCTGCCCCTCTCTGTTTCCATCTCAGTCTTTCTTTGATTGTCATCACTCTTTTTTTCTCTATCTGTCTCTCTTTTTCTTTCTTTCTTTTCTTCTCTCCCTGTTTTCCCTTCTCTTCTCTTATCTCTCTGTTCTCTCTTCCCTTTCTTTCTGTCTTCTCTTCTGTCTCTCTCTCTCTCTCTTTACATTTCCATACTGCTTTCTTTCCATATTTTCTGTTCTCTATCTCTCTTTCACTGTCACTTTTTCTCTCTCTGTCTATTTTCATTCCTTTCTTCTTTCCTTCTGACTGCATTCTATCTCTCTCTCTCTCTCTCTCTCTCTCTCTCTCTCTCTCTCTCTCTCTCTCTCTCTCTCTCTCTCTTTACTCTGTCTTCATGTGTCTCACGTACTCACTCTGCCTACTCTTTTCTTTCAGTCTTTCTCTCTTTCCATCTTTTCTTTCTGTCTCTCTCTCTCTCTCTTTCCATCTTTTCTTTTTGTCTCTCTCTCTTTCCATATTTTCTTTCCTTCTTACTTGAATTTTTACTTTCTCATTCTCTCTTTCAATATCGCTTTTTCTCTTTGTCAACTCTCTATATCTTCTCTTTTCCCTCTCTCTCTCTCTCTCTCTCTCTCTCTTCACTTTTCTCTTTCTCACTCTCTCTCTCTCTCTCTCTCTTTTCACTTTTCTCTTTTTCACTCTCTCTCTCTTTTTCTCTCTCTCTCTCACACACACACACGCTCTGCCTTCTGTTTTCTCTCTCTTTCTCTGTCTTCACTTTTCTCTTTCTCACTCTCTCTCTCTCTCTCTCACTCTCTTTTCACTTTTCTCTTTTTCACTCTCTCTCTCTTTCTCTCTCTCTCTTTTTCTCTCTCTCTCTCTCTCTCACACACACACACGCTCTGCCTTCTGTTTTCTCTCTCTTTCTCTGTCTTCACTTTTCTCTTTCTTTCTGTCTTTACTTCTCTCTCTCTCTCTCTCTCTCACACACACACGCTCTGCCTTCTGTTTTCTCTCTCTTTCTCTGTCTTCACTTTTCTCTTTCTTTCTGTCTTTACTTCTCTCTCTCTCTGTCTTCTCTTTCTCTCTTTCTTTCTCCATTTTGAATCCTTCGTTATTTCCATTGTTTCAACTCTCTATCTCTCTTCTTTGACTCTCACTATTTCTCTCTCTTTCTACCTCTCTCTCTGTCTTTTCTTTTCTCTCTCTCTCTCTCTCTCTCTCTCACCATTTTCTTTCCTTCCCATCTTTACTCTCTCAGTCTCTCTTTGACTCCCACTTTCTTTCTCTCTCAGGTAACCTGTCTCGTGCCCCCCCCGTTCATTATTCAGACTACCCAAGAACAAACGTGGTGCAAACGTGATACTCCACGAGCCACAATGGACAACTTTTGTGGCCACAAAAGGGCCCTTCTCTGGTAGTTATGCGGCAGTATTGTTGCGCGTGTGTTGTCTCGGACGAAACGTCCCCTGGCGGCGTGACTACAAAGGACGACAAAGGAATATCTTTGTGCACCATTTAGCGAAATGTACAGAGCGACTATTGAGAGCGAGCAGCAGAAGAAGAAACTGAATCCGCGCAGTGCTGTCGCTCAATTATACCCCAAATGACATCGCATTTTGGCCCGCAGCCAGACGTTACCACGAACAGAGACGTCGCATCCACCCCGATTATAAGTTTTCTTTTTCTCTTCGCTCTTTTTACTCTCGGAACCCGATAGTGCTTCGTGTCTGCTTGTTATTTCTCCCTCGGACTAATTCTTCTCGCGCTTCCACTAAAGGGTGGCGTTTTTGCGCGTATATCTGCAACGCTGGAATGTCACACGTCACACGATCCATCGGAAAAACTGGGAAAGTTCCAGCGTCTGTCACCGCAGATCCGGATAACGAAGCGAACTTATCTCGAAGAGAAAAAAAAAAAAAAAAAAAAAACTCTTTTTCATTATCTCCAAACTACCGAAATGTACAATATCCACCAATTTACGTCAAAAACATTCTTCTGATGAGCTCCAAACTTTGCGAAATAGTAACGATCGAAACTATACAAAAAAGTTTATCTTTTTTGAGTATCTTAAAACACCAGAATACATATTATCCGCCAATTACGCCTACAGTCCACTATCACTCACCTGATGAGCTCAGAAATGGCGAAACCGTAAAGTAACAGAACTGTGGGGGAGGGAACTTCACAAATAGCGTCCCAAACTGAAACTATAGCTTCTTCGTCATCTTAAAATGACCGGAATATATATTATCCATCAATTAAGCCTATAGTCCATTATCACTTGCCTGATGAGCTCCAAACTTTGCGAAACAGTAACGATCGAAACCGTACAAAAAAGCTTTAACTTTTTCACTGTCTTCGTCATCTCAAAACTACCAGAATATGCATATAGTCCATTATCAGAATCCTGATGAGCTCCAAACCGGCGAAACAGTAAAGTAACGAAACTGGGGGTGGGGACTTCCCAAATAGAATCCCAACTGTACCGTAAACTGAAACTAGACAAAAAGATTTAATTCGCCATATTAAAACTATCGAAATATACCGTATATCATCCGCCAATATTGAGCCATTAGTCCATTATCACTTTCCTGATGAGCTTTAAACTAGTGAAAGTGCAAAATAACAGAACTGTGGGGAGGAAAAATCCCAAATAGCATCAAAAAAAGGTTTATTTATTATTATTTTTTTTTTTCACTTCTTGGCCATCTTAATACACATTATCCACCAATTGCGCGTATAGTTCATCATCGTTCTTCTGATGGGCTTCAAACTGTGCGAAACAGTAACGATCGAACCTATACAAAAAGTTTTGTCTTTTACAGTATATTCGCCATCTTAAAACTATAGCAGCAGTCGCATTATCTGGACTCTGACTCTGATAATGGACTGGTGGTCCATCAACAGAGTCCTGATGAGCAACTGAGGGAGAGGGAACTTCGCAAACTATACGAAAAGGTTTATTTTCTTCATATCTTCGCCATCTTAAAACTACCAGAATATATATTACCGCCTAGAGTCTATTATCACCTCCTGATGAGCTCCAAAACTGGCGAAACGGTAAAATAACAGAACTAGGGGTGGTGGGGGGAAAGAACTTCACAAATAGCATCCCAAGTGTACCGTAAACTTACAACTTACATCATCCATCCTCGAGAGACCACCTACCGCTGCTGCTGCTGGTCCAGATGTTTAAGATTACGAAAGAGGAAGAAACTTTTTAAGATCTCACTTATCGCTAGTATGCGCATAAAACATCTCTTCGAAGACGCTGTGTTAGTACAATGCGATTTATTCGCAAAGTTCTTTAAAGAGAAGAAAAAAAAAATAAATTTTTTTTTTTTTTTCGTTTTATTTTCCAAGACAGAATCAAATTTGGGGTGATGGGAGATTTATACATACACGAGGATCTTTTGCCGAGAATGTATCGCTAAGTTTATAGAGTCCTTTTACTCTGATGGTCAGGAAAGAATCAAATAAAAACTTCTTGGAACACACCTGCGTTCTATCATTTCTTATCGCATTTAGCACTCCATTTATAACATCCGGTCTCTGATCCGTGAAAGTATGGCATACAGTTTTGGGCTATAACTGTTTTCTTCAGCAGTTGTAAAGAACAATTTTATAAGGTCGTTTTGTAGCGAATGTTTGTGACTTTCTCTGGCCGTGTAATCTAATAGAGAATTGTAAATCATCTTTGGCTTCTCTCTGCTGAACAAAATACATGGCGCAATGATATCCACCTTTTTATTTTACAGTTTCTCCAGGCTATCTCTGTTGTCCTATAATCTACTTTAAAACGTATATATATTTGCTCTTCACGATCTTGTCTTTCTCGGTTTTCTAAAGGCTACAAAAGCGGGCATCAGTCCCCCGATAACACATTACCTTGTCATATTAAGGCACAGTCTAAGATTAAACAAAACTTTTGAGATAACTTTTTTTTTTTTTTTTTATATTATTTTGTTTTTACTCAAGTTTTATTTTATATTTGGCAATCTAGGATTTGTGGACCTTAGGAGGAGAAATATTTCCGAGAGATGCTTTGAATGATTTGAAAACAATGTTTTAAGGCAAATTAAGGCGAAAAAAAGGGCGTGTGTACCCTTGTACGCACGAAAGATGTTTTATGTGAAAACGTCTTTGATAGAGGAAGTGACGTAATTTGTGTAATTTCCGTTTCACATTTTTGACAAAAAATGTGAAACGGAAATTACACAAATTACGTCACTTCCTAAATGAAGCTAATGCAATCACTAAAGTTGATTCGGTAGAGTAAGTAATTTGTCAATAATCTGTAACGAATTTGTCACTAATCAGTCACGAATTTATACAGAATCTTTCAAGAAAATGTGAAACGAAAATGACGGAAATGAGTAAGTAGAGGGCTCACGCCCACTACTTACTCTTCCCAATCAACGTTAGTGACTGCATTAGCGTTATTTAGGAAGTGGCGTAATTAGAGTCATTTCCGTTTCATATTTTCGTGATAAATTCAGTAGAGTAAGTAGCCAGTAAGTATCGGGCGTGAGCCCACTACTTACTCAGCGAAATCAACGTTTGTGACTGCATTAGCATCATTTAGGATGTGACGTCATTTGCGTCATTTCCGTCTGACATATCCGTTACCGATTGGTTTTGTTTCAGTCCGAAAATGTAGTAGGTGCCACCGCAAAGATGTTTTCACTGCATTGTCGTTATTTTTGAAGTGACGTCATCTGCGTCATTTCCGTGTCGCATTTTCGTTACCAACCGGTTTTTCTTCAGTCCAAAAAATTTAGTATGTGCTATCAAAGATGTTTTTATTTCAAAAATAGTTGTATTATTATCGCAGCTATTGAATATCTATTTTTTTAATTGTGTTATATAGACTATTTCGGGATAAAGTATAGAGGATGAATATCGGCCTGGTTGACCAATTTGATTAATAGCCCCTGATACAGTTCAAGTGCTCTGGAGGAGGTGGAGATGAATTAAGGGACGCCTAAGATGAGAAAGACTTTGAGATTATGATACAAAATGCCAAAATTTCGCTTTTTTTATTATTATTGAAACTTTGCAAATAGAGAAGAGGTCATTATTACTCTCTATAAAACGATACTGACACCGCACTCGGAACTTTATATCCATGTTGAGAAACCGCATTGGAATACCCTCGCTAGTAAGTGAAACTAGAACCGGAGAACACAAATGTGAAATCTTTGGAGCAACTGTGGCCGAGTGGTCAAACGAAAAGGTGCATAAGTACGAGTGCTTTGAGTGACCGCGGTTCAAGCCCGTGACTGCTAAATACGGTGCTGTTTCTTGTATTCTTCGATCTTGTGAACTCCTCTGACCTGACCGTGTGGACGTCCCGAAGTATAAACAGAAAATTTATTTAGAACTGATTTTGCGAAGTTTGCCTTCTGGTAACGTGTTGTTGAACGTTGTAATAAGTTGCCTGCAAGTGTGGCCGAGGAGGAGAGCTTGGAAAAATTTCAAATAAATTTTCTCTTTATACTCCGGGACGACCACACGGTCAGAGAAGTTCATAAGATCGAAAAAATACAAGAAACAGCACCGCATTTAGCAGTCACGGGTTTGAACCGCGGTCACTCAAAAGCACGTGTACTTATCTACCCTTGCGTTTGACCACTCGGCTACGGTTCGAAGGCATTAACTGGGATGAAAATTATGGTAAATCGAATGCCATCTAGAGTAGAAGAACTTTGTTGGAGTTAGTTTTTTTAGCTGGAAAAGCAGGCAAGCATAGAGGAGTTGTATGGACACGACGTACCGAAGCCTCGTGGCCTGAGTTGCCTTGACGCCAGTTCAAAAGCAATTCGATCCTGACGGAATCGATTAAATTTTAGGGAAAACACACTCCTTCCTCTTCCCCACCCCCCACAAAAAAAAAAAAAAAAAATCATGGACAACGTTTGCCACTGTATAGTTCAAAACCACCATCAAGAAAATTAAAAATTTTCTTGTACTAAGTTCTACTAAATACCAACGTGAAAACACGCTGTTCTCTCTTCCCCCCCAGCCCACCAACTTCCCCCCTTTGTGAAATTTGCCTTTTCTACGAAAAGTACTGCTCATAAGTGAAGCCACTATCGGGTTTCACTGTCAGCGCGTGCCAATAAATAGCCCTACGTGTAGATATATCCAACGTATCACCTTCTCGGTATCCACATTATCTTAATTCTGCTGCAGCAAAGGACTAACGTGTATACATAAAGTGGAGCACCCCCGTCCCTTAAAGATAACACCTTCTCTCTCTCTCTCTCTCTCTCTCCGTACGTGTCGGAGATGACTTTTGTAGGGCAGACGATCCCGTAACAGTCTACTGCGTCGCCGAGTCGGCTTAGAAGTTCGCAATTTCCTTCGCTAATTTCATAGAAACAAATTATGTATGCGGTAAAACTGCGGCAGAGCGGAAAAGGTTGTTTTTTTTTATGGGCGAGCGTCTCTCTCTCGATCCCTCTACTTTTCTAGTCCCCCGTATCAACAGAGGGTGTAGATCTCCATAACCGTAAACAGCATTTGCGAAATTTCGGCTATTAACTGGCTAACGGGTGACTTTGCCATCTTGCTTTCATAATGAAGTTGAGCGTTGGAAAGAAAGATGGCACGTTCTGATTTAAGGCGCAACAGATGGCGCTGCTGTAATCATAATCCTTCCCTTAATTAAATCTCTTAATTATACTTGGAACTAGTAGACGGAATCGTCGCGAAGTAATTTAAATGGACTTCCTGTATCGAGTGGAGTGGTTAATCGATGAATAGAAAACATTATTTGAATCGTTTGGACTTGTTCTGACATGTCCAGACGTGATAGAAAATTATTTTCTACAGAACTGTTTTCGGTTGTTTTATTGTCAAACCTCGTATGCACTGCGCAACAATATGTTCTGCCCCCTATAGTGAGAGTTAGAAAGGTTACACCTTCGTTGGGAGGTGCTAAAACGTACTTCCTACAGTCTGGATCTTTCTCTTTTGGGTTAAACTTCACGCTACTGGTGTAGATTTGCTGGAACAATGTTGGGATGACTCTTTGGTTTTGTACAATATTCTACAAGGCAAAGTAAAATATATACACTGCCCTACCATCAGTATTAGGACTTCCCTCCGTTTATCGTCTGTCAAGTCCTACTCAAGCACCACGTATCGGACACAATTATCTGGACACGTGTTTTTGTAAGGGATGAGATGATTCTGGGTACTCCTCCACACCACGGGAGGATTGGTCAGTTCCAGCAGAGCTCGTACTGTCTCAATTTCGAGACTCTGACTCACCAGATGTTTCCAGATTCCTCTGGGGGAGCCCACTTCAGAAGGAGGGGGAGATCCGAAGTTGGTTCTGACTATGTACATAGCGATGATTCATCGCCCATGAGAACTGTACACTATATATTTATAATCCCGATGATGGAAGAAGAAAATCTTACTTTAGTGGAAAGAAACTGAGCCTGGAATCAATGAGAACGCCAAGATATTTTCGTTCATTAACCATAAGAGATTTGTGCTCCATTGAGCCGAACAGTAGGAGATCTATAGTAATCTAGTTTGGACCTAAATAGCATCATATTGGACTAATAGAGAGCTTATTATTTGAAGCCCAGTCAACAAGATTAGACAAAATGGAATTAGCCAACTCCAATGCCTCTCGTGACCCCTCCAGAAACAATTATCGTCAGATCATCGACAAAAATCTATGCTTTTGGATCCAGGAAAAGCACGCTTAAGCCAATCCTGGAGAACAATATTCCAGATTAGTGGACTCAACACAGATCTCTGGGGGCAACCACGAGCAACCGTTCTTGAAATGGAATGGAATTTGGACTTAAGAAGAACTGACCTCTCAGAGAAATAACTTTGGAAAACACAGAATTCAAGAGAACAGCCTGCTGAACGATGACGTTCCAGGGGCGCTATCCCACCACAGGCAGTCAAACGCACCCTCGAAGTCTACAAAGGACCTGCCTGAGAAAAACCATATTGAGCTGGTGAAAAGAGATCCTGTGAGAGAAAGAGATTATAGGGGGCTTACCAGATTTCCTAATAAGCAGAGCCTTCTTCCAGACGAGACATTTAAGCAACACTTAGCCTACAAGTGTCCCGTAACTTTTTATACAGTAGCGTATATGAAGTGCAGAGCAGCGATAGATTAAACTGGAAGCGAAATAAATCTTAAATATCATTAGATGGCGCAATTAGAGACCACTAGGGAAAGCACAGCGATGCCTCGCGGCCTTAGCAGCCTTGCTTTTAGTTCTTGCCGTTAAAATATCAAAAGAACTTCAGCGCCATCTTTTATCGATAAATATAGCTTAGAGATTGAAGCGAAAATGCAAGTTATTCGTGTGATCCCATTGAGAGACGTTCTCTTACGCAACTTCATTAATAGATCCTGTTGACAGTTGAGGAAAACCGATACCAAATCAGATTGGATAGTTAGAGCTTTGAAGGTAGTAATTATCACACTGGGATCTGCTATTTGCGAAACCATTTCGAAAATATCATAACGAGAAGCGCTTTTTAATGAATATAATCACTTAAAAGTCGTTAGCCAAAGTAGGGACTAAAATTATAGGGATTACTGACCCCTAGAACGCATCAAATATTGTCATTATCGAAGCGCTAAAGGCAAATTGTGTCGCAGATCTGAAATTATAACACCTTTTGCAGATAAATACGCCATTATATTAACTTAGGCAAAGATCTCATTATTGGCTGGAATTCTCTCTCTCTCTATAACTATCTATCTGTTCATCCTTCGAGATGAACTTTCCCTAAAATCGTATTTTTTTTATTTAGTAATGATTATATATATAGTCGAGAGATGGCGCCACGTGTATGATTTACTTTTTTTTTTTTCCTTTTTTTTTTTTTAATGGTATATATTGTTAAATGTATACCATTAAAACTATAAATAATTATAGTACTAATAAATAATATATTGTACTAACTATAACTGCTATAAATATGTTTTATGGAATTTAAAAATAATAATTCTGTGTATTCACTATTAAATAAGCAATATTTATTCTACGATTTCCATCACTGGATTACTGAAACTATGTATCCATCCGCCAATGTGTTCTTACGCGCTTAAACATAATTTCATCTATTTATTATTTGTTTCTATCGTTTTGGTGCAGTTACTTAACTTGAGACTTTCTGAGTGGTATTTAAAGGGGTTAATCATTTATAAGGTGGATTACTGTGGGGTTTTTTTGTAAAATTTTAAATAAATTTTGATATTACGTAGTTTTCACTTAATTTGCATAAATGTTAAGAAAATTTTTATCTTAACTTAGGATTTCTTCAATTTATATAAGGCTGGCATTTGGTGGTGGGTTAGTGGGGAGGGTTAAAAGTTATAATTTGATTTTAGAAATTAATAATTTGATCCGATCTTAATCATTTTAAGTGATTATTTCTTTCTATCTATTTCAGGTGAATCGTCCACTAACAATGAAAAAAGAAGGCATTCAGACAAGAAACAGGAAGCTGTCGTCCAAAAGCAAGAAAAAGAAAGGTTGTATCGCTATCCCCGAGTGTCTGAAGCCCCTGGATAAGCCATTTTCTAGTTTCGGTCCCGCTGGACAGTTGGGATCAATGACGTCAATGTCTGTGACTATGAACCACTATATGCATCAAGGAAACATGCCCATATCCATGGCAGGTTCATTCGTAACCACCCCACCAATGCATATGAACACAACTCCTGGGTTGCCCAGTTTGAATTTGCCTTCTAGTGCTCCTCTTCCCCTCGGTACCGGGGGTCTTGGGCTCGCCACATCTAACAGTATGGTTGGCGCTATGGCTTGACCAAAAGCTGCTGCAGGCTCCCCAATGTCCTGCATGTGGTTCTCGCGGGCCCTGCTTAACAGCTAGGAGCTCCGGGCTATCCTCCGATACACCGAGAGTCCCTCCTTGGCCCGCTATTTGCGTGTGGCCTTTGTTCCTGATTCGACACAAGTATGTGGGAAATTCGCCGCATACTACCTGTGGATAAATGTACGAAAAACATAGTGACATCAGTTGATGGACTGACTCCTATTTTGCACTAATTGTGGAGGGATACGATGCAATATTTTATCCTCTGAGGCCGTGCCTCTAAGGGAAGGGAAAAGGGGAATACAAAAAAGAAATATATATATATTGCCAAAGTGGGTGGACTCGAGTTTACCTTGTAGCAATAATGCTTTTTTTTTTTTTTTTTTTTTTCTGTGTCATGGCGTTCAAATGAGGACTGCCACCTTCCACGTGCCAATCTCCTAAAGGAGTGAAGAGACGCTACATCACACCCTACTGGTATAATAATGAAAAAAAAAATCAAGTAAAAACAGTACAATGTACTGTTACTGGCTGGGCGCATTGCGCATCCGCAACACGAACTATTGGTGATGATCCAGTGTCCTGTTAGATCGGAGGTCCTGTGTACATAGTCTGTGTTTCATCCGTCACTTCGGCCAACTTTGCACGTAGCCGTTCATTCTCTCTTCGTACTCTTGCTCGCTCCATCTTTCCAAAACCCCACCTACCTTTCCCAACCCCCCCTCCTTCACCTCCAACTCAAGCCGCCCCCATTCAAGTAGACAAGATGTGCGTTGGTATAGAACTCCTTCATTAGAATCAATGCATGTTTTAACGTTTCGTATTTTGTGTGTGTTCATTAATATATATAGAGAAAGTTCCTTTCTTGATCAACATGACATGTAAATAATCACTCACATTGCACCAATAAATGGTGATATCGTGGTTTTTGTCCTTTCTCAAGTGTGCACCCTCTCTTTTAACACGACTCCTACCCCCTACATCTCATCACATGAATTTTGTAAGTCTGGCGAGAAAAAAAATATTGTCCAATTAAAAATGCTTCCATTTTAAAAACTATAAAATGTAATTGACATTTGGGGGGAGGGGAATAAGTTTAAGGGGATGATGGACAATATTTTTGATCCCCAGTGGTGGATGTTAAAAAATAAAAAAAATCATTCTTGAAAATACATGAAATTATCTCATTTTGGGATACAAAGCTGTAAATACCTGCCAATATTCTGTATATACATTTATTCCCGATATTTGCCATTGCATAAATTTCCTTATTATTTCCTGCATACACTGGGAATTTGTTTATTAAAATATATTTAAAAATAAAGAATTATTACAAAATGAGATAATTTATTTTACATTATTTATCTATCAGAAATTGTTACTATGGCGATTTCTTTAGTGAGTAAGTTTTCATGTGTTACCTGTTTCATGTTTGTAGCGCACGCAGGCTCACGTTTGTCACGTGAACATTTTTGAAAATTTCAGGTCAACACAATTTCTCTGATTCGCTGGAGTGAAGGAGAATACTGAGATTAGTGGTAAATCAAATCCAAGAAGAACTTGGCTGGATATCGAGCAGATGATGAACACAGTTCTACACACTAATTCTTTTAATAAAGACCTTCACTAATAAAGACATTTACGTCTTAAGATTCTTATCACCCTCCCTAAGACGCCATAAATCTAACGTGTGGTTGTGTGACAAAATCAAACAGACACAGATGGAGAGGCATCGATTTTCTCTTTATACTCGTAAACCAGCAATAGCAAACTCTAATAGAGCTTCTACACTATCCTTCAAAAAGTTTACGGACACAAATGTTTTCATAGTCCATTGATAGGTCATGGTACTTAGGGCTAAGCTGACTGATTTCAAAGTGGATGTTATTGCGATATTACATTGCTGGCTTGTCGATTCGTGCTGTTGCTTACATCCTACCCCATCCAAAAATCGACCATCGGTGATGTCAACATTAAATGTAAACACACAACACTCAAGCAGTGGATATTCGGAAGGTTAGGACCCAACAATCTCGTCACAGATCCCTGAAAACTATCAACCGGAAGTTTAAGATATCACCATCCGCAATCAGTGGTCTTGCTTTGCATGGGGTGTGGTGGATCTTGCTACACCCTCTTCTGATGAGACGGGATGGTGTGGAAGATGCCTGAATGATATTTGTTGCCATGAATGTACAAAGGTTGGAACTGCTAGCGCAGAATTCCGATTTGAGCTCTATAGAACACCTATGGGATGGATTGGAGCGTCAGTGAGGGCCAGACCAACACATTCCACTTCGGTGGCTCACTGGTCACTGTTCTGGTGGACTATACACAAGAAGATGGAGTGAAACACAGCGGCCAAACAGACCACTATACTGTTGAAGTGAGTGGTAGTGTCATTGAGAAACTGATGTGTCCGAATACTTTTTGGAGGGTAGTTCATATATTCAGAAGTAATAATGAGGTATTCAATTATATTCGCAGAATAGTTGAGATCAGAATAATTTCATTTACCTTTGAGGGAAAGAAAGAGATCCTTTTATATGGAAAGGATCTCTCTCTTTTTCCTATTCATTTCTCCCCTTGCGTGGAGGTAAGTTGTAACATCTGCCAGGGTCAATTGTAACAGGCGCAAACTGAGGGGAGATAGTCTCTCTCTTGTTTCTGTTCATTGCTGTCCCTTGTGTGGGTCAATTGTTACATCAACCAGAGTTAATTGTAACAGTAAAGTGGGAAAGAATCTCTCTCGTTGCTATTCTAACAATTTTGGTCAACTGCTGGCTTCGTAGTGGTTGTAATTCTTCCACTTCTAAAAGCAGGCTAATTCCATCTTACAAAAAAAGGGGAGGGATCCATCAGTTCCTTTAGACCTTCAACTGTCTACACTACATCTAAACGATCTACAGTCCCTGTTTAAATCCACCAACGTTGAGTAGCAACTGTACTCTGATGATATGAAGTTCTGCAAAGCTATTAATCATCTTCTGACAGCGAGGAACAATCTGGTCTCAATTCAATGTCCCTTTGATTTTAAAAGAACATGTTTCTAAAATCTTTTGAAGTTTTCGTGCAAATCTTCACGATTCAAATTAAGATTAAAAATCTATGAACACATCTGCCTGTATAAGCACAGATGTTGAATTCAACTTCAATATGAGTTACAACTGACCCCACGACGCCATTACTGGCAAAATACTTCTTCGTGTAAAAACCACAAAATAAAACCATCTTGAATTTCTAAATATTAAAAGAGGGATAAAAATTTCAAAGGGACAAAAATTCAAAACATGATGGCGCGTTGCACAGAAATCTTTTGGTCGCTCCTATCAAAAGTTGAGTCACCCTTCTAATTACAGAAAATTGTCACCAACCTTCGGTCACCCTCTTGGTGATTGACAGTAGGCCCATAGTTCCAAAAGACCAAAGATCATACAACTGGTAACTTGCTCTCAAACGTCACATGACTATCTGACAGCGTGGTATACCCTGCTGGAGGATATATGGCCGGAAGGACTGAATACTCTTGAACGTCTCGTCCCCCAGATAGGATTCACTTGAATATACCTTACAGCATCAAACATCTCAGTATCATCCATAAGACAGAATAAACTTTACAAACTGTATCAGCAAAAGTAAGAATTTAAAAATCCCCGAAGAATACGTCTTAAAAGCTCACCAAACAAGATTCCCCACCTGTAAGGTCAATAGCTCTTTAAGGGAAAAGGTCGATAACTAGATCAGTCTGAAGAGAAGCATTATTTTTGCACATACTGTATTTGCATCGGCTCACATGACACATCGGTTTATTTTAACGTCTGATATTCTATGGCACCAAGAGTACTGAGAGAGGGTCAAACAGGAGCTGGCTGCCCCGACTCATAAAAGATATTTTCCAGAAAGATATTTCATCCTCTTTAACCTCTTTAGCCTTCATGCCTCTTGTAGTTTCTAAGTTAAAGTTAATGCACTTTGACTTACGAGTGATGCACATAAAAAGAAACTTCACTCCAGTCAATGAAAGTTACTCGTACATGCGTATTGTCACTAATGTGCTGTGCGCATGCGTTCAGAAATGTTGTTACAGTATGAAAGAAACTTAAGTATTGGTCATGACAGAGCACGAATCAGTTTAAATAATGTGATTATATTTTAAAGCTGATTTAAATTTAATTTAAAATTAAAATTAAAATTAGTTTACCTTAATGAGGATATAACAAGGAAAAATTGAAATTAACTTTAGTAAATGTTAATTTCAAGTCAAAATTGAAATTAACTATGGAAATGCTGATTTCAAGTCAAAATTGAAAATTAACTTATGTTAATTTCGATAAAAAATAATAATAATAAAATTAACTTTAGAAATGTAAATTTCCAGTCAAAATTGAAATTATCTACAGAAAATGTTAATTTCAAGCCAAAATAGAAATTAACTATAGAAAATGTTAATTTCAAGTTAAATTGAAATTAATTATAGAAAATGTTAATTTCAAGTCAAAATTGAAATGATATAAATGTTAATTTCAAATCAAAATTAACTATAGAAAATGTTAATTTCAAGTTAAATTGAAATTAATTATAGAAAATGTTAATTTCAAGTCAAAATTGAAATGATATAAATGTTAATTTCAAATCAAAATTAACTATAGAAAATGTTAATTTCAAGTTAAATTGAAATTAACTACAGAAAATATTAATTTCAAGTCAAAATTGTAAAATTAACTTTGGAAATGTTAATTTAAAGTCAAAATTGAAATTATAGAAATGTTAATTGCAAGTAAAAATTTAAAATTGAGTTCTGTCAATGTTAATTTCGATTAAAAAATATAAATTAACTATAGAAAAGTTAATTTAAAGTAAAAAAAAAATTAATTATAGAAAATATTAATTTAAAGTAAAAATTATTAAAATAACTATGGAGATGTTAATTTCAATAAAACAAAATTAAATTAACCGTGGAGGTGTTAATTTCAAGTCCAAATTGAAAATTAACTATGGAAATGTTAATTTCTAGTCAAAATTGATATTAACTATAGAAATGTTGATTTCAAATCAAAATTGAAAATTAACTTATGTTAATTTCAATAAAAAAATTTTTAATTAACTATGGAGATGTTAATTTCAATAAAAAAATTTAAATTAACTGTGAAGATGTTAATTTAAATTTTCTATAACAATGAAAAATCAAAATTAACATTTACGTTGTTGTTACTGTTGCAATATAACGCTCCATTTTTATTTTCGACCTTCAAACGTTTGCCATCTAAAATAAAATATTACAACCCACAAAACAAGAGACAGAGTTATTCGTTCCGAAACATTTAAGTCAGCTTACTGATGAGGCGTTATCAAATCGAAACAGAACAAAAATGGTGTAGCTTTCTTTCTGATCACTTTACGTTGTTTTTACAGCTTATAACGATCATAGATCCACTAGCCGCTTAGGAAATGTTGTTTCTTAGTGGACTTGTGCACGGACTTTCAAACAATGGACACGATTTTTTCGCCTTTTTTCCCTCTTTCTTCCATCAAATCTTTTTATACGCCTCATTTCTCACTCACGTGCTGTTGGCTTCGACCGTTTATAGCCACTATCCCTTAAGTAGCCTTTAGCCCATCGACCTCAGCGATCACTGTCCATGTCTTGGCCTATCTTCGGCGACAGGAACCAGATGGGAGCTCCGTTTTAGCCGGTCCTTCATTTCCTCTAAAGCCTCCTATGTGTTATCATCAGCGCCTGTCGTGTCGTAGCTAGATAACTACATGGAGTTATCTGCCGTACAAATCGCCCCTTCCACTACAATTAGAGGGTGTTGTGCTACACGTCACAATCGTTTAGCGTGAGAATTCCATAAATGCAACGTCTGGAAAGGCGAGTTTCGTCTGCTCTAAAATGAATCCTTCAGACCTGCAGCAAGGAACGTATTCTTTATGTTGGCAATGAGTTATTCTGTGTACGCATGCGTGGGTTTAATTAAATTTCGATCACCCGATTATCGTCAAGCATGGTTACCTATTTATCAGAAATATGCAACGTCAACGACATTGTGAAAAATTAGTGGTTTTAACGCTAAATCAGCGCTATTAAGTACACTGAAAGTCAGAAAAAATTCTAATACTGACTCAAATGAATTCTATTAATCGTACAGAAACAGTTTATTCAAAAATGTCGATGTAGAGAGCAATTAATAACAGCAATGAACAAACTGTTTACTGCTTAATGCATCGATCTCGTATTGTGGAGCAACTTTACCGCGAGGTTGTCTCGGTATTGCACTACCCTAAATAAAAAGCACTACTTCAACGTACAAGTATATTGCTCTTTATTTAAACTGGATAAAGATAAGTAGTTTAAATTAGCAAGATACTCCTCTGTTGGAGCAGTGTACTTTTTATTAGGGGTAGTGCAATACTGAAGAAACTGGTCGTTTAATTCCTCCACAATTGAACATAGCTATTTAATGCAGCGACGAATTACCAATTGGATAACTTGCTACAGTTGCGCAGACCGATTTTCTTTAGCTCCTAATGAGCGATAACCATATGGATATCTGCTATTGAACAAGTGTCTGTGATTTTGCGGAATATTGCCTTTTGATTTATCCTTATCATAAGAATTTAATCTCAATTGTGAAAGACCGTCTTCGAATCTGCCTTGTGTTTGTCACTGCTGGTTTTTCAGTTGACAGCTAATGATTACAGAAAAGCGACACAGTCTGCATCGATACTTGTGTCACCTTCGTTTTTTTTTATATTAATAACAACGGACTCACTGTATGGCATCTGACACACAATATTACATATGTTTGGGGTTAGTTACTCATATAGTTTGCGGATGGTCCCTTAATATTTATCATTCAGAGCTCTGCAACAAACAGTGGCCACTGTATAGATGGACGGTGATAAGTGGTTTGGGGACATTGTTTAATCTCTCTCTCTCTCTCTCTCTATCTATCTATCTATCTATCTTTCGAATTTGTCGCCTCGGTCAAATTTAGCTCTCATTACATTCCAACACGTTCCTTTGTCTAATTAGGAGGAAAACAAGGGGCAGGGGGGGAAAGGGGCCATTTCCTTGTCATGCGGATAACAAGACGTTGTTGTCATCAGAAGTAATTGTTCAAGAATTAAATGCTAATCGTGCGTAAAGGGATATTTCCTCCTCTCAGTATGCAGCAGACATCTCAAATCACAGTAATATTGTTTTGAGTTTATCCTCGCTGACAAGTATCATGGAAGAGTTTGACAACATAATTAGCAAGTAGATGCAATTTGTATTTATTCTTGACGTATTTATACAGTGGGAATTTTTATTGTTTTTGTCACTATATAAACATACTTCCGGGTCTTAATAATAACTTGTGATATATTCGATGTATTACGAAATATTTTAGCCATATAAAGAAACGGTGATTGGAGGAATTAATTGGAAATTATGGCGGATGCGCAGAAACGAAATGTTCTCGGTTCGTACATAAAAGTCACTGCTTCTTTTTTTGTGTGTGCGTGCAAGTCATGACTTAACCCCTATTTGTAGTCGATCTTACAAGATTATCAACAAAACTGCGCATCTGTTACGTTAAATACGAGGAACGTTACATGCGGGAAATTTTAAACAATTTGTATCTGGGATTTTCAAAAAAAAAAGAGATCTGTTGTGTCTTCTGCTCTAAATTTGGTTTCGATCAGATTCTAAACGCAGTTTCTAAGTGGATTTGTATTACAATATTTTTTCGCGATGGCGGCCATATTGAAACAAAATGGCCGCCATTTGTAGAAGGATTGTATATCGTATAAAGTACAATAGTAAATTTGATTTAAAAAAAAAAACATTTTTACTCACATTTGAATTAGCCTCAGTCTCTGCAACGGTGGCACAAATAATCTTACATTTTATACACATAAACAAAGTAATCTGACAGATTGATAAATGCTATATTAGCGTACAGTACGTTGCATTAATCAATAGGTCAATGTAGCTATTTTGATGAAGTTATTTTGTAATTTCAAATTAAAAAAAAAAACTGGAATACAAAAAGTAAATTCAAACCTTTTAATATATTTGCAAATTTTTCATTATTTAATTAATTAAACAAAAATTTATAGATACACCTTTTGAAAAAACGTTGGGATTAAAAATAAAAATGCAAGTGTACTCTGTGCACACGAAATACGTTTTATTTTATGTTTGAAACTTTCTTGGCTTGGGAGAATTTAAAGAGTTTTAGAAATTAAATCCGAACACGTTGAGATTTTTTTTTTACGTTCTCTATGTTTTTAACACATTGTAACGTTTTATGCTCACGCCCGCTACTTACTCTCCTGAATCAACGTTAGTGACTGAGTTAGCGTTATTTAGGATGTGACGTTATTCTCGTTACCAATCGGTTTTACTTCAGTCCGAAAAAATTTAGTAGGTAAAGATGTTTTCACATCAAAATTTCCTACAAAAAGACAACGTTCTTCATGAAGTCTAAAGAGGTGTCTTTGGAGATTGGCAAATGAGAAGAAAGAGAAGACTGCCCCATGTGACCTACTGAGAGAGGCAACAAGGTTTTTTGTTATGTATAAACATTAAAACAAAAAAAATAAATAAATAAAAAGTTCTGCCTGTTGCTTTGATTGGTTTAAATCACATACTATGTCATTAATTTCATTTTATTTGAGCCACCGCAATTTTTTTTTTAAATCAGACTAATAGAAATTCTACAATTATTATTATTTATTTAATTATTAATTTTTTTAAATATCATCACAGAATGCCACATACTGCATATTGCAGCTGAAGCACTGGATATTTTGGTTATTGCAATACGCTGATTGGAGGAATGAATGAGCAATATGGCGGATGCGCAGAAACGAAATGTTCTCGGTTCGCGCATAAAAGTCGTTGCCTCTTCTTTTTGTTTTTTGGAAGTTCGCTGTATAATCCATCTGACATTCAGGGGGCAGGTGGGAGTAGAACGGTCTAGAAACTCTTAACTCCAAAACTTCTCCAACAGCAGCCCAGAATATGAACACAGATAGTAACACACGCACTAGTTTTAAAAAAGTAAAATAATAAATAAATACGTGACTGTTCATAATTGCGCGCTAATTAATTAATCAAAACTCTACTATTATATCACGTGGTAGTTTCAAGTAATTTATTACTAAAATGGTGCAAATTGAAACACCTAAATGTCAGAAATACTCTTTAAACAACCGTGACAACGTTTCGGGAACTCACTGTTTCCGGTCTTCACACTCGTCTATAAGTCACTGTTTATGGAAGAGATTAGCCATAGATTTAATGAGGTATAATTTTTTCCAGCTGTACCCACACCGAAGCATTTTTATCTCTTTGCTCTGAACTGTTCTAAAGTGACGTCAAATTGATCACCAGCTCACGCAAGCGCTGTATGATCTGCCACAAAGCTGCAATTTACAAGATCAATTCGCCATAAGTTATGAAGTTTATTGAATAAAAGATAGCAATAAAATGAAGAAATTAAGTTATATTATAGCTAAACTAAATGGGCAATAATTTCAGACAACCTTGTCCTTTCATCTGGTTTTGCAGCTAGAAGGATTTAAAATGCATTGGTTCTTCAATTTTATAGAACAAACTTGCCTCTATAACGAGTTGCCCTAGTATTGCACTACTTTAAAATAGTGCAATACCAAAGCTTCTTTCAGGAACCTCATTAAGTAGTTTGTAGTGACAAGACAAGGAGAAAATAAAACTTTTGCTATATTACAACTTTATGTTGTAACATAGCAAAGAGTTTGTTGTGCAATACCATTGCACATGTACGATTTACGAGTTGCCCTGGTATTGCACAACAAAGTGCAAGACCAGGGCAACTCGTTGCAAGGGTAAGTTTGTTTTGCTATGAGACTTAAAACCTTGCTTTATAGCGCAGTGTAAATCCTGTTGGCAACAAAAACAGATGAAAGAATAAGGTAGTCCTACAAGCAGGGCCGGCTTTAGGGTAAGGTCGAGTAGGCACTGGCCTAGGGACGCCACGCTTCTAGGCCAGTGCCTATTTAGATTTTAAAGAAATACTATATTATATTTTTTTTATGTTGCAGATAACACGTAAAAGAGCCATTAATAGATTTAATGAATTAATCTTATTTTATTAACTTAAAATAAACAGAAATTCTTCGAGTGGTCAGGCGCGAGGATACACAAGTACACGTGCTTTGAGTGACTGCTAAGTACGGTGCTGTTTCTTGTATCTTTCGATTTTATGATCTTATTGACTGGAATTTGTGGGTTGGTCACTGGAACACTAGCAAGGCTTTTGTGGATTTATTGGATGATTGATCTTGTTATCAGCAGTGATTATTCATGCATTAAGAATCTTCAGGTAAAGGAACCAGTAGTTGGCAGTGATCACCGTGTACTCCTGAGTTTTACTTAAAGATGAAACTACCACCAGGGGTAAAGGGAGGGGTTTTTGCTTTCGTAAAGGTCACTACAGTTGTCTTAGAGATCTTTGAAGTTCTATAGAGTGGGATCAACTGATGATGTTACCAACAACAACCAATTCTAAATGGGAAGCATTCAAAGAAGTAATCTTGGAAGCGACTAGGCTTTTCATGCCAACTAAGTAATATTGCAAAGTTTAGGCCTAAATGGATGTCAGATGAACTAATGAGACTCGTGGCAGAGAAGAAAAATGCATGGGATGCACATAAATTATCAGGTGGCACAGAAGCCTATGGTAGATGTAAGTTAGTCTGTAATCAAGTCACAAAGGAGGTTAGGCAGGTGAAGGCAGATTACGAGAAATCTTTGGCAAAGGATGCTAAGAAAAACAGCAAGGATTTCTTTACTTATATAAACTCTGGAAGGAAGGGGATGAATCTGAATGGTCCACTTGATATCGATGGTTCAATTGTTGATGGTTCTGCTCAGATAGCAAACAAACTGAATGAGTATTTTGCATCCACATTACCACGTGGGGAATTATGTAGGGAAGTGGAGAACAGAAGCTTATTAAACTGTAACAGGGAGTTAAATGATTTTCCAATAACTGAGAGGAAAGGGGAGGAGAAATTGTTGAATATAAACATAAGAAAGGCACCTGAGGTGGATGGGATCTATCCAGTTATATTAAAGGATGCAGAAAACCCTTAGCCATAATTATAAGAGCATCCTTAGATTCAGGGGAAGTCCCCACGGACTGGAGATGTTCAAAAAGTATCCCCAATTTACAAAGGGGGATCGAAGGGTGACACGAGGAATTATAGACCTGTTAGATTAACTTCTGTTTGGGGAAAAATAATGGATTCACTGGTTAAAGATGCATTGCAGGATCATCTAGACAAGACTGCAGTTATAGCTCAGACACAGCAAGGGTGTGTCTTGTCTGACAAATTTGATTGGATACTATGATGTGGTCACAACGGAACTGGATGCAAAATATAATTTTGATATCACATACTTGGATTTCAGGAAAGCTTTTAACACCGTTGCGCATGGAAGACTATTGTAGAAATTGGAGCAGAATGGTATTATGGGTAAGTTGCTACAATGGATAAAAGGATGGTTGAGTGGGGGACGACAGAGGGTGGTAATCAATGGGTGCTGCTCTTCGTGGACTAATGTTATTAGTGGAGTCCCACAGGGTTCGGTGTTGGGCCCATTGTTGTTTTGTGTATTTATCAATGATACTGATGAAGGTATATATCAGATTTAATGTCAAAGTTTGCACATAATTCGAAGGTTAGCAGACTGCTTAATGAGAGTAATGATGGTGTGCTACTGGAGCTGGATATAGAAAAGATGGGGAAATGAGCTGGGAAATGGCAACTGAAATTTAACATTGGCAAATGCAAAGTACTGCATATGCGTAGCAGTAACCCCGGAGTAACATACCAGTACAAATTGTATGGTACTGCACTCAGGGTAGTGGAAAATGAAAAGGACTTGTGGTAACTGTGCACTCAGTTATGAAGTTCTCTGAGCAGGGCAGCCAGACTGACAGGACAGCTCATGGTGTGTTGTCAATGATATACAGAACCTTTTCTTGCAGGGATAAGGAGGTGATTGTCCCCTTGTATAAGGCAATGATCAGGCCACTCCTTGAATACTGTATACAGGTCTGGAGGCCTCATTTTAGGAAGGATGTAGAACTGCTGGAATGAGTACAGAGAAGGGATCACGAGATTGGTGAGGGGAACAAAGGGATCGTCTTACCAAGAAAGCTTAAAGTTCTGTAAATTGCAGCTTCTGGAGACTAAGCACCTGTGAGGTGATCTGATTCAGGTGTACAAGGCATTGGATGGTTTGAGCATGCTCAATGCTGATGGGATTCTTCTTCTTGCTCAGATTAGTCGCCTGAGGGGACATAAATTCAAATTGAGGAAAGAGTTGTAGGATAGATGTGCGGAAATTTGCCTTTAGCCAGCGGGTGGTTGATTGTTGCAACAAATTTCCATCTGTCTCGTTGTGGAAGTTCAAGGAAGAACTGGACAAACTTTTGGAGTGAATGTGAATGTGAATGAATAGGTGAAATGGGGAGTGTTTTTTGTTTTTGTTCTTTTTTTTGGCTGATGCTGTATAAGCTTGCTTTCTTGCATCATATATCACTGCTAATGCTAACCCGATTCCCTATGTTGAGAAACAAAATTAATAGCTTTACTATTAGAAAAGCTTTGCCTCATATGGATTTAGGCTTGACGTGCCATGAGGGTCCAGCCTTTGGTCAGCATCTCGTCAACGTCAGGTCCAAGGTCATTTCTGCTATGTGAGCCGTACGATAGGATCTTGGACTAACTCAATGGAAACAGCATATACAATGTAGTTCATGGTAACATCCTAACCATAGCCAAGTTGGTCACTGGAAGACTCAACAAACCAGACATCGTGGAAGTTATAAGTTATTAAAATACAGAGGATTGCTGGGAGAACCCACTGGGATCCTTGGCTCCCGCTTTAACGTTGACTTGACAATTGTGGTATTAAAAACGTGATTCGGAGTAATATCGTATCCTTTATTCAATAATTGGAATTGTTTTATCGATTACTGCGTATTATTTACGAACGCAGACATTAACTTTTACAACTAATGAATATACTGAAATACCTAAAATTATCGATATTGCTTTTCACTTTAGCATATGCAATGTGGCTTTTGTTTCTTCTTTTAATATAATTCACTGTTATTGGAGTAATTAATGTGAATTTGATTATGAGCGGTTAATGACAGCTATTAAGTACACAAATGAATAAAACAATGGTGCAAATCACGCTTATTTGCTGTTTGTTAAAGATTAGTTTAGCCAACCCAAATTTCATTAAAATCAGACAAAGAGAAATCCTGTAATCATTAGGTTTTCTTAAACATATTACATACTATATACACCGATGAGCCAAAATATTATGTTTATCTGGGGAAGTGATGGCGCCTGGATGCATCGTGGGACGAAAACAAGTCGCTGGCAGCGGTGTCATGCTTTGGCGATGTTCTGCTGGGATACCCTGGGTCCAGTCATCCATGTGCCGGGTACTCTGACGTCTACCACTCACCTAAATTCTATTATACAATGAATACATTGCCAAAAAGAATGCCTTCAGTAAAGTAACTGCAACGAGAAAAAGAGAAACCTGGACCATCCTTGTAAAAGAATCCAACAGCAAAAATCCATGGGGCCTCGTGTACAAGGTAGCTCGGGAGAGAACATTTACCTCTGATGTCCTCGGCACTGTTACCACTGAGACTCATGAAACCTCTGAGTGGACAGACTCTATCAACCAAATTCTTGACAACTTATTCCCTATGGATAATCCTTCTAAAGATTCTCCAGAGCACATGGCAATTCGGGAGGCAAATAACAAGTACACCACTGAGGAACGTACCGAACCATTTACTTTAAAGGAACTTACCTCGGTGGTCAAGAAGATCAACGTGAAGAAGTGTCCAGGAATTGATATGATTGAATATGTGTTCATTCTCCAGCTGTTAAAATTAAGACCTCTCTATTTGCTCTTGCTCTTCAATAAATGCCTCATGGAAGGCACCTTCCCTCTGTTTGGAAGGTTTCTTTGCTCTGTCTTATCAAAAAGCCAGATAAGCCTGCCTCAAATCCACGTTCCTACAGACCAATTGCGCTGTTTGCTAATCTAGGAAAGATCTTAGAGCGGCTTATGGCTCTTCGACTAACAGCTCTGTTTCAACAACAAAATCTCTTTTCTGCCCGTCAATATGGCTTCACGCCAGGTCATTCTTGCGAGGAGGCCTTGTCTGACTTTATCTGGCACATTGTAAATTCTAAACCCAAATATGAAATATATGTTATGGTCGACTTCAAGGGCGCCTTCGACACTGTCTGGTGGGACAGTGCCCTTGAACGTCTCCGGTCTGCCAGATGCTCCTTTCATATGTACAAATTATTTCAAAACTATTTCTCTGACTGCTCAATAATTGTCAAATCGAAATTCCTCCAAGTCTCTAGGAAGGTTTTCGAAGGTGCCTCCAAGGTTCAGTCCTGGGGCCCCTTATCTGGAACATTATGCTTCAGGACTGGCTGGGTCACTCTCTCCAGAATTGCAAAATTTTTCCTTTCGCCGATGACCTGACAATTGTGGTCTCGGGCAGTTCTCGTGCGGTGCTGGAGATGAATGCAAACCGGATTTTAACAGACCTTTGGCTAACGAACTTAAAAAGTGAAAACAAAAATGATGCTTTTTAAATCCAAGTTGGATCTCAGGCGGCCTCCCCAAGTCAAAATTTTTGGCAAGCGGCTCCCTGTAGTCACTGAGGCAAAACTCCTTGGGGTCATTGACCATAAGCTTTCCTTCTATCCTCATCTGATTCACATAAGTACTAAAATCAAAAAGTTCACGGGGTCAATTATTCGAATTTCCAGAGGGGAGTGGAGTCTACCGGAAGTCACTCTTTCTCTACTATAATGCTGTTTTCCTGCCCATAGTCACCTATGCAGCAGGAGCTTGGTTTCTTCGGGCCACCAATTCCAAAATGAAGTTAAAACTGAATTCCATCCAGCGAAGCATGCTCCTCTCTATTCTCAGAGTCTGTAGAACAGTTTCCACCGCTGCAGTGCAAGTTATTGCGGGGTCCCTCCCATTGGATCTATTTGTCATCTATCGTGGCATCTGCTTTCGACACAAAACACAGATACCTTCAGAATTACTTGGTATCCAGCTAAATTTAAATGAAGATCCTGAAAAACAGAAATCCAGATGCTTTAACGAGCTAATTAACATCTGGCAGACCAGATGGGACACCACCACACTTGGAGCTGCCACAAGAAAATTCCTGCCTGATGTGACCTTCTTACTCTCTAAATCGGTTAAAACGTGGGGCTCCTTAACTATGGAAACTTCCTTTTTGGTAACTGGACATGGCTCTCTGAATCAAAAACTCTTTCAGTTTCGCTTGCATCCAGGACGGGAGGAAAGCTTGTGTAGAATAAAAACCGTCTCTCAGCTCTTCAGAATTTTGCCTCTGAGGTGCGCATTATAGCCTTAGTAGCTAATGCGCCAATAAAACCAAAATACCAAAGCCTCTGAGGTGTTTGCTCGCAGAAAGAGGATCAACGCTAGAATAGCGAACCAAAACGATCCACCAAATACACCTGTGTAAGCGGGACAATAGTTTGCTTCTCTGCTATCCTGGATGACGAAACATGTACTTTCAGGGAACACTCAAGAATTTCTGTGCAGTGCTGGGCTGCTCATGAATTCAGCATAATTGCGTCAAAATTCGATATATTTTCTTCTATGGTTCATGTACGCAAGAATTGTCATTGCACTGATCCTAAAGATAACCAGTTCCACATCTGAATTATCCTCCTGGATACAAGAGTACTTATTGAAGACTACTTTTCTTTTTTTTTTTTCCTCTTTCGCTCCTTTCTTTTCGTCTGGAATGGGCCCCAGGGGATCCTAGCCCACCTTTTGGCATCACTAGATGAGTCAGAGTCTCTTTTGAGATATTACTTGCTCTACTGGAACTGGCCCACCTCCCGTGGTATGGACGAGTACCCAGAATCATCTGTCCAGGTGACGGATGCTTCTGGGCAGCCAAGTGGCCAGAACATAACAACAGAACACACACAGACTGCACACAAACCTACACCAACACATTTCTGGCCCATTTACAGTTGATTCTGCTCTTCACAGAGACACGAGGCGGAGTTGAACAGACGTTCTAGGTGCCGCCCTGTATACAAGTCGACCTAAACATCATTGCTGACCAGATACACCCTTTCGTGGCAATGGTCTTCCCCTCTGGCCTTTCAGCAGGATAATGCGCCATGCCACACCGCCCTGATTGTTCCAGACTGGTTCATGGAACATGAGGAAGACTTCCAGGTATTGCTCTGGCCTTCAAATTCCCCAGACATCAATCCCATCGAGAATCTGTGGTTAGTGTTGGAACAGCAACTCCGATCTGTGGCATCCCAACCACGGACCTTACAGGAGTTAAAGGATCTGATGGTTATGTGTTGGTACCAGATACCACAAGACATTTAGAAATCTTGTAGCGTCCATGCCTCGTCAGGTATGAGCTGTTTTGGCTGCACGTGGAGAACCAATATCTTATTAATTAGGTAATCATAACGTTTTGGCTCATCGGTGTATTCTAGCTAAAACACTGAATGTTTGTTGCAGTGCTCTGACTGGAGGAATTAATGGGCAATATGGCGAATACGCAGAAATCGTTTTTTGTTAAATGTTCACTAAATACATAAATTATGAATTATTACTATTTGTCGATTATGTCAATCAGAGCAGAAACGTCCAATACGTGTTATATTTCAGTTGTTATTAAAATTCAGGAGGAGATAAGTAAAGTACATTACAAAAATGTTAACTACAATATGAGGTGCGTGTTGCTCCGTTTATTTTTGTAATCCTTGGAAATAATTACTTTTATGTAATATTATTTAATTAATTAGTAATTGATTGGTAACAAGCGATCTTTGAAGGTGTAGACGTGTCTATTATTTTGTACAAATTATTTTCATTCAAAAAAATTAAACAAAAATATCAAAATCCTCATTTTCGAGGATTTAAAGAACCTCGTAGACTCCATTGTGAGAGCAATAATCCAAGCAAAATGCAGTTCAATCACGCACTATTAAAACAGACTCCTAATAAAGTGGCCGGTCAGTGTATATAGTTATCAATAGACAGAACACATCAGTGCAGCTAGTAAAAAAAATTCAAACACAGTAGCTTCAATATTTTTAAAATCATCTAGCTGGAAAACGTTTATTAGAAACGAAAAAAATCTCGATAATCCGGCCACGAATAATCGAGGTCTGTCCAAAATTTGTACACTTTTAAAATAATCGAATTATATTTATTTTTTTTAGACACCCACTGAGGAGGAAGAGGAGGAGGTTAGACCGGTAATTGGAAACATTCCCCGTGCGCTGCAATCCTCATTTGAAAGTCCGTCCACAAACGTATGATTATCCCACAATGACAAATTGAAGTTTAACAATTGAAGCTCGCTTAGAGGGGGGAAAGACATTACCAATCCCCTATTTCGCAATAAGACAGCTTATACTGAAAAATTGAAAACGAATTGCGGCATCTTCTCGCTAAATCTCGTGTGTAATCCATCGTGCCGCCATCGGGGATAAAAATTGTCACGAAGGAGTGGTAGCAAACACAAAAGTTATTCGATTATTTATGAGCAAAGTCGATACTTCTCAGCAGGTGGTCATAACTCTCGCTAATAACCCTCGCACTGCGAGAAAAGACATTTTTATAGATGACTCCGTTGTTATTAAGTGAAAGGACACTTAACTTCAAATATTAACGGCTAATGTCCTGCCTTAATCTGTGCGGATTCACCCAACAAGGCGTCTTTGCTAATTTCATCTCATAATGCCAAAAAAAAAACAAGTGGGAGGGCAGGGGGAAAAAAATCGTAAAAAAAAAAAAAGTAACCGAAACAGCGGAGTAGCAATTGTGGCAATTTTTTTTTTTTTCTTCTTAAACAAACGAATAATTTTAGCACTTTCGTTCTTTAGCAGGAGGGGGGAGAGCAGATCTTTAAATGGCTGGCAGCAAGAGATGGTCTACTCCAATGGAAGTCCTCATTATGGCCACATCAATCACAACTACATTCCGAAAATTACAATGGTCTCACAGATCTGATAAGGCAGGACATGCAGAGTGAAGACGACTTAATCTCATTTTGCTTGAACAGTTAGCTAGCTCGTTTGGTGCTATCTGCTTATTATCAGGCTAGCCAAGTAGGAAGGGCAGGAGCTTCAACCAGGCGATCTTCTGATGGCTCTTCGAAGGCACACTTCTATTAAACGAGATAGATGAAGGTAATTATCATTGGGCACGATTCGCATGTGGCATAACACCCCCCCTCCTCTCTCTCTCTCTCTCTCTACTCCTCACTCCCCGTCTCTCTCTCTCTCTTTTCCCCTTACACATCCCGCTACAACTACACTATTTGACTGTACCGTGGAGGAGATATTAAAACCAAGCTAAAAGTCAATATGATGGCGTAGAGAAAACGGAAAAGATTTTGTTTGTTCATGAGTATCCTTTCCCCCAGTCTTTTCCCTCTTTAATTACACCAGCATTGTTCGCTTTTCCCCTCCTCCCTTCTTTCATGCGATCGAGGTACTGTAAAATGGCAATTTTTCTTTCTTTTTTTTTGTTCTGGTTTTATTATTTTTGTCGGCTCAGGTGTGTTTGTGTTTGTTTGGCTTTTCATCGTTGGATTCTAAACTTTGAGATTTTAAAAAAAAATAATCGTAATAAATGAAATATTCCGTTAATTATTTTCTAGAAATGGTTTTGATGTTCGTGTCGTTAGGCTTGGGTAGAATTTTCAGTTTTGTTTCTGTAGCTGAAAGAAACGGATTTGAAGACTTCGAAATAGGGGTGATTGTTAGTGCTCGGTTTAAGTTCGAAGTTTAGCCCGAAAATCCACAATAAGTAGAAGACAGTCAATAAATAAGAAGCTCATTTTGAAAAAAAAAATAAATAAACACAATTCGTAATAACTGGAGAAAAGGGCCGGGCTCGTATTAACGGAATTCTCGTTACACACTACGACCATACGTTTTTGGAATATTTTGTGTATTTTTCTGGATGAAAAACCCGGAATACCTTATAAGGAACCCTACGTCTGAACCCCTCTGAGGCAAAAAGGTCCATAGAGATTCATTCACTCTTCAACGGGATGAAAAACAAATCATCTTAATTGGCATCTTGATCTGGTCACGGAGGTCAAGACACTTATGAAAAGGAATTTTTCACTAATTTTTGGTTTTAATCAGTTTCTCTTATTTAAAATCATTCCTCTTATTATAATCGATTTCTCTTAATTAAAAAATAATTTCTTTTATTTAAATACGTTTCTCTTAATTTAAAATCAATTCCTCTTATTAAAATCATTTCTCTTAATTTAAAATCATTAAAATCATTCCTCTTAATTTAAAATCATTAAAATCATTCCTCTTAATTTAAAATCATTCCTCTGATGCATTACCAAACCGATTTAATGAAAAGAGGTAGAGAATTTTGATTTTTAATTTTGATTTTTGAATTGATACATATTTCCCTTTTCTTCAAAAGGCTAGTTAATATATCACCTTTATATCTTCTGATTAAAGTAAAAAAAATAAAGAATAATCTATTAAAGAAACTCTCCCCTCATTCTTTTGGTAATGCAGTGTAGTTTCAGATAATAAGACTGTCCGTGGTCAGGAATAAAATAAATATAATGAAATATTTCGTGTATTTCTTGTACACATACTGTACATCCTTCAGCTAAAGTTCATTAAAATACCAATAAAATCGAATTCTGCCTCAGAAATCGTACAATGTACCACTCAATGAAGATATCTTTTGTTAAATTGTTTTATTTTATTTATTTATTATTTTATATTTTTTTCATACACAACTACGCGCACCATTACCATACCAATATCACTTCTTGTTAAACTCTAACAGCCAACCGTTAACAAATAGAAAAAAAAAGGGAAAGGGGGAGGGAAGAGAAAAAAAATAGCAGAATGTCAAAGCGGTGACGATCACCACAAGACTCTGATTCATCGCCTGATTAATAGAACAAACACAGAAGAGTTTTTGTTCGCATCGGAGAAGTGTAGGGGGGAGATGAAACGAGCAGGACCCCAAACAGACACCACGGCGGCCTTAAGCTTGCTAGGTGGGTGGAATTAGTCACGGAACAAACAGGAAAAGGGGTTATGTGCACGTGTCTGCCCCCCCGTTCTCCGATGGAGCTACGGACTGAATTAAAGAGGAGGGGCCAACATCACCTCAAAGAAATGGAATTCTGAGGCGGCGTGCCATCAGTCGACACGTAATTGGCATGCGCTGTTTCGGGTGGCATCGCAACGATACGGGGGTTAACCGCTAACCAACCAACCACCCATCCCCCCTCGGAAAAATATCTTTATCTCTCTCACCATCGTTGAAAGCCGAATCAAGAGACCAGATGAGCGTGTTCACACCTCCTCCAGTGTCTGTTGTGTTAGGGTCACGAATTCAACACCGGCTTTACACTGGTTATCGTCTTAATGTGGACTCAATGTGCTGGAGATTACGTCACGAACGTTCTTTGGATAGCCACTAACCAAGTTGTACATCCCTCTCCACAGATACAGTTTTGGGGAAGATGAACGTTACAGCTGTCTGAGGGAAGAATATCTAGCATCGAAAGAGACCCCTCTATCTCTAGTTCCGGCTGGTTTTATCACTAGGTGGCTCTGCTATATCTGTAATGAATTCGCGGTGTTTTATACATCTTCGTGGATTTTTGTAATTATTTCTCTTAATTTAAAATCATTCCTCTTATTTAAATCCATTTATTTCTCTTAATTTAAAATTATTCCTCTTATTTAAATCCATTTATTTCTCTTAATTTAAAATTATTCCTCTTATTTAAATCCATTTATTTTTCTTAATTTAAAATCATTCCGCTTATTTTAATCCATTCCTCTCATTTAAATCCATTTCTCTTAATTTAAAATGTTTACCTCTTATTTGAATCAATTTCTCTTACTTTAAAATAATTTCTCTCATTTCAAGCCATTTCTCTTAATTTCAAATCACTTTACTCATCCTCTTATTTTCAATCAATTTCTCTTAATTTAAAATCATTCCTGTTATTTAAATCCATTCCTCTTAATTTAAAATCAGTTTAACCGTTCCTCTTATTTAAAAATCATTTTTCTTACTAAAATCAGCTTCTGTCGATTTAAAATCGTTCCTCTTATTATAATCCAATAATATTATATTCTTAATTTAAAATCATTCCTCTTATTAAAATCAGTTTCTCTTGATTTTAAAATCTCTCCACATATTATAATCCATTTTTCTTAATTTAAAATCAGTTTGATTATTCCTCTTATTTAAATTCATTCCTCTTAATTTAAAATCAGTGTGATCAGTCCTCTTAATCAAAAATCAGTTCGATCATTCCTCTTATTTAAAAATCATTCTCTTGTTAAAATCAGCTTTTGTTGATTTAAAATCGTTGCTCTTATTATAATCCATTTTTCTTAATTTAAAATATTCCTCTTATTAAAATCAGTTTCTCTGGTTTAAAATCAGTGTCTCTTGATTTAAATCATTCCTCTTATTTGAGTAAATTTCTTTTAATTTAAAATCATTCCTCTTAGTTAAATTCATTCCTCTTAATTTAAAATCATTTCTGTTATTTTAAAATCATTTCTCTTGATTTAAAATCGGTTTCTCTTAACTTGAATTCCTTCATCTTATTAAAATCAATTTCTCTTATTCTTCTCGGAAGAATGAGCTTTAAACGTACAAAGCTGTGGTGGGCCACTCACTACATTTGCTGAAAATTGCGTACGCAAAAATAGAGAGAAAAAACAATTACCGGTAGATGGCTCTCCGATCGCAATAATGAGTTTTGCGGTTTTTTGCAAATCATGCGTTTAAGAGATGATTTTAAATTCGTGTTGCTCGAGAAATAAGCGTTTATATTTCGTATTTTGCGTAGCAGAAAAACTGGGAAAGGTCAAATAGGTCAAATCGATTGGGTGATGTAAAATCTTACCCATTGTCGAAGTTACTTAGTAAGAAAAGGTCGAATACGCGCTTCACTCTTCTGATTAATCTCCTTCTCATAAGTCTGCGCTTTGTCACTTTCGCTCCATCTTTTTCTTTCTTCTAACCCCGCTTTTGCACGTCCGAAAAAAGTTCATTTTTGTAACTCCCTGCCCGGTTCCCGAAGAGCTCGCTCATCTACGGATGGCAAATGATAATTAGATCTTCATTTAATGCATTTCTTTTGCAAAGTGAGAGATGTACTGATTTCAACTTAATTAGTCCTCTTCATCTGCTCGCGCACAATCAAGACTCGCGCGCTTATTACGGATGACAGCAAATTTGCGGCGCCTTCCAACCGTTGAAATCCTCTTTTTGCGAGTCCCCACGATGGACGTCTCCATTTTTGCTCAAAGTCCTCGAAAGAGGGTTTTAAAATCGCGTGCACTCTTCTCCAAAACCGAAGAAGTCACTTCTGCGTTGCTTCAGTTTTCTTCGAAGAAAGTTTTTAGACACGTTCCCGCAATTGGTCCATTAGGAAGAATACCGAGAGGGGATGGCCAAGCGCGTCGAAATTTAATAGAGAGAAGGATCCGGCCCGTTGACATTCCTTCGATATTTCCCCATTAAAAGCACGGCGATGTTCCAGCATCTGATGTTGCGCGGATCGAGGATTAGTTTCGGTTATCGAAGTTCCTAAAAGAAAACGTGGACGTGCACTGATTTTATAATGTATGCACTGATGCAGCAAAAGTAGCAGTAGGCAGGTAACTTCTCCTCCTACCGCTACAAAAAAACGATGCCTGGAAACATGCTGGACCGAATGGTGAACCGAATCAGTAAATAAATATTTATAACAACATTATCTGCTAGCAGTCACAATATCAATTATCCTTTTCACTCTTTTCTCCCTTTTCTCGCTTTTCATCTATCTCTCTCTCTTTCTTATTCCATCTTTCTTTCTAACATTTACATTTTCTCTCTTTATCGATCTCACTTTCTGTATCTCGCTCCCAAATGTCTGTTTTCTCTCTCTCTCTCTCTCTCTCTCTCTCTCTCTCTCTCTCTCTCTCTCTCTCTCTCTCTCCTTCGATCTCTTTCTTTGCTCCTTATTCTTCACTTTGTCAGTCTCGGTCTGTCCATATACCCTCTCTCTCTCTCTCTCTTCCTTGCTCTTGTTTCCTCTCTTTATTTTTTCTCTTCCTTACTCTCGCTCTCTCTCTATCTAAAAAAAAAAAAAAAAAAAAATATCTATCGTTCTCTTTATTTGTCTCTCATTCCCTATCTATCTTTCTTTTTTGGTTCTCTTTATTTCCCTTTGTCTATATATCTTTCTTTCTTTCGTTCTCTTTATTTCTCTCTCTTTCTCTATCTATCTTTCTTTCTCTCTATTTTTCACTTTCTTTCATTCTATTTATCTCTCTCTTTCTATCAATCTATTTATCTCTCTTTCTTTCTCTTTGTTCTTCTCTCTTTCTCGCTTTCTTTCTCTGTCTCTATTTTTTCCCCTTACTCTCTCTCTCGTTCTCTTTATTTGTCTCTCATTCTCTATCTATCTTTCTTTTTTTTGTTCTCTTTATTTCTCCCTCTTTCTCTATCTATCTTTCTTTCTCTCTATTTTTCACTTTCTATCAATCTATTTATCTCTCTTTCTTTCTTTGTTCTGCTCTCTTTCTCGCTTTCTTTCTCTGTCTCTATTTTTTCCCTTTCTCTCTCTCTCTCTCTCTCTCGTTCTCTTTATTTGTCTCTCATTCTCTATCTATCTTTCTTTCTCTCTATTTTTCACTTTCTATCAATCTTTCTCTTTGTTCTTCTCTCTTTCTCGCTTTCTTTCTCTGTCTCTCTATTTTCCCCATTGCTCTCGCTTTCTCTCTCTCTCTCTCTCGCTCTCTCTCTCTCTCTCTTTCTTTCTTTCTCTTTATTTTGAGATTGAGAGAGAGAGAGTGAGAAGGAGAGAAGAACAAAGAGAGAGCAAGACAGATAGATAGATAGAAAGAGAAAACTATTTATTTGTTTATTTATTTAATTGGATAAATAAATATTTTTCGCTTTCTATTAGCCTATACATCTATCTGTTTGTCTCTCTCTCTTTCTTTTTCTCTCAATCTGTGTTTTCTTCTCTTTCTCAATCTCTGTTTTCTCTCTCTCTCTCTCTTGTCAGTTGTCTTCGATTTAAAAGCATAACAAGAAACGCACACGCCCAAGAAAGTAATCCGTGTGATTTTTTAATTCAATTTTTTTTTAATTTTAATTTAATTCAGCTAAAAATGCCTCAACTCTGCGAATTAGTAAACTGTCCTCGACACAAACGCTCGAAATTCCCTCAAATTTGTTCCCTCAAAATGTACAGCCGAGCAATAGACCATCAGAGAAGATCTCCCGAATGCACCGAGTGACCTTTTCTCCAAATGCAGGTGACTAACAGCTGTCATCCATCCTTCAAAGGGAACCTAAAAAGAGACGACTAACAGGACCACACTTCCAAATATACCCTTCGCAATCAGTTTGGGGGTAAAAACTTCCTCTAGGAAATGAACCGAATGTGGGGAAAAACAGAAGATGAAAACGTATCAGCGCAGATGGAGCATTTCTGAATCCGTTAAACAACGTCCATCGGTTGTTCGTTTGCTGCAATTGCTGGCAGACGACAGATCTAAAAAATCACCCACAATGCAGTTCGTTTTCTCCAAACGAATACACTCCGAATGAACTCCTACAAGTTCGAAGGACGATTCTCTCTCTCTCTCTCTCTCTCTCTCTCTCTCTCTCTCTTGTAGGGGGGGGAGGGTCTGGGTGCCAGAGTACGCCTAGAATGCGGTAATTTCCGAAGCAAACAATTGGGAAGAAAGCTGCGGAGTTTATCGGGCGGAAAAGAGTGGCGACAACGGTCCAGTGAGTTGACCTACGGTCATCGCAGCGTTGCCTACAACCCCTCGGACTTTCTGGACGTCAACCTAGACAGAGGTCAATGAAGCCGATGTTATCCGTACAGATCTGTGTGACATATAAAAATCTCCGAGGATTTGGGAGACTCTGCGAGGGTCCCATTAAGTAGCCCCCCCCTCCCCAACTAACGTGTAGACATCGGGGGGGGGATGCTGAGCAAATCCACGTCCTATCCCCCCACCCCCCGGTGCGCTCATCTGCTTCATAAAACAAGACAGTCGGGGGATTGGGAGTGATGCTAATGTTCTGTGGAGGTCGCCAGAGGGCACTCAGTGAACTTCCAGGAAGTTTTTAATGCGGTTGTTCAAGTGGACGGATGAAGGTGGATTTAGAGTGGAGGCAGAGCCCAAAATGGTCCACTTTTTATTTCGGTGTTACGTACCGGAAGCGCAGACTGCAACAGTCGGTAAAGGAATTCTCGTAAATTTGCACTGAGGGGTGAGGTGGGGTGGGGAGGGGGTTGCGGGATACATTAAGATTTAAAAAATGTTTAGTAGAAAACTGTCTTTGCTTCTTATCTTTCCTTTTTCTCTTTGCTTCTGTCCAATCTACTTTTCTCCATCTAAAGACACAAAATTCGCATCCCAATCACCATTTCGACCTAATTTTCGACACCTGCGCGTTTAATAAAATAAATATATTCGTTTTGTTTAATGAAAAAATAAAAAATATAAAATAAAATCATTTTCAAGAAAAGCACTCAGTTCCGGTGGTGTTCGGATACTTTTGGCAATGTAGTGTATACCAATATACTTCCTCTCTGCAGGACAAAAACTAAAGAGGTCGAAAAAAGGAAGATTGCCAAATCGCGTAGAGAAAGAAAGAAAGAAAAAGGCAGGGATAGGATGAAGAGAGAAAGAGATAAGGTGACGGAAATAAAAGGTCAGAGAACCCCCTTTTCTTGTGTGAAGTAAAAAGGGAGAAAAACAGAAGCAGGAAGGAGAGAGTGAGAGAGAAGGCACGAAAGACAGAAGGATAAATGAATAAATAGATACAGAGAAAGGCAGAAAGAGAGAGAGAAGGAACAAAAAATAGACGGATGGATGGACAGATAGATACAGAGAGAGAGAGAGAGAGAGAGAAAGCACGAAAGATAAATTAATAGATAGAGACAGAAAGAGAAAGAAAGAGCACCAAATAAAGAAAGAAAGTTAATTGGACAGAGAGAGCACAAGAAAGATAGGAGAATGAATGGATAGACAGAGAGAAAGAGAAAGAAGGCACAAAAGACAGAAGGATTAATGGATAGATAGATACAGAGAGAGAGAGAGAAAGCATGAAAGATAAATAGATAGACAGACACCCAAAGAGAGCACCAAAGAAAGAAAGATAATTGTATATATGCACAGAGAGAGAAAGAGAGAGAGAAAAAAAAGATAAGTGAATAGATAGACAGATACAGAGAGAAATACCACGAAGGATAAATGTATAGATGAAAGAGAGACAGAGAAAGCGGAAAAGAAAGAAAAATAAACGGACAGATAGAGAGACAGACAGCGACCTTTATATTCTATTTTAGGAGAAGAAGAGACTAAGGAACCATTATGCAATGTAAGAAGCTGAAATGTTCTCAACCACAATATTCGTAAAAGAGACTTGTACATCAACATCGTGTCCTCTTTCATGATCCATTCGAATTATTTCAAAGGTTTCCCATTGCAATTTCTTGGTAAAAGAGCGCCTCTGGTGTTTGATGAACTGAATTAACCCCGTCTTCTCTTAAAGAAGAAGCCACACAATTGCAGCATTGGCACAAATCCCTCTTACGGTGCACAACGTGAGGATATACGCGTCTGTACGTGTGTGTGTGTGTGTGAGTGAGTGAGAGAGAGAGAGAGAGATTTTTCACTCTATTTTACATGAAGACAACTTTACACAAAACTTTCAAGTCTAAAGGCAACTGAAGATCCCGAGTTATGAACCAAAACCTCATCCACTATCGGCCATGATCGTTTGTTCAACAATTTCTTTAATAGTGCATGAAAAACAGGGCAGCCATTTTGTCTCTGGCGCATCACATAAAACAGTAAACCGTGTTTTTCTTGTGTTTCTTCAAGTTACCTTACCTTTTGGTTCATACTGTACAAGTACAGAGGGACCAACTTCAGAAGTTTAGGGTACAAGTGCTGCCAGTGATTGTGACATCTTCGAAATTCTCAACTCAGTATATCTAAAAAACAACAAACTGTTGTCTTCCAACAAACAAATCCTCTTGCAGATTGGTCGACTGCGAAGTTGGTTTAAAAAAAAAACAATTCGCAATAATTCTCCGAATGGTTGGAAATATAATTTTTGGAGTTCTCATCTTGCGTTGGACGACAATGATTATTTGACCACTGAAGAACTCTTGCTCTGTTACATAAACAGATCACGGAAGCTGAAATATAGTCAACTTTGGCCAACTTAATTCGTTTGCGTTTTCCTGGATGAAAAATCCAGGTCTACCGAGCACTCCACGCCCGAAACATATTTTGAAAGGAAGTGTGGAAAATAGTCCACAGCTGGAATTTTTCCAATATCCTGTACAAGTGGTGTTCCTCATTTCCTCGACGTACTTTGCCCATCAATCCATTTTTATTTAACACGAGCATCCGCGTTATTTTTTAAAATTATTATTGCCACGTTTGGTACTGCCTAGAAGCGTTTTTATATTCATTTACCGTATTTACTCGTGTAGTCGTCGCACGTTTTGTGTAGGTTTTGTAATTCGGAAAGAGGGAAATTTTAAGTACCACGAACATGACACGACATGTTTGATACTTCTCTTTCAATTAAACAAATAAAATTATTTTATGGGTAATTTTCGCTCCTTTCTGGTCTACTGCTGTTCCAGGATGTGACGTAATATTAAACAGAAATCCCTAATAATCATTATAAATCGAAAACAAACGAACGAAAATAATTATGCAACTTTTATTCGAGATATTAAAATTATATATTTTAATACTTCAAATAAAGTCGCAAAAATCGGCGAGTAAATACGGTATTGACAGATTTTCAAGCAGAAGTACGGTAGAAAGAGACTTTAATACAAAATTATGGTATTAAGGGACTCGCTGGAGGGTTACAAGATATCATATCCGAAAATATATTATTGTGTTCATGCGTAGCATTCGCTGACCCCTTCTCACTATTTCCACTGTGGTATTTGTTGGCATAGACTCCTGCAGGGGAAGATTAGCCTTACAATTTTCATCTCTATACTGTAAAAGGCTATCAACCACACTGCCTTCACCAAACACACCGATGAAGGCAAGAGGAAAGATTGATACCGTCGAAAACTAAAAAAAAAAAGAAAAAAAAGTGTCTAGCGTCTGACACACTTTATCTCGTGCGCGTGTGACGTCATGGCTCCCATAAATCATCACACCCTGTCAAAGTTGCTCGCACCTGTTAAACTTCAGGCTATAAGTGTGGAAACTTAATAAGCCTAGCGTTGACTTTTAGGAGGAAATTTTGGATTTATTACATAAATCAGATGTTACCTGTAGAAAGTGGGACGGGATCCGAATGTCGTGTTTCTTAATAAGGTGGGAAAAAAATGGGCCCGCTCTCATCTTTACAGGGAGGAGTAGAAAAGCCAGAGGCACCGATAGAATTTTAGTAAATCTCAGGGGAACTTGATACATTCATCCCGCCTTTATTAGGATAGCTCTTGGAACAAAGGATGGTGGCGATACTTGCAGAGTTCGAAAGTTACAGACGGCATCAACGGGTTCCAACAGTCAGAAATCGCCTGTAGACGATTTCTGATTGTGGGAACCCGTGAAAATTAACAATCGATGGGTTTTACATTAGACCTCTGAGAAGAGATAAGTTCTTCGGAGTAACTCTGAGGAAACTAAGGCCATGAGGTGCCAGTATATAGCGTGTAAGTGGTATTCTATGCTAATTGTTTTTGGGAGAAAAATCATCCACCTGAGAGCTGCTATGTATAGGAAAATTGTAATAATTGTTATTATTATTATTGGCCAGGAACTCCGGCGCCTGTGTTGCCCAGACTCCAACTTCAGACTGTTTTAAGGGCCGGCTATTTAACTATTGGACCTATAAAGCAGCCACTGAGTGTATTAGGATATCGAGTTCTTTGGAATACAGTCATAAGGTGTTTTTCCTATTGTCTCCTGTACAATTGGGAGTGTTGAAAATGAAACTTTAAAATTTGGGATGATTCAGTGAAGAGGATGCATCTCTTTCCAATGAGAGTATTGGGATTTATCGGATTCACCTACGTGATGTCCAAAAATATTGTGGATGCATATACTGGCACCTTAGTTACCTTGTAGAAAAAGCAAACAGCGTAATCATACCCTCTCTAATGGGATTTTCATCCCACAGAAAGAATCCAATATTGCGCATGGTCTCGCGAATTTGACCAAATCGATCCAGAAAGACCAAATATAATTGCCTATTGAGGTTACACCTTTCGGCTGCTAGAAAAACGGTCTGTAGGTCAGTTACCCTCGATAATTGGTGAGCTTGTTATCGGCTATGATTTCCAGGTATTCTATTATTATGCTCATGCGCAGATGTCTCCGATTAAGGGTCATCTTGAAAAGAGAAAAGTGGGCGAAAAAAATCTGTTTTCTTTTTTTTAAACAACTATCGAAATAGAAAAACTATATTTCATTAATCGCAAATAAAAGAAAAATTGAAGAGGATTGAAGTAATGAGGGAAAAAAACAAAAAATCAAAAAGAGAGAGAGAGAGAGAGAGAGAGAGAGAATAAGAAAAGCCAAACGTGAAACCCACGTCAAGAAGACTGTTGCAGGCTTAATTCTTTGAAGGCGCACAACATCATCCACTACCAAAGTCATCTTCTGCTTTTCTGAAATAGACTGTTGGGGCAGGCGCATGACAGCGGGTGGTTATTTACCTCGCGCTGCACATTCCGACACTGTCTGGATGAACTGACTCCGAACAGTAGGGACGCGTCTTTTCAGTATTCGGACCGAGGCAAGGAAGTCAGGGGCTATTTCCCGACACGGTTCTATAGCGAAAGAACAGAATTCACGGTGACCGCGTGACACGGGGCCTGCCTAAGCAATCATACCCCACTCGGGAGGGAGGTCCCTTGTCAGACCCACTCTGTGGTGCGAAGAATAACCCCCGTACACCTGAAAGGCTTAGCCGTGATTTACCGAGAGGCTGACGTGTATTCCAGGGTTGTCACGCGGTCCACTACACCACGACAATGGGCGGACAAAGGTAACATGCTGCGGGAAGTCAGGCCTGGTCCCGCCTCTCCCCTCCCGGCCCTCCCCTCTTCGGGATGAGAGATTATTCTTGATTTACACCGAGCACTTTTATTAGCCCATTATAGGAGACACTCCAAGAATGTCGCGCCACCTGGCACACGTATAGAGGGCCCTCAGCCCTGTCTGATTTACTGTCTGTACTCCACTAACTCTCCATAATTTTTGGAACCTTCATATACAGCCCCTTAACTGGCTGAGATTCGCTACGGGGGTTTGTTGCTCCCGCTGAGGAAGGTGACAAATGAGAATTGTTGTGTGTGAACACAACGGTAAGGCTTTGTGGCTCCGAATTGGCGATATAAATTATCGGCTGCTTTATTGAAGGGACAAACTCCCCCTTTCGTTGTGTGTCCCTTTTTAAATCGACAGTCCTTTGATCAACAAGGTTTCGCAATACAGCCCGTACTACAACTACAGTATGAAAATAAACATTATTTATTAATCTATCGTCTGCTTGAGGTGTTCTGATCGAACAACCAAGCAGACGATAAAGTCTTCATTGTTTGTCTGTCATTGTTGGTCAATTCTCATGATTGGTCAATCTTTAGTTAATAACAGAATGTGTATATTTATGATCATGTTCGAATTCGCATACACATGTTACCACACGAACATAGCTGGCTTTCTCTTTTGTCAACTTGAATGTTAATCTGTCAAGCAGACAAATCGTCTGCTTGAATATAAATGTCTACCGACGGCTTTCATGATGGTGTGTGTCGTCTGCTTCACTATTATGTTATGCACGCAATAGTTTTCAGTTAACATTTAATTAACTATTTTGGTGGTATCGTGCACATTCGATTATCATACATCCATTGTTTTCTTTCATTGTTACTCCGCCTTTTCATTGTTAATATATTTTCTTCATTGTCGTCTGCCTATTCCTTCGTTGTAGTTCTATTATCTGCTTCACTGTTCGTCTCTCTATTCCTTTATTGTTGTTCTATCATCTGCTTCGTTGTTAATAGTAATAACTTCATTGTTATGACATCCACACAATGGTGCTCAGGCTCTAGTGGGTAGCGCAGTTGGTGTAATCGCCATCTTACCCACACTGGCTGGATTGTGGAAAGACCTGGGTTTGAATCCCTTCAATGATGCGAGAAATTTTTATTGGCCTTTTTCATAAGGTGGCTGAGTTAGTCGGTATCAGGCAGCTTAGCGTGGCTTTTTCTCCCGGAAACAAGATTTTTCGTTCAGCAGAAAACAGCAATCGACCACAGAACATACGTAATTTTACAGACACATTATAAACGGCGCAATATATCCTAAGTCCCTGATGCGCCTAAAACCCTAAAACAACCAACGGTGCTCAGTTAACATTTAACTCAACTCGCGATTTTTATAGTATCGTGCAAATTCGGATTAACACACACAACCATGGCTTGTCTGCTTTATTTTTGAACTGCAAGTCGTATGTTTCACTGTTCGTTTGCTGCTTTCTGTTCACTGATCTTTTGTCTATTGTCTCTTCATTGTTGGTCTTCTTATCGTCTGCTTCATTTTTGGTCTGTCCATCGTCAGTTTCATTGTTGGACTGCGTATTGTCACCTCATTATGACTCAACCTATTTTATCATCGTTGTCGTCTGCGTATTCACTCATTGTCAGTCAACCTATTGTAATTTCATTATCATCTGCCTATTGTGTCTTCATTGTCTTCTGCCTATTTCTCTTCATTGTCGTCTGCCTATTTTCCTATTTATTGTCGTCTGCCTATTTTTCTATTCATTGTCGTCTGCCTATATTTTCATTCATTGTTGTCTGCCTATATTTCCATTCATTTTCGTCTGCCTATATTTCCATTCATTTTCGTCTTCCTATTGTCTTTTCAGTATTAATCTGTTGCATGTTCTATTGTTGATCTGCTGCCGTATTCTTCATTGTTGGTCTCCGTATTGTTTGATTTACAGTTCAGTATTATTTCAATTACAACTGCAAAAGATGATTTAAAAACGAGTCTCAAACCCAAAACTATCTGCACTGCATCAATCTCAAACCGTTTTCTATTAATGTACGCATCCATCAATTAAATCGTAGGTTAATTGAAACAACGGATAACTATTCATACCTATCGAAAGAAGGGAAAAAAATGCTCATTTGAGACGCAGTCTCAGAGTGTGCGTGCCTATCCAGGTGTTCTGCTCAGGTTCGTTCCTGGCAGCCAGTAGCCCGAAGCGACGAAGACAGAGAAACTATGACAGGAAGCCAAACTGCAATGATGAATGGAAGTATAATGTGTTTCTGAGGGAGGGGGAAAAATGTGGGTGTGGCTAACTCCTAAATACACTTTTTCCTTCGTCTCTAGCAACCTCCTACAACTTTTCAGTTAGCTGAATGCGCTCCAGGAGCAGGGGAACACAAAGAAGACAACAATCACATCTGTACTCGAGTATTTGATCAATCAATAACGCAGACGAAGTTCGTTTCTCAAGTTGTAAATAACTCCTCGCCTTATTAAAGAATGTCGACTTTTTAAGCCCTGGTAGGTAGATCAACAGTGCGATTATCTGCCAATATTTGTTTTTGTTTGCTCGAACTTCCGCTCTAATCTTCCATGAAACATTCCCCCCCCCCTCCACAACCCACCTCCCACAAAACATCGTTGTGCCTTGGCCAACAGCCAAAGATTGTGCGAGTTTATAATCGAAAGAGTTGGAGGCCCTCGATTGTTAGTCCTACAGTCTCTTGGATTTTGTTTTGAAATTGGCAGTTCGAAATTGACAATGAAGTTTCTTTTAATAAAAAAATAAAATAAAGTCTAGAACAACGGTTAAAATTAAAAATCGATAAATGAAAGTCCAAATGAAATTAGCAATCTAGAGATGGTTGAACTTAATCTAAAAATGTTTGAAAATAACAATCCACAAATGGTTGAAATTAACAATCTACAAATGAAACGTCCGAATGAAATTAACAATCTAGAAAGAGTTTAAATTAACAATCTACAAATGGTTGAAATTAACAATCTAGAAGCAGTTGAAATTAACAATCTAGAAACAGTTGAAATTAACAATCTACAAATGAATGAAATTAACAATCTACAAATGAATGAAATTAACAATCTGCAACTGAAAATTCCGAATGAAATTAACAATCTAGAAATAGTTGAAATTAACAATCTAGAAATAGTTGAAATTAACAATCTAAAAACGTTTGAAATTAAAAATTTAGAAACTGTTTTCAAATTGACAAACTGCATATGACTGAAATTAACAATCTACAAATGAAAAGTCCAAATGAAATTAACACTGTACTAATCGTTTAAATTAACAATAAACAAATGAAAAGTCCGAATGAAATTAACAATCTAGAAACAGCTGAAATCAACAATCTACAAATGATTGAAATTAACAATCTACAAATGAAAACTCGAAATGAAATGAACAATATACAAATGGTTGAAATTAACAATATACAAATGGTTGAAATTAACAATCTACAAATGAAAAGTCTGAATGACATTAACAATCTAGAAATAGTTGAAATTAACAACCTACAAATGAAAAGTCCAAATGAAACTAACAATCTACAAATGGTTGGAATTAACAATCTACAACTGAAAAGTCCGAATGAAATTTACAATCGAAAATATTTGAAATTAACAATCCACAAATGTTTGAAATTAACAATTCGCAAATGGTTCAAATTAACAATCTAGAAATGAATAGTACAAAGGAAATTAACACTCTACAAATGGTTGAAATTAACAATTTACAAATGAAATCAACAATCTACAAATGGTTGAAATTAACAATCTACAAATAAATAGTTCAAACGAAATTAACAATCTACAAATGGTTGAAATTAACAATCTACGCTTTTTCTGTCTGAAAATTTGCAGTTCAATTCCGTACAACAATACAATTTTAGGTAAACAATGGACGTCAGACGACACTAAAATCCCGGAAGAGTAGCGATTGTGTATGTAATTACAAAAGCCACTGCTTCTGTTTTTTACCTCGTTTAATACAAAACCTCGTGTACTACGACCAATATAATGAAGCCCATTTTGTACTAACAATACAGGGATTTTAGTGTCGTCTGATGTCCATTGTTTACCTAAAATTGCATTGTTGCACGGAATGCAACGATACAATTTGCCTAATTGACTTCTGTGTACACTCCCCAAATAAAATTAGGACCACTCAAATACATATTTTAATAGAAATGGTTGTTTTATAGCCACTTGCGGTGCCTCTTCGAAGAACGCTCGTATGTCACGTCAACTATTAGAATATCGAACGATGTTTGTACCGATAGTCGCTTCGGCATCTGCTTTTCTGCCAGGGGCCTCCTAAGAAGGGCCAGGGGAAGGAATCGGTGTGCATTTCCACTATGTCACTCTTATCGACGATCGGTTCACATGTTGGGCCCACATTGGTGCGTTCCCTGCAGGGCTGGCGGAGACAATAGCGCCTAATTTTCTGTACAGGAAAGTGTCCTGATACCGCGCGTGGTTTTTGTCTTGATGCCTCACACAGTGTCAGAGAAAAATAACCATACGCTAATGTTATTATTTTCCCGAGCTTCGTCCGTCTGCCGTGCCACATTCAACCTACCGGGACGCGGAGTCAATCACGGACGCTATTGAAGAAATGTCGTTAACTTGGCGACCTGAGGGTTGTCAGTGAGGACGGATTGAGTCAGTGGGACAATAAGTAACTCGAGATGTACCGATTACATAGGTGATTAGCCACCAGAGGACCTCCACGACACCCAAACCTTCCACGAGAAAACAGAACGCCATCAATTAATCACCGGCATGTCACGCAGAAGGTAGGCATGACAACGACTTGTGCCAACATCGAAAGGTCTGGCCTGGCTCGGGTTGGGAAATGTTTCATCTCCTGAACAAGTTTTTTTAGAACCGAAATCAGAACCACCTGAGTCAGAGACGTTTAAAGCATTATTTTGACAAGAATACAATGAATATCGTGGTCAGGAGGACTCGAATCAGGTTAAACTTGCGTGGTATTGCACTTCGGGTTTACCACTCGGCTACGGTTGAGTTTGAAATGTTTTTAGACCAGTTTTCATTGATTTGTTATCGATCTGTGGTTTGAACTGCTTTGGTCTGATATTGTGCAACATGTCCGAGGAGATAAAATGGTTTGGTTCACAGACCAACTATTGGAACTATTGGTATCGTGCAGGTACGGTAAATAAAATTAATGTACAGTGTGTCCCAAAAAAAAAGGTCGCTTAACACATAAATGCCAATATCTCATAAACAGACTTCGATCGAAGCGATTTGTGTGGTTAAAATGGATCGAATTATGATAAATGGATAGTCCCCGACCCCCATTTGGGGCGACTAGTGTAAGATAGAGAGAAAAAGAGAGAACAGAATATTTTCTTTTGTATAGAAAAGCAGTCCCGGTAGACAAAATTAACGTATAAACTGCTAATGTACAGTGTGTCCCCAAAAAAAGTTCTCTTAGCACATAATATCTCATAAACAGACTGCAATTTGTATGGTTAATGGATCGAAGTATGATAAATCCCTCACCCCCATTTGGGGCGACTAGTATAAGGGAGAGAGAGAATAGAATATTTTCATTGCAGACAAATTTTGTGCAGATACGGTAAATAAAATGCTAATGTACAGTGTGTCCCAAAAAAAAAAAGGTCGCTTAGCACAAATATCATAAAGAGACTTCTATCGATGCAATTTTGGTGGTTAAAACTCGTTCATCTCTCTCTCTCTCTCTCTCTCTCTCTCTCTCTCTCTCTCTCTCTGACTATAGAAGCATCGAACACAAGATGGCGGTAGACACCGGCTAATTTTGCTTTTTTTTTTCTATAAAATTCGAACGAAAACCCAATCGAGTATTCACAGACAACACAAATTCAAATTCTCCTATAAATGCCAGTATAAGATGACCCATCTGCGAGTTTGTATGTTTATGGTAGCCAACGCGACACAAAATACGCAGCGGGTAGTATTTCCAAACAATACTCAGCAGAAGATAAGGGTTACTGGTAATATCGGTTGGGTTCAAACCAGCTGCCAGTTGAGGTGCCTCAATTTCTAATCACTATAAGGCATACAGAGTTTGCCGCTGTGGTAATGGAAAAAAAAAAGAGAGAGAGACAGAGAGATGGAGACTCAGAAAAGAAAGCTAGAGAAAATTTACTACCTCTCTTTTGGCAACAGATGGGCCCCAACTTTTATCAGACAGGGGATCAGCGCTTTAACAGATTTTTCCTGTGGACCACTAAGGCCTTACAATAAAGCCTGGGCCCTATCTCTAGCATCAGTACCAGCTCAACAGGTCGGTGACGGATTTCACTTCCTGTCCAGCCACAAATGGGACGAAGACAGCCGATTGGATGAACCAGACTCCGTCATCCAATAGTCCTTGGAAAATGACACGTGCATACACCTATATACAGCAGGCCCCTTATTTAGCTCCATTAGGGTCTATAAAACTTCTGATGAATCTCACTCTTTCAAACTTGCGTACAATGAAATCGCTTGGAGGTTTGCTTCGAGCAAACGTACGTTTACCGCACTATTAGCAACAGATCGACAGAAGGCCCAGCTCAGAGAAATCAACAATGCGTGTGACGTCACACGAGCCATACGTATTTTTTGTTCCATTGTTAAAGTGTGACGTCATAAAACCGATTTTTACGTTTGTCCGAAGATCGAAAGTCTTCTGTTTGAAGTGCGCAGTTCATATGCGCAATGAGCTATAATTTTATCGATTGTTAAAAAATGTAACAGGTTCAGAATGTAGTGTTTACTGCATTTTATAGTAGTAATTTACTAATAATGGCCTTTAAATTATATTTTTACTCGTTTAATAGATAAGAAGTTTATTTTTTCTAAAACAACCACAAAACTTCTTAAGTATGCCAATAAAAAGGAACTTATTGTAAAGGAAAAGATATTAAACTCGTAAAAATTAGTTTTTATTGCCAAAATTGATTTGTGACTTGTCTTCCAGTTTATTTTAATGGTGATAAAGTACGATCCTATCTGTATTTATCGTTTATTTTTTCCTGGGAAGGGTGTACTGACCTCCTTTAACATCTTATATGAAATTACGCGATAAAATTCTCAATCGTACTCTCCTTTTCTAATAATAATAATAATAATAGCGAGACCAGTTTCACCTTGCACCAACAGACATCCCTATTGTTAAACATTCACCGAAAGACGAGCGAATCTTAAAAATACGGAACGCAGCTGTTACTGCAAGGTTTTATAGTTTAATCATGGGGGCGCTGGTCGCCCAATTGCAGGTACTGATTAGGGGCCCACTTTGTTGTTTCCCCTGTGTTTGTATGTCAGCGCTGAGGTATCCGTATAACAATTTAACATTGTCTGAGGTTCAACCTCTACCACCGAATGCTAACCAACCCTCTTGACGCTTGTCACTGGCGAGATGATGACCTGTCACGGATGGCCAAAAAATTGCTGGGCTAGTGGGCTAACTTACCGGATGTCTAGAACGAAGGACATTCGCCGTCGCAGCTACGGCGCTAGTTTTGCAGCGAAAAGCAACAAAGATAAGCACCCCCTATATCTTATTATACGATTATGGAGAACAAAATGATGGGTCTTCCCCTACCCTTTCATAACTTCTGTCGAGAGAGTGTCACGCACGACCAAATTTCACTCTACAGAAAGAAAAGAAAAAGAAAATCTCGTCTAACAAGATCTGCCATCTTAACACCCCTAAGTACTATTGTCGGTAATTTTATCGGTAGGTTGCTATTAGTAACCGAACGTGTAGTTGGAACTCTGGAACAAAGTACAGACATGAGGAAAAAATATATATACAAATGAAAAGTTTGTTAATATTGAATTGGTGCTTCGACTTACTGATTTTAAAGGGACCGACTGGGGGGAGGTGGGTTTATTCCCCCAAACTCCCCTACTCTGTAAATTAGTAATTTTTATTTTTATTTTTTATTGATTTATAAATGTAGTAATTTTTTTTGTCACCTGGTGTACATTAAAATGGTAATGTACGTATTGCGTTGCATTTCAACTGCTTTCGATTACCAGATGATGTATAATACTATAATAATACCTCAGGGGTTCACATGATAGACATAATACAAGAACGGAACGATATTTAGCATGGGTTGAACAGGCTAGTGAAATGCGAGTACTGTAGTACTATTTCTGCGCCCTACAGTACAACGGTCCTTATGAATATTCTTAGAAGTACTGAAATTTTGAATAAAGTCCTATTTATTCGCAGAAATAAATTGAAATTTTATGAAAAAATAAAAATAAAATTAGGATTTATATTTGTCCGATTTTAATGTCATTTTCGATGGTTCGACAAATCTTTCTAAAAGACCTAAATTTCAAATTTTTGGATATATGTCGCCTGGGAGTTGAGTTGTTACATGCGGACGAACAGACGGATATTGGGAAGCGAGCGGGCTCTTTACTCATTTGCGAATATGCCTTAAAAGTAAATGCAAATGTCTAGGTAAAAGCAAAATAACTTTTCTAAAAAATACATCGATCTGGCTTTGTAAAACATCACTACGAGTTACCTCACTCTTACACTACAATTCACAACCTCCTACAAATATGTTGTAGAAAATGCATCATTAATTGGTTATCTGGGCACCTGGAGTGAGTAGACCCTAAATTTAGAGAGCCTAAATATAAAATAAATTTTCTGTTTATACTCTGGAATGACCAAACGATCAGCGGAGTTCATAAGATGGAGAAAATACAGGACCAGCACCGTATTCAGCAACCACGGTCACTCAAAGCACGTGTACTTATGGACCCTCGGCCTGCTACGGCGTCAGGTCGTGGGAAGGAGGAGGGGGCAGCCCTGGACCAACGATAAAATCTCAGTTGCTGGAGGAGGGACCGCGATCTTGGGGGCCCCGGAGCTACTGAGCCATTGCATCTAAATATGGCTTTGTTTACACAATATCCGTAATGACACGCATTACAAATAAATAACGATATACTTCTGTGTGTTCACAGGCTGGCTTGCATGTTGAGCGGGATGAAAAACTGGAAAAACACTAGAGGGGAACCCTGCATTCGAACAAGCATTCTTTAGAAGTTTTTAAAAACAGCTGGAAAAATGCAATTTAAGCTTCTCTCGTCATTCAGTTTATGCCGGCCCTGAGTAACAGACAGTAATACTTTCTATCCTTTCCCAGCAGCGTGAAGATGATTTAAATTTGTCAAAATTCTGTTCCTGATGTAAAATGTGGAATTTGAATTTCATCATCATTTCAGGCATGCGCACTTCTTTGCTTATCACAAAAAAAAGAAAATAAATTTCTGTTTACTCTTTTTAACAATTTATATCGTGGAACCTTAGCTGGGATGAATTTTTATGAAAGAAAATCTTAAAATATGATATTTCCCTCGTGCGTTGAATTAATTTTCAAATAAATAAAGTTTTCTGTTTGCGCATTTCATGAATAATATTTATAACCTCTGAGAGAAAAAATTATTAACAGTCTTATCATCGAAAAAAACAGATAACTGAAGAGCGTGGACTGTTTTTTTTCTCTCTCTCTCTCTCTCTTTTTGTACTTCCGAGAGAGAGGAGAGAGAATTAATGTAAGGGATTATTGTAGTTCCAAGAGAGAGAGAGAGAATTAATGTAAGGGATTAGGGCAGTGCGCATAAATTAAAACAAAAATTGGAAAAAATAAAAATAAATTAAACGCTCACAAGCCGAGTTTGACATTTATATTTTAACATTACATAAGTCTCTTTATAAATGTATCTGAATTTATTAAAATTAAATAGAGTATTAAAATTTTAATTTAAAATTAAATAAGTCCAAGTGTATGTCAACCTTGAAATTATCCTTGCACTGGTCAGACTTAGTTGCTAGAGAGACTTCACAACTTAAAGTGGTGCTTCGGGTTATTTGTCTAGTTGTAATATAAAATTCCTTCCAAAAAGTCGAAGTCCAGAGGATGCATTGTTTTTAAGAATGTTTTCTTTTCTTAAAAGCCTTCGTTTCTTAAAATTCGTTCAATTCTGACGATGTCAGCCACTCCAGAAAAACAAGAGTAATCTCAGATCGTGATGGAACCACTACCATTCTGGACTGATGGTACTAAACAGTGTGGCACCATTTTTCCTTCAGCTGATCGTCTTATATAAACCCCTTAGCTCGGATACAAAAATTTAAAATTTGGATTCATGCGTCCACTCTTCAATTGTCCAATGTTGATGGCTCTTAGCCCAAGCCAACCGTTTCTTTCATTTTCAGGTTTTAATATTGGTTTTCAGACCACTACAGGATCATGAAGTCCTACTTGTTTAAGATGAAGTTTTACAATGGATGTCGACACAGGAGTTTCTCTGTTCCTATTGAACTCAGATTGGATTTCAGGTGCAGTAAAGTCTTCGATTGAGTTTTGAAATCAGTGTTATGGTTTAATCCTGAGCTTCCGTTGTTACGTGCTGTCGTCCTGATTGTGGTATCCCTTTAAACTGCCAGTCTTCTTCAATTGTCGAATGGTAGATTGATCGTACTCCTTCAAATGAAACCCCTGGTTTTTTTGTTTCTTGCCATGGAATAACTTTCTTATACAAAATTATACACCCACTTCTTGATGACGTCTTGCCTCGTTGAGCATAAAAACTACATAGACTGTTCGACTGCAGTGATCTGAGTCACAATTCAAGAAACAAGTATCAGATCTACTGCACCCTGCAATGTTACACTTTTTTCCCAAAGGTGATGGCCACTTTATCGATGACAAGGAACCGTGCATCGTGCCAGAATGATTCGGAGATCATTAACACGAACTTCCACCTGGCCCCCCATACACAGTTCTATTGAGAATGTATGAGGTATGCTGGAGAGACCTATTCGGCAAGGAAGCCCTCTTCCTTCAACTTGGTCACAGCTACGCGATATCTTGCTGTAAGACTGGTTACAATCAGGCCAAAACCCACTAAAACACCTCATAGGATCCATGCCAAGCCGCACACTTGCTGTTATTCGAAACAAAGGTGACCCGAATCGATACTGATTAAAGTTTCGCATTTGGGAAGTGTGTGTAATAGCACTTTCTTTTTCAACACTTAGTTCGTTATTTCTTGCCATGTTTGTCACAAAAAATACAAATTTTACTCCAAACACTTTTTCTGGATGACGAGTGTTAGAGTTTACAAGTTACAGCTCTTTTATTCCTCAATTTGTTTTTAATTTGAATTCAGTTAAATTCAATTTCAAAATTAATATAACATTGAAACAATACTTCCATTTTCTGTATTCTAAAATCATCTACATCGTTCAGGAATCTTTTGCAATGTTCTACCATATTCAGGAGTCTACTAAAGTTTTCTGGAATATTTTCGAATATTCTAGAAGTTTCTGAAATATTTCTTAAATCTTATTTAAGTTGTTTTTTTTTATACATAATAAAAAATATTTTAATAAAATTGGTAAACGAGTTGATCCTATTGTAATAACAACTTTGAAAATTAAGTAAAATGAAAAATTATTCCAAACTTTTAGGCTGGAGCGTATATCAAGATCCTAAATTTACTCAGAGAACTATTCAGTAAAAACTTCTCTTTCATTGAAGCTTTGTTCTTACTTAAAATAGCGATGGGTCGGCCCTAAAAGGGGCAGGAGGAACCCGTCAACCACATTTGTACACGATACTGGGACTAAAATGAGCTCTGTATATTCTGATAGTCTACATTAGCCCAAATTGGCAAAGTAAGCTGCCAATAAGGAACTGTGGTATAATAACAGCACCTGCAACGTCATTAACTGGAATACACGGCCAAGATCAGCTGTTCCCTGTTGAGAAGTGAAGAGTATTGATTGGAGTGGCTCTTTGGCAAGAAAGACAATTGTGATTATTTAGTTCAGAAATCCTGTAATGTGGTTGAGCCAGCCTTTGGCAACTGTACTACGAGCTCCTTGGGTTTTGTTTGAAAGGATGCCTTCCCAGCATGCAGTGTCGAGATCGGTTAGTTTAACGCCTTGCAATTTCTGCATGTTAATAACCTCGAAGTCAGGATCCAGCGACTGTTATGGGATGACAGTGGCAGAGAACAGACACAGATCCATGTTGAGATATTTCGGTGCCACGATCCTGATTCTTTTGTCACTCTTGGGGAGATTGGTTGAGTGTGTTGGGGGTTGGATCACATGATTTACTCATGATCTGATGACAAAGAAATTTCTGGTTTGAAATATCATCGAAGGCTGATCAATTCGGAACTGGAGAAAGACTGACGACAATACAATCAACGAGAATTGTACCACTCTTGAAGGTGGCTCGCACTGCTTCATGGGAATACATTCTTTTATTCGATAACATCTCGGCCTGTCTGTCCAACACCATCAAAGTCTTGGATGTAATTTATCATATTCAGTAGAATCTTTATTGATCCATGAATCGTGGATTACTATTGGCCACTTAACGCTACCCCAGTTGAATATCGGAAACTGGGTGGTACTGAAGTAGAAAACTCCGGATCACCCTGTACGTTTGTTCCCTTCACTTTCAAGGGTGGGCCAACCATCACAGAAACACAGATAACGTATACGTTCATGTCTGAACCCCCACCCCTCTACAGCAAAAGTTAATCGTTCATTCGTGAGTCATACACCGCCCTTACCTCAAACCAGACAACTAATTTGTTAACATGACCATTTGATATCTGTTCCAAAGGAGGTGAGCTTCACAATCCACCGTTTACATTATCTCCCCATTGTTAACTTGCCTAATCGTGACCGTTAATACAACTTAATTTACCAATCCATAGCTCATTAATCTGTTTAGTCCTCCAAGCGTGTTTTCCGAGAACTAATGACCGAAAATATGTACGTTGAGAAATTTGGTAATTTCGAGGGAAGTTATGGTGCCACATTTTCGCTCCATATGTCATTCCTTGCAGATCAAGTGCTGACAGCTGTGTGTGTTTAGACTATTATCCTGTAGAGGGCAGCTGTGGCGAATAACCATCGGCTTGCCAGAATCATTAGATCTCCTTACCTACGCAGGTCAAAGCATGTGTAGACGTGGGTTTTCGTGACGTGGTAATGGTTGTGGGTGGGAAAACTTCCCTACGCTGTGGAGGGGTGGGAGAGAAAGAGTTATTCTTACCTTTACGAGGTTTCTAGATAAGTGTCTGCTACATAAACTCCGGTCAGAATATCTGCTCTCCAGAAACTAAAAGATTATATTCGAGCTGGCGATGGCTTTTAAGTTTTAGAAAGTAATAAACTTTTTAAGACTCGATAAGGAGGACTTTATCAGAGAGACGTAGGAGTAAATAAATAGGTTTATTCGAATTTACTTAGTTACATAATGTTCCAAGGTTCATAAGGTTAGATGATGTTATTAGGCCTAACTGCGTTAGGCTTAACTCGCCATAAAAATACTGAATTTTGTAGTTATTATTTGCATTTGAGAAAACAATGTATGGCGCCCCTAGTGACAAGACTACGCACCTATGAATAGTTAAGCTTTCAATGATATCTGCACGATAAACAAATTTGTGAATGTACGTATCTGGTATTTCGATAAAAAAAAGTTAATGGGACAGCAAGTCTCTCTTTCTCTCTCTCCTCATTTATTTTAAAAATAGTAATTGCTTTCTAATATACTCACGAAGTATCAAATGATTATTATTATTTTAAAGATGTATCTGTAACGCCCCATTAAAATAAAAAAGAATAAAATAAAAATACACATTTTGAACTTCACGCCAAAGCAATATTTATATCGACAAAAACTTCCTGTCCCTGAATTCCGATTAGTTAAAAAAAAAAAAACAATGGATTATTGATGTTCGTCTTACAAACAAACATTGCAGCCTCTGCAATCTAAACCACTGGCCTAACTCAAATAAGAAGGGTATAACAAGGTTTTGTAAAAGATAGTGTCGTTGATAAGGGCGATGCAGAAGGGGGGTGAAGAAGGGTGAGGTAAGAGGGTACACGCCGAGCGGGATATTAAAAAGCAGCCTATGAAAGAGAGAGAGAGAGAGAGAGAGAGAGAAAGAGAAGGAGGCTCATTCTTCTAGATACCTCGCGAAGTACAGATTTCAATAGATTTTGATCAACAGTGTTATCTACGGCCCACAAGTGAGGAGGGCTTGCTGTCATGCAGAAAAGATAGGGAGCAAATGATGGACTGATGTAACCTTGAGCAGCCGATAGTTTGGGGCCAGGCCCTTGTCGCCCAAGCTATATATTTACATAATCACACATAATAAGCAGTGTTTAACAGTAATTACATAGTGCCATGAGTCCATCACTTGGCCAACAAGGATGTTGCTGGACGGGCTAGGCATAGCAAACAGGAAGACAAATTTATTACAAAGTTAACGCTTAGAGCGGGACTCAAACATGTTATTGTGCTGGGTAAACAAACTCTTGGTCATGCACAAACCTCATCTAGCTAAGTGTCAAGAGAGGAACGAGCACTTCTCAGCTTGGCTGACGAAGGGGAGTAATGATACAGCATTTTTTTCATCCCCACCGCGGCTCCTAACTGTCTACCCGGTCATTAACGAAATAAGGCTCCCCTAAGTGGAAGTATGGGATTGACGGTAGGCTGTGAAACTGAGAAGAAAAAGATACAGCTTCTATACTAACGGCAACTTTCTCTAAAAAAAAAAATTATGGAGGTTAGTTTTGCTCCAGTGACTGGTTTTTGGCATTTTAACACAAACAAGTATGATTTTTTCCTTTTTTTATTTTGCTATTTTGACATAATTAGGTCAAAACAAAGAGATCTTCGTTGTGCGCTTTGTGGTGGTACTTTATCTACAGAACTTCCCTCTGATTGCAGTCTTAAATTTCTTTGACAACGAAATATGCAAATGTTTTGGTCTATAAAAGTTATCAGAAATTTTAATGTCGCATCTGGATTATGTCCACTGGTTGCACTGCAAGGGACTATAAAGGATGGGTCTGACATCGACGATCTGGAAAATTCTGTGTATTTCTGGGTTTTTTTTAATGAGAACCCTCAAGCACGAGGGGTATTACAACCTACCTTGCGGGAGATGAAGGTTGAGAAGATGAAAGGAGATACTTGTTGACATTATACTTGAATTTCTGTAGATTGTAATCTTCAGGAAATACGGGTGAAGGGAGGTTGGTCCACAAAACGGAAGTTGAAGGTATAAATGAGAAAGAATAAAAGTTCTGTGAGTTTGACGCTAGGCAGTAAAAGGATGCTTACTAGTTTCGGCACGTGTTAGGACTGATTTGAAAGAAAGAGGAGGAATTATAGAATCTAATTCAGAAGAACAGTGCCCGTGGAAGTATCTATAGAAAAGTGGAGAGACTTTGTTAGAGATGGATAATTAATTAACCTAACTGCCCTCCTTTGAGAAAGATTTGTGGTGCACCGCCCCAAATGTGGGAACAATATTCCATGGTAGGGTGGATTTGCAATTTGAACAGAGTGAACAGTTGTTTGGAAGAAAATTAAAGCCGACAACGAAAGAGAAAACCCTATTTTTTGATGTGCTTATGTCAAGAGAGATTGGAAGTCACGGTAATCCCTATTAGAGATATATGATCTTCTCTGGATATCTGAGAGTCTCATCGAAGATAAGCACAGGAGCCGAAGAATCCTTTTTTGTGAGAGGAGTGAGTTTCAGAAGGATTTAAATCAACTAAATTATCTTTTCTCCACTGGAGATCTGTATTTAAGGAATTGGCAGTGGATATTCGAGAAGTTGAAGCTGATTGAGCAGGGCAAGATTTCTTAAATTGGAAGGTGGAATGCAATGTAGTATCATCAGCAAAACTATAGATAGGATTTCCGGTCAATGGAAGAAGATCATTAATACACAAGAGGAAACGAATGGGAGAAAGAACTGCACCTTGGTGAACACAAGCATTAGTAGACAAGTTAGAAGACAGTGGGCAATCTATCATCATCAGCAGTGAGCGGTCAGAGAGAAAACGGGATACCCAATTACATTAAATATTTGCCAAACCATAAGATGGAAGCTTCTTCATTTCTTCTGCATTGTAATAATTTTATGGAACCGGGCTTTACACCTGGAAACAGGACAACGTTCTGTGTCAAAAAGCAAGGGTTCTGAACCAATGAATTAGAGAAAATAACATCGGAATGTTGCAGTGGCCAGTACAGATCGCTGATTGCAACCCAGATTAACATGTCAGGGAGGAAATGAACGCCGATTGAGAACAAGGTCAAGACGCCCTCTTACACTTCATATCCGATATTAATAGACATCAGAGCAAATCATTGGGGCCAAAGCAGGTAAACTTATTATTAATTTCTTTTTTAAAAAGAATACATTTTGTTCATACAAATATCCCATAAATTGTGGTAAGACAGTATATATATTCGATAAGTTAGAAAACTTTATATTTTACTCTATTCTTTTTATTTATTATTAAAGTTCTGCGTTTGATCCCGTTATTTGCTAATACCTCGTGGCCTTAGATGCCTATTTCACCTGTTTTTGAGCCAGAATTGATAACAACCTCATAATTCACATCGTGCCCAATGAACTGGTTGATCCACTGATGTTAAGTTCCATCACTTATCATTATTAAGTATTAATTATTGTATTATTACGTGTAAATCATCTGAAATTGAATTTCCTCATTCGAATCCATTATTATACTGAATATAGAGCGGAATTGGTTGAAGCTACATATTCTAGAGGTTCCCCAATCTGCATTCACCTAAGTGGGCCACATATGAGGATGTAAGGATGGGGGGATAGGTACATTCCATCGAGGCTGCAAACTAGGTGGAGAAAGTCAAATTCCTGGACAAAGTAAAAAATTTTTAAGGACTATGATTGATGACCTCAGTAAGTACTGTAGTGATGGGAGGTGGTCCCCAGCAACACTTATTTACGGAAGAGCGTCCAAAAGATTGGCGATGTGAATATACGAAGCTCGAAATCAAAATATTAGTTTGATTAATGAATTTAGTGTGACTGAACGTGGTGGGTTTGGTGAGAGAGATAGTGGGGCGATTACCTACTTGGGGTGGATTAGGTGAAGTTTGTGGTAGAATATATGCCAGGTAGATGGCATCTGACTGGTTTTCTTTTCACTCAGATGCCTTGAAGCCCACTGTAATTATCAGTTTCATCAGGAAAGGTGTGGATATAGTGAGTTCCCCGAAGAATTATCAAGATATTACGGCCAATTTTAATTAAGTGTGATAGGCCTTCCCAATTTAAAAAAAGAACAGCGGGCACATTTAACCTTCAGGACAGCTATTTTTATTATAAAGTTCGCTGAACACAAACAACAGCGCCCTCTTTATTTATTTATTTCATAATTAGCGAAAAGAAAAAATGGCCTCTAATTTTTCGATTATGCAGTGTATATATTTGCTTCGACGAGGAATACCACAACTTTCTGAAAGTGATAAAGCCCAAGAAACCTATTGGGAAAAAGAAATCCAAAGAAGGAAAAATTAGTCAAGAAACACTTGTTATGATGAACCGAAGACGACAAATGAAGAGCAAGATAAACACTGACCAGGAAAAAATTGAGTATACCGAGTTATGCAAAGCTATTAGAAAGAGAATCTGAGAGGACATAAGAAGATTTAACACAAGAAAAATAGAAGAAGCATTAAGGGAAAACAAAGGATTTAAATCAGCAGCCATGAGCAGTAATACAGAAATACAAATGATACTGAAACTGAAGAACAGCGATGGTGTACTTATAAACAGCAGAGAAGGCATAATTCAAATAGCTGAAGACTACTATAGAGAATTATACAAAGAGCGAAGGAATGATGCCAGCAGTGGGGAAGATGGATTGCAAAGTAGCAACACATACGACATACCCGATATTCTTCCTGATGAGGTAGAACATGAATTGAAGAAAATGAAGAATCAGAAAGCCCCGGGGGAAGATGAAGTTACTGTAGAGTTGTGAAAATTGGGAGGAAGAGACATAACACAAAAACTGGCACGACTCTTCACAAAATGGATTAGAAAAGGTGTGACGCCTAAGCAGTGGAATAATGCAATCATAGTTTTGCTGCATAAGAAAGGAGATAAATCAGAAATTGGAAATTATAGACCAATTAGCTTGTTATCCCACATCTACAAGTTGTTCACAAGGGTCATTACTAACAGATTAGAAAGAATACTTGATGAGAATCAACCGAAAGAGCAAGCTGGCTTTAGGACAGGATTCTCAACTATGGATCACCTTCACGTAATATCACAGCTAATGGAGAAAGCAAATGAATATAAAACACCATTATGCCTGGCATTTGTGGATTATGAAAAGGTATTTGACTCCATACAGCATAAGGCAATGTTTCGGGCACTGGAAAGACAAGGCATAGATACTCCATATATTATGATTTTGAAGAAAATATATGAGAGTGCTACCTCCTTTATTAGACTAGACAAAGACAGTAGCAAATTTAAAATCGAGAAAGGAGTTCGACAAGGAGACACAATATCTCCGAAGCTGTTTACTGCTGCCCTTGAGGAAGCTTTCAGAAGGCCTTGAATGGGTTGAGCACGCTGAATTCTGATGGGATCCTTCCACTTGTTCAGATTACGAACCTAAGGAGGCATAAATTCAAATTAAGAAAAGACAGATGTAGAATAGATGTGCGGAAATTTGCCTTTAGCAGCGGGTGGTTAATTGCTGGAACAAACTTCCATCTGTCGTTGTGGAAGTTGATAGGTTGAATAAATTTAAGGAGGAACTGGACAGGCATTTGGAGGGAATGGTGTGATTTTTTTTTTTTTTTTTTTTTTGGCTGATGCTGCATAAGCTCATACACTTGCTTTCTTGCATCACATGCCACTGCTACTACTACTACTATTAGACTGGTCGCAGAAAGGAGTCAATGTGAACGGAGAGTACCTAAACCATTTACGATTTGCAGATGACATTGTGGTCATAAGCCACGATCCCAAAGAATTAGAGGAAAATCTTAATCAGTTATGCACAGCTAGTAAGGATTTTGGACTAAAGATGAATATGGCTAAAACAAAAGTAATGATGAACAAGTATGCCACAGAAAGGGATATAATGATTGAAGGAGCAGTAATTGAAAAGGTGGAGTCATATACTTATCTGGGACAAGTTATTAGCTGTAATAATGATAAATGGCTGGAAGTCAAGAGAAGAATAAATTTTGGATGGACAGCATTCAGGAAATATAGTCACATACTGAAGAGCAATATCCCAGTTTGTCTGAAACGTAAAAAAATGAACCAATGTATACTCCCCACCATGACTTATGGAAGTGAAACTTGGGCACTCACCAGAAGAATGGAAGAGAAGCTAAGAACTACACAGCAAAGAATGTAACGAATTATATTGGAAATCAGACTGTTAGATAAGAAGAGAAACACATGGATTAGACAGAAAACTCAAGTAAAGGATATTCTTATCAAAACTAAAGAACTAAAATGGTCTTGGGCAGGATACATAGCTCGAAGACATGATGACAGATGGACTAAGAGAATAACAGAATGGTACCCAAGAGGAGCTAGAAGAAAACCTGGAAGACAATGACAGAGATGGATAGATGAAATTCATGAGTTTTTGGGTAGTAAATGGATGGCCAGTGCTCAAAACAGAAGGAACTGGAAAGTTGCTGGAGTGGATTGAAAATGGCTGATGATGATGATGATAATGATATTTGCTTCTAAACAGTTCTGTAAGCTCTTTAAACAACAAAAAAAAGAGGTTTTTAAATGAAGTCATATTTTACAACAAAAAACATTAAGAAAACAAATGTTTGTCAACTAAATTTAATTACATTAAAGAACTTAAATCTCTTTTTATAAAATTTGCGATGTTATTTTTAAATAGTCAATTTATTCTCTGTAAATCCACTATTTGTAGCTTCAGATCCAGTGATTAATAACGTTAATTGACAGCTCCAGTGATTAATGACGCATGCGCAACGTTGCATCTTATCATTCAAAGTAATGTCGAATTGGTCCGCTAGTTGGCACTGCTGTTGTGATTATAATAAAATAGAATAAAAACCAAAGACGAAACACTTATTAAGTATTCAAACAAACAAAATAAGATAAATAAATATTAAAACGATCTAGTTAACATACACAGGTACTCTGTCTAAAGAAATATATAAACAAAAATGTTTTATTTTGTTCCTTTGAAAATTTTTTGAATTTTCCTGCTTTTTGTTACTACTGTATTTCATTATTCAGTCACAACAGCAGCGCCAACTAACGGACAAACTCGACAACGTTGTAATAGATGAATAGAATTATGGAATTATGACAGAAAAAAATAATATCACAAATTTTATTTTAAAAAATTTGATTATTTAATTAAATTAAATTTATTGGATAAATATTTATTTTCTTGATTTTTGTTATAAAATGCAACTTTATTTAGACACCATTTATTTTTATTAATATGATATGATTAGAAGTGGACTGAGATATTTAAAAAATTTTGGTGTTAGTTTTTTGTTCGTAATTTGCATTCGGTGGTAATAATAAGATAAAATACAATAAACAACAAAAAAAAACTTAATAAAATAAGTATTTGAAGTAATCATTATTAAAAGAATAAAAGTAAATTGATAATAATTAATTAATGAGTATTAATCATTTATTGAAATATTCTGCGTTTAGAAAACACTGACTTTAGTAATTGTTTAATGCAGGGCCCAACAAATTGAACACCCTACCAAAATCATACAAATATACACGAATTATGAGTATACAAAGACGTAATCCGTCACAACATATGATTGGGGTTAATGATACATGAAAACTGCCTACAAAATGCACCATTCTATTCTAGAATACATATTATTTTGATAGGGACTGTACACATCGTCATTTCATAGTACTTAAGAGTGCAAATTACACGTATGTTCAGAGATTTATTCCCCCACACTCGGACAGACAGAGAATACAGGGGAAAGCGTGTGTGGGGGATATCTTCTCCACCTCCCCGTTTCAAAATCCTACTTAGTGCTGTATGTGCTTGCCAAGAGAAAGAGTAATACATCATCAGTATCTGTCTACAGTCATTTATTTCATCTCTGTGACCGCCTATGCAATATCCGAGTACAGGGGAGCTGCAGGGCAATCTTTGCCCTCATTTCTATTCAACACACGTTCAAGAACAATGATTGCATTGTGTGGTACCATTCTTGCAATAGGCCAATAATGTTCATCCATCCTGTCTGGGAGCGAGTTAATAGTATTCCCTCATCGTACCTGCCTGCCTCTTCAGATGACTGATTTCTTATTAATAGTTGCCTCTTAATCATCTCTTACCGAACATTTCAGACTTCTAATAGACTCCACCGAAGTATCTTCTCTAAAATGGCCAATTTACAGTACGTACATTGCCAATTAAGTAAATAAACATTAATATATTGATGAGGTATTTTTCATTTGACAATCATGCTCTTCTTATCAACTTACCTGTAAAAGAAAGTACAATTCAGAATATTTTCTTACAAAGTCAACAAAAACCTTTGTTGTTCTTGGTATTGAGATCGATTACACTAATAAAGAACACTTGAAAAATTAAGGATTTATTTCTGGTTATTTCTTCAGCTACTAATTAAGACACTTATTGAGAATAGCCAGTATTAATAAATTAAAATAATCTTACTGTACAATCTTTGATAATCTTACTTATATATCGTAAGATGAACATTATTTAATGTTTTTATTTTAAAAAAAGCTTTAATTCTTTAAGTTAATTAAGATTACACCAAACAATTATTAAATGTAAATTTAATTAAACACCTTTCTTTTTTATTATATATGTATAATTGATTAAAGGATATCTTCTTGAGGTTTTATTTATCTATGGAAAGGAAACCACTGTTAGATATACGTTAATGATTGGTCTTATTCTTTTTGATGATAGTGTATTCCTAATCTTTGTCACGAGATATCCTCTTCACATCACATAAGAGACAAAAACATGTAATCGTGAAATGTTGGTAAAGTTTTCTGGACGAAAAACCCGAGTTTCGGGGATGAAAAACCATTCTACCCTCTCCTGAGACTGACTAACTCAGCCACATTGTAAAAAATGGATACCTTTATTCAATATCTTGTAGGGCCACCTTTTTTCTCTAATTGCAGCCCGTACACGTCATGGCATGGATTCCACTCGGCGTCTGAGGAATTCTAGCAATAGATTTGATCACTCTTCCATCAGGATATCTGTCACCATTGTAGTCAGTAGAGAATTGCAAAACCTAACTGCCCTTTCCAATATATCCCAGACATTCTCAACTGAATTCAGGAATGCAGAATTATGCGGTCAGAAGAGATGTTAGAAATCTTGGGAGTGTTCCTCGAACCATTCATGCGGTGGATAGTTGTATTGTCATCTTGAAAGACTCTATCGCAGTCTGGATGAAAATTAAAAACAGTAGGATAAGGTTAATTCGATACAACAGAAAGATATTCAATGAAGATAATACGAGTCTTGGCATTGGTGGAACCGGTCCAGTGTAATCTTTCGATTTTTCATAGATGAAGCGACTTTTGTATGGGCACCTGACTACCAAACCACAGATTCTTCAACCTCCATTCGTATAGTTAGTATTCGTATAGTTAGTTGGAAATGGGTCATTCTTTGCCCAAACTCCAATAATAACACCTTTCTGAAAATCGGATAAATCACTTGTCTGACATATAACCGAATGGACTAAGAAGCCTCAATGAATCAGAGAAACAGACCTTGAGGAAGCGCGCAATTTGCGAACATAATAAAATATATTAGGCTTGAGTTGCTTTCGCATTATAATGACTCGTACTAAGCCTAATCCCAATGACCGCAGCATATATTTTTTATTTATTTATTATTTTTTTTGTGTGTGTGTGTGTCTTGGGATCCCATCTGAGGATACGTTATAAAGAACCATGGAATATTCCAACGTCCACTACAAAACTTCATTTGCACCCCTTAGTGGAACAGCATCTCTTTAATTACACGTATAACGTCCTCTGTCGCCCCGGCTGTCATTTGCCCTTCAAGTTACATGTCAATTTCAGGCGAAGCATCACCACCACCAAAAAAGGGGACGTCAAGACAGGTAAGGGGAAAGCCGGGATGTTGAGATACTCCCGATAAAGGGGGGTGGGGGGAATAGGGAACCACAGGTTAAAGCCGAGTGGGCGGAAGTGAACAGGAAAAAATTTTTCGAGGGAAGGGGCAGAAAAAGAAGGGGGGTCGACGCTTGACACCTTGACGACACACGCCGTGTGCGAAGCAATACCTCTCCCGCTAAGAAACTCGCTAAATGGCATTCCTCGTGCCACCAACATAGCCATTTCAGGATCGGAGCCCATCATTAGATCCATGAGAGTCGGGAGCAGGGCGCCTCACTCCTTTTATTCCCGAGAATGCACCGTCAGCATCCCCTCGTAATGATAAACATTACGTGGGGCATCTCGTCCGGGCCCTTGTTGGGTTTCGCATGCACACACTTCAGACAGATTTAAAATAATCACACGTGTGGGAAAGCTAACAGTATTGGCGAATTTAATGATCCGCTGCTCCTATCAGCGGGCATACTTAGGACCGGGCTAAGCGGCTATTACGCCCGCTTTATCGTAGCCACTTCGCACGTCGGACGGCCGGAATATGACAACATTAGAAAGAAGTAAGCGGTCGGACCGCGAAATCCACACATGTAAGCGGGAGACTAAAATACAAGGCTCGAAAAATGCACGTGACAGAGGGAAGAGATTGTATAACACTCGCTCGTGTGGTTAACCGGGGCATGACATGTGAGAAAGGGTGAACTATGTGACGTCACACGATCAGCCGCTTAGAAAACAAGAAACATATTCGCGCACACACAAACAGAAAGAGAGAATGAAAAAGGAAAGTTCTGCAACGTTTCTTTTTCTCATTCTAATGTCTCCAGACGTTTATTTTGTTTTGTCAGTCTCTCTCTCTCTCTGTCTCTAGTTCTGTCTGTCTGCAAGAATTTCTCTCATTCTATCTCTATCTGTCTGTTCCCATCTTTCTTTCTTTCTTTCGCTCATAAATCTTTTTCTCTCTCTTTATCACATTCATTTCTCTCTCTCTCTGCATCTCTGTGCTTTTCTCATCCTTTCTTTTTTCTCCCCAAGTGTCCTCTGCTTTTTTTTTTTGCCGTGCTTAATAACTGTCCAAACTTCGCTTCCCACACACGTACGAGGGGGCTTCAAACAAGATTTGAATTCACCCAGAAGCAGTTGTGATAGAGAGAAGGTTGAAACTTTCAATAGAGTCACCAGAGAAAGGGACACAATTTTGACACTTCTCAATACACTTCTGCATGACAATTTTGACACTTCTCAATACACTTCTGCATGACAATTTTGTAGGAGTCCTTCAGGCAGCAGAAATCATCTCATCGTCAAGGGCAGGAAAGAGGAAAAAATCCGATCGTGCGAGGTCCGGGTAATAAAGAGGATTGGCAATATTTCAAACCCACATTCGTGGGCCCAGCTCACTAGAGCATGCGAGAAATGCGCAGGGGCATTATCGTGGAGCAGGTGCACATTTGACAGCTTTCCCCCTCTTTTTTCTTTTATAGCTGCAAATAGCTTTATGAGGAGAAAGGAATAATTCTCGCCATCACACTACAGCCCTTTTTAAAGTATTCTGTTAGGATTACACTATGCTGATCCCAAAAAAACTGAGTATCACCTTGCCAGCACTTGGTTGCACCTTTCTCTTTTTGGGGGCTGGATTCTGCATGCTTCCGTCGTTGTAACTTTTGTTTAGTTTCACGATCATAGTGATGGATCCAGATTTCATCCATGGTGACTGCAAATTGTGCCCTTTCCTTCTTCTGGGAACTCATCTATCAGACACTTTACTCATATGCAACTGCTGATGGATGATGTTCTCCACAGATCAGGATTAATGCCTCAATTTTTGCAACGTTCTCTTCTATTGCAGCAGTTGCTGGACGTCCTGAGATTTCTTCATCATGCACTGAGGTTCTTCCACATTTGAATTGTTTATACGAATGTGCAACAATACTGTAACCTTGGCAGCCTTCTTCATAAACAACGACAATTTCTTCGTAGATGGGTTTTTCCCCTTGCAGAAAGAGGGACTAAATTGCCGATCTGTATTCCACTTTATCGATTGTGACACTTCACTTCATTCAGTTCTGCAAATAAAAAAAGGGTTCTTAGATCGAAACCAAACTTTGTGTGGTTGCTATAGGGATTTCAAAGTATCAAACATCTACTGGGCGAATCTTTCTTTCTTGAACTTCCCCCCGCCCCCACAAAGAGGTGGTTCATTCGGCACAAAATCCTGGTGATATCCCTAACGAAATTAAGTCCTTACCCACCAGTGAGACACCTCAATGGTAATATTCGGAAGATGTTCAAAAGAGTTCAAGGCTATTACTCAGCTATAGAAATAGATTTTCTTTACCTTATTCTTGCTTTCTTTCTCTTTGAACATTTTCTTCAGGAAGGTTTTTAAACCGGAGGAATTATCTGAGTACTTGTGATGCTTTCACTGGTGTCACTATCTGGAGAATTTTCACATTTTAAATTTTTTTAGGGACTCCTCTCTATTGATTCTCCATTAGCGAACTTTCTTTTCCTATCACAAACCTAAAGATGATCCTTTTTTTTACACGATAAAAAGTGATAGTAGCAAAATCTAGAAGAGACTAAAACATATTTTGTAAACATTTTACAAATTCTACATTAGGAAATTATAAAAATATTAAAACAACTGACAAAGATTTTCTCTACCAAAGTCTAAACGTTTGATTTTCGTGAAAATTTTTAGAAATATTTTTTTAGATGCGTAATCAATGCGATATTTGACACTAGGTGGCTGGTTATGCTGCCACCTAGTGCCATAATTAGAAATTACATGTACGCAGAATATTTCTTTTAAATATTAAAAAATAATAATAAATGTAAACGAACTCGTTTTCAGATACCACTCGAATGATATAAAAAAATCGAAAACAAATAAAAGGGAAAAAAATTAGAAATTTTAATACAAAAGGCTGCGAGGTTATTTAGTTCTTCTGTCTATCTGTCGAATCCTAATGACGCGGGTGAACACGTTTGCAAGAACGAAAGGGTGCTGGTACGAAGTATCACACTGGCAAATTATAGCCACGAGCGTTGTGCTGAGCCTTATCGGACCAACATCAAGATGTAAAGAGGAATGAAGGAAAAACAAAGTGAGCATCGTGGAACGCCCAGACATTTACCGTGTTGTTGTATCCACCTGTGGGCAAGGTAGGTGTGTGTGCGCGCGCTCTTTACGAAAGTCAGTGGTCTACTCTTGCACGAGCTAAGATGGCTTCGTGACTAATGACATCATCGACATATCAAGAAAGGCACTGGGAGGGCGCTCGCGTTTCAGGCAAGAAGTGCTCGCGGTCCGTGCACAAAATCACATTAACATACTTTGCATGGGATTCCGGAGTGGAGGGATGAGCAGAATCCACGCATGCGCAACACACACACACACACACACACACACACACACACACACACACACACACACACACACACACACACACAAAGAGAGAGAGGGGGGGGGATTAAAGGAAAATATATACGAAAAGACAGATTGGCGTAAACGAGAGAGGAGAAAAAGAGAGCAAGAAAAACGACAGCAAGAGGAGAAAAAAAAAAAAAACAGAGAGAGAAGGATCAAGAGAAAGCGAAAAGGGGAAAAGAGAGAAGAGCAGTAATAGATAAACTGAAGGAAACATAAGGAAAAGAGAGGAAAACGACATCGGTAAAATGAGGACAAAAGAGAATAACGGGGATTAATAATGGGAGACAAAAAGAAAAGAATAAAGAGAAAAAAGAAAGAAAAGGGAAGTTAGAATAGAGAACCAACCAGAAAAAGAAAGTGGGATTGAAAGAAAGTCTATACAGAGAGAGAGAGAGAGAGAGAGAGAGAGAACGAAAGAGAAAACGAATAGGAGAAAGAGAGAAATAAAAAGAGAGAGATAAAACGAAAGAAAGAAAGGGGAAGCAGAATAGAGAGCCAGAAAAAGAAAGTGGGATTGAAAGAAACAGACACAGAGAGAGAGAGAGAGAGAGAGAGAGAGAGAGAGAGAGAGAGAGAGAGAGAGAAACAGAAGAGATAGAAAATAGAGAGAGAAAACGAATAGAAGGAGAAAAAGAGAGAAAGAAAAAACGAAAGAGAGAAAAAAGAAAGGAGAAGCAAAATAGAGAGCCAGAAAAAGAAAATGGGATTGAAGAAACAGACACGGAGAGAGAGAGAGAGAAACAGACGAGATAGAAAATAGAGAGAGAGAATGAAAAAGAAAGCGAATAGAAGGAAAAAGAGAGAAAAAGAGAGAGAGAGAGAGAGAGAAAACAAAAGAGAGAGAATAAAAAGAGAAAAAGGGAGAGAGAAAAAACGACAGAGAGAAAGAAAGAAAGAAAGGGGAAGCAGAATAGAGAGTCAGAAAAGAAAGTGGGATTGAAAGAAACAGACAGAGAGAGAGAGAGAATGAGGAAAAGAGACAGAAAGATAAACAGAGGAGACAGAAAGAGATAGAGAAAATAGAAAGAGAAAAAGAGAAAGAAAAAAACAAAAAGAGAGAGAGAATAAAAAGAGAAAGAATTGAAAGAGAAAAAGGGAAAGAGGGAAAATAGAAGGAGAAAGCGAGAGAGAGAAAAAACGTAAGAGAATGAAAGAAAAGGGAAGTAAGAATAGAGAGTAGAGAGCCAGAAGAAGAAAAAGGTAAATAGAGAAAAGGATTAATACAAAAAAACACAGAGAGAATGAGGACAATAGACAGAACGATAAACAGAAGAGAGAGAGAGAGAGAGAGAGAGAGAGAGAGAGAGAGAGAGAGAGAGAGAGGGGGGGAAAATAGAAAGTAAAAAAGAGAGAGACCAGACGGGGAGCAAAAACTCAAGGGATAGCGAATAGAAGGAGAAAAAGAGAGATGAAAAAACAAAAGAGAGATAATAAAAAGAAAAAGAGAGAAAGAAAGGTAAAGATAGATAACGAGAGGGGGGGGAAAGAAAGAGAGGATGTGGCAGAAGAGGACATAGAGAGAGAGAGAGAGAGAGAGAGAGAGAGAGAGAAAGAGAGAGACATAAATGAGAAAACGAAATAGGAAGAGAAAACAGAAAGAGAAAAGAGAAACGGAAAGAGAAACAAAGTCAAATAGAGAGAGAATAAAGGAAAAAACTTAGAAAAAGACCAATTGGCGTAAGCAAAAGTGAAATAGAGAAAAAGAGTAAGAGGAAAAAAGAGAGCCAGAGAAAAAGGTGGGCAGAAAGATAAGGATCAAGATAAACAAAAGGGGGAGGGGAGAGAAAAACAACAGAGATACACAAAGTGGAGGAAGCATAAGAGAACTGGACAAAGAAAATAGTAGAAAACTAAAACAAAAGAGAGATAAAGGGTGAGTATCAAATAAAGAAAAAAAGGAAAGAATTAGAGAAGAGCAAAAAAAGGAAGAGAAAGAAAAGGGAATAAGAAAAATGAAATGGAATTAAACGAAACAGAAACACAGAAAAGGAAAGATGAGTATAAGACAAAAGAGGGAAAGGAGATTATGAGAGAAAGAGGGAGAGAGAGAGAAAGAAAAAAAGAGAGATGGAAGAGGGAAAGAAGAGGTAAACAGGAACAAAAGGAGAATGAAAAGGGGAGGTAAGAATAGAGAGCTAGAAAAATGAAAAAATGTGGAATTAAAGAAACAAATATAGAGAAAGGAAGAAGACAGAAAAGAGAGGGGAAACATGGATTTGGAGAGACAGAGAGAGAGAGAGAGATAGAAGAGGGATTAAGAAAGAGAGAGAGAGAGAGAGAGAGAGAGAGAGAGAGAGAGAGAGAGAGAGAGAGAGAGAGAGAGAACAGAGAAGGAAGAGGTAAATATAGAAAAGAGAGGAATGGACGAAGAGAAAGGAGAAAAAATGAACTCATGAAACTGCAAATAAAGAGGGACTGAGAGACGGGAGAGGGAACGCAAGATAGCGAAGAAGGAAGGGAAGGGGAAAGAGAGAGAGAGAGAGAGAGAGAGAGAGAGACGGTGAAAAATTTATAGATAAAAGGAGACAGTAAGTATCTCCCTACAGCATTGACCAGTTGCCTAAGGAAGGTCTTGGAAAGAGTGGTGAATGCTCGGTCTCTGTGGTATTTTGGAATCAAATCAGGTCTTTTCTATTTCGTAGAGTGGTTTGTGACCGGGAACATCACATCAGACCACTTAACTATGCTGCAAATAGGCGCTCGTGATGCTTTTGTAAAATCAGATTAATTGGTAACCGTATTTTTTGACATCGGAAAAGCAAACGACAAATTTTGAGTTTTAAAAGACCCGCGTAAACCAGAACTGAGCAGACATCATCCCCCCCCCTCTTCATAAAAAAAAAAATTATGGAATCGAGCATTCCAAGTACGGGTACAGTCTTCTTTCTCTCAGTTCGTTTAACCAAGAAGGCGTACCACAGGGCTCTGTGTTGAGCGCAACACTCTTTGCTATCAAGATTAATTCTACAGCAGCCCAATGCTCTTTCTGCTGACGACTTCAGAATCGTCTCCCAAATTGTAGAGAGATAACTCCAACTACCCTAGTAAACGATCATTGGACATCCTATTTACGTTTTCACCCCAGAAATCTCCACCCGACCTTGAATTTATATCAACTGGAAGTGCTATTCCAGTTAAATCAGAAGCAAAGTTTCCAGGGGTTGATAAGAAACTGGCCTTTCTTGAGCATATCCGCGTATACGGACAAACTGCAGGAAAGAAATCATCCTTCGAGTTCCATCTTAGATCTTAGGGTGCTGACAGATGTTCTCTCTTTTTCGATAAAAACCGGGAATTAGTCTGGTCCAACTTTACTGTGGTGCTCAAGTACATGCTCCGCTATACAGGATTCCATCGATGGCTAGATCCAGTCTATCAACGGTAGTTGAGTTATAGTCGGTCTCAAGCATGGACAGCAAGGTTTACCTGCCCATCCACCTCGGCTTTTTATCTCCAGAAAAACAACAAACTGACCAGAGAACACATGCAATTTATTGACATAACACACAAGAGCAGATATGATAATTGGCATCACCTTTAACTCCAAATCCATTCATCCAAATAGTTCCACTCAATATGTTGTTGTTATTGGGTTTTAGGAGCATCGACGACTACGGCCATCTTGCTCCATGTATATTTTCTGTAAATTGCGTGTGTTCTGAGGTCGATTTTACGTTTTTTCTGGACGAAAAACGCGAGCGTTTGGTAGAAAAAACCATGCTACCCTCGCCTGAGACCCACTAACTCAGCCACGTTGTGAAAAAAACGATAAAAATTCAGCTCGTCATCGACAGGATTCGAACTCAGATCTTTTCCACACGGTGCTGGATGGACGGCGATCCTACCAACTGTGCCACCCACAAGGGCTTCCATTCAACAGATGTATAGAATGGTCAACCCCGACCATCATTTGTATAGCTGAGAACTGGAGGTTCAGGAACTCAGTCCATTCTCAATAAAGCCCTTCACTGTTTATAAATCCAACACAGTACCATCCATTGTGTTAGGAGCTTAAAAGGATCCTTAAATGGTTATTGTGGAATGTACACATGACCAAAAGCATTGATTCCTTTCAGTGTACATTTCTCTTCTTTTAACTTTCAAAATGCTGTGATTTTTTTTATGCGTCAAAGCAACTTAGGTAATGAGGCATCGGTATATTCTTTCTGAAAAATATATGCATTCTATAATAGAGTTGACTGTTTTTCTGGATGAAAAACAAACTCCAGTTTCCTTGGAATACCAATGAACTCAGCCAATGATTCAAATCAGCCCATACAAATTCTTTGACGAGATTCGAATCCAAGTTTATCCCCACGATGTGGAAGGATAGCCATTGTAACCTTAGAGCTAACTTTATTAACCCTCTGGCATATTGGACATGATGGGAACACTGCATGAGTTGTATTATTTCAGAAAATAAAGATATTAATTAATAATACGACCTACTTATTGGGGGTCTTCCCAGAAGGAGACGGAAGTGATCCACTTTTATTGTTTACGCTGATACCGAAGTGGAAATGTTCACAAAATACCGCGAGCCATACTCCAATCATAATTTCTTCTTCGGTATTAAGTCACAGAATTCAGTATTGCGAACTAATTTAGCATCAGCCAAAAAAAAAAAAAAAAAGAACCAATCACAATCTAAAAAGTAACAATAGAATACCGCTTTGAACATTGCCAGATTCGTTGTTGTTGTTGTTGTTGTTGTTGTTGTTGTTGTTGTTGTTGTTGTTGTTGTTGTTGTTGTTGTTGGCTTTTTAGGCGCATCAGCGACCAAGAGCATATTGCGCCTACTATAAAATCTCTGTTAATTGCGAGTGTTGTCTGCTCGATTTGTTGTTTTACTGGACGAAAACCCCGAGTTTCGGGAGGAGAAATCTGCCTCACAATCCTGAGGCCGACTAACTCAGCCAAGTTGCGAAAAGGTCCATAAAAATTGCTTGCCTTATTGACGGGATTCGAACTCAGGTCTCTTCCACCCGGTGTGGGGAGGACAAAAAAATTATTATATTAATGTCACCCGTAATTCAATACATATACCCATGTATGTATTTTGTCAGTAAATTGAGTGTGGTCTGTGGTCGATTTGCCTGTTTTGCTGGACGAAAAATCCCAGTTTCTGGGAGGTGGAAACCTTGATATCTACCCCTAAAACCGAATAACTCAGCCACGTAGTGAAAAAAGTGTGGGGGGGACAGTAATTATACCAACTGTCATACTTATGAGGACTTCCTATAAGGACCTTAAACGCCCCTGTCATCCTTGAATATTTCGCCTCCAGGCCCTGTAGTCCCCATCTTCTAAGAGGCACTTAGATGCCTTAGCTTACCACAACGCTTAGCACTCCCAACAAAACTAGTTGCCCTCCTATGGATCCTCTCGAAAAGTCATACGACGTCCTCTAGACTTGAATACAACATTCTAAAGCTAATCACTTTAATAAAAAAGAATAATAACATCTTTCTCCCTGCTGGAAACGTTCCTACTAATTACTGACAGTTCACTCTGGGTCTTCTTGGACTCTGCTTACACTGTAAGGAAACCTTCATATTTACTTTTATAACATCCCCTAAATCTCTTTCATCCTTAACCATCTTCAATTCTGTATCTTTAGTCTCTAAACTACCTTAGGATTTATTTCTCCAAATGCAAAAACTTACATTTTGTAGAATTAAACTTCGTTGTCATCTCTCAAACCATGTGTGTGTGTAATCCACCTAAGTCGTTCAGAAACAGCACAGCCTTGTCCTTATCGAACAATCCTACCTACTTTTAAATCATTAGCAAAGTTTGTCAGCTTTCTTTGTATACCGGCAACAATATTATTGAGGAAAATCAAAGAGCGAACTCCAACGCTGCTCCTGAGGACTTCCCCACCAACTCGACAGTAACATCATTCCAGTGATCCAACCCTCCTGCACCTCTGCTCAATGAAGTGCGACCTACGTATCGCAATTGGGAATTATCTCGACTTCTCCAGAGATAAACTGTGCAATCCTGTGCCCAGAACGAGACCTTGTTCGGTTCCCATCATAGCTTCGAAAATAATTGTAAAGTATTAAAGACTGATGTACTATAGTACTGGACCCTGGCAAAATAATAAGTCTCCTCGCTGTTTCACCACATCATTAAAGGAATTTTTTAATATTTCCAACTTGTAGTTTATAAAGCCCCGTTAGGGACATTAAAAGAGTACACATTGCCAACTCAGTCCCTCCCCTAGGAATGGGTGACACATTTGCACTTCTCCAATCTAAAGGAATCACCCCAGAGTCTAGTGACGACCTCAGTAGTATACCTAATAGTATGATGCACTCCCTTTCTGCGTTCTTTAATATAACTGGCTGCACCTCATCTACCCATGCAGCAGTAATCGTTTTCAGTTTCAATAGTTTTACTGATATGTGCTTCTCAGAGATCTTTACATCAATGAAGCTAGTGGAGTTGAATTTTTATATCACTAACCTAACCACAATCTGACTCATTTTCTCTATATCCAGCCCTCCTAAATTCAAATGTGTTTTCAATTGTAAAAATGGACGCAAAAACGTTCAACTGATCTGCTGGATTGTCTATGATATCACCATTTCGGCCCTCGATGAGACCTAAACGATTAATCGCCTTGTTTTTTGGATTAACATACGAGAAAAAGTCCTTTTCACCATCCATAGCTCTTTTTTCCAGTGATTTCTCGTACTCAGCTTGTAATTATTATTAATTAACTATCTCACGATCCCTTCTTAATTTGTCTAAGCTCTCTCAATTCTCTTGTCATCCCTTTTGGTGTCCTCCTTAGGTGACATTTTACCCTTAAAACAAATAACTTCTTGGTTTCTAGGGAAATTGGTTTAAATATACCCCATAGAGCATTCGTATCCAGCGATCTGAATTGACAGCCCTAGTAGACAGAGCCTAATAACATCCTCAACCCTCATTCCTACGTTCAAACTGAAACCTTCTCGCTTGCCTTTGACCACTAAAATTAACTTGAACACTACTCACAATAAAACATCGTGGTTGTTAACTACCATCGGTTTCTTCATTATCAAATCTTTAAAAGCACTTGAATCCTTAGTGAGGATCAAGTCAAGGAAATTTATTCCTCTTGTACTTTCTCTAAATTGTTAAATACAAGCTTCATAAGTAACAGTCGTCCAGTTAGTTCAAAACAACTGGTTCCACCAGGTGTATGGCTTAACCACGGATTTTCTCAACACTTTGGTTGGAAGTACTCTCCTTCTACATCATATAGGAAAGATCTGAATTCTAATCTCTCAAGACAGGAAGGATTAGATTAGCTTTTCTCTCACTGTGGCTCAATTAATCTCAATGAGGTTTTCAGGCTTTTCATCCAGCAAAAAAATGTTGTTTTGTAGAGTTTTAGGAGCATCAGCGACCAAAGCTATATTGTTCCTTATATACTGTCTGCAAATCAAATTGGGTGTGTTCTGGTCGATTTTCTGTTTTCTAGACGAAAAACTGGAGGGTAGCATGGTTTTTTCTCCCGAAAAAGATAAATTTTCCAGATACCTGGTTATTATCAATAACCAGATAATAATTTCGGGTTGCTTGATGGTCATGGGAGTAGATAAATAGGGCAAGTGATATCAAATACAGGATAATCGAAGACCAAGGAAGGTGATAAGTGGTGATTAATAGAATAAAGGCAAATTGATCTAGCGATAACTGATAAACTTGATAGTCAACCTTTTCATTGTGGTATCGATAGCAAACACACAACTGAAGATCAACACCTTCAACTACCTACAATTACTTGACGATTTATTCTCCTTCTACAAATGACTTCTCTTGGCCATTTACGCAGTCTTTGAGTAGCTACAATCGTAAAGCCTTTTAAACAGACTCCATCTATCTATCTATCTATCTATCTATCAGATTTATGTTAGGTTTTGGATAGTGAAACAGCTGTTATTTCTCATCATGAAGAACGATATCCCTAATCAGACGTCTTTACACCACATTTAAAACGTTATTCAGTAAAAGGGGGGATGGGATTATTTGGGGGTTAGGAGGGAGAGACAGAAGAAAAGAAAACCACTCTGTGGAAATCGGAAAGCGAACTACGACGATCCTGCAATCGATAAAAGAGCCTCAGAAAGTTGAAAATTTTCTTTTCTGTCGAGGTCCACAGACACGCTCCCAACTTCAGGGAGTGAGAGTAAATGTATATCGATTCTCGATTTCCAGACGCTGTGTAGGGTGGAGCTAGTGCATGATGTAAGACAGCTGATCTATCGAAGACCCCGCTAGTTCATTCCTCACCGCTGACACTCTATCTGTGTACTGATCAAGCACGCCGAATCTGTTACGGTTCCCTCCATGACGTCATTCATACAATTAGTTGTGATTATAGATGATAAACCTTTGCTTCCCTAGGATACATTTTAGATGTCAATATTTGGTAAAGCGTTTACACGCACTAACCTTGAAAACATAATTAATAAGGGAGAAATCTTTCGTAGCAGACGATATTTGATAACAATTAGCCGTGATCACAGATTTTCATTGCTCAAAAACATGCAGCGCCCTCTACTCGAGGTTGGAACCGTTTAGAAAATGCTGGAACGAAATGCGGTTGTCTCTTTTTGGTGATGTTTGGCTTTTGTTCTCATTATAATCAGATATTCAAAAAGACAGGAGAGTGAATTGGTCAAAATCGAAAGATTAAAATGAGATATGAGAAATAAGAAATGTAATCATAAAGATATGTGGATAGCTTTATAGAAAAAGAAATATTCTCTTCATGGATCTCTTCTAGATTTCTTCGAGGTATTTCTCACTAAAATTACAGTTTTTCATCCCTTGGTAAGAGCCAGACCAACGCACAAGCATTCCCTGACAAGCTTAAATAATAAAAGACAACTTCTGTTTCTTCTTCTCTACCAACAGAGTTCAGCAATTTCTCCGCAGAACGTTTTGTCATCTACCTATCTCTTACCTAGATTCTTAAACCAGCGAACAGCATATTATCCATACCGATTATTTAAGCTCTACCAACTCAATACACACAACTACCATCTCCTGCTGAAACAAATCCGATCTAAACTGTTTCAGCTACAAGACGAACACCATAACAGTGGTATTCTGCTGGATCCCAGCTCATTGTGGAACACTCGGAAATGAAAATGCAGATCAGGTAGCAAAACAACCAATAAATTCAAATGTAACTGATATGAAGAATCCTGCGCAAGCCTACAAGACCATTATACGAAAAACAACTACTCCCAATGGAACAAGAACACAGCAACAACAAGCTTATAGAAATTAAGACCCAGCCATCTTTCTGGCCTCCACCACAAGGAACGTAAGAAAATAAAAAGTGGTTCTTGCAAGAGCACTCATTGGACACTCTCGTATAACTCATCTTTACTTTTTCAGAAACGAAGGCCCTCCACTCACTGCCATAAAGTTCTCTCAGCAAAACATATTTAACATTACTGCTCCTATTATCAGCAGGAAAGGCTAGACTCATTCCTATCTCACAGAAGTGTACAGGAACCTATAACAGTGAAGCACATCTGAGAAATTAAGCAGACCTAGATGAATTTTTCGCCTTTCTAAAGAAGATAAGGCTGTTCTCTCACTTCTAAAAACTTACAAACTTGAAACTATTATATTAATTTGAAGGGCACAATATGGCCGCTGTAGCCCTTGTGACTAACAACAACGACAAACGTAACTGTTTCAAGAAAATATCGCGAGCATTGAGCTATACTGCACTATCATAAGTCTATCAACACCACCCACCATCACTGACACACACCTTTTACGCAGTGGATCGAACTGATCCACTACATGACCAGCAGTGGGAAATTCTGAATTTGTATCCCTAACAAGATCCAAGCGAATCTGTCCTAGAATCGAGTAATTATTATAATCCATTAATTTAAACTCATTAATATATCATGAGTAGACTGAAAGAAGAGTTGGAATCATATAAAATAAGATCATAAAACATGGGGTCCTAAGCAAGAAATGACCGGGACACAAACTATATCATAACGAAGTTGCTATTGATATTAACATACAAAACTTCCTGTAGAACTGCAACAGATGATATTCATTCATCCACTGAGATGATATGATGCACAATTCTGTGGTGGGTGGGCGTTGTGTCTTTGATGTTCATTGATCATTAGAAACATGACTGAAATTGTAAAAAAGTACTGCTCTTGGAAAATTCAGTAACATCATCCATTCTCTTGCAAAGGTCCAACAGAATTTCAAATAGCACAGTTGTGTTAATACTCAAGAATATTGTTCTATCTTCAATATCCACTGTAGAGCTCTTGGAGCTAAATTTTTCAACTTTGCACCTTAATCCACAGCTACATATCTGAACAAAACCCGACCCGAGCAATACCAATGGGAGTGGTCAATCCATGAAAATCAACCTTCTCAAATGCTAAACTAAATATATATCGAAGTAAGGGTATCTTCGGTGGTTCTAACTCCTAAAAAAAAGTGACCTTACCGTCCATAACATTTCGTATCAGTGGAGCGATGGAACGTCTTTTATTTACAAGAAAGTTCAAAGTTCAAACGGCATTCATTTGTTTCGCACACCCACGTCTGACATATTACACAGTTACAATACCACGTCAGACACCGGCACCATCTTCAAAGCCCTCCTTATATACATTAGCGTGTATGAGACTGGTATGACAGCCACTTACTTGTAAGGAAAAGTCTCAGAGAAAGCAATTTGCAACGTCATCAATCATGTGGCAGGCTTGGACAAGGTAATCGAGAGGAGAGTCCTTGTGTTTGATTCTCTAGAAGGGAAGAAGCTACTGTAGTTCGGCGAGCAGTACGCCAGCCGTAAATGAGAGGTCAGCAAGGTCACAGGTAGGACAAACATTAACAGTGTCTGTGTGTGCTCGCTTGACAGATAGGTCGATAAATAAAGCTATACAAACGATGATAAGTAGTTGCTGATTCTGGTAATGCAATTATCTACTCTGGGATGGTCGGCGGCGGCTTTTTTTTAATTTTTTTTTTAATTATTTATCGTCTGGCATTTTCAAAACATGTTTGTACTGAGTACGTCTGATCTTCAAATGTATATTCTGTCATTACAAATAGAAAATGATAGATTATAGTCACACACACACACACTGCTTCGTATCTTCATGCTTGTAACCTGCCTGCCTTGCTATGAATGATCTCTGGAATGATCCAAGAATGATCTGACATTATTCAAAATAACAAATATAATGGCGCTTGGATTGTTCAAATAATAGCGCATTATTTTCGATATTTAAAATAATTTACATTGAACTTTCGGCGAAAATGTTTTATTATTTGGATTGTTCAAATAATGGCGCATTATTTGCGATATTTAAAATTATTTTCAACAAACTTTCAAATGCACAATCATGGTAATGTATTGCGCCATCTATTAACAATTACAGCAACTATTTGGTAAATTTGCGAATAATTTTCGTTATACAAATATATAAATAATATTTTCACAACTATAGAATTATCTGTAGCGCGAAAAAAAATTGTTTTCTTTAGAAGTATATTCTAAAATTATTAAAAATATGTTTAAATAATTATTGCCTAGGAAATAACTGTGCAGAAAAACTTCATTTTTTCTGTTTAATTATTTTTCAATCCCCAAAATAATTCACGCAAATTAAATCTATAGACTTTTAAATATCTAAACAATTCTACGTTTATATTTTGAGGAAGATGTTTTAGTGAATTTATTAATTGATAATAAATAATTTAGAACTGTTTATCGTACAGTACCTAAGAAAATATAAAAGTTTTGAATATGAGTATGTTGTAGTTCGTTTTCTTAACACCAGATGGTAGCACGTGATTCACTCATTCATCAGATAATCCAGTACTTTGAAATCGTGAGAAAATAACTTTTTGGGATATCTTAGAAAATCTAGAGAAAAAGCACGCAAACCGTGAATTGCTCTACCAAAATTGGATGCCATCCATCATAAAAATGAGGAAAAATAATACATATTCAGATAGATAATGTATTTAAGCAGGTGCGAATTAGATTTATTAATATAAAATGTCACTACTTTTCATAAAAATTTGGGAAATTCTGAAATCTAAATTATAATAATTTAAATAGTATAAAAGAAAACACTAAACATTAAGTTGTTTATAATGTTGTTTGTTGTAGAAGGGATTTAGGAGCATCAGCGACTAAGGCCATATTGCTTCGTGTGTTCTGTGGTCGATATTCTATTTGCTGGACAAAAAACCGAAAGTTTCCGGGAAGAAAACCATGCCACCCTCCCCTGAGAACGACTAACTCAGCCACGTTGTGAAAACGGCCCATAAAAATTCCCCATATCATCGACGGGATTAGAACTCGGGTTTTTTCCCAATGGTGTGGGGAAGAGAGCGAACCCACGATAGACGCATCAATAATTGAGCCGTATACATTATGCCTGTAAGAACACGAGTTTCCATGAGTGAAAACCAGGCCTCTTTTAAAACCGACTAACTCAGCCACGTTGGGAGAAAAGCCCATAAAAATACCACGCGTCATTAACAGGTTTCGAGTCCTGAATTTTTCCATGTGGTGAAGGAGAACGGCGTTTATATGCACTGTGTTATCGCGATGGTTGGACTCCCTCATTCAAAATGAACATAAAACATATGATCAAGATTGTCCCACTGCTTCTGAGAAGAGGATTGGGTGATTGCTTCCGTGTCATAAGCATACACCCACGAATCATCACCAGTAATGTGGGAAGAAATAAAGGATCGTGGGTCAGCAGAGCAGCACGGTGACAAAGACCCAGACATGCGAGAATTTGCCACTCTCTATGATTATCAGTAAGAATGGAAGGCAAAAATTGGCAGAAAAGCTTTAACATTGCCAAATCTTGTTTTAAAATTAATTGACAAGTCCCATAAAAAATTTCAATTCACTAGCAACTTCGAGTATCGTTAAAGGTCGATCACTTCTGATCAGATAACAAACACGACCGATTGAATCATTGGTTTATGAAGTTGAAAGGTGGGCAGAGAGATCATCTTCGACGGACAAGCGGTCCTCTTTATACTTTGCGACCCACTGAAAAGTCTTTGAATGACATATAGCGTCTTTTCCAAAAGTTGATTTTAACATTTCCTACGTTTTTGTTGCACTCTTCCCTAATTTGAAACAAAATTCGATTCAAATTTTCCGCTCAGCAAATCACTCATTTTAAAATGAAACAAAACATATATAACATCTTTAAACGTGCATCTTGAAACTGATAAATTGGTGATTCCTGCTTTGCTGTGTCAATGAACCAGTTCCCACAAATCGAAACTCGCTACAGCACTACCATATCAAGATACAAAGTCATCAAAAAGTTCAGTTCCCGAACTTTTTGATGAGATTTTGCATATCACATACAAAGAGGATATTCACCAGTTCCATCCAAGCGATGGAAGGATATAATGTACTCGATTTTTGTGATTTTCAATGGAGTTAGTTCTAATCCTGTGCACCCAAGTGTTCGAGTTGCTGCATTTTGGATGTTAAGTTGGTGGTTGATCATTGAATCATTATTGTGCATCCTGGCTCTGGTGTGGCAACAAAAAAAAAATTCGATTCATCTGCATATGAAAAAATGTGGATCACAGCTGGAATGAATAATTTGTCGCAAGTTTATTTCATGTGGAAAAACATTACCTCCATTTCAGCTTCGCAGTTGAGAGCGTGTTATATTATGAAGAGTATTGAGATGTTCTGACATCGGTGACCTCTTCTGTATGACTGCATCTAGTTGAGTTGTCTGTGGACGAAACAGCTTTGGGCTATTGCAAGTTGAATGGATTTTGCAAATACTTTCAGAAGGGAGATTTATCGATATTGACTTATTGAGTTTTGTTTTGTTTTTGGTTCTTTGGAATGGGTTTCAAATAGCAATAGCTTTATATCGTTGGAATAATACCAATACTGAGGTTCTAATTAAATATATGCAGAAGTATATCGACTGTACACTCACTGACCAAAAGTTAGAAACCTGAAATTGGTGTCAAGATCAAAAGGTATTCAAATGTAAGACCTCTCCGATTTCAGAAAGGTTTTATTTTTGGAACTTGTTTAGCAGAAGCCACAACTGAGAAGGCAAAGTATTTACTTTGCTGGTTTGTCAGAAGCAACCATCTCAAAATTATACCATAAATGGAAGACAAAAGGAGGATGCAGCTCTAAAAGGAAGGAAGTCAGTACCCAAAAACGCCACTACAGGAATTTAAAGCAAATTGTCTGTTATAATAGAAGGTCCAGTGGGTAGTAAGCCACTGAAAAAATCAATTTAAGAAAAGAAAGACCCGTTTCTAACAGAACTTTACGGCGCAAGTTGAAGAATCTGGGATTTGGTTGTCATGAACCTGTATAAAAGGAACTTCTTTCTGTAAAAAAATCAAAAGATTCGACTGGAGTGGTGGCGCTAAAGCCAAGACTGGATTGCGGGACAGTGGAAAAAGACCATATGGTCTGACGAGTCCTGATTGTGAATGTCATGCATGCATCCAGACTCCCTCGTGCCCATCAAGCAAGCGGCTGGAGGTGATATCATTGTATGGGATATGTTCTGTTGGTACGAAATAGAATCGCTCATACCGTTAGAAGGTCATGTTACCTCCAATGAATAACTTTCTGTTGTATCGGACCAACTTCGTCCTGAAAAACTTCATTTTCACCCGGATTGCAATGGATTCTTTCAAGACGACAACAAAACTCTCCACAGTAAAAAAAATTGCACCTGAATGGTCCGAGGAACATTCGCACGATTTTAACGTCTACCCTGTCCGCATAATTCTCCAGATTTGAATTCAAGTGTGAATGTCTGGGACATGTTTGAAAGGGCAGATCGGCTTCGCGGTTCTCTACCGCCAACAGTACACAGCTGGCAAATATCTCAATGGAAGAATGGTCAAATATGGAGCTAGACTCCCTCAGACATCTAGTGGAATCCATACTACGGCTGTAATTCTGGAAAAAGGTAGCCTTACTAGATATTTTTTGAGTTGTTCCTTGGTTATCAGGATAACCATATTGATCGTTCGTATCAGGGCTAAGTTAAGTCAGGCATGTGTGTTAAGCACCAAAGAACCGTTATGAGGCGATTTTAACTGTATATTGTGTCTATAATTCAGGGTATTCTTCAATCGGTTTACTGTTTTGTTAGAGGAAAAAACCTGAAAATATGGAATAAAAAAACCATGAAGACACCTCCATAGGCCGACTACTTCAACCACATATGCAAATTAGTAGAAATCAATTAACAAAAACAAAAAAGACATTAAAAGGAAAAAGCAATATATGCATCCTTATGCACACGATTTTTAATTTCCTTCTATGTGATGTGAAAGGGCAGATGTTTAATTTCAGAAACATAAGCCTTCTTACCCCTCAATCAGACAACTTTTCTTGGTCCTGGATCCATCCATTCTTGTTCTACCCCTGGGCGTAGCTTCGATATCTTCGGCAATACAAAGAAAAACCAGTATAGTGTTAGCTGATGAAAGTCAGTTTCAGTGAAGGAAATCTTCTAAACAGAACGATGAAAGGAGCCTTCTAATACATGTATCGTACACTCCTGCCTAAACCATTGGAATCACAGCATATGACAACGGTTTTCATTCATTTTTTTGAAATTAGCCATGACAATGTAAGGTAATAAAAACAACACACTGCTAAAGATTTTCAGATTTTTTATTAAGCATTGAAAAATCTACAGAAAAATTATTGAAATGATTCACAATAATAACAACTACTGTATATTGATTTTCCATCAAAATGTCCTCCACGAGATTTTATCACTGCATTACATAGATGTGGCATTCTGGTGATTAATTTTATAACATTGTATAGACTAACATTATACTAAGCGATCTGAAAGGTTCCCTATTAATTTCGTGAAGGTGGGCAGGCTTCACGAACATCCTTGAAGATGTAACTACCATCAGGGGTAGAGGGAAGGGTTTCTGCTTTCGTAAAGGTGACTACAGGGTTCTCAGACAGTTTTTAAATTCTGTACAGTGGGACCAACTGGTGATGTTACTAACGTTGAATTCTAAATGAGAAGCCTTTAGGGACTTAATCTTGGAGGCTTCTAGGCTTTTCATTCCAACTAAGAAATGCTGTTCAAGATTTAGGCCTAAATGGATGTCAGATGAATTAATGAGACTCGTGGCAGAGAAGAAAAATGCATGGAATTCATATAAATTATCAGGCGACACAGATGCCTACGACAGATATAAGCTAGTCTGTCATCAAGTCGCAAAGGACAAAGGTTAGGCAGGCGAAGGCTTATCTGACGAATTTGATTGGATTCTATGATGTAGTCTCAAAGGAACTGGATGCAAAAAATAATTTTGATATCATATACTCGGATTTCAGAAAAGCTTTTGACTGTGTTGCGCATGGAAGACTGCTGCACAAATTTGAGCAGTATGGCATTAAGGGCAAGTTGCTACAATGAATAAAAGAGTGGTTGGGTGGGAGAAGACAGAGCGTGGTAATCAATGGACACTGCTCTTCGCGGATCGATGTTATTAGTGGAGTCCCTCAGGGTTCAATTTAGGGCCATTGTTGTTTTGTATATATATATCAATGATATTGATGATGGTATATCAGATTTAATGTCAAAATTTGCAGGTGATACAAAGGTTGACAGGGTTGTTAATGATAGTAATGACACTATGCTACTGCAACAGGATCTACAGAATTTGGGCAGATGGGCTGAGAAGTTTGGTGATTGTGTTGGCCACGGCAGCCGTTGAATATCTGCAGTTTCAAGCTATTCCTCCACCACTTGAGTACTGCAGTTTCAAGATATTCCTCCACCACTTGAGCTCTATGTGAAGCGGTGTTGTCGCCTATGAAAAGAAAATCTGGGGCTAAGGTATGCACTGGCGAAAGAATGGGATTTGTTGCCAAAGAATTTTGTAGATACCCTTAAATGGAGCCTGGTTCAGCGCTGTAAGGCCTGTTTAGCCGTTGGAGGGGATCATATGCCGTACTGTTGTCATGTGACCATATTTTCGAGCATCTTGTATCTTGTAATGTGACCTTTTGGTAATTCTTATACAACCCATATAAATGTCCCTTACATCTGTCCGAAGTTTCTCGCTGTCTCTTCACTTCATCGTTATTCTATGGTACGCCACCATACCAAATGTAATTTTGTTAATTTTGTCGAGCAGTGTAGTTTTTTCAGTTAATAACTAAATTCCTAAACATTAAGGTGACGTTTCGGGAACCTTGCCGGTACACATCATCAGACCATACATTGGCTGTTGTCAAGCTCCTGCTTGCCGATGTCTCGATCCCTCGGAATAAACAGTCGGGATCGAGACATCAACAAACAGGGGGCTGACAATAGCTATAATCTATGGTCTGATGATGGGTACCGGTAAGGTTGTGTGTGTGCGCGTGCAGATGGTACTAATCTTATACTTTCGTTATGTGATGGGGTGTAAACGCCAGCATAATACAGTTTCACTCCGATACGGCAGTACAGTATATGCTAATGGGGTAGATAAAATAAATACAAGTCTGAATAACAAGTACACAGCAGAGTACTTGTTATTGTGGCTGTGGCACATGAAGTTGCCCAGAGGTTCTCCATCAGCTGGAGCCCATCAGCCGATAACTTTGCTGTAAAATAGCAGTTCTGTATGTCTTGTTGGCACACAGTTGCTCTATATCTATGTCCAGCCGATTCACTAAATATATTGCATTTGAAGGGAACATCCGTTGTATGCTTTTGAGCTGGAACATGCTAGAGCATGCAACGATGCTGCTGCGCTCAACTATCTTTAGTTGGAGCGCAGGATTATCACCATTATCACCCTGGATGCGGTCCAACTAAGGATAGTTAGAGCGCATGCAGGGTGATAACGTTGGTCCTGATAATGCTTAATTCCCAGGGGTTCCAGTTAAAATTGGTGTATGGCATGCTTCTTAAGATTGTGAAAAGTTTTTCGAGTGTCCTGTTTAGCCACCTTATGTTTCATTGTTCCATGCTTAGCTTTTGAATCGAGTAGAGGATGCAGAGGACCAAACAATAGATGCAGAGAGTGCAAAGTTGTAGTAATACCTTTCCGAATACCCTCTGGTCACATGGATTGAGCTTCTTTAATCTTTCTGTCCCTTGCTGGACTATGACCCTTCTAGTACAAACCAGACTAAGTCACTTGTTTATCTGGGAAGTTCCAATGGATTAGGAAAAAAGGGGTGTCCCAATACTTTTTAGAGCGCAGTATGCATGGAATGAATACGATCCTTTCTTGTGCCTGCAAGAAAAACACATAAAGCAAGAAATAAGTTTGTGTTTAAACTCTGGGACAGCCACAAAAACACTCACTCAGTATGCGAGAAAATGGGACAATAATATAATTTTAAAAATATAAATAATACATACCATTTTAAAATTTATTTATTTTTAAATTATATATATTATTTATATTTTTTTAATGGTATTGAATGATTAGCATTAAAATTGCTGCTTTCGCTGACTTCTTGTGCATTAAATGGTTATTCTTATCGTCTAAAATAATATAATTTTTTTTTCTTAATGAATTTTTAAATAATTAATTAACATTTTCCAGGACCAGAAAGCTATTTATTTTATCATCGTTAATTTAATATAGCGATAGTAGATGGCAGCACTAGTAAGATCAACCATCAACGAATATTAAACTCCATATGTTTGAACAGATTACATTTTTACTAACTTGAAAGCCCTTCGAAAATACAAAAAAAAATAAAAATAAAAAAAATAAAGTGAAAGACGTTGTATGTGACAGGACAGGCAAGGAAAAAGTTAGAATATCCTTCTCCAGTAACGAAGAAAAGATTATCTAATCTGATACGCTATTCAACATGGGCAAGTAGTTACAGATGTGAAAAGACAGTCCAAACAAAAAATAACAGCACAAAAATCGAAGTAGAAGAAACCAATCTGCCCAGCTGACAAATACACGAAATTGGATGACGCTATGACAAAACCAGAGAAGATACGTTGGCGGAAAAAGAAGAAGAAACACGCAGCCACCCACACGACACGCCATGGATGGAACTATTAATCAAAGTTGCTACGCGAGGAGTTGTTTATTGTGGTAAAAGGCGACTGGTGTCGACTGCCCGCAAGGCTGTCTATGCCACCCTACAGAAAACGTTGTGGGCAGGTGTATTATAAGGGCGTATGCAGATACTTTCTAGAGGGAGGTTGGCAATATCAGATGTATCCTTCTCCTACCCAAAACTCGTAGTGCTGCCTCAGTCCAGATGACAACTGTTAGATCACGTGAAACGCTTCTTTTCACCAAAAAGAACTCCTTTACAAAGTGTTTCAAGTTCTCTTTCAAGTAATTTAAAGTGCTCCTTGAAAGCTTTTTTTATAGACAAAAAAAAAAAAACAGGCATAAGGAGTCACGCAAAGATGTAGGACAACATTTCATTTTTTCGCAAAGATGGTAGGACAACATTTCATTTTTGCGCAAAGATGGTAGGACAACATTTCATTTTATGCAAAGAGATAGGACAACACTTCATTTTTTCCTACGCAAAGATGGTAGGACAACAGAATATAATAGCTTTTTCTCTTCCACAATCAAAAAACCTATAAATAGCATCTCAGTCTTTGTGATTAACTACATCATAACCGCAGTCTTGTACAGTTTGATGACATCAGCACGCGAGACAGCGCCTGCCAACATTGTCGTCTTTTGATGTTCGTAAACGCTACGTACTCTTCATTCTCAGGCCTCAAATATATTAAAATGTCCTTGCTTTAAATCTCTCTTTTTTTTTTTTTTCTTTTCTTTTTTTTTTTTTTCTTTTTTTCGATTCGAAATTGTTTTCCATCCAGTTGGTATTTCAGTTATTTCCACAACACATTCCAGCACGTACAAATACGAACTTTGATGACCTTGTTGATGGTTTTTACCAACGGAATAAAACGAAGAAAGAAATTATCTTAGAAATCTGTGTTTAAAAATAAGGATATTATTGTTGAAATAAAATCGTATTTTTTTTTTTTTTTTTGAAATCCCACAAAAAAACAGGATTTTGAAAATCCTATTTTTGTAGGATTTTATTTCCAAAATAAAATCCTACAAAAATACAGGATTTTATTTCAAAAATAAAATCCTGTTTAAAATCCTCTTTCGTGTAGGATTTTATAGCTGAAATGAAATCCTGTTTTTTTTAGGATTTTATAGTTGAAGTAAAATTCCACTTTTTAAATCCTAAAAGATATACGATTTTTAAATCCTATTTTTTGTTGGATTTTATAATTGAAATGAAATCCTATTTTTTTTTTAATTCTACAAAATTGTTGGATATTAAAAATCCTATTTGTAGGATTTTATTGTCGAAATAAAGTCCAATTTTTTCCTACTAAAATATGAGATTTTAAATCCTATTTTGTGTAGGATTTTATAGTTGAATTTGAAATCATAGTTTTGCAGGTTTGATAGTTGAAATTAAATCCAATTTTTGTAGGATTTATAGTTGAAAATGAAATACTATTTTTTTATCCTAAAAAATATACGATTTTTAAATCCTATTTTTGTTGGATTTTATAATTAAAATATCATACTAATTTTTTTAAATTCTACCAAAATGTAGGATTCTTTAAATCCTATTCTTTGTATGATTTTATTGCTGAAATTGTTAGAATGTTCTGCCAGTGGTAGAACACGATACATAAGTGTTCATTTATTAAAAATATAAATTTTTATACAGTCGTGTAAAAAGTATTTTGTACACACAGTGAAACCTGGAGGAGATTACGAGTACGTTTAAAGGCACAGGCCTATTTTAGAACGAACCTGACCTAAACCATCACTGATGATACCCTATCAGTCAGTTATCGTGGTAACAAACTGATCATACCCTATCAATCAGTTACTTATTGCATAGTTATATTCATAGAAGAGTCCGTTAGGAATTTTGTTAGCAGCAACACGATACGAAAGTTGTTTTAATAGGTGCAATAAGATCAGGGGTACTTTGGGTTGGGGGTAAGGTTAGTTAACATCAGCTGATATCCGGAAGTCGATTGAAAACTCTACTTACTGGGGCTTAGAGGGGGAACAGGCATTTTGTGTGTTATCGAACACAGTCTAAAACACTGATGGATCCAATATCTTTCTATTTTAGAAGATTTAGGAGAAATCCGGTTGGCCTGCCTTCCTAAAATCCACTCGTGCATGCACACCTCGTTGGTAATCCCTGTTATGTCACTTTGGCGTTAACGAACGCCTACAGTGGCTCTCTTCAAGACGCCTGGTCAGCGTGAAGAGGAAAAGACCAAATCCTCCAGCAGTTTATGACGAACCAATGTATACTCCCCACCATGACTTAATCATAATCAAGTGAAACTTGGGCACTCACCAAAAGGATAGAAGAGAAGCTGAAAACTACGCAGCGAAGAATGGAACGAATTACATTGGGAATCAGACTGTTAATAAGAAGAGAAACGCATGGATTAGGCAGCAAACTCAAGTAAAGGACATGCTTACCAAAACTAAAGAACTAAAATGGTCTTGGGCAGGACACCTAGCTCGAAGACATGATGACAGATGGACTAAGAAAATAACAGAATGGTACCCAAGAGGAGCTAGAAGAAAACCTGGAAAACAAAGGCGGAGATGGATTGATGAAATTCATTAGTTTGTGGGTAGTAAATGGATGGCCAGTGCTCAAAACAGAAGGAACTGGAAAGTTGCTGGAGAGGCCTTCATCCTGCAGTGGATTGAAAATGGCTGATGATGATGATGATGTTGATGATGAATAACTAGCATAGAGTACTAAACCCATGTGAACCATCATCCCAAGATGATCGGGACCATCTCACGATCCCGATCAAGGGGGAGTAATTGGAGGTTGTTGATCAGGGTTAAACATTTCAAGAATTGAGCGTCCCGAGTGTATCGCGCCACACGCTCCGGGAATGAGCAGGACTGCGTGTCGCCAGATATCATTACACCAAATGAGCAGGCAGCCAATTTCGTTTCTCTTTAAACAGCCACCTTGCCGTGAGCATTCCGATTTAGCCACACAAGCATCGCCGACGGGCCAGCGGAAACTCGGCGAGGTGTCTGCTGCGAGATAAAAGCATCAGACAGACGATTAGAACGAGACTAAAATAACCTGTCGACATTTTCGATCCGCACAAACCTCTCCACGTGCGGATGTTAAACCCTCGCACCCAATGATTCCCGTGCTCGCTGTTAAGTCGATTTTTCGGCGTCAAAAAAAGCACGACTGCCCCATTATAAATTACATCGATCCTCGAAGCTGTTATAAACACTTTGTTCACCAGATGGCGCCCGTGTTTGTACGCTTGGTGCTGGCCTATTAACGACGCTAATTAGAAACAATCCGATGAGGGGAAACCGATCTGTGGCTCCACATTGTGGAAAATCGGTTCATCCTTGATGTTAGCCCGCAACGACAAAATATAGGTCACAAAAAAAGGTGACCTCGACATGTGTCGCTTTGGTTTTTAGTAAGTCAAGGTCGTAAGCATTCTGGTTCACACAAGCCGGAAGTTAAGTGAATTTAAAGAAAATTATTCGTAGAATGGCTTCATCAAATGGAGCACGATCTTCGTGGATATTATGTGAAGCTGCTTGAGCCGGCCCTAACTTTCAACACCCGATTTTTGCGGGAGGATTGGTGGATAATCCTTCGGTAGTGAGCATTTGCCATTGCAAATCTGGATTGGTGCGCTAATACTGCAACTGTTTGGTACGGGGGAGTTCTACTTTCTGTCAGGAAATAGGAAGTAAACCTAGATGGCGCAAGTCATTGCAACTACATACATGCCGTGTGCGCACGTATGTGTCCACCCCCCCTCCTCTATCCAACCCCTCGAACAGGTTACGCAAGATCGTAGCTAACTTCCGAGGATGGAGGAAGGTGCGTCCGTGTCTTTGGCGACCTAATTAGAACCACACGTGTTGTGCTTTCCACTAATGCGCGTATGTGCGCGCGTGCGTGAACAGGCACGTGTTTATTTATAGATTTTTCCTGGCACTTGCCCGTACAGCTATCAGCAGTTGCGTTTCTATTGACACCTTTGAATATATTACACACCCTCCGATAAAAATTGCCCAACAGTTTATGATGTTTCGTCCATGTTGTTCTGTCAAGGTCAAAAAGGACGTTAAAAAACGCCAATAATAACTCTTTAAAACCTTTCGATAGAAAAACACATCAACCTGTATTGGTAGAATAAAAGTATCGGTAGTCTCGTACAATCTCGGCTAAAACGAGACAAACCGAGAATATAAATATTTGAATTTTTTTTCTGTGTTGTGCAGCGTGTAATCTACACGATATGAGTTAGTCTCTTACAATCTCGACTAGAACGATACTATACGTGAACTGAAATCTCTCTGGATGCTACCAGAGTTTTGATTTCTTTTTTTTAACCCTTTTTTTAATATACAATCCACTTGATATAATGTAGTCTCGTAAAGTCTCGGCTGGAACGAGACAAGACGAGAATTGAATCTATCTTTTATTGGCTATTGATCATAACGTCCAGTCAGGGCTGTGCAAATGGTGCATTGGATGCGTCACAACAGGGTCCCTGATCTAGATAGTCTCAATTTTGTCTCAATTTTGAATAATAAATTTAATCATCATATTAGAAGTAAAAAAAAAAAAAATTCGCATGATGGGGAGCTGTAGCCCTCATCTCCTCCCTACCTGGGTCCGTCCCTGATCAAGCACTTTAACAAATGCGCAAATATCCCAAATGAAGTAAATGACATCAGTTGGTTTTTTAAATCATAGACGGCGCCACTTACTGCTCGCGTCTTTCCCTGGCGTTTTTTCTTAGAAGAGGTCGGTTCCCCCACTGCCGAGGGATGATAATTATCTTCTGTTTTTTTCCTCCCCTCCTTCTTGACAAAACCGACGAACACGTGGCGCGAGCGCAGGACACTGCGAGAGATCGTAGACCTCGTGTTGTGCAAGAAATATAGTGGAGCGACCTCTAAGTGGTACAAATGGTTCGAGTCACGTGTACCACGAAGCAGCACGGAAGAGGCTACAACGAGCGTGGTGTTTTTCTTCGCCTCAATGACAGGTCAAGCAGTCCGTTTTCTTTGCGCAATCAATCATACGCGGCCGTGGTTCCGCATTTTTTCAGCAATTACACAGATGTTAATGACCCGACAGTCGGCAGTGATTAAGAGAAGAACCCACTTCGTACGACACCCCAGTAATGTACGAACGGCTCCCATTCCGTCTCTCCTCTTCTCCTTTTTCTTTTCTCTCCTTCGAAATAAAACCGAAAACTGTACGCCGTGTTAGGGAAACAAAACTTCACTCTGACCGCATAACTAGAAAAACTGCAAACGTTTCGGGTTAGAGATTCCCTGTTCTTTCTCAGAGTGAATGGTTTCTTGGGAAAAGCTGTTCTTCTATAATCGAATAGTGAAACTGTACTCAAAATACGTGTAATTAACGAAAGAAGAATGGAAGAAATTAGTAGTATCACATGATTTTCTCTTTCATTCTTTCTCTTGTTTTGGTCTAGTATATTCTTCAATTTGTCCCATTCTCTCTCTCTCTCTCTCTCTCTCTCTCTCTCTCTCTCTCTCTCTCTCTCTCTCTCCGTTGTACCGATTTGTCTCTCGTTTTCTTTCTTTACATTTTTTGATTTATTGCTTTCTCTGTCTCTTTCTCCCTCTCTGATTTCTCTCTCTCTCTCTCTCTCTCTCTCTCTCTCTCTCTCTCTCTCTCTCTCTCTCCGTGGATCTTTCTATCCCTTTGATTTAACTTTCTCCCTTTGTCTCTTTCTTTTTCTCTCTCCCACATTCTTTTTTGTATTATTCCTTAGTGTCTTTTCTCTCTCTCTCTCTCCGATTTGTCTCTCGTTTTCTTTCTTTACATTTTTTGATTTATTGCTTTCTTTGTCTCTTTCTCCCTCCCTGATTTATCTCTCTCTCTCTCTCTCTCTCTCTCTCTCTCTCTCTCTCTCTCTCTCTCTGATGTCTTTCTTCTTTCTATCTCTCTAATTCAAATCTGTCTCTCCATTTCTGCCTCTCTGATTTATCTAGTTCTCTCTTTGTCTCCCCTCTTTCTATCTGTCTGATTTATCTTTTCTTTCTTTGTCTCTCTCTTTCTTTCGCTCTGATTTATATCTTTTTCTTTCTTTCTATCTATCTGTGATTTATTTTTCTCTCTTTCTCTCTCTGATTTTATTTTTCTTTGTCTCTGATTTATCTTTCTTTCTCTCTCTAATTTATTTTTCTCTCTTTCTCTCTCTGATTTTATTTTTCTTTGTCTCTGATTTATCTTTCTTTCTCTCTCTAATTTATTTTTCTCTCTTTCTCTCTACGATTTTATTTTCTTTGTCTCTGATTTATCTTTCTTTCTCTCTCTAATTTATTTTTCTCTCTTTCTCTCTGTGTCTGATTTATTTTCTCTCTCTCTCTGTCTGATTTATTTTCTCTCTCCCTGTGTCTGATTTATTTTCTCTCTCTCTGATTTATTTTTCTCTCCTTCTCCCTCTGATTTTATTTTTCTCTATCTATGATTTATTTTTATTTCTCTCTCTCTCTCTCTCTTTCTAATTTATTTTTCTCTCTTTCTCTCTGTGCTTTTATTTTTCTTTCTCTCTGTGTCTAATTTATTTTCTCTCTCTCTCTCTCTCTGATTTATTTTTCTTTCTCTTTCTCTTTCTCTCTCTCTCTCTCTCTCTCTCTCTCTCTCTCTCTCTCTCTCTCTCTCTCTCCCTTTCTATTTTTAATATCTTTTTCTTTCTATATCATTCTTCTATGGTTTCTCTTCTCTTTTCTTTCTTTTTATTTTTCTCTGTAAAAACATAATTTTAACCTTTTAAACCTATTTCATTAATCGCCAGTCATTTACAAAGATTAATCTTTCTTTTTTCTTTTTTTCATAGGATGTTATTAAGGCATTTATCAATGAACAATCACCTTACTTCTTATTTCTCTCCCAGTCTTCCTGTCTCTCTCATTCTTTACACTTTCTTCCATTTATCAACCTCATCAGCAGTCTCCAGTACGCAGTCTTTTTCTCTGAATTTTCTTAAAACCACTCTGTCTATTTCCCCTTACCTCGTATGAAGAAACACAAAGATATATATAGATGAAAGGAGACAATTCCAAGAAAGAACGATAGACAGAAAAGCCGAGGGAAACGTAAACAACTTCCAGTTTCAAAATCTTAAACCCCAATAAGAAAACAAACACGCATATAAATAATTATCCGAAAATTAACAGCTCCAACATTCGCTAAAGCTCCGTCTATCGGCCACTATAAAAAACACCGTTCCAAATTCCAAAAGTTCATTAACGTACACAACCGCTTAACTGTGCCAAGTCTAAATCATACCGAAACTGCATAAAACTTTAATGTGGTTCAAAGAATTTGCCCCCCCCGCGCCCCCCACGTAATAAACTCAAGCGACCTCTCCACGCGAAAGAAGAACGCGCCACTCTCGTGCTTCGATTTTTCTTTTTTAACCAGACGAGATGTCGAACGCGTTTGTGCTTTGGCAGAAGAGCGACGGGTAGCAGAGGGCATTCACTCCACCCTCCGCCCCCCTTCTTCCCCCAGGAGAGTTTATTTAGCATTCCCGATGTCCGTATGGGGGGCAGGCACCGTTAGTTCGCGTGTAGGGTACCCAACAGTCCTGCCTCTAATGCCTCCTCCAACAGTGCCATTTTCTATAGAGAACAGGTCATTATTTAATGCTTTCAGAATGTTACACTGACGAAGACCTTTTATGGGTTTCCTTCGCGCCACCTGTGGAGGGACTGCTAACTGTTTTTCTGGGTTCAATGTTTGATGGAACCTGTTTATATCTCCTAAGTTTCCTGTTTCCTAAAATAATAACGGTTTTCACAAACTGTTGCTCAGAACAGTTCCGGGTTCAATTCGATGACCCATATTAGAACTGTGTCCCTCTCCCCCCATTGGTTTTCGCACGAGAACACGTGCGTGGACGAGTGGTAATTTCGGAGTGCAGAACAAAAGTGGAAGTATTTTTTTTTTATTGAGTTACTTTTACTTCCTGACCAGAGTACAGTAAACACTTGAAAGATCAAAATGAAGTTTCCACTTCCTACAGGTGGTGCTGCTTTCTTTCTAATTTAGGTCAAGTAGAACCCCCTTATCTGTGAACTAAAAGTGTTATTCGGTTTTAGTTTATTAAATTAATGCTAAATCGAAATAGACATTTCGCCTACCAGAGCTCATCAGCTTGAAGAATATACGAAGTTTCGTTATATCTACCTTTTATTAATACTTTTAAAAAAGTAGATCCATATGAGATGTTGTTTGGACACAGATGGTTGATTCTTTTTTGTTCTGGAGAGGTTGAACGTTCCACTGAGTTAACACAAACTCATCAAGAACCAGGAAGGTGATGAAGTTCTTTTCAAAGAGTTTATATTTTGAATATGGGAGATTATATGCATTCAAATGATTTTTGAATTAAAAAATACGACCTTATGGTGTTCCTTCAGTTTTATGAACAAGTAGAAATCGCAGGTCGGGAGATATTGAGTTCTAAAATATAGAATTTATTTTATCCGGTAGTCAGCTAAAAATATTTATTTAACTTCTACTGTTAGTAAAGAAAATAAATAATCTTTTATTTAATTCCAAGCAAGGTTTAGTAAATTAAATTAATTTAACTTCGATCTATTGCAATTCTTTGTAACTTCGGCCATAACCTTGATAAAATTATCTGCATTCTCCAAATAAGTGGGGCTCTCTTCTCTCAACCTGTTGCATGGCCTTGTTACCCTCGTGAACAGAAGACAGGTTCAGAAACTTAATTTTATTTAAGGGTACTTGATCACCATTAGTGATCATTATTCCATAAGTGATCAAGTTCTGACCTTTTTCTGTAGTCTCCTGACTGAAAGAAGACTCCACCTTGAAGCTTGATAATCTCTTCAAAAATCCATCCACAAAGGTGTACACAGGGAGGTGTACTTTCAGGACTTCTTTTCACAAAAGTAATAATTCCTTTCCTCGTTAACACTGAATTTCTTCATATATGCTGATGGCATAAATATCTTTACTATCATGAACCTTGAAGACTCCATCTCCATCTTCCATCCTCTATGCTTCTCAATATAACTCCACGCTGAAGACATCCAACAACGAATAATAAATTAACCGAAGGACATTTAAAAAAAAAAAACAGAAAGTAAAATTGTAACATTAAATCAAACTACCGTAATTTTCAGAATATAAGACGTTCTTAATGAGATTCTATCCATGGAAAATTCTTTTGGCTTGAAAATCTAAAGCAATTAAAATCAATCTTTACATCTTAAAATATTCATTTCGAAACCCCTTAAACATAATATAATATTTGCAACCTTAAAGATTAATAAAATACTTATAAAAACAATAAAGATGCATTGCTTATTAAAACAATAAGATGCATCAATAAAATAATTGTAAATTTATATCAATTACTACTTTTACTACTTTCCCGGTGAACTCTGCCTCATCAGTTTGATTTTAATCACTAAATTAAACCTACTGCGTCTGCGTCGTTTTAATCTCTGGTAGCGTATTACTTTAAATATTTTAAAGAACAAAATATGAATCCCAGTAATAATATCAAATTTGTAAAGTGACCCACAACAATTTTATTAAACCTGAAAATAAGCTCTTTATTGGTGCACATTTAACATCTTATAGTCCGAAATATACGGTAATTGAAAATGTAAAAATCAACCAAGTGAAAACAAAAAATAACATTGAAAACCTTCCATATGCCACTAAATGTTTCTTTTTATTCTCATTCTCTCTCTCTCTCTCTCTCTCTCTCTTAATAGCTGAGAGCAACCATATTTAAATATTTTAAAGAGTCGGTATAAATCACAGTAATAATATCAAATGCATAAAGTGACCAACGACAATTTTATTAAACTTGAAAATAATCTCTTTATTGGTGCACGTTTAACGTCTTATGTTCCGAAAAATACGGTAATGCAAAATGTAAAAATCAACCAAGTGAAAACAAAAAATAACATTGAAAACCTTCCATATGCCACTAAATGTTTCTATTTATTCTCTCTCTCTCTCTCTCTCTCTCTCTCTCTCTCTCTGTAATACTTCAACTTCGTTTTCCCTCGATGATAAAAGTAACACATTTATTTCTAAACAAAATTCAAATAGCTTTGAAAAATAAAATGCGCCCACTTTATTTATATTCGACTATAATTATCATTCTAAATGTCAAGGCTGCAGTCTGTCAGTGGGAAAAAAATAAGACCTCTCGAAAAGAGAAGATAGTATAATTGTCAACCAGGAATCTTTGGATGATTAGTTGAACGCTGCTATTGTAAAATATCGACACGTCAAAACAGAAGTTTGTCTTTAGACAAACCTGGAGTGACTACACAATGTTTCAGTCGCCCATCGGTTGGTATCTTGTCGCCCACGTGCGTTTTAGACTCTTGGAGAAAATAAACTGTCGTATCAGGTCAGTCACGGGGTGGTCAATGTGCTTTCAGACGCATGTGACGACGTTGGAGGGCATTTTTGCTGTTTCGTATATCTTCTCCCCCCTCTCCATTCGTTTAACCCCCTTCGATCCCCCCCTCCTTCCGCCTCACACATACACGAACATTGCCTCTAACAGGGCGCTTCGGCGTCTGTTGCGACACGTGCGGACAATTACCAGGCTTCCAGGCATCCCCCCCCCCACACTCTTCAATCTCGGCGCATGCGCAGGCACGCATAAACAGCGCCACCCCTTTCATTGCTCCGAGTTTTGGATGACGATCAATTTTTCCCGTCGTTGTATATCACGATGCTAGCCAGCGTGTGTTCTCGCAAAAGAAAAACAGAAAAGCAGCGCGCGAGAGAGAGAGAGAGAGAGAAGGGAAAGAAAAAAAATTATAACTCTTGTTATGGCGCTGAAAGTCTAGGAGTGGGTGCTTGGATGGATTCTTGGAAGAGCGTACTGCAGACATGTATCGATTGGTAGGTCCGCGTGAATCGCGGTAAGGAGACAGCCCTTGTCACGTGATCATTTAGCGTTGTTTGCCTTAACTACGTGTGGGCTTGTTTCCTCATTGTTCAATCCCTCGCGCTGCACCCTTAGTCACATGACTCACCACTAAAAGATGCCGAATAGAATAGAAATAAACAGCAGAACTTTATCTTCTCGAAGCCCAGCCTCGTTATTTTCGAGGTTAGGGGGAAGGAATAAGGGGGAGGGGGAGAAACATTCCGTAATCATCTGCTAACGCAATCGGACCTAAGCCCAAAACTATTACTGGGCAATAAAAGGGATGTCGTAATAAAACGCTAGGGTGTAAACAACTACTCCAAAGTTGCGCATGTCACGAATCGAAAATATGTTTACAATCGATTTCATATCGATTGTAAATATGATTGTGAATTGCTAAGCACGATTTGTAAAAATGATTGTAAATTAAATAAACTTTCTTTTTAGACTCCGGGACAACCGCTCATAAGAGCAGAGAGGGTTCCCCAAGATAGAGGGAATACAAAAACATCACCGTATTTAGTAGTAACGCGGAATCGAACAACGGCTAACTCAAAGGAGTGAAAGTAAAATGAATGTTGTAGGTAAGGATAACTGGAAAGTACACTCGCGAGTCAAAACATTATGACCACCCCTGTCTCGATGAATGGACTTATCCCGGGAGGGACGTCACTGGCCGAAGCAGTATATATAGTGATGACTCGGTAGTGTTTGTCAGTTCGTCTGGAAGTTATCCTTCCAGAAGCCAAGCAAACTGTTCAAAGGAAATTACGATCATTACAAAAATATTTTCTGCTGGCTTTAGCCCGTGCCTGCAGAAGAATATCCACTGCTGCTCTTCGGGTTATTCCTGGTTCCATCCCTCTGGACGTGCGTCTAATTTACAGAGGTCTGTGTTTACATATCAGAAATAATGCGCCAATCGAATTTGATGGTATCACCATAAATACACCAGCCGACCCAAAGTTAGAGAAGGCCCGTTGTTTACAGCTTTTGGTTTCCACATGACAACATAGAGGCTGGTAACAAAGCAGTTGATAACAAATGTTACTCTTCTAAATAAGTCTACAGAAAAATGGTTCACCCCGAGTCTTTTCACAAATTGAATTTTCACTGGACACGGGTCTGTAAAATTTAAACTTGCATCCCTCTGACTCGAACTGCTGCTTTTCTGGAGCTCTAGAGGATTGGAAGCATCTTCTTATTACTGTCTGATTTATGAAGATCTGAGACAACCGATTTCTATCACACAAATATTTCATTTAGGTCAGGAGCAGAAATCACAGGTGATTGGCATCTGTCTTCCTCTAGATGTGGAATCTTTAAATTAGTCCTTTTGCACGAGTCAGTACGTGCACAGTTGCAACCCGCCTCCTTGTGGCAAGGACGGGTACTTGGAAGCAGCCTTCCTCGTGATTGCTGCTTCCTGGTAGCAAAGTGGCTAGAATCATGACAGCGTACTGGTGGAGTTGAGCTAGCGTTCAGGAGCAGCTCTACCCTGTCCATGTGCTGAGTCCATGGACATCACTGGGTCCCCTTAACCTCCAAGAACACACCCTCACCACCAGATCCTACTTCGACATTGTTTCGGACCAAATTACGCCCTACATGTTGACCATCTATCCAGATGGCACTAGACTCTTTCAAGAAGACAACGCCCCATGTCACAAGAGATTGATGCGATTTAGGTTTGTAGAATTTGGCTGCCATGGAGCAAACAGTTCTTTTGCTCCCATGGCAGCCAAATTCTACAAACATAAATCGCATCAAATATTTGTGGAATGGGGTGGAAAGCAGCATTCGTTAATCCACGCTAACGCCTCACTCCGTTGCCGAACTGCAAGACATCCTTCTGTCCAGCAGGTCCATGATACCTGAGGACACCTCCCGCGGTCTCGTGGACTCGATACCATGCCGAGTGCAAGCAATTATCACGGCAAAAGGTGACCCAATGCACTGTTAGGTAGGTGGTCATAAGATAACCGAGTAGAAGGGATTGAACTGAACAATAGACAAATGAAAGTTAGGTATGTGTCGTTTGCGTTGTCTGCGCATGCGCAGTTAGAAGTTACCAGTGAATGTTGTTGGAAATACCGAATGGTGGCAGCAAGTATGTAATATGGAATTCCCCCGTCCCCTTCCCATTAATCGGCTGGCACCACGTGACTTCATATACATCAGGCGACGACGTCACATCCGAATAGGACACTTTCCCCGATTATATGGCGCATCTTTGAATCTTGTGCGCATGCCTAGGGACGCGTAACAAATCCTTATAATCTATTTTTAACCACCCTTCTAATTCTCTTATTTACTTACTTGACTGACTTCCCCTCTGCCCCCCTCCATTCCCTTTGTAGTCATTTTAATACTGGCTCTACAAACACGCGTTTTTTTCTCCACTTACGAAATCACCTACGTCAAACGCTTTCAAAGCGGAATGGATTGTTTTAAATGACAAAAGAGTGGAGACACGTCAAACGAACGTCATCGGAATTAAGACACCAGTCGCTAATGTGCGAAAGTTGCCTCGTGAGGCGTCGAGGCTGAATAAAATATGGATTTTTCTCTTTCATGGTCGAAAAGAGAACGCATCCACAGGTTTCCGGAATTTTCTGCACACGACATTTATTTTGTACGCGAAATAAATGACTATGGCAAAACATCTGGTTTATAGCGACCCAGAAAATAAAGAGTTTGAAGTAGATTTTTTCTCTACCAGAAACAGGGGCCATTTTTAAATTCGATATTTGAACAGGCACCTGAAGAAGAGTATACTAATTGACGTGTAGTTCAGAAATTCTGCTTCTCTTGTTTCAAAGCACATTGCTGTCTCTCTATCTGTACGGTACGCGCTGTAGTTAGTAATAGAGAGCCACGATTAGTACGATGACGTGTACACTCAGTGCCCACTTTATTAGGCACAACGTCGCGTGTGTAGGATGACATCGGGAACCTGCTGTTCACTCTATCATGATATTATTTACAGTTCGTGGCTGCAGGTTGCTGAAATAATGTGAGATCTAAATTAAACTAAGAGGTAAAAACACGTGATGCATTTTTTATTGATTATTCATTCCAGGAAGCGCCTATTGGTTGACCTTCCCTTGAATTTAGGCATTCATTAATAACACGTTTAAGTTTTTGTCTTTTGTGATATTCTTAACGCTCCCAATTATAGGGACTATATTTAATATATTGTCTATCTTCTGCTCTTAACAACACCCTGATGAAGGTAGAGTACATTTTATCGAAACGTTGGCGTAGTATTGTATGTATTAAAATAGCGTTTTCATGTTAAACTTCTGTACTTTGCTTCGCCGCTCTATTTAACTAAACCAGGGGTGTGCTGCCATGGACTCTCCTTAGCATGAGAAATTCTGGATGATTTTTCCTTCAAGACATACGTGATAAGTAGCCAGCTTCATTTAGGGAGTCCGTTGTTAATTACATAGCGAGCCCACTGTTAATTGATTGACAGCACACCGTCGACTTCAACCCTTTCCAAAGTAATGGAGAAATCCATTAACTGTCAGCTCTTGCACTGTCTTCAAGCCTTCCTTTTGATTAATGATCGCAAATATGGATTTCGGCAGAGTTGATCTCGTGGACTCCCTTGGCTTATGTCATCATTGGAGGAATACCGTAAGAAAGTTTGAAAAACCACAGCTGTTTACTGCAAACCAAAAGTTTTAAAATCTTTTTATTAAACCAACCAACCCCCTTAATGATCAAAAATTTTTACCTGAACACCCCTTTATATATTTTATTTTCTATTTTAATGCTGTTTGCAATATCGGGTTGAAATCTTTAAATTTTATAAATTTTTGCGATTATTGATTTTTAGGTTGATCAGGAGCCTTCGTTGGTGGCGCTGTAGTGTAATCCCCGTCCCCCCCCCTACCGAGTGGAAAAGACCCGAGTTCGAGTCCCGTCGATAAGATGAGAAATTTTTATGGCCCTTTTTCACAACATGGCCGAGTTAATCGGTCTCATTCATGGACAGCATAATTTTTCCTCTTGGAAATTCGAGTTTTTTTTATTGAGCAAACAAACAATCAACCACAGAACACACACCATTTGTAGAGAGTATACACGAAGAATAATGGTCCAAATTGCTGATGCTCCTAAAACCCCACAACAACAACAAATTTATCGAATTTCAGGTTAAAAGTAATCACTGGTTATGAACCTTGTAGATTCTGTTCTGCAACAATGCTACCACAAAATGCAACAATATTCCTCTAGTCTTTATATGATAAGTTTCTCTTCACGAATATGCATTTTGGATATAAGTGCCCTTTAGGTATAGGCAGTTCCACATCATTGACCAAAACCTATAACATCATTATCCACACTCCCTGGTCAACAACCTATATCCAATATCTAATAGGGCCATCCTGTGCTCGAATTACAGCCCGTATACGTCGTGGCATGGATCCCAATAGGTGTTCGAGGGAGTTATGCTCCAGATTTTACCATTCTTCTATCAGTATATTTGTCAGCTGTTGTATTGTGGTCAGCAGACAACTGCAAAGATAAACTATCTTTTCCAGTATAACCGGGTCGGCTACGAAGCCCAAGGAAAGAGTGTAGTGTTCAACTGATATCAAGGAACTTGGGATCATATCTTGTGACAAATTGCAGTAGTATACCAAAACGTTTACTTATCTGTTGACTCAATTTCTTCTTTTTTAATGAAACCCCCAAACGGAATGAATGAATAAATGAGGAAAAAGAAAAGTTGGTTTTGAGAGTTTGAAGTTGAACAATAAAAGGATGCTGATTGGTTGCAGCACGTGTTCGGACTGGTTTGGAAGAGAGACAGGGGGGAAGAATTATAGAAGCCAATTCAGAAGAACAGTGCCCATGGATATATCTACAGAAAATGCATGCAGTAGAAAGGAACTTCAATATGAGGCAGAAAGTGAAGAGAGTTTGTAAAAGATGCGTTATTAATTAACGTAACTGCCCTCTGTTGAATGGAGTCCAGAAGCCTAAGAGAGGTTTTGAGGGAACTGGCCCAGATGTGGGAACAATATTCCATGGTAGGACGGATTTGCGATTTGTACAGAGTGAATAGCTGTTTGGAAGAAAAGTAACGCCAAGAAGCAATATTTGTAATGTGCTTGTGCCAAGAGAGATTAGAAGTCAGGGTAATCCCTAATAGAGTCATATGATCTTTTCTAGAAAGCTAAGTATCGTCGAAGATAAGCAGAGAAGCAGACGAATCCTTTTTGATCCTGAGTTTTAGAAGGATTGAAATCAACAGAGTTATCTTTGCCCCACCTGGAGATCAGCATTTAAGGAATTGGTAGCGGATATTCGAGAAGTTGAAGCTGATTGAGCAGGGCAAGGTTGATTTCCAGTCAATGGAAGATGGTCATTAATATACAAAAGGAAAAGAGTGGGAGAAATAACTAAAACTTGGGGAACACCAACATTAGTAGAGAAGCTGAAAAACAGAGAGCCATCTACCATCATCCACAGCAAACGGTCAGGGACAAAACTGGATACGTAATTTCAAAAACCAGTCGGTAATCCATAAGATCGAAGCTTGTTTAGAATACCTTTATGCCAAACACCCCCAAAAGTCTCAGAAATGTGAAGAGCAACTACTCTCGAGTTTCACCATAATTTTTCATTTCATTTTTCCACAGATTGGTAACCTAAGTCAATAAAGCACCAGTGAATCGCCACTGACTGAACCGATACTGGCAATCATTGATCAGATGGAAGGTTTAGAGATATTTTTGGAGTTGATGATGAACGAATTTCAATTTTGCTTTGGAAAAGGTAAATGCAACGGGACAATAGTTGGACGGAAGAAGAAGGAACCACACATCAGGGAATAAGAAAGTATAAAAACGCGACTCAGAACAGCAGTGAACTCATGAGCACAGATTTTGAGAAAAAGTGGAGAAATACATCAGAACCTGGTGCTTTCTTGGCATCAAGACTGTTCAAAATTCTTCTGACACCCTTTTGACAGAAATCCAGAGGAAGCATTGAGTGGATTGTACTGGGAATGGTAAGAGGTGGTTTACCAAGGTCATCAATAGAAGAGTTAGAAGAAAAGAAGGCTGCAGTAAGTCAGCTTTATATTTAGCTGAGGTAGCAATAAAATCACCATTATTATACCAGGTGCAGTATTTCAAGTATCAACAGAAAATTTATTTACTCAGGGATGATCTCAAATCGAATAAACAAAAAAGGCTAATAAATTATAACGCTTCATAATGCAAAAGACTAATGAAATATGTCTCATGGTTCGAAAGGCCAACGAAGTATAATATCGCTCGATGCAAAGGCCAATGACATTATAATATCCCATGATGCAATGGCTAATAAAGCATAATACAGTATATAATGATACAAAGACAAACGAATCTCTAACGATGCAAAGACTAACGGATTAGGCTTTATGATGCAAACCTAACACACTACAATTTCTGGTGCAAGGGTAACACAATATGATTTCTGATACAATAGCTAACACACTGTGATTTCTGATTAAAAGGCTAACGCACTATGATTTCTATTGCTGTAAAGGCTAAGAGGTAATAATTTCCAATGGTGCAAAGGCTAACGAGTAGAATTTTCTAATGATGAAAAGGCTAATGAGTGAAGTTGTCTAATGAAGAAAAGGCTAAGGAGATATTTTTATGATGCAAAGGCTAAGGAGATATTTTTATGATGCAAAGGCTAAGGAGATATTTTTATGATAAAAAGGCTAATGAGTGAAGTTGTCTAATGAAGCAAAGGCTAATGAGTGAAGTTGTCTAATGAAGCAAAGGCTAATGAGTGAAGTTGTCTAATGAAGAAAAGGCTAAGGAGCTATTTTTTGTGATGCAAATGATGAGAAGCTATTTTTTATGATGCAAAGACTAATGATTTCTAGCGATGCAAAGGCTAATTGATAATAATAATATTCCTTGATGCAAAAGAGAAGCTTTTGAATTAATTCCAACAGTGCTGAGGATTCAGCACCGCTGGCTACCGGTAGAATACAATAATAATCACCACAGAGGCTCATATCTGGTGAGTATGGACTTGGCACACTCAGGGTTCTGAGCTGGATATCATTATTCTTCTCTTTCTTGGTGATTCCTTTCTACTTCTCTCTCTCTCACACATAGGTTAACTCGGGATTTTTTTTTTTTTTTTCTTGGCTGGTGCAGCATAAGCCTCAGGCTTCCTTGCACCATGTGGCTGAGTAGTAGTAGTAATAATAATAAAAATCATCTTTAAATGTGGCACTCAAGAGCTATTGCCATGGGGGTAAAGTAGGAAAGATTAGTCACTAAAACAGGCTTTAGTTTTTTTTTAGTCACCAGTCTTTTTTTACCCTGTTTTCCCCCTATAACAGTGCAGGAAAACAGGTTGAAAAGAGGCCTGTTTTCCTGCTACTCTTTCCATGGGTCTCGTTAATAATTACAACTGCTTAAAACTTTTCAATCTGCCAATAATTTCTACACATCTCGGTATATTGTTCCCTAACACCAATGCGAGGTCAAAATGGCCACTCTCTACCACCCTCGATGCTGACACTGAAGAAACTGCTGTCTGCTGAAGGCGTCAAGAACAACTGGTCGTCACCATGGTAATAGATACTGGTCTTGGCGAATGAGTGCGTGATTGGAGTCCTTCGTTACCGAAAACGATCGTGATGAGCACGAGTGGAGAAAAAAAAGTCAGTCTCGCGCCAGTTCTCACCTATCTGTAATTAAGACATTCTTTAGCCTTACTCATTAGTAGACAGTTTAGCATTGATTGCTCTTATTAATCACGGCCCAGTCATTGACACGAAGTTCTCCTCATTGGCCGCATTTTACTCCTCTCATATGTTGACCATTTATCTTAGCCTTGTCAGGATAGCATCGCAAAACTGAGGACGCAGATATTAATTACGCATTCGTAGCGTTCACCTTAATTATCTTAATTAAACACCTTAAAATAGCGATCGATAATTTAACGGAGAGTAACTGGCTGCGAACGAGAACTTCTCTACGAAAAACTGAAAATGGGGTTGACTCATAAAGAAAAACCACTTCCTTGAAAGATCTGATAACGAGGAAATTGATGGAGTGAGGGGGGAAGACGAGGTTAATTTTCCAGAATAGTGGCAACACGCATAGGAAAAGTAGGGGGAAATAATGATAGTTGGGGGATCCGACATTGATTTGGCTTTCAAACCCACAAAATCCCTTCAATATTGAAAAAAAAAAAAAAAAAATTAATATCTAAATACGCTTTCACCTTTATAGATTTTCGTCTTTTGGATATTTTTAATTCTAAGTTTATTCGAACAAGTAGAAAAGTAATAATTTTGTTTACAGACGATATGTTGTTTTAGACAATAAACGTCTGCTACAAATGATAGTAAAAGTATAAATTTGCATTGTTGTCATGACTACTTGTAGCGTCGGCAGAAGTTAAATTGTTTTGTTGACACCATTTTAATTTAGACATCTTGTGTTGGTGACAATATTCCAATTTAGGTTGTTTTATTGCTGACAACATTCTAAATGTAAACGTTTTATTGCTGACAACACTCTAAATGTAAACGTTTTATTGCTGACAACATTTTAATATGGACGTTTTTATTGCTGACAACGTTTTAACTGATAATTGCCTTTTAACTGTCGCAGACATTTTGATTGTTGTTGTAACCATGGATATTTCAGTTCCTGTGAAAACTGAAATAGACATTTTTATTTCAGCAATTTTGAAGAATTAAATCATTCTGAAATTTTAATCTTAATACAACTTTTAACTGTATAAAATATATCTCCACGTAAATATCTTTTAGTCTTTCTACCTTTACAAAGGTAGAAAAAATAAGAGATATTCATTCTTGTGATATTATTCATTCTTTGCCTTTGTAAAGATCGAACGAAAATTCATCTCATTACAGTCAGCAAGGCGATTTACCAGCGGCACTGTAATACTGTGAATCTACCCTGGAGTAACCTAATGTGTCGCCGGTCCCATTACTCACCACGTGCAAAAGAAATCGACGCAACCTTGCTGATGCCATTAATAGAATACCATAAGCGTTCGCACAGAACAACCGTTGTCTTCAGTGCCTCGCTTTCGTTTGTGTGTCTGTTCGGCGACTGGGATTGATCGACTAGTCAATGTGAAGATCATCCGGGGGTGGGGGAGATGAAATAGAAGTCGATGGTGCTGACAATAGAATAGATTAAAGAAAGAAAGCAAAATAAGAAGATATCGCAAAAAAAAAGTTTGATAGTTTTTATAGATAGATCTGCTATATCTCTATACAATGATTTGTGCTGGTAATTGCTCTAAACAAAGGAAGTTAATCATTTTTTTGAATGCTAGTATATATAATTCAGATTCGTAATCATAATGAGGCTGAACAGTGCGTGACATTGAGATTACGGGAAGTTCACATTTCTTGTAATTTTTCACTAACGTGTTTACTGAACCAAAATGCGAGCGGTATTTTTTCATCCTACACTAGTATCCAAAAGTTAAGTTACAATTATAGATTTTTTGCATAATTGTGGAAATTTTTACATGAAATTTGATATAAACGATGTGAGTATCATATTAAAATACGATCTTAAGCTTCGGATTATGCAAATCGGATGCACTACGAGAGCACTTATTAGGTTATTATCTTTCTGTAGACTGCAACGTCTGTGGACGGCTAGAAGATTGCAACCCCAACAAGGCTCAGCTAGTCGACAAAATCCATATTCTTTGGATGGAGTAGCCAGCTAAATCTCCCAATCTGATTATGGTTGTAACTTAACTTTTGGACACCAATGTATTTATCCATTTCGATTTTAACTAGAATGAATAAGGGATATAGGGAAGAAATTTTTCAGTAATGACCTCTTCCTCTAGAAATTATTTCATTGTGGTATTTGTAACTTTCATCCGCCCCTGACTTCAATCTAATATCAATAATGATCAGCAGACTATAACTTTGACACAGGTGTCCCCCACGATTCCTCCTTGGGTTCATTATTGTTTGGGTTAAGGTTTTAAGGTTCCTCGAGTTTGCCAGTTGTTACCAAATTGTAATATTAAGTATTCAGAGACAAAAAACCCTCAAGAGATTGTCAGATGTGTTCATCCGTGTAAGCAAGTATTAATGTTTCTTGGAGTATCAGATGACCAACATTCTTGAAATTTCAGGGTTGTGAATACCAGATATTTCTTGTCGACAGCCGCACAAGGCAAAGAGAATCTTGGTTTTATTAAATCAAATGAAGGTAAGTTTTCATCCCACATGAGACCTAAATCCAGCCGACTTGTTAACTTGGCCACTTGGTCACCTTGGTCTCCATCTAGAAAGATCAAAATTATGTTCTTGATCTTCCTGTTAGTTATGGTGAGTCTATTTAGTTATGAGTTGGGCTTATTTAGTGGGATTCAAAGTAGTACTGCTTAAGGCAGGGTCGGAATAGATGAATAAACAAATATTTGCTCTAATATTGACAGAGTTCTTCGCAAAGGTCGACATGGCCTGCTAGGTCATCTGACTTCTCTCCTTTTGAGCATGCCTGGGACATGCTGAAGTGTTTTTTATTTGTTTGTTTTTTCAGGGAATTGTTTTGTGCGTCTGCCGTGAACAGTGATGTCCCAAAGGGTTCTGCCCTTGAACCACTTCAGTGTTAGTGTTTATAGAACTACAGTACTGTACGTTTGTTCTCTCTTTCACTCGCACACGCAGAGTGTATTCTTTACAATATTTACATTAATTTAATTTTAATGAAATCATGAGATATCCGAAACCATGAATCATGATTTCCTATCATAAATAGAAATAAACTGCTTATTAATGATAGGAAACGCTTCAAACTACACTGACTGGCCAAAAAATTAGAAATTTTTATTCAATATCTAATTGGACCACCTTTTCCCGGAAGTACAGGCCGTACATACAGTGACATGGATTCAACTGTCTGAGGGAATCTAGCTCTAGATTTTACCATTCTTACTGTGATCGGCAAACAACTGTGAACCCGAACTGCCGTTACCTACATATCCCAGACATTCTCAATTGGATCCAGATCGGAAAAATTAGGCGACCAGGAAATTTTGGAAATCTTGGGAACGCTCCTTGAACGTTCAGATAAAATTTTCGCAGTGTGGATAGTCGCGTTGTCATTATAAAAGAATTCCGACGATGAAAACATTGACATCATCATACTTTAAGAGCCATATACAGCTGCTAAACAAGTAAAGGAATATCCCCTACAATACAAGATTGTACAGTCTGAAGATGAAACCCCCTGGGCCGCTATCGCAGTGAGGAACCCTGACATAACAGTCACCAGGATCACCCACCTCTGGGCGGACTGTGCACACCTCATCACGGCGCTGGGAGCTTACTACGCCATAGCTATGCATTGCCGTCCCGGCGAGGATATAACAATGGCTACCAGGTACCTGGAAAATATAACAAACATCATCCATGATCAAAAAATAATAATAGGAGCTGATGTGAAATGCAGGTCGCCGGCTTGGTTCAGCCATACCCCGGACAGGCAGGGGACAAGGAATGGGCAGCGCCTGGAAGAATTTCTAGCAACATCAACAATAACAGTATTAAACAAACCTAACCAACTACCAACCTATTGCACCCTCCAGTGGGAAGCAACCATTGATGTTTCCCTTGCTACCAGGAACATCGCTGGCAACATAACAGACTGGAAGGTTTAGGATGCCTGGACAACGTCTGACCACAGGGTCTGACCTTTCAGCTAAACAGAGATTACCAGAGACACCACCCTGAGAGAATAATGCTACACAGGTATGCGCTGTATACTGCAGATTGGAACCAGTTCAAGGATACCCTAATAACAGAAAAAGATGCACAGCTAGTTGCAATCCAAGCAAACCGAGATCCGGACCAACTTCAAAAAACAGTCACAGCTATCATCACTAAAGCAGCAAATGCTGCCATAAAACGAAGGAAACCTGCTCTGGGCGCTGTACCATGGTGGAGCCCGCACCTCCAGAGACACGGAAAGAAGTCCAGGACAAAATAAATGTTTTTCAGAGAGCGAGATGCTCCTGGCCTGCTCCCAAAGTGAACGCACTGCGGGAAATTTACAAAAAAGCCAGAAACCAGTACACTTAGCTCATACGCAGGAGTAAACAACTTTCTTGGGAAAATCTGGTCACAACCACAGGTAATACCGACTCCTGGGGGGTCGGTGTTACCTACTGGGGGGTCTATAAAGTCACCACCAACAAATTCCCCATGGGGGAGGTAATTTCCACCACCACAACACCACAGAGAGATGTCACCAACTCTTGGGAGGCATCTGTCAACTGGACGAAACCTTCCATCCACAAAACCCGCAGACACCCCAACAAATCATGATGTGCCAAGAGAATTAAGATTACCGCACGGAAGATAAAGAACAGGACTTTGCGCTAGAAGAATTACAAGCAGCTGCGAACCTTATCAAAGGTAAGAAATGTCCAGGTCCGGTACCCTTGGAACTGGAAATTATTAGGAAGCTGGTGAGGTAGTCCCCGACATGTCACTGAACCTTTTCAACCTTTGCCTTAAAACCGGGACTTTCCCGAAGGATTGAAAAAAAGCTAATATCAAACTTATAATTAAAAATCCGACGAAACCACCAGAACAACCAACCTCCTACAGACCAATAGCCCTATTATCAGTCTGCAGTAAACTCCTGGAACGCCTCCTATTAACCAGAATACAGGCTCACTACCTACAGGCTAACCTTATGTCTCCAAATCAGTACGGCTTAAGACAGGGAATGTCGACTGTGGATACTTTGAGGAATCTCCTTGTGCGTGCTGCTGCCATGGACAACAAATACTTCCTGGCTATCTCTATCGACTTTGCTGGGGCGTTCGACACCCTATGGTGGCCGAGCGTCCTGGCCTGGCTCCGGAGGACAGGGACTCCGGATAATCTGTATAAGGTAATCCAAAGCTACTTCTCCTGCAGACTCATAATGGCGAACGCTCCTTATAAAATACTCAACAGAGGCTGTCCGCAAGGCTCCATATTACGACCTACGCTATGGAACGTTGTTTTGCACGAGTTCCTAAACACAGACATTGGAGAGGCGTCTTCGCAAGCCTTTGCAGACGACCTTATTCTGATGATCTGGTGAGTATGGGCTTGGCACACCCAGGGTCCTGAGCTGGATATCATCATTCTTCTCTTTCTTGATGATTCCCTTCTACTTCCGACTCTCTCTCTCTCTCTCTCTCTCTCTCTCTCTCTCTCTCTCTCTCTCTCTCTCTCTCTCTCTCTCTCTCTCTCTCTCTCTCTCAGGGTAATTCAGAATTTTTTTTTTTTTTTGGCTGGTGCAGCATAAGCCTCGGGCTTCCTTGCACCATGTGGCTAATAATAATAATAATAATAATTAGCCCGAAAGAAAGGCAAATTACGCCCTACAAATTCTACAGGACTGGTCCAATACCCACTTCCTTAGGATCTCTACAACAAAAACAGACTCCATTCTCCTCAAGGGTGCCCTAGATTATAGGAGGCCCCCATAGATCAAGATTGACGGTGCTACACTGCGACTGTCCAAAGAACTAAAATATCTAGGAGTAATCCTGGACCCTGCTCTCTCCTTCAACGCACACCTAAAATACATCTGGAAAAAGATAAGGGGCTATACAGCCCTTGGGCTAAATAACAAGACCGTCAAACCTCTTTTACAAAGCTGCCTTTGTGCCGACAGCCACGTATGCTTCAGGAGCATGGTACACCAATTTCGATTCCATTCACAGAGCTATGTTGCTCGCCATAGCCCGGGCCTGCAGCACAGTGATTACCCACGAGCTGCAGGTGCTGGCTGGATCTCTGCCATTGGACCTCGAGGTGGCTAGACGTGGAGTCCTTCTTGAACTCTCCAAAGGGATTGCCTGCTCCTTCATTTGGCTTTGACGCGAACCCTACTGCCAACCGCTTGACAGAGAAAAAGAGACTCACCACTCATCTTATGTAGATCTGGCAGACTAGATGGGTGAACTCTCCAAAGGGTGAGATCACCAGATTGGGTATAGTTTGTCGATAATCTATACCCAACGGCATTGACACGGTTTGCGCCGGGACTCTACCCAACCTTCCTGTTAACGGGACATTGTGCCTTCAAGGCCAAACTCACAGCCGTGGGCATTACAGACGACCTAACCTGCTGCTGTGGACAGTTGGAGAGCTGGCACCACCTTATGAATGAATGCCAGCTCTATGATGACCTCTGCTGTCAGCTCAATACGCGGATCACCTTCTTGCCCAGAGATAGAGACCAACACCTCCTCGATGGAAGGCAGGAATATATAGCCTTCTCAAAGTTTGCCGAAGACCTGTACAGAAGAAGACGTGACCTGAACACGCACCAACCACATCATGACCAGTAGCGACAGTAATAAGCAACACGAACAAAGATCCACCGGGTAACTATGAAAATTGATAAAAGAACTGAACAAAGGACGGGACAGGGAAGCAATAGGAACAGCAAAGGAAAATTCTTGTGTTTACAGCAGAACATACAAGAGAAAGATTATTCCCAAAAACATGAAAAAATAATAATTTTTGTTAATGTAATTTTAAAATAATTAATTGTTAAAATAAATAAATCAAATTAAATTAAATTTATAAATTTATTTTAACAATTAATAATAAATAATATAGGAAATAAAATTTTATTTAATATATATACTAAATATTTAATAATAATTCCTGAAAATAATCTAATTTCCCATTTTATTTAATGTAGTCGTTCTTGAAGCATTTCCAGAGGTTCCAGTCCAAATTACCAGAAGCAATCCCACACCATGATGATTGACCCATCTCTGTCCCATCGCTGGGACAACGCAGTGTAATTGAGGGGCTGGCCAAGAATTTCCTAAAAGAGGGAGTAAAACAGTGTTCCCAGCAATTAATCATTGTATAGAAGTAAAAAAAATTCCCATCATGTTATCATAAGGGAGGGACTATAGACAATTTGACCCATACCTAAGCCCCCCTTCTCCTGAATAGACTCTTTCTGGATGGGTGAGGCTGACAGTCTGATGAGGTTCAAGGAGTAACAGATCGGTACTTCTGGGAAGAGGGACACGGGTTCTACAGATAAGATTCTATAGTTGGAAAACCCAATGAGTGTGGCACTCCATTAGTGTGGCAAATACGCCACAGACGACGCCCTTTTGTTCAATCGTATTTTCGTTCGCTTTCCTCCTCCCACTCAAACCACTCCAACGCATGATTTCTGTCAGAGTTTCGTACGACACAAGCAGTGACATATCTATGACATAGCAACGCCGTTGACGATCATTTCCGGGAAAGTTCCCATTCGTGGCACGTGCGGCAGAAATGCACATTCAGGGTCAGACGAAAGCAGGAAATAAAACCTTTAACTTTTCCACCACGGAAGTTAAACGTTGCAGAAGGGCGGCTCAGGATAGCGTGCCGATAGATTACAAGCAGTTGGTGTCATCCCCAATCGTGTTAGACTCATTAAAATGGTCACAGAAAACTCATTATGACGGATAAATTAATACCCCGCTGCTTGCCCTTCGCTCTTATTACAGCCCGAAACTTGCTACCGGCAACGCCACCCAATTGTCTTGTGTGCCTAGCTGAGGTAATGCTCGCGATCCCTTCGTTTATTCAATATAACGCGTCACCTTGTTGCTGCTCTAGATTTTAGGGTTTACAAGTCAGATCCCCACTCAATCTACAGTAACTAAATCGAATTAAAGCCAGGGCCTCAGCCTGAGGAATGTTAACAAGACCGGAAATCATTTTTTTACGATACATTTAATTCCTGACAACGTTCTGGTAATCCCCCTGATGATTTCTATATGGATATGATGATGCTGATATTTCTGTTTGTTTGTTCCAGAATTTGCCACAGTAACCAATCACTAAGGCAACATACGAAAAATAACACGCATCACCTTCGTGATGCGTGTTATTGTTCTCTGTAGACTTCTGCTTGATTCTGAAATATATTTAAGAATTAGAAATAGGAGGAGACCCAAGGCCAAGCTCTGAGGAATCCCCCACAGGTCCACTCTGAAGACTGACTATTTTTAACAACTCATTGTCTCCTATCTTTCAGCCAGCCCTTAATCGAGTGTAGGATCTTACCAGGAACTCCACCTTCTTCCAGTTTACATAATACACACCCGTGAGGGACTGGTCAAGCATGACCTCCCCTCAACGAACTCATGCTGGGATCTGTTCAAAATACCATTGCTAACATATGGTTCAGAATCGGGTTCTGAACCACAGACTCCATTATCTTCCCTGCCATAGAAATTAAACACGCTGGCTTATAGTTACCAAGCTCTTCTTTGGCACCACCTTTGTGGATTTGGAAGACATTAACACTACTTTAGTCCGAAGGGATCTTCCACGGATCTAATGAGGCTCTCATTAACATTTCTAATGGTTTGAGACCCTCACATACAGCCTTTTTTCTTTTATCTAATTTGTTGAGATAATTCCATTCTAAATCGTCTGCTGTTTAAATTGAAATAAAATAAACAATTCTAAATGTTCTTCTGCTAAATTTAATTATTGAAATAAAATGTGCGATTCTAAAAGTTCTGTTGCTGTAATTGTTGAAAGGAAATATACAATTCTGTATTCTTTATTATTTTAATTGTTAAATAAATCGTCTGCAGCTGAAATTGTTGAGATAAAATATGCTATTCGAAATGTTCTGCTGCTCTAATTGTTTAAATGAAACATTGCGATTCTAATCGTTAAATTATTTTAACTTTAGAAATAAAACACATTGATCCGTAGCATTGTTTTAAAACCAACAGAAGTGGACAGAGATGGTATTTTAACTGCTTTCTAAATCGTCTGCTGCTTAAATTCAGATAAAATGAACAATTCTCGATGTTCTTCTGCTAAATTTAATTGTTGAAATAAAATGAGCGATTCTAAAGGTTCTGCTGCTGTAATTGTTGGAATGAAATTCTGTATTCCTTATTGTTTTAATTGTTAAATAAATCGTCTGCAGCTGAAATTGTTGAGATAAAATGTTCTGCTGCTTTAATTGTTTAAATGAAATGTTGATTCTAAGGGTTAAATAATTTTAACTTTAGAGATAAAACCCGTTGATCCGTGACATTGTTTTCAAACCAACAGAAGATGGTATTTTACAGTTAACACCTCGGCAAGATAAAGCAACAATCTTTAATAGCGACACCCACTTACAACGACCGAAAATAAACTCGAAACAATTTACTGTCTCCAGTAGAGCATCCACAGGCACCTTCGCAAAACGCTGGCGAATTCGAAAACGTGGAAGTGTTCGCCTTTGTTCGCTCCGTCGCTCTATAAACACGCTTAGAGTCGCGTGACACTTGTGTACAGGAGCCGGTGCATGACGTCACAGTCTGACACGTGAGGGAGAGCATGATACGCGTGATAGTCTGCATCATTATCCGTGCAGGCCCACTCACCCATACATGGAGGACGGCCTTGCTCTGCACTCTAACGATACCACGAGTAGTACTGCAATGTGACTTGGCGTAGTCAGGTGAATCGTGGTGGCAGAAAAGGATTCTGTTTCTCCTGATCACACTCATGCTCCTAGCGACATGAAAATGGAAAACTGCTGGGATGAACCACTCGCTCAGAGACTGAAAATAGAAAGGTGAGTCAGGGAATTGCGCTGGGGTTGTCTATGATTTCTTATTAGTAAACTTAAGTGTTTATCAGAGTTGGCCGCTCTTGGCTACCAATCTGTGCATTACGTTTGGCTCTTTCGAGAGCAATTGTTTATTTATTTATTATTTTTTTTTTAATCCGAAGCTTTGGTTTTAATGACTTCCTACGTGACTTGGTTTTCTTCGCAATATATTTATTATTATTTTAATTTTAAACGGGCCAGAAATATCGATATAAACACCGATGGCAGTTACAAATGCATTCGATGGTTTATGAAAACACGTGACCACGTGATCTGTCGAAACGCGTTGATGAAACTACGAGTGTGGTTACATCAACACACCACCGGTGTCAAAGTTCACCACTCAGCCAAATAAACTGAGGCGCTAAAGACAATAGCGAATGAAGACTGCTAGATGGCGCTGACGTGTATAGGGCGTTTATACGATCTGAGAAGCAACCCTTCGAACATCGAGTTACGTTTAATAGCTGTCGATTAATTATCGATAATTGAATCACGTAGTGTGATAAGAATTATCAATAATTGAATCAATTATAATTAAATTAATTATTAATTATTAATTAATTGGTCAATGAAATTGTTTGTCTTATAAATGACAATTTAACTGATTATCCCTAATGGATAATGAAATTGATCTTTTGGTAATTAAACTGAATTATAAACAATGAAATTGATCTTTTGGCAATTTTGGCTTTTGTCTTCTTTTGAATTATAAACAATTATAAACTAAATTATAAACAATGAAATTGATCTTTTGGTAATTAAACTGAATTATAAACAATGAAATTGATCTTTTGGTAATTAAACTGAATTATAAACAATGAAATTGATCTTTTGGCAATTTTGGCTTTTGTCTTCTTTTGAATTAAACTAAATTATAAACAATGGAATTGATCTTTTGGTAATTAAACTGAATTATAAACAATGAAATTGATCTTTTGGCAATTTTGGCTTTTGTCTTCTTTTGAATTAAACTAAATTACAAACAATGGAATTGATCTTTTGGTAATTAAACTGAATTATAAACAATGAAATTGATCTTTTGGCAATTTTGGCTTTTGTCTTCTTTTGAAACTAAATTATAAAACAATGAAATTGATTACTTTTATTTCATTAATTTTATTTCCATATTTTCATTTTTATCATCGTAATTTATTCTATTATTTTAACTTATTTTATTAAATTAATTCGTTCTATTTTATTTTTTACTTCTGGGAATTGTGGCGATGTTAAGAAATTGATTCTTGTTTATTACAAACTGAATGTAATTGGGTTGGCGCTCACTGATTATCTCCAACAGATAGGAAAACGTAATTATCAATAATAATAATATGATTATTCCCAGTAGTTCCCTCTTTCGGATTAAGAATTTTTATTATCTATTGGGGATAATTTTTTCCATTATTCACTGAGGATGGTCAATTTTTCTGTCAATTGGAGATAATCAGTTTCGGTGTTGATAATTATTGTAAACAACGAGAAACTGATTATCTACAAGTTGTCCCATTGTTGATTGAGGATCATCAATTTGAGATAATCAGTTTCAGTATTGATCTTTTTATTTAAACAATAACGCCTATTATTGTTTATTGGGGATAATTTGTCCATCGTTGATTAAGGATCGTTAGTTTTGCTGTTAACCGAAGATGATCAGTTTAGGCATTGATAATATTGCAAACAACGAAGCTGATTATCTAGCAGTCGTTGTCTATTTGGGATAATTTGTCCCACTGTTGATTGAGGATAGTCAATTTGAGATAATCACTTTCAGCGTTGATAATTATTGAAACAATGAAACGAATTATCCATCAGTTATTGTTTATTCGGGATAATTTCTTCCCATTGTTGATTGAGGATCGTCAGTTTTGCTGTCAATTGAAGATAATATTGTAAACAATGATTATAATGCCGGTCATTGTCTATGGGGATAATTTGTTTCATTGTTCACTGGGGATCGTCAATTTTGTTATCAGCTGGAGATAATCAATTTCGGTGTTGACAATATCGTAAACAATGAAGCTGATTATCCAATTGTTGATGATGAAACTGATTATTTCTAATAGCAAAAATAAATTAACAAAATCGAAACTGATCATTTATTTATTTATTTTTACCTAATAGGGCTAATAGGTCCAATACAGCAAAACTGGTTGTCCTCACAAAGACTGTACTGTCAATTACTTTGTCCTTTTCAAACTCTTACCTACATAAGTTAGTTTTATAGACTTGTAAGGTATTTAGGATAATCACCTTCTACCCAGATGCCTGTCATTCTTTCGAGAAGTGAATTGGCCTGTTTGGTAAGGCGCGGAATCATTACCGCAATTTGTTTTTCGGAAGTGTTTCCAATGACATCACTGGAAATGTTCCATAAGGTTATGGCCTAGAACAATGTGCTTCTTTTCTGTGACCGTACTCTTTTGATAAACCCCAGTTCCAATGGCCCTTCGGGCAGCGTTTATCTTTCTATGTTCCTTTTAGTGCCTTTTAAATTTACTACGTGGTCCATTAGGAGCGCTATCATTTCTCTGGCAGGACTATTGTCTTCGTAATTGGATTGTAGATCTCTAAAGGTTTTTCTGGTCAGTGGATGGCCACATTAGTCAAGTGTTGAACTCATCATGAGAGAACATTAAGCGAGATTAAACTAATCTCGTACACCGGGCCGTCCACAGAAAATGTGTTGTTTGAAATTTAGGGCAGATGACGCCCCCATTATATTAATAGGCAGGTGTGCGTGCGCGCGTGTGTGTGTGTTATGCGGAAACTTTTCAACGGAACCAAGTTGAACAAGTTACCATAATCGTTATTTCTTCATCCTCACGGTTAAAGCCATCTTCTTACTGTATTTAAAAGCGAATGAGATCAAATATAACCACGTTTGACGTGTTTACAATCGCATTATTTTTAATTGTTTATTTTAAGTTGAGATTGATGAACAGAAAGAATGATAATCAGAAATATTTTGGTCATGGTGCAAGGCACACGGAATCTGGACCTTTCACAGGACCAATTTTTAAACAAAAAACCAAATCGTACTCTTAACCTTTCAAAAGAGGAATTTCATAAACAAAAGGACCAGTTTCCATTGATCGTGTTGGCCCTTAGGGTTTTGAAGATGCCTGAAGAATGCTTATTACTTGAGTGTGTTACCCGAAATGTGAACTTCGTTAGAGAAGGAAGTATCGTGGTCTTGAGGTGTTTCCTGTTGTATGAACTAGGTACAGTGGTCACAATGCATTGCATTATGAATACATTGATATTCTGTACAATTATGCATGCCTACATTGTGGAAATTTTATGGAAGAGCCCTTACACCTTCCAAGACAACAATACTCCATGTCACAAAGCATGGAGTGTGAACGTGTGGTTTAAAGAGAATAACATAGGGGAATTGCAGTGTCCAACACAAGATGTTCAGCTAGGTTGACCTCAATCCAGCTGAACATCTTTATGGTGAGCTGGAACGCAGAATTGGGTACGGCCAAGGATTTTCTCTTTGTTAGTATAGTTCATGAATACTTTTAAGTAAGGGTGGATTTGTTGTAGGGCTTTAGGCGCATCAACAACTTAGGATATAATGTCTGTAAATTGCGTGTGTTCTTTGGTCCATTTGCTCTTCGCTGGACAAAAAAAACAACAACCGAGTTGCCGGGAGAAAAAACCATGCTACCCTCGCCTGAAACCAAGTAACTCAACCATATTGTGAAAAAGGCCCATAAGAATTCCTCACGTCATCAACGGGATTCGAATTCAAGTTCTTTTCCACCAGAAGGACGGCGATTCTATCAACTGTGCTATCCACGAGAGCAGGGGATACAATATTATCATCTTTCTACTAGAAATTAGTAGAAAGTCTTCCACGATGCGTCGAAGTAATCAATTGCAAGTTCATAACCACAAATAGCATATGACTTTTGATAGGATAGTTAGCAGGGTTTCTGAAGTTGTGATGTTTGGCTATGTCTTCCTTGATCCTTGTATGCATCAGATAAAAGATGCATATAGCCTTGGCAGCGATGTAAGAGGAGTTGCACGTACTGTCTTCGCTGGTCTCTAAGAAGCCAGTACCAGTTCTCTGACTGCCTGTGAATGATGGGGTGTCCGGTGTAAATGTGATCATCTTCCTGTTTATGTTTTTGAAGAAAGCCAACACGTGCGTCCTACAGTCCTGTAAGTGGTACCAGAAGAGGCAATCATCCGAATCATGCAGCTGAAACATGTGGAATGTAGTGGGAGTAGACAAAGATGTTATGCTACAGTCTTCACGCGGTCTTCATTTGATCGTATGCATTTTTTCCTATGTGAAAGATTCCAGTGGGTGTGTAGATAGATATCTGCGCTATCATGAGATAATTATTACATAAATGTCCTTGGAAAAGTAGTGAGGCATGCTTCCATATTTTTCGATATTTTTGCAATGTCCTGTGCTTAAAAACACAAGGACAAAATTACTTATTTAAAGTCTTTTAGCCCATGTTTGAAAAATACATTTGTGGATGGATATATTAGCCTGTAATTCTAAAATATGGGAACAGACCTACCTGCTTAGTCTGCAATACCAGGACAAACTACTTTAAAGCTTATTAGCCCGTGTTTCAAAAGACATGGAGTCTATTGGTCTATTGGTCTGTAATTGAAATTGAAATTGAAAATTGAATCTATTGGTCTGTAATTGAAATTGAAATTGAAATTGAATCTATTGGTCTGTAATTGAAATTGAAATTGAATCTATTGGTCTGTAATTGAAATTGAAATTGAAATTGAATCTATTGGTCTGTAATTGAAAAACACGAAATCTGAATTCCTCTTTCCGACATATCCTGCTCCTTATGGCTCCAGCAAGGCTTCGAATGTTCATAGGGGGATGAACTTTACTGATATTGCCTGGGGGATGGGGATGATGACCAACATTCACACTCTCTTGAAATTTACACGCATTAATTGAATCCAAAATCGCCCATATTGTGAAAACCGACATCCTAAACATTTTTCGAATACTGGTCCAAGTTAGCAATGATCCTCTGCTGAGTGAACCGTGTTTCAAACTTTAACCAGCTTAGTGTTCAAATTCTTAAATCGTCCACATAGAACCGACATTGCTCGCGTTGAGCGATAGACACGAAAAATAGAAAATATGACTGAGAGAAGGAAGGGAGGGTAAGAATAGAAAAAAAAAAAAAAGAAGAAGAAAGATAAAAAAAGGACAGACAGAAACATTACAAGAAATAGAGAGAGAGAATACCAGAAGCAGATGGAGAGCGGGTGTGTCATGGGAATGTGCCTAAATTTGGACTAGGAAGTTCTACAAACCGGTTCATAACCCTAAATACGACTTACAGAACGAAGCAAACGACAAACTGTCGCCTCGTGCTGTTTTAACTTTCATTTTTCTTTTTTTCTTCCATCTGTCTCTCTCTCTCTCTTTCTGTCGCTCTTTTACCGAAGCGCATCGGTTTCGCATTGGCCTCTCGGCAAACGAGAATGTGCTTCCTTACACGTGATTTTTCCGTCGACCGCCCGCACGTGCGCAGTATTGTTATCCTTAGCGGTGACACTCTCTCTCTCTCGAACACAGTCCACCGGGATCGAGTTTCTTCAACGATCTGTTTCTTTCCAAGAAAGCGAAGAAATACGAGTAATAAACAACTTTTCTTTTTTTTTTTCCATTCTTGTTTCTTTTTTTAAGACTGAGGGGCGTAATGCAAGACGATAGTTGCCTTTACATTCATGCACGAAGAGTACATTTAGAAAACAACATCAGTGGTAGGTAGTGTATGTTTATTTTATGCGTTTGTGTGTTATATAAAACTTTCTGTACCTCCCCCCCCCCGTCCTTTTTTTCCTTCCAACTTACTCCCTCATACACCAATTCCGGACTTTACTAAATGTTCCGCCTTCCGTGGCAGAGTAATGGCTACGCCATTTACTTCCCGTTTAGAACTTGTTCCCGTCTTCAAGAACTTCTAAGGACTTGTGAGGTGTAAGGCTTTTTATCAAAAAATCTTGGGTTTTTCACCCCAATATATACATTCTCAAAAGATGAGTCGAAGAAAATGGATTTAAAGTCATAAGTCTTAGACTTTGGGAAGCAGAGGTGTGAGACTCAATGTTTGAGGAAACGGCAAGGAGGAGGGATTTCTCTTGCCTGGATTGAGGAAGCCCCTTTGTTGCAATTCGGGATCCTTTTCAGTGTGAAGCCGGTACATTGTCACCCATAAGGACTGGCGTTGTTTACAGTAAATAACTTACCGTTCTGGTCTATCTTTATTCGGATTGTTCCTCGTGGAAGACAGCCCGCTAGTTCTAGTGAGGCCAGCTTCAATCTGATACCATTTTTCATTCAGTGATGTTGCTATCACAGTAGTCGAAATGTACCGTACTTGCTTTCCAGCCCTTCTGTGGAATTCATATCAGGGTTCTGGAATAGTCAGGCAAATTGTGAGATAGACAGTATTACATTGCTGGAACATGAAAGGTTCAATTCCAAAGTATTAACAGAGTTTGTAGTTCAACGAACGGGCATTTCAATGGTTTATATCAATAATGATTCAAATAGACCTACAATACCAACAAGATTCCCACTGTCTTTAAACCTTTGAAACTTTTTAAACTTGTAAAACACATCCTGATTGAAAGACGAACTCGTTTCAACATTCAGTGAACCAAAGTTCAAGGTACGGTGTATAAACAAATTCCAAGTTGTGTTAAAAGCTCAATAAGTATTTATCAAAAATTTAAATCTTTTGATACTCTACAACAAACACCAGCCAACTTACTAATGGTCAGAAACATTCTTTCCTTGAATTTATTCATCTTCCACAACAACGGATGGAAGATTGCTCCAGAAATCAACCACCCGTTGGTTGAAGGCAAATTTCCGCATATGTATTCTGCAACCATCTTTCCTCAATTTGAATATACGCGCATGTGTGTGTAGATTGAGAAAGAGGAAGCCATCAGCATTGAGCTTGCTCAAGCCATTCAAAGCCTGAAACAACTCAATCAGCTCTCTCTACAGGTGCCTAGTTTCCAGACCCTGCAATTTGCAGAAATAAAGCTTTTCTTGGTAAGAGTAATCCTTCGTTCTCCTCATCAATCTCGTTGCCTTCTCTGTTCTCGTTCCAGTTGCTCTACTTCCTTCTTAAGTTGAGGCCTCCACACCTGTACGTAGTACTCAAAATGGAGCCTGACCATTGCCTTATACAAAGGCATAATTACCTCCTTGTCCCTGCTGACAAAATTCCTATATATCATTAACAAAACCCCATGAACTGGCTGCCTGTCTACACGGGTCATTACTGTCATTAACCACCCTGCCAACCTTTGAATCATCTGCAAACTTTGACATTAAGCCTGATATATCTTCATCAATATCATTAATAAACATTAAAAACAACAATGGGCCCAACAGTGAAGCCCGAGGGACTCCACCGATAACATTCGTCCGTGAAGAGTTTGCTAAAAGTCTGGCATCCTCTTCCCTAAATAATTCCTCATGTGTGAATGTAGATGCAAAATACCTATTTAGTTTACCAACAATTAGACTATGGGCATTAATATAAGCAAATAAGTCTTTGTTGCCTTTCTTTGCATCCTTTTCCAAAGATTTCTTATGATCTGCCTTTGGCTTGCCTAATCTCCTTTGGTTATTGGGCCATCTGTAACTTCCTAATGAGTAAGCGATCCAGAACCGAAACTTTCAATCATATCTGTGGAATAAATATTAAAATTATTTTTTTTAATTTGAACAATAACAATAATATGTAACGCGGACGAATGGACATTAATCGGTTTCTCTAGGAGGTTCTCTTTGTTTTGCTCCTCTCTGATTTTCCAGACGAGCAAATAAAACTTGGTTGCCATAGTAACACGATCCAGAACCGGAAGGAATGTCACGTGCATAAGCATTCATCTATAAGATTACCATTTTTTTTTTTTGTTTTTTTTAACGGCAATAGACGGTTTTGGTATGCATTAAACGCCAAGGCAACGAAGGTTGTGAGGTGTCAATACATTGTATATCTAATCATTTAAGAAAACGGGTATAATCGATATATTATTCTGGAAAGCAATACAATAAAATCTATCTTAGATTTAGCAGACAACAATAAATGATTTTTTAGCTCATTAGTGGATGACTACTAGGCGATTTATGGGAGGATGGAGATTAATCCACAAGTAAGATAACAGGAATTGGTACAAAAATCTCCAATCTTTCACTTGCCCATCCCACATTCTCTTATATCCTGTCTCCCCGTTTTTTTTTTTTTTTTTGCTATCCTTTCGTATCAAATGGACCCTACCATCATGGCATGCGACCGATCACGTCTTCAGCTGGCAGGTCACATGAACAGCCACGTGTCGCGTGAAGGCTGTGTCCTGTTTTTCCGGGTCGATTTTCTCACTGCCAACCCAAGGACAGTTTGCTAGAAATACTAATACGCAAAGATGTCTCTAAGGTTAATTCTTACCATTAACTGGTGTTCGAGGATCCTTTTCTTTCTTGGGGTGGTGGGGGTGAAGAGGAAACCAGGATGACTGAGTAAAAACTCAACTTTATTTCTTTAAAACGATAAGGATAAGAAAACCTGGAAGTCCACGTTTAAAAGAATTCTTTTTTCTTTTGCTTAAAACAAAGCCTTCCTGGTTTCTATTTTGCTTCTACTTTCTCAGAAGGGTAAGGAAGTAACTGTAATTGGTTATACTGATAGGAAGCACACACTAAGATGGTTAAAAATAGCCCGTTGTCTCGTAGTAATGATCTCTCTCTCTCTCTCTCTCTCTCTCTCTCTCTCTCTCTCTCTCTCTCGTGCGGAAGAAAAGGAAGGAATGTGTCTTTAGCTCCATGCGGGTTTGATCGACTCTTGAAGAGTGTACAACTCCAACCATAAATTCTGTTTAAGGCTAACCAAATAAATAAAATAACCACATTGTCCAGACGTTAAAAGAATCCCAATTTATAAGAGGACCTTGATCATTCCTCGTTATTTTGCTGAATAAACCCCAAGTACAGAACTCTGAAGCAATGTCTTCCATGGAATATTGGCCTTGTTTTAAAGAACGTGACTTTGTTATCTGACTTTGACCTGAACCAGTTTGGATAAACACCTAAAAACTAACGAAGGACGGTTAGAGCCGGATAGACCTACGAATAAATTGTGTGCGCATTACTTTTTTTTTTTCTTCTTGTTTACAAATCGACTATGGAATATGTGTCAGTGACTGGAAAACACACAACCAGATCCGCTCGAACTTTAGTACGTGGAAGGACATGTCGACCCAGAATCGAAAGCTTGTTGACCTGATAAGTAGAACAGTAAAATTCCTTCCTCAGCATTTTATATATTTATTTTCACGGTTTTTTGTGCCATTCTATCACTTGACAACAGTCCTGGATATAATGAACAATTGGAAAATGCTCAATTCATAGAACTCATAAATCGTATTCCTCTTGCATGCCTTGATCAAAATAGACAATTTAAATAGAAATAAAATTATTAAAGGGCCCCTGTCATCCATCAGTTTAATTATTTCCTCTTTCCCTTTTCATTTCGAATAAAATAAATGAAGAAAAACTTTTTAAGTGTCTTCTGCTACGACTCCAGTAGACATGTAGACATGTAGACATGTATAGTATCTTATGTAGGACGGCACCTGAACGAAAGTTCATCTCCGTCTTTGTACACTGTGATGGTTACAGAAAGCACTGTAACAGGCCAGAAATGTGTGTAACGTTATGTTCGTGCAGTGTGTGTGTTGTTGTGTTGTTTAGTTGTTTCTGGCCGTTTTGTCACCAGGCAGGCGATCACCTGGAAAGCCTGCCCAGTGTCCGTCTACACCACGGGGAGGTAGGCCACAACTGCGCAAGAACCATGGCCAACCTCAACAGTCACGCACTGAATGTCCAAAGAGGATTTGGAGCCATTCAAAAGAACCCCGCGCCAGCAAGCCGGCAACAGCGCGCGCACGCACGCACGCACACACACACACACACACACACACACACACACACACACACACACACACACACACTCCCAGGAGAAAGGACAGCAGAAGACGAAGAAATAAGGATGAGAATAGCATAAAGTAAAAAAAAAAAATAAAAATAAAAATAAAAATAAAATCTTTATCCATTTCTTGCCCACATCTGTATGCAGTGCTGCCCAAAGTGGTCCACAAAGAGAAAAGGTGTATTGTCAAACAGAAGTTGTAATGTCATTCAATCATGATCGGCAGGAACAAGTTCTAGATATAATTCTGAATTCTGTTAATCTGGAGTGGTGTCAGAAGTCTCTGGTAGATGACGGTATCACTGAGCAGAGGTTTAGTTGAAGAGAGTCTTGATAAAGGATGAGTCAGAGAAGTGCAGCATCTGTCAAAATCTTTGTGTGTTCTTGAAAGCCACAACAATTTTGTATATGACGTCATCAGGACGACGAGGCAGCGCACAGTTGTATTATGATTTATGATGCATTTTCAGTTTCATTTCTTGAATTAACATTGAGGTTGAGAGCCTTCCTGCGATTAAAAGCAGCATTGCAGAAGGTTTGAAGGGCCTGGAAATTGTTGACAGAAATGAGTATCTTCTCACCTCCGGGACACAAGTTTGGTACTGTTGCCTTAAGAGCCGATCTTAGATCATCGTAAATGGAGCATTCAAAAAGTACGTGAGGAGAGTCTTCCGGTAGCCCACATCGACAGGAGACTGTATTGGAAAGTCTGAATTGGTAGAGTTTTGCGTTAAGCGAACCATGCCCAGTTAGTATGTAGGAGGTAAACAGTGAGGGTGAAAACCATTTTCTGGTGGATGATGCAAGTAGTGCAGTTACGTCGGGAACGAAGTTTTTGGTGATAGCTCCTTTTTCGGTAGAATTCCATCTATTCTGCCAGGTATTCACTAACAAATTCCAGCATCTGGTTCGCTCAGTTTTGGGATCAGTCTGAGGGTTAACAATGATTCCCTGAAATTCCACGGAAATGCCTTTGCGGATGTAAAAGCAAAGCCCTCTAAACACAACATGCAAGTCAAGTGGTATGGTGCCTGCAAGAGTCTGTAAAGCTGGAGTTGATACTGTTCGGCAAACGTGAAGTAGGCTGAGGAGAAAGCAACGTTGAATAGTGGATAACTTGGTTTGTACTGTTTTGAGTGCAGTACGTCTAAACCAAAGGCTGGCAGCGTAGGTTGTAATTGGGATTATGGCAGCATTGTAAAATAGATGTAGGGTTTTAGTGTTCAGTCCCCAGTCATGTCTGGTAATTTGGAGCAGCATCGCGGTAAAACTCTTAACTTTGACAGATGTTGAATATGCTCAGTAAAGGAAAAGCGGTCCAGTAGATAAAACCCGAGCTAAATCATCGGAAAAGAAGAAAAAAAAAGATCTTTTGGTCCATTTACGTCATACAATTACTCAGCTAGCAGCGCCACCTGTTACTCGACCACATTGTTCTTTCTGACACGAGATTTATCGTTTACGTACCTTCTTCTCTTCTACTCCTGTCCAAATGACTGAAGAGGTTGCAAAACTGTAAGAATGCGATAGCTCTTCTGGAAACCAAACAGGATCGTTGAAAAATTATGAACTTTCTTATGTTGATAAAACCAATGTATCGAAAATTTTCCATTTTTCCCTTTATCCTGCTTATGGTCTTCCATTTTCTTTATTCCTTCCTTTGTACAAATGATACCAGGAGGCAAGCTTATACAGCATCAGTCAAAGAAACACCTTTACCCTTTTCATTTGCCCACCCCCTTCTAATAATTTGATATGCGCTGTAGCTTAACTATTGCTTTATACAACGGGATAACCACTTCAAAATGCAGCATCTTACTTGGTTTATCTATATCTTCTTGAAGTAGCATACCCTGATTAATACCATTAACCACTTTGCCCATCTGTACCATACGAAACTTAGACATTAAATTTGAAACACCAGAATCAGTGTCGTTAAACATCCTGGACAGAGGAATAATCCCTCTTTAAAGAACTGCCACAACGTAGGCAAGCCAGAATTCTTCAGAATATATCTGACAGCTATATTCATGATTCGACCCTCGCTGTATAGTGGTCATAATCGCCATCCTCCTATATTGTCTGTAAAAGGTCTGAGTTCGAATCCTGATAATGGCATAAAGAACTTTGATGGTCTTTTTTTTTTTACACGTAACAGTCTCAGAAGGATCGAATGGTTTTTTTCCTCCCCGAACTGGAATTTAAAGTCCGACAAACAGCAAGACCAAAGAATACATGCAATTATAGACACAATATACTGACACCTCATGGTCTTGGTTGCTTTGGTGTTTAACAGGCACAATACCTAACCTACTACATGGTTCCATCGATAAAAACCAGTGGACCGAGCCAAAACAAGACAATATCTTCACCCCCCCCCCATCGAACTTCATTACGGGTTCAATACTATCTGAAAGAAACCGTTCTTTATGCATAAGCCAAGTCAACCATCTGATACCTGGACTGTGTTGATTCTACACTAATCCCAGTAAGGATACCTTTACGATTTCTTGTCCTTATCTGTTTCAATTGTAGAGATATGTTCTACGGATCCTTAATGGTGGTCTGCCTGACTTGAGCTGAATGGTCGAGTTACCTTCTGTCTTCCACTAGAGTACGACGTTCCCAGCAGTTGATTTTGGATGCTCCACTCTGCTATCTGGGGAATGAACCTTCCATATATGACAACCAACTATTCATCTCATGTGAAGAGATCTAGTTTATTAACTAGATCTAGAGATATAGTTAATAAAACTCTCTCTTTTTGTTTTTTTGGATAAATAAGCGTCTGAGATAACCATTCTTTCGAATCTGATTCGATAATAAAAAAAAAAATTACGAGATTTCTTCCTTCCTAGCAAAAATACCCAGATAGATAGAAAGATATCAAATGGAAATGATACATCAGATAACCAGTATGTATGAGCAACCCAACCAAAACGATAAAATTTCATCGTATCCAAGATGATATTATTACCGAGTATCTTTATTCTATAACACGCTACTGCGCACGCGTCATAAAAGGTTTGTTTATGCTTGTGAGAGTAGCTTGCGCAAGTGAGCATCGTATGATTGTCCACCTTTACTAACTGCGTTCCAAGATATTTTCAGCTTGCTCTTCTACCCGTTTTCCAGAACTAGTTTGTGCAACACACTTGCACACCAATAAATGAACACGTGTACACCTATGTCGACACTGCACTCAGCAGGTGTTGTCTGGGGTGATACGAAATGTATAAAAGGTCATTGTCATGGGCACGAAAACCTACAGTTAACTATTTCACCCTACCCAAGTATCGTCCAATAACACGCCTTGCAGAACAGTCCACTATGGTGCAATCTCCAACGATTCAGTGAAATATTTTTCTATGAACTCTGCCCTGTTTACGATAAAAGATTCCTCTTATCAGTTCTTAAGAATCTTGGATGCTTGTTTCTCTTCAAATAAAAGAAGAAAGAAAAAAACACGTTGTTGCAGGCTTTTTAATTTCCAGAGAAAGAAAGAAAGAAAGGCTGGAACGATACAAGAATGAATCTTAATCTGATATTATGGTTAGCCGACTTGATTTTTAAAATAAATAAATCTGGAGTACCATTATCAATAATGGTGTTTAACATTATTGGACCTGGGAGATATTCAAGTAATGAGGCCAAAACAGTGACCTCTAGTTGGATGCCTTAACCTATGCATTTTAGAGAGGCGGTCATAAATTTTAAGGTTAAAAAAAGTTGGAGGAAGGGTAACTGACTCATGTTTTGCACACCACCCCATAAAAGAACGGTTTGTGACCCTACAGCTACTCAACGCCTCAAACCTGTCGTAGTTTCCGAAGCTTGCCAAGGATTAACACCCCTAGTTTCTTAGAAATAAGTGACCTCATTGTTAAAGAGAGTAGGCAGGTAAGGGAAAGGCAGAAGAGAATGTTAGGGCATTGTTCGTAAGGTCTATTTATGGGGTAGATTATTATGTCGAAATTAAAAAAGGTCAAACTATGTATAGAAATGGTTTTTGCAAGGACAACATGCAAATATTATTATATTTGCATGTTGAGTGCTTTAAAGAATAATTTTAGCTTAAAACTAATAAATTATAACCAGAAGAACCTGCATCAATACTGAAAAATGAAATGTGTTAAGCCCAAAGACATTACTCCAACTTAAACAATCAAAGCTATATTTGCCACACTTTTTTTCACAAAATCGGTAAAATATCCTGCGGAAAAGCAACCATGTTTTGCGTGATATAATCTAAATTTATAGTTTGCGCAGTAGTTAAGTTAACTTAACTTAACTACTGGTTCTCAACAACAGCATAAACGTTTCACCACTTCTCACTCATTTGGAGAGGGTTTCGTCCGAATCCGGCTAGAGATTGACGTAATTGTGAGAGACTCCTCCCCCCAATCGAAGATTTAGTTAGCCGACCTAAATTGAGTTTCTAAACCCCATTCCGAATTTGGGAGGAGTTTTTATCGGCTTTTTTCGCTGTGGCCGAGTTAACCGGTCCCATAATATACATTTATTTTTTATTCAGATGTTATGGTTTTTTATTTAATAAAATAAGCAAACCAATCATAGAATGCACACAGTTTACACACATTATATACTAACACCTCACAACCTCAAATGCCTACACGCTGTCTAAAAGGAACAGTCACCTGAATTTTGTTCTCTGGTGATCAAACAGTTTATATTGAAACGTACCCCTGTTCTTCAATCCCTTATGACCGAGATTTAGACTTGATGTTATTGAAAACCAATACTTGGACAGCTCAAGATCGTTCCTACCTATAGTACAATTTGTACTAAATTAAATTTACAATTTTAACCATTATTTTAAAAATCCGATTTCAATTTGGTCATAAATCCTTTTTTTTTTTAATCAATAATAAAGACGTAATAAAGCGAGGATAATAAGTTTCTTGGCTAATATGATGTACAGCAAGTATGAGGCTAAGCCTACAAGGAATTGACTGGCACCGTGCCATGGTAGTCTGTCCAAGGTTCTCTATCTACGTCATGCTTTTTTCTTCCCCCCTTTCCCTACTCCCGACACTCGTGCGCTCAAGGTTGCAGACATCTCTCACACATGAATGTTCTCGTATGTGTGTGCGTGTGAGTGGCTAGTTTTCTATTTAAGCAACTAGGAATTTGTCTATCGTTACTGATGTATGTATGGCATAATACTTGATGTAGTAACTGCGCTTGGTTCCCAGAGTAAAACGGTACTTAATAACCCCCCCCTCCCTATACCAGCCCCCGTGTTATAAACATTAATAAATGAGAGACTGCCAAACAGATTTTGTTTTTACCAAAACATCCGCTATTTTCCTAAGATTAATTATTACTGTAAATAAACTCGTATTAGGTTTATAAACTCTGAAAGCTCTCATCTCCTATATACAGAGCGATTGATTAGCTGTCGAACCCCTTTAGTACAATTGTGGCAAATCAGGGTGTCACGGTACACCTTGAAAACACTGGTGGCACATCAGGGTGTCGCGGTGCCCAGTTTGGAATCTGGCTTATTATTTTTTTCGACATTATTTACTGGCACCAGCTCGGACAAGGGATTGGATAACATTTGTCTACATCATTCTCGCGTCATAGTACAGCATAACGGTGATATAATAGAGCGAATATTTCGAAATAATATAATCACATCAGCTATAGATATTTCCTTTACTTTTTTGTTGTTGTACATTATCCGGGGGGGTATTCAGTTGTCCTTGAAAGCCAGCTTCAAAACAAGTAAAGAATTTACGTCAATCATGACATCTGTTCAAACTAGTTATTTGGATATTGGTACGACCAGCTATGTATTAATATATGCAAGAGTAGAAGGTAGTGGGATTTAGGGGAGGAGGAAAGGGGTTGGAAGTTTGGCACGCGCGCAAATGCAGGAAGCAAAATCGATCATTAGACTTCCTTTGATGACAAATTCCTGTGAATGACGTAGCTGAACCTGTCACATGAATAAAAGGGTTCCACATTGAAGAAATGCTCTTTCACTTTAAATTTTTGTTTTCTCTTTCGTGCTCTTCCATTTCCAAGTTCTATAAAACTGCATGTTGGTTAATTCAAAGATAAAAATGAAATGTAGAGCGAATCATTTGCATAAAAAATATCTTATATTTTGTTTTAAGTCAACCCGAAAACTGTAGTCCATTATATTTCGAACAACAGGGATTGTTTGGAATGTGTGAGGAAGTAGAGACCAGTGGTGGGCCGTCCCGAGGGATTGGATGTTTCTTCATATTAACATGAAGAACATATTGGTTATTCTAAAACAACAAGCTGGGGGGAAATAAATGAATTATGCCCTTTCTGATTGATGCAAGTTGCTGATGGAAAGTCGATATTTCCCCATTTTGAATTCCAAGAACATCATGTGACAAAACTCCCAGTAGAGATTCTTCCACGATGTCCTTGTTTGTTCTAAATCTCAACGCGTCTACCAAGGACCCCCCACCCCTTTCTTCCCCTTCAGAATAAACGTCTGCTGGGCGTCATTGCCATCTCCTCTTCGAAGTTCGTTAGGTTTCGACATTACCTCGAATACCCTTTATTTATCAGCGAGTAGGATAACGGCTTATCAGGATGTCCTCATTCTTGGGCGTTGCGTCAAAAAAAAGTCAAGAGATTAATGGTGGCTCATGGGGGGATGACGTTGCTAAGTTGTTTTGCCAAAGAGGAAAAAAATGTCCTTGCTTTTCTGAAGTAGTTGACACAGAAGTGTTCATAGGTAGCAGCATTTGCAAGTATTTCATGTCATGGTCATTGTCGTAGATGATCTTGTTCTAAATTGATAGCTACTCTTATACGCATGCGTACATTATTAGTTTTCACATGACACAATGGTACTACCACGGTTATCTGAATCAGGGGTGTGGAACTTTTCCCTGACTTCGATCATATAATTAATAGATTGATAATTATTAAGAGTCTTTCAGAGGAACACCAGGGTCATGTGAAGTAGTATTTAAAAACTTTTGTTAGATCTTTATTAAACCGATTGTATTCTGACAAAATAAATTCCGATTCATTATCTAACCTAATTACTCTATTGAAAAACATGAAATAAATAACTGGATTTAACAATGTTTGTACTAAATAGTTCATTTTCGTATTAATTCTTTGAGGACAGTTGAAATTTGTTGATTGGAATAAAGCTCTAAGGTCAATTGATCTAAAAAGCTTTCTACGATCATCCAAGATCGTAGAAAGCCTTTAATTTGTGACAAAGGAATTTGTTCAATAAATGATATATCACGAAGTTCATAAGGATTCCAAAGAGGTAAATTGTAAACTAATATAAGGTAGTATGGTCATTTTATAAACTTTTTTGCCTTCTATAAAGGCATGTAAAAGATTGGTTGGTGTTGGGTTTTAGAAGCATCGGCAACTAAGGTCATATTGTTCTGTGTATATCGTCTGTAAGTGTGGTGTTCTGAGGTCGATCTTCTGTTTGCTGGACGAGAAAACCATGCTACCCTCGCCTGAGACCCACTAACTCAGTGATGTTGTGAAAAAAGACCCATAAAAATTCGTCTCGTCAAGATTCGAACTCAAATCTTTCCCACCTGGTGAGGGAGAGGAGGGCGATTCTACCAACTGTGCTACCCACGAGGGCATGTAAAAGATTAAAAATTATGCAATTTTGATAGGATTTTCTGCTTATAATGGATATTTAGATAGATTTGTGTTTCATCTGTTTCAAGCATATCTTCCCTATCAGAGCAGCTGCTTATAACTAAAAACAAATGCCGCGCTCTCTCCTACATTCATATTATACCTTGGAAAATCTATGGCCATTCGTGTTATTTAGGACCGAAATCGAGTTAAGTCGTTCCAGACTGAACCTTACATAAATCCCATGCTCAACAAGAGAGCATCTAATCTCTACTACCAAGCTATGATTCTATTATTTACTTCAAAGTGCCATCTATAAAATTAATATCTATAAATGTTAAAATATGATTCCAACTCGGGGGTAGAAAAAACACACGGTTGTTGACTGTTTTTCATCCAGCTGTTTCAGTATGATAAAAATACATTGTTGTTTGTTTACATCTGTTATGCGATCCGTTTATTTTTCAACGAAAATGAGATAGACAGACGGAAAATAATATTGGGGCACTAAAGGTCACATCGGGATGTGTATACGAAAACTAACCTCTTTCTAATGTTGCTGACTAAAAGCGAACCCGAGCCATTTAAAACCTTTGTTGTCTGTCTGGTCAGCCCTAATTGTATTCGAACAGACAACATAACAAAGGTAAAGTTTCAGGACACTTGTAAACAGCGTTTTTGTCTCTTTTAACGAGTAATAAGATCGCGCGAGGGTAGCGTCGTCTGGTGGTAGACACTAGAAATGGCGTACGTGGAAAATATTCTTTTTGTAAGCGCTACCATTAATTGCCAGAGAGCCCCGGAGGAATCTCGTACGGGTTGGATTTTTCAGTGTCAAGGAAACGGAATGTTTCCTGGTTTCAGAACTCGCTTTGACACTTCGGTGTTGTACGATATTTAAATGTTTTCGTGCGTGTATGCGTTTTTGATGTCGTAACCTTGCCGTAGCAGCTATTATGGGCTGGTTGGCACTCGGCAGGCTGTATTTTTGAGGCTGTTGTTCCAAGGTTGTTGACTAAAAAACTCCTTCAGAAACAGTACTGGAGAGCTGACTAACGCGCACAGCAGCGACTTTCATCATCGGGTCGGTGGGCGGGACACGAGATTACGAAGGTTGTTCAGCACGTGTAACCGTACACGTGGAAAAGAGGGGGAGAGGAAGGCAAGAGGTAAGAGGGAGTGTGGGGAGGGAAAGGAAGTTGCGAGGAGACGAAATATTCGAAATGTGTGGCGTGAAGCCACCTATCTGTTGAGGCAGCGGCGGGTTGGGTCATCACGCTTTATCTCCGCAGCGATCGTCGTCGCAAGGTCGTTTGTTACCGTTCACTACGGTCGTAAATAGGTGTGCGCGCGTGACTTCTCCGTAGCCCTCTTGCCATCCTGCTTCGGCTGGTTGATCAGCGCTGCATGAAATGGCGAAAGTTCAACTGTGTGTGTGTGTGCGGGCTTTGTTGAATCTCCCCTCCCCTACACAATACCCCTTTGCTTGAAATTTATAAGGGCCACACTTGAGAATCAATTTATTTCATCTGTCTCTCTTATCTTCACTTTTCCTTTCGCTATCAGCATTTTTATTTTTCCTTTGCTTCGTTTTACGTCCACCATTTTGGCCACATCTTATTTTTGATTCTCTCGTTTGAAATTTGTTTGATTTCTTCCTTTCTTTACATTCATTACAATATTAAATTAAAATAATAAAAAAAAACTACTTTTATAACACGTCTATCAACTGTAAGCTTTCCCATTCGTTGAGGCCTGTAGACAGACGTCGGAGAAGTTAAGGCAAATTGGATCATGGTCAGAATAATCTACCCTTTTAACAAACATTACTACAGGCAGCAGATCTGTCTTGAGTATGTAGTTACGTCTTGGTCAGTTTGTTGCTAATCCAAAACATTTTGGCCCGTATTTGCTGTTTGCTTGTTTTATATTTGTTTTTCAAGTTCGCCCAAGCCTATTTTGCCATAATTTGAAATTTTCGCGGTTGTGGTAAAGCAAATAATTGCGCATTATACGATGGATCGTAGCCGAGTGGTCAGGAGTGGGAGTGCAGCAGCACACGCTCTTTGAGTAGACAGGGCTTCAAGCCCCTGACTGCTAAATACGGTCGATCTACCAACCTGCACTGGACCAGCGTGACAGATTATGGTCCACTTTCCTCGACATGAATCATTGAGGACGCTTCCATCCTGCAGTGGATTGATAATGGCTGCAGTTTACCTTTACAGTGGATTTAAAATAATTATTTACAAGTTTTATTTTGAAAATCAATCACCAGACGTTATATTTTAATAATAAAACTTCTTAATTTAGCATTAGAGCTGATTCTTTATTTATTTATACTTATTTCTTCTTCGGATTCATTCAGTTGATGTAATAAATCTTTGCAATGGAAGTAGCGGAATGATACTATAAAGGTATTTAGGCCATATCCTGTTGTAATGAAGTATACTTAAGAGAAAAATAAATCTGAAAGTAGACCTATTTACTTTACCCCTGGGGCTGGACAAACCGAATAATTTGGATGCATTTATTATACGAAGGCCTTTCTGATAAATTTATCTTTTTTCAGAAATAAGGCTTCCGTGGGTATACACACAACCTTCCAGGAAGAGGCCACGCGAGATTTAGTCAGGATTATGGGGTCGAGGAAGCATTCATTCCCACCATGTCTTCCAATCCGCTTGCCGAAAAATGTTTTATCGTTAAATCAGTTTTATTAACAATTTAGGAAACAACTCTACAGTCTCTCATCCTGTACAAAGGGAGCATTGCGTTGGGGGTGTGTACGATAGGGAAGGGAATTAATCGAGGTCGCTAAAATTAGAAGAAAAGTAGGATGCCAATAGGTCCACTTCATTTTATTGCAGTACAACCAATTAGAAGTAAAGATAGAAAGAAATTGCAGCCATTTAGATAAGGTACAGGATTTCTGTACTTTTGATCTTGTCTTGAATAGCATCAGTACATTTATTTCTTCTTTTACAAAAGAGGAAACTACTGGAATAAGGGTTGAAAAAAGCAGGAACTTCGGTGTCCAAAATGAGACCTTGGTGTTCAGTTGTCCTTTCGACAATGATTACTATCAACAGGACAAGAGTATTATTAACAGCAGGACCGACTCAAGATACGAATAAACTGTCGATAGTGCAGACGTCTATACCTCTACTAACGTCTTCCTGAGAGAAATGCTCTTAGAAGTCCAGTCAGCTAAAGGAATCAAATCCGGGACTTTCTAACAAGTGACACGTGACGAAGCCACAACGGTGTCATATTTCGTCTAATTAAACTTAGTAAAATTATTCTGGGTCACATCTAGAGGTCTCTTTATTCACTTTCTTCATCTATCAGTTGCTTATTACTTTCTTATCACCCTATAATTTTTATTTCCTTTGCTACTCCCGTCTGTCGCTGTGCTTCCATCTCTTTCTATCTCTACTGTTTATTCACTGTTCCTTACACACCTGTTACTATTCTTTCATTTAAACCTCTATTACTTGCTTGTTTCTTTCTTGTATCCTTTTCTGTTTCATTTTCAATAGGCTCCTTAGGGTTTTTGCTGTAAATGAATATAAAAACATTAAGCCTACCACATACTGAGAAAAATTTAAATTTCATGACGTTTGATTACATCACATGCAGTCTCTCTGCTACTACTTGAACATGTCTATCCCCCTCCTTTCGAATTGCACCATCGTCGATGAATGAACAGTAATTTTGTGGTCTGAGGGAGTGAACCACTTCGAGATCTTGGAATATTATTCCACTAGGAGAAAACTTCATTACTCAAACAAGCATACGAGCAGGTAGAAACGTTCACAATTGGAAGCTAAGTATGGTCTATGCAGACCATCCCGCATGTTTATCAAACTCAAACTCAGCGACCTGTATAACTGATATACATTGGTATTTGTTTACTCTTCTGTTTCCTGCGCCTGTTAAAATTCCAAATTAAATAAATATTGTCTGAATAAAAAGTAGCTCATCAGTTCGTGGAAAGTGTCTTTGTGCCCTGTTTTATATTCACAGCGTTCAGCATTGTGTGTGTGTATATGTGCGCGTGCACGTGTGTGTCCTTCTGAAACAGGAGGCGGATCTAGATGTGTATGGACAGATGGAGAGCATTCTTGTTAGGCCTCCGGGAGAGGTGCCAAATATTTACTATATACAAGTAGCCCAAGGCCTTTTCGTAGTCTCATTACTGGAATTGCAATGTGCGTGAATGCCAAAGTCTTTCATAAGGGAAATCTGTTTTTATTTTGAAAAGCTTCTGATGTAGGCTCTGGAAAAAATCTTCTTGGGAGACTGCATCTTCCTTACAGCGAAAATTTAGTAATAAACTTCAAGCAAACAAAAAATAAATGACTTTTGGTTAGGCCGAGCAAAGATACTAACGTAATTACTCGATTGGAATCAACACGATACTGTTATGCAGTGTAGAAGAAACCAGCTCACTTTTAGTAATATTTTACAGCTGGTGGTTGTAGAAACGATGCAGCAAAAGTAGCAAAACTCCAAACTTTAAATGTAATCTGTTTCTCTTACGTTTAAAGTTTGGAGTATAAATTATTAATTGCAAAAATAAAATAGTAAATATAATTATAATAAAAAAATATACGTACAAATTCTTTTAATTATTGCAGAAAGATCTAAGATTCTAACGTAATTATTTCATTGGAATCTATACAATATTGCTATTCAGTGTTAAAGACAGCAGCGAACTTTCTATGAATATTTTAATTGTTAGTGTCTTCATTTTTTCCGCTAGGTGGCGGTAGAAACGATACAGCTGAAGCAGCAAAAATCTTGCTGTAATAATATGTCTATATTAATTTAAAGTTTAGCGTTTGGATAATTAATTGAAAAAATAATAATTACGGTTATTATATAATAATATATAATAAAAATACTAATACATATTCCTTTTATTATTACGGATAACTTTTAAGCTAAGATTATATTGTTATTTCAGTGTTGAACAAACCAGCACATTTTTTGGGAATATTTGAGATTGTCTTGATTTCTCAGCTAGGTGGCGGTAGAAGCGATGCAACCAAGCAACAAAAATTTCGCTTTAATAATGTGTTTCTAGTACGTTTAAAATTTACCGTGTGCATTATTAGTTGCAAAAAATAAAATAATAAATATTGATATTATATAATAATATATAATAAAAATATACTAATACAGATTCCTTCTATTATTGCAGAAATCTCAATTTTTCAACTATAGTGCATGAAGATGATGAATTTGGATATACCCGGAAGAAATCTGCAAGAGTTAGTAAGGCTTTTTTCTGAATATTAATGCGCGCGTCACTAGCAAAAGCATAAAATAAAATAATAATAACTGTAGTAATGATTCTGAAAGTATAGGTAGCGAAAATCTTGTTTTTATTTAACTTATGAAAACATTTTCCTTTCCGTGTATTGGTAATAGTTTCCTGGAGATGATGAAATGTTGTTGTTGTAGGGCTTTAGGAGCGTCAGCAACTATGACCATATTGCTCGTGTATATTATCTATCAATTGCGTGTATTCTGTGGTCGATTTGCTGTTTGCTAAACAAAAAATCCGAGTTTCAGGGAGAAAAATCGTGCTGTCTTTCTTGAGACCGACTAAGTCGGCCACTTTGTGGAAAAGGCCCATAAAAATTCTTCACGTCATCGATGGAACTCGAACTGATGTCTTTTTCACCCGGTGTGTCGAAATATACACTTCGAACTAAAAGTTTGGAAATCACGTTTCATTTTTCTGATGATATTTTAAGGAGTCCTTATGTGCTGTGATGTAATGACTAGATCGTGGATATAGCTTAGCTTAATTTTTCAGGGAGAAATAAGTTGAGTGCTGAAAAATTAAGTTAAGCTATACCAGGTACCTAATAGTTTGTATTTACTCTGGCAGGCCCTGCCACCTAATTTCCTGAGATCTACGATCTAGTTTCATTTTTCTTAATTTTCAGTTTTTATAAAAACAGGTCCAACTTGTTTATCAATTTTTATTAAAATATTTTCTATTATGTATAAAAATAAAAAAAAATTTAAATAATATTTAAGAATTCTCGAGAATATTCCAGAAAGGCGTAGGAGACTCCTGAATGTGGTAGAACATTGTAGAACATTCCTAGATGATTATAGAATATTCTAGAAAGTAGGAGTATTGTTTAAATATTATAGAAAATTATATATGATTCCAGAGTATTTTGTAATAATATAAATCGAGGAGTAAAAGGTGTTTATAAAATCGAACATCCGTCATTCAGAAAGGAAGTTTGATGTTTCGTGGTAAATATAGCAAGAAAGAGGAACTGAATGTTGAAAAAAGGAAGTGCTATTATAACTATGTATAAAGAAACTTATTCCATTAGTAAAAGTGTAAAGTGTATTTAGGATCAGACGGCACCAGGGGTTTCCCCCATCTCCGCATAGTTTACATTGTGGTGTGATACAGTTCGCTGTAAAGGCCAGAGATTGAAAAGTGTGTGGATCTTGAAATGTATGGTGTCATGTACCGTTGTTCTTTTGGCCATTTAGCCGCCAGACCTCTACTGAAGCCCGACGTTGCCCGCACTTCGCCCAGTGGAGGCAGACCAGGTACCTAATAGTTTGTATTTATTCTGGCAGGCCCTGCCACCTAATTTCCTGAGATTTCAGTGGCTAGGACCTTTAAAAAATAAATAAATAAAATAAAATAATAATAAAAAAAAATAATAAAAAAATAAAATAAATCTATTTAAAGGAGTACGAACTGCCATTCGAAAATTCAAGAAAAGTAAAAGTTTAAAAGACAAACCACGATCAGGAAAACCGCGTGTTACATCGGAAGCGCCGGATTAGACCATAACACTAATTTCTAAACGCAATCAACAACTTAATTCACCTGAAATCTGAGCTGAGCTCAATAGAAACAGGGAAACTCCCCTTTCTACAGCCCCTAAAAAAACTTCGCCTTAAACAAGCAGGACTTCATGGGGGTATAGCGGTCTGAAAGTTCTTATTAAAACCCGAAAATCGAAAGAAATGGTTGGCTTGGTCTAATAGCCAACAACATTGGACAATTTTTAAGAGTGCAAAAAACGTACTGTGGACGAATGAATCCAAATTTGTAATTTTTGGATCGAAACGTAGAGTTTATGTGAGGCGATCAACTGAATTAAAAATGGTGCCACGTTGTTTAGTGCCTACAGTCAGAATTCAAGGAATTTTAAGAAAATAAATCTATAAAAACATTCTTGAACATAATGCAACATCCTCTGGTCTTCCACTTGGAAGAAAGTTTACATTACAACAAGACAATGACCCGAAGCAGAGCTCTAAGCTGTGCTGGGATATAATAGCAACTAAACAACAGGTGGGTGTTGCAACTATGGTGTGGCCAACCCAATCGCCCAACTTAAACCCAATAGAGCTTTTATGGGATCACCCAGACCGTCAAGTCCGTGACGTCTGCCCATTTTTACCAAATGTCTCGGAAACCTTGCAGATCGATTGGTGATAATATTAATCAAGAAACTATCATAAAATTAATCGCCAGAATGCCACGTCTGTGTAAGGCAGTGATAAAATCTCGTGGAGGATATTTTGATGAAATATCAGTATAGTTGTTAATATTAATCATTTCAATATTTTTTGCTGTAAATTTTTCAATGTTTAATAAAAAATATTAAAATGCTTTGTAGTGTTATTTTTATATATATATATTAAACCAGAAATTGTCATAGCTAATTTAAAAACAATTAACGAAAACTGTTGTCATGCGCTGTGATTCCGAACTTTTAGGCAGGAGTGTATGTACACTGCCCTACCATTAATACCCGGACACCTGCCTTTAGACAAAAAGAGAGCTGCTTTTATTGTCATTTAATATTTTGTACTGAAACTAATCTTCGCGGCATACTCTCAACCAGCTTTTTAATAAATGTCAGGTGATATGTTCCTCCACTCGGCCTTTAATGCAGCCACCAGTTCGGCCTTGTTCTTTGGGCGGCCTCGACGTGCACGTACTCAACAATCCAATACATCCCAAAGATGCTCGATAGGGCTCAGATCACGACTCTGGGCTGGCCAATCCAACTTTTCCACACCCATGTCCTCAAACCACTCTGTTACGACCTGAGTAGTATGGCAAGGCCCGTTGTCTTGCTGATACATGTATGGGCCTTCCCCGAAGTATTTATGCCATAATGTTGAAAGTGCACAATTGTCCAGAATGTCCTAGTATTGCACAGCATTCATGGTTTTGTCGATAACAATTTTTTTTTTTAAATGTTCTTCGAATTCGTTTTGTGTTTGTTTAACTATGCAATTACCTGTACAGGTAAACTGTATATTTGCTTATACAATTACAGTAAAATTTCGTTACAACAAATATCATTTTAACGAAAATTTTAGATGATAAACATATTCCTGAATCACAGCAGGCTTTTCTAAATAGCTTTGTTAGTCTCGTATTTATACAAGTAATGATTCTTTTTAAATATGTTTCAGTGATATTCATTAAAATAGTATTCAAGTGTTAAGAAGTAGACCCCAGGGGTTCCCCCCATTAGCCGCTGTTATCCATCTTGTGGTGGAGCTAAAACGCCAAAGCCGGCCTGTTTTTTATGTAGAGTATTGTAATATGAATGTGTAGTGTTTTTTCTGTTGTTGTGTAGCGACCGGCACATGTCTCTTAGTAGATGAAAAACAGAAACACCAAGTCGCCGCGTCTCACCTTCCATCCTTGCCACAAGGAGGCGGCCAAGATCTACTAATCATCCTGCCCACATTCACTCAGGAAACCAAAGTGAATGGGATAGAAGTAAAATGATAGGGAATCAGTAGGGAGAAGTATGGGAACTGGAAGGGTTGGTGAAGAATAGTACAGTGAGGAATCACGGATGGATTCATCATAAAAGGAAGAGAGAAGAAAACTTACACTGGTGTGCAAAACTTAAGGACCAGCACTATTTCTAAAGGTTACAATCACAAAATCTTTACTTAAGGTACTCTTTACTAATGAGAGTAGATTCAGCCTTAGCAGCGATTCTGGACGTCAGCTAATCTGGCGAGACGTTGGCACACGGTATCACCCCCGCAAACATCACTGAAAGGGATCGATATGGCAGTCGAAGTGTTCTCGTCTGGAGAGGCGTTATCTTGGATGGACGTATACAACTCCAGATACTGGAAGGCGGTACTGTAACCGATAATGAGGTAATCCTTCCCCATGTGCGTCTGTTCCGAGGTGCCATTAGCCCCGAGTTCGTGTTTATGGATGATAACGCCACGCCCCATCGCACTGCAGCTGTTGATATGCTTTTGGAAAGTGTGGACATTGTTCTTATGGATTGGCTTGCCGGTTCCACCGATCTAAATGCCATCGAACACATATGGGACGCTCTGGGGAGACGCCTAGCGGCACGTCCACACCCACCAGAAAATGTTCACCAGCTGAAGATGGCGCTGACAGAGGAATGGACGATGTTACCGCAAGAACTTATCAACAACATTGTTCTAAGTATGGACAGGCGGTGCAAAGCCTGCATCAACATTGGGGGTGGCCATATTTCCTACTGAGGACCACCTCTTCCCTTTGTTCCATCTTTGGTAGTGATGCATCTGTATCATGGCAGCCAGTGCTATGTTGTCATTTTTGAATAAAGTCCCTCTGTATCGTTTTGTTTCGGTTGTTGTGATGGTGTTGTTTCCTTCATTATTTTTGTACCTCACGAGGTTCCTTTGGTATGCTTTTCCCATATTCATGCCACTCCTATGAGAAGCTACAGGTGAAAACCTGACTGGTCCTTAAATTTTTCACACCAGTGTAGTAAAGAAAAAAAAGGATATGGAGAGTGGAAACATGATATATTTGCTAGCCTCACCCCACAAAACAATAACCTAATTAATTAAAAGTCAGTACATGAAGAAATACACAATTTCAAATCCAAGCAGGTCAACTAGAATAACCAAGATTTAAGCAAAATTAGCATTATACTGTGGGGGTGGAATTGAAATGTTTATTATTTTATTTCTTTTAATGCATTAAATAAATATTTTCTCATTTATTTAATGCATGTGTCTTGTTTAATTATTCCCTGTACTCTACTGTGCCCCCCCGTTTAGTCCCCTCCAACTTTACACCTGACTTGTTTGTCTCCCAGAAGATTCTAGACTTGAAGGAGGTCTCAATATTTTAGGTATTCCTCTGGATTGGCTGAAGTTCAAAATGACTGACTGACACTTAAGTACCAAAACATAATAATATTTATTGACATTATATATATACATTTCCAATCTATAACTACGATTAACTGTGAACTTTATTATGTGTGGCTTTGTTAGACTGCTAGGTCTTATATGTGTAATTATCCTTGTAATTCAAACTACAGAATTTTCATACATATATACATAACATCATGTTCTTCGTGTGTCTCATCCTTGGGTTGTAACAGATCTAGGAGTTCATTACATCTCATAATCCTTACATCAGCTTTCCTACCAATCAACTGTCCTAGTAGGTTTACAAGTGGCTTTCAGCGTGGTAATAAACAATTTCAAGTAGCCATATATACATATTTATATCCCTTTCCAAAATTATCACATACACATATATATACATATATATCTAATTTAGAAAAACCTTTCCTCAACTACAGACTTGTTCATCATTCATAATCAACAATGGTAACTAACCGTCTTCCCGTATCTAATCCTTAATTCTTTAATTAGCAGGGCACTCAATCAGAGTTTTATCCCTTTAAACAATTACTATCACTTTAAGTTATACTCTCTATAAATCCAAATTCACTATAATATATTCAACTACAATCCTTTGTTACCTAATTAGTCATTCCCCCAAAATTAACTATTATCTCAAAGTATCCTTTCTACCCATTAATAAACCTTTACCATAAGGTCCTACTCTTAATTTCACTACAATTCTGTGTACATGGGTACAATTACATTTAGCTTTCTCCCATAGGTTAACTATTTCCCCTAGAGTCCTTCCTTCACTAACTTAAGATTTTTCCTTACTCAGGAAACCAAAGTGAATGGGATAGAAGTAAAATGATAGGGAATCAGTAGGGAGAAGTATGGGAACTGGAAGGAACCTTACTGAACTATCACTTACTGGTTTTCCAAGTGATTTTTCTGATTTTTCTGCCATAACCATCAGCGCAATGGCGTAGACTAGAAGGCGGGCGGTTGCTCATCCTAGGAATACATCAATCTACCTGAGGTTCGCTCTGTTGAGTTGAATAAGGATCCTTTTCTTACGTCATTCTCTCGAATTCTCATTGGGCGCTCTCCTTCCTTCACTATGAATTTCATCAGCTTCTCACAGTTGTATTCATTGACTGCTCTGGATCATCTTTCTTCCACATGGACACATTCTTTCCCCAACTTTAGACTTACGAAATTTATCACGAGGAAAATTTCCTTCCCATTACTAAACCATCTCCCCAAAACTCAGCAACGACTCTGCTACACGACTGTCTTCCTCTACGCACTTCCAAAGACTCTCCCATACGACTGTCTTCCGCTACGCTCTTCCAAAGACTCCCCCCAAAAAAAAAACTTTTCTCTCTCCTCACTCCGAATTTCAAAATTTCCTACTCTTTTCACTCTGGCCAATCGCTGACCTGTACATCCCTTCCCCTGTAATTCCCATTCGTCTCCTATACTCTTCCGTGGGCGTGTCTTCCATCCTTTTTAGAGAGGGCTTCCGGTTTTCCAGCAATTTCTGGACTTTCTCGAAAGGTAAACGGAAGTTCCGGTCAGCCAAGAAGTTTCCAGATCTTCTTTGTGACCTCACATCCACACCCATCTAAGCCCTGTATTTGCCTGGCTACACCTGTCGTTAATTTCCCCCGTGAAATTTTAAAGTGTGCACTTAAATTTCTTGAGTATCTCCATTACTGAGCTCCATCTCTATCTTAATTATTTTTGTTTCGGCTCATTGTTCTTTAGGGGCGAAATGTTTACTCTGATCTGTGCTCATTAGCTACGGTCTGCTCCATCAGTGTTTCCAATTGAATCGCGTGTTGGAAACGCCCCCCCCCCCCCGTTGCTATGTTAATCTTCCTCTTGCTTAAAGGTAATAGGCGAAACGAGCACAATTAAACCTGGGACTTATCTGAACTATTGTTATGAATCAACAGGGCATACCTTTGTTTTTGATATAGGAAGCTTCTTTTCCAACTCTCCTTGTCCAACTCGCTACTAATTCATGGGGAAGGTGATATCAATTTTGCAAGACATTGTCATAAAGTCTGAACTATTGTATACAAATTCTGTTATTAGTCTTGACCATATATATTTTTTAAATGGTTGTCTGTATTAATATTCCTTAATAATTTTTCAATATCAATAACTCTCATTCTTAAATAACAGTTGTCAGGATAGGTCCTTACAATACAATAGCATCGTACAATAATACTTAACAGTAACTTTATATCAACTATACACATGCCAAAATCAATTAATTACATGTCATGTTCAGAACCTAACTGAAGAAAACCAATAAGTAGGGTGAGGCACAAAGTACTATACAATACAAATTATTCGTATTACACACATTGTTATATGATCTTGTAATTCTAATAACATAAAAAAGACAGTATGCAAAGCAGTATACAATTAACAAAATCAGTATACAATTCGTGCATCAAAATAGGTAGAGGATTAATTAACCAGGGTAGTAAAACCACCAAAACAAAACTAAACAGCCAGAGAGATCATATACGGAGCAATATGGCCTTAGTTGCTAATGCTCCTAAAAACCAAATAACAACAACAACAACAACAGAGATCATAAATAGCCAACACGAGTACATCCTTGAAAGTTCAAGGGAGAGGGGCACTCTACCCAATCCAGGCAGAGAGCAACAAACCATATGGCAATGTTTAAGTAAGCGGGTTTAATACGATTGTCCCAGAAGGGATAAGAAAGAATGTAAGAAAGAACCCGGTCCGAATTCCGTTTCGAGGGAAGAACTTCTTATAGGCTTTCTTCTTTTGTTTTTCATACCATGGACAAGTTTATGGCTTGGTTGATGGTTATATGATTATTTTATTTTATTATGTTTTTTTTTCCTCTCCCGGAAACTCTGGTTTTTGGCCGGTTTTTCAAGCATACAGGCCAAAGAAAATATATGATAAGCTGTACACATCCGCAAGGCATATTTTTCCTTATTTTTTAAATTAAGATTAAAAATGTGCATTTGCTTGCCTGATTACAGCAAAGACAGCTAGCTGAAATAAATATTCGAAACTTGGTCAGGTATTTATAATTTTGTATCCCAAAATAAGACTTTTTTTATCTGTTTTTTTTTTTTTTAGTTTATGTTAACATGTTCAATTAATGGAATTATTTATGTATATCAACTATCATTAAAAGATACCGAGAAGAGATGACTTGTGTAAACAAGCTACAGATTTCAGAAATATCTGAATGAAGCGTTTCACTATAGCTGGATAAGAAAGAGTCTGAAAGACACAAAAAATGAAATGTTTTAAAACACTCCTTTAGTACGTCTCGATTATATTAACAATTAATATTTAAATTTTACACTTAAATAGACAGTTCCTTCCCTGTCTACCCGGTGGGCGTTATTGTGTGCCGTTATCGGGGCCAACATCCGTCTGACTATATAAAAACCCCCCACACTCGTTGCCCAATCTCCAGACCAGACATCTAAGTGTAGTGATCCTTATTATCTCAGCTTCCTCTCTCCCACAACAGGCTTTCGTCAATGCCGCCTTACAACCGGACTAATTTAATGACACATGAAAGAGTGCCTCACTCTCTTACAGCGGCTTTAACATTCCTGTCGCCATACTTCATGTTGGTTACTCCCCAGCGCAAGAACGCTTTGGGTTCTGAGAGGAGAAGAAAAATAGAAAGCAGGACAGTGACACGTGGATGGGGCGTACGTAAGTCTCCAGACTGTTGAGGTAATAGCCGGCCGTTGACCTTAAGGAGTACACTACCATTTCCCGCCAGAGGCAACAGAACCGTTAGTTCTTGAAACAACTCTCGCGATAGGCACTTGTTTACCACCCTGCTCCCATCTCTTCTTTGTCAGAAGAGCTTCGTGTGGCCTTGAAAGGTTAACGGCCCAATAACATGACAAATATAGGAGCGCCATAGATTTCTTGGATATTTGCGGCCCACCCCCTTTCTCATGACACTTGCTGCTAGAATAATGGGTTCTTTTAACCGCTTCGCGTGGTCCCATAGAATTGGCCACTTTGCATATGTATTGTTAAGTGGCTAATAGCAAGCGAGCTCTTACAATACCAAGGGCTATTTGAGAAGCAATCAGGTCATAACAATAACATCTACACTACCCTACCAAAAGCTGGGACACTTGGACAAGTGTACCAAAGTTCTTTAGTCAAATAACCAATTAGGTGACAGTATACGTATCTGTAAATTGTATGCACATGGGATGAAAAACCTACACTTTCGCTCGAGACTCACTCATTCTCATTGAAACAGTCACCCTCCGACACAGGGCTTAACGTGGAGAGTAGACTATTTCGGTCGAACACGAAAAGCTGATAGTGCATTCTGGTATATAAGATATGGAATCAACAAACATGTCCAATGTTCACAGATAATAGGGCATGGCACTTAGTTTTTGCAATACCAACAAAAGGCCCATTAAAACTACGTCAGCTTTTAATACGAGTTATTTAACATACCTTTTCGAAGTTTTAGCAATCACCTGTAATTATTTACCTGTGTAAGTCACCTTGAATTATTCAAGGTCTCCGACTGTGTTATCAGTATGGAGATTGACGTAGTTTGATAATGCTACCAGGAACCGTGTGAAAAAAATATAATAAATTAAAATGAAACAGTTGAAATATATCGTCTACTTTCTGAATCAGCGATCTAATGTTGAATTTTAGTCAGCGGCTTGGGTTTTGTTAAATTGGCTTTCTACACTCAATAGATGAACTACAGTTCGAGAATTTTATTTCCACAATCAAAGCTGTTTAAATGGTCTTCAAAGAGGCAAATTACTGAAAAGGTGACGTCATTCTGTGAACGGTCTCGTTCATCCTAGTGAAACACTTTTTTGTCAAGGAACCAAAGATGTGAGAGGAGACAGGTCGGGATTGTTGGGTGGATATTGTAGCACTTCCTGCTTTTACTGCTCTAGCTGAACCAGAATGTCAAAAGCGATTTAAGATATCAAGTTTCATGAAAAGACATTATAATCGTTAAGCTGCCCGGTCGCTTTTTTTCACCCTGTGTGAATACTTCTTACACCATTGGAAGACGGTGGCACATTTACAACAACCTACCTGGTACATGGTTACCATACGACGATAAATGTTTCCTTCCGCTGCACTGAAAAATTTTCATGCATGCTGGTAACATTTAACTGATTATATACCAGTAAATGTTTATTGGTTCATATAGATCCACAGAAACCTATAATACTCTAGTTTGGCAGTTTAGAGTTCAACCGTCGGTAGATTTTGACAAGCTGAAGCATGTTCGGGCCAGTTTGAAAGAAAGAGACTCAATTGCAGATGCAATTAAGTAAAACCCCGTGTCTGTTTGACGGAGGTGGGGAAGAGAGAGAGAGAGAGAGAGAGAGAGTTCGCTTGCTATGATGCCTTTATGTCCAACAAATTAAATGCCTTTGAAATCTTTAAAGGAAAAACAGTTTGAGTTTCTCCAAACTTCCCATGAAACCAGATGTGAATGTTAATAGTTGACACTCTTGACATTCATTTACAATGCACTTTTAATTTAATTAAATTCCAGTATTAAAAACAACAGGAGCTGTATTAGTGACTAGCAGCCATTCAGCTACAACATTTAAACCTAAAAAAAAGAATAGAGAAGCTAATATCCTCTTGAGAATTATCCCTCCATAATAGCATGATTTGGGTTGAGTGAAGGATTGCTCCAAGTTCACGTCCGGTCGTATCCCAAGCATGCTTAATGGAAGACAAATGAGAGAAACTATCAGACCAGCAGGGCATGTCGACACTGTAGAGAATCTGTCTATTGGCATCTGACTTGAATTTCTGTAAATTGTAATTTTCAGGAAATACATGTGAAGGACGGTTGCTCCAAAGAACTGAAGTAGAAGAGATAAATGAGACAGGAGAAAGTTGGTTCTATGAGTTTGGAGTTGGACAGCGAATGGACGTTGACTGTTTGAGGCACGTATTCAGACTAATTTGAAAGAAAAAAGTGAAAGTCAATCCAGAAGAGCAGTTCCCGTGAAAATATCTATAAGAAAGGCGTGCAGCAAAAACTAAACTTCTATGTGATAGACAGTTGCAGATTTTTCAAGAGTCAGATCATTAATTAATATGACTACCCTTATAAACAGAGTCTAGAAGCTTGAGAAAAGTTTTGAGGATACAGTGTGAGAGCAATATTCCATGGTGGGGAGGATTTGTGATGTGGACAAAGTTGGTAACTGTTTAGAGGAAATGTAACGCCAGTAAATCTGGTAGTGCTAAGCAGAAAGCTAGTAGCATCTAGTTTATTCAATGCAGAGGAAGTAAATTTTTCAATACACATATATGTTTACCAAGAGAGAAATCTGAGTGTCATTGAAGTATTTTCCACCGTCCAGTGAGCATACGATGTAGACTTATTTTTTTCCCCGAGAAATAAGACAGGACTGAGTTTTAGAGGACTGAAAATCACTAAGTACTCTTCGCTCCATTGGAGAATTACCTGGAGTTGACATTTAAGGAATTCGTGTTGGATATTCGAGAAGCTTTTTGTGAGGAGCAGAGTTTCTCACATTGGAAAGTGGAATGTAGTATATTATTACCAGAAAAACTATGGATGGAATCCATTTACTAGAAATATCTAGTAAATGGATTTAGGTCATTGATAAACAGGAAGAAAAAAGAACAGAACTTTTTGGAACTCCAGCATCGTTTGACAAGTTAGAAAACAGAGAGCCATGTACCATACAGCAGGCTACCAGTCGCAAAAAAACGAAGATTTTCAAAACAATTTATTTTCGTTTCCAACATAAGCTTATTTGATCATTTGCATGTATAATCTGGAAGTAGCGACTAAGCAGATTTTCAGACAGTTCAATTAACTCTTTTAGTGCAATATCTTGATGATAAAATTAGAAAGGAGGCTGGTTTTTTCCTGATACTCACACTTATCCCACTCTGTTTTGACATGACGTGGGCTTTACGCCTTTCACATTTGTGTACAAATAAATGCTGCATAGCGATCATTCTATTCTCATAAGTTATTGACGTCCGAATACTTTTGATAGCGCAGTGTATTAGGTATGAATGATATGCGCATGCTCTGGACCTGACGTATTAGTGAGCTCAACCTTCTCTGGATCTATTTAAACTCATATTTTCAAGATGCCAAACAAAAGATTTCAAACCGTTCACTTTAGTTGCAACACTGGTTGATTATTCTTAGAGACGTTTATAACCACAGATGACGGGATGTAGTGGAAGAAAGTTACGCACAGAAAATAGAGCAAGGATGAAACTAGTCAAACAAAGCCTTCAGGCTTTCGTTGCCAAATCTTAGAATGTCATGGTGAAATATGCTTTCTTGGTTGGCAAAAGGTCGAAGGTCCTCTGTTTTTGGACATGTGTTTTTCTTCACGGTATGTGCACTTCCACAGAGGAGAGGAGGAGCAAGAGGGTGTTACAAAGATGACTACACGTGGTTAAAGAAATCTGCCAAATCTTGCAACACAAATTATCAGCTAAATTCGTTCCAGCTTTTTTTGTTTCTCAATTTTTTTTTTTTTTTATTGAAAAATGCCTCGATGATGTCTTAGAGAAAGAGAGAAACCTCTGACAGCAATACCTTTGATGGACAGATCTGTAATTGCTTGAAAGATAATAAACTACACTCGCTAGCGTTTTCAGAACACACCCAATGCGAAACATAATAAACATACGCAAGAGTCTCTTTCATCTTTCTATTTTTATTTCTGATTAATAACTTTCTTCTGCAGTTTTATTAATTAATCAGTCTCTAGATTGATAAATTAATAGAGTTAATTATTTATTATTTATTTATTAATAAATTTTTTATTAATAAATTAACAAATAACGAATTTTTAAAGTCCACCATAATTGTATCGTTAACGGCGGTGAAAACAAACAATTCTGTTTGTTTTTATAGTAATTGCAATTTTGCTTTACCCGCCACCTGGTGCCAAGAACAAGGAATCAATATATAAATAAAATAAATAAATATTATTCAATCGATTCTATTTGTTTTATAGCAATTGCAAGTTTGCTGTACCCACCACCTGGTGCCAAAAATTGATTCAATATAAATAAAACGAATAAATATTATTTAAAGGAATTCAATCAATTATATTTATTTTATATAAATTGCAAGTTTGCTTTATCCGCCACCTGGTGTCAAAAAGTAAGGTGTCAATATAAATAAATATTATTTTCTTTATTAATTGTGTTACCGAATGGGGATTTATACATTGGCTGTGTATAAATGATGCATATGCTATTCAATCGATTCTATTTGTTTTATAGCAATTGCAAGTTTGCTGTACCCGCCACCTGGTGCCAAAAATTGATTCAATATAAATAAAACGAATAAATATTATTTAAAGGAATTCAATCAACTATATTTATTTTATATAAATTGCAAGTTTGCTTTATCCGCCACCTGGTGTCAATATAAATAAATATTATTTTATTTATTAATTATGTTACCGAATGGAGATTTATACATTGGCTGTGTATAAATGATGCATATGCTTTAAGATATACATAGTGGAATGGGGATGAATATTGTGTAAAATAGACATCGACATCCCTCACTGGATATCGATTCAGCATCAATTTTGGCTTATTTTATTTAACTTAAATGGAAATTTCTCTTATGAGGAGATGTTAGATAGCGTACTGTACATAACCATTGTGTAATTTCCAGTGACGTAAGTAAAGTAGATCAATATATCATTTCATGGTACTACTATCCCTTTAGCCTCTTATGCGTATTGAAGTACAAATCATTAGATATGTGCATAACTTTTATCGATTCATATATTGCGTATTGCGTGCGTCATTACTCTTGCCAAGGTCAAGTAGAGAGGACACAATTCATTTGTAAGTTTCTGCAGTTAACCCACAAGATTACGTAATGGACCTGCACGTGCTGTTTTTGAACAGGAAGCATGAAATCGAGGGGGGGGATATGCTACGCACCTGTCAACTGAATATACTGTTACACGTCACTAGGGAGTTGCTATATAGGGTCCATTTCTTCCTGGTGTCTAGTATTTCCTTGGTTGTCGGTCTTTCTCAGAAACCCAATTCCGGAGAAGTAGATAAATGATGCACTTGGAGAATTCCAAGAATAGAGGGGGAAGACAAGGGAGATGGCATTATATATTTCATTGGTTTTAATTATACTCCCTAATTAAACTGAATTTACATTTCGTTATCAGAACCAATTGCGATAATTCCTTATTAAAATTCCTCCTTATTAAATGGCGACCGCTGCGGTGACGTTCTCCAAGAGCGTCTTCCAGTGATGTGAAAAGGTGAAAATCGCATGGCGGGTGTAGTCACAACTAAAAATCACACCTTAGTATAGCATGAGAGGTATAATGTGAATGTTGCCACACTGCAGGCACGTCTCTGAATAATAAACCTTGACGTTTGTAAAGTTGTTTGCTGTTGATTCACATATGCTTTAGCATTGAACCCACATTCTGCAATAAATTGTAGTTTGTTTTGCCCTTTCTTCTCTCATAAAAAAGGAATAACAAGCTGCATATCAATCTTCGTGCATGACTGCTGCAGTGAGAGGCCATCTGAACTCTTACTTGATGATGACGTTATTGGACTTTGCAGCGCATGAGCTTAATGTTTCCAGCAGACTAAGAAAACAACTTGTCAACGGTTTAATTAATTTTTGCTTCTGTACACATAAAGAGAAAATCTTTATTGCAACAAGAGACCTATATGGCATACGACTTTGCAGCCTACCCATTACCTCTTGAAGCCAGGGGCTCATATTAGCGATGATCATAAAATGATATAGCAATAATGATAAGAGAACGATAATAGAATTATTATTATAACTATAGTTAGATTATAATACAGTGACGATAATGATAATTATCGCTGTATTGTACATCACCATAATAAAACGATAGTCTGATTGGTTTTTAATTTTTTTTTTTTTATAATTTGAAGCCGAAATAGAATAACAATTCCAGGATCATTCTTAGAATTCAATGAGCCTGGGTGCAAGATGAGAATGCCCAATCCTTGCTGAGAAAATGGCCCAATCCCCCTCTATTTTTATCATGGTCACATGTTACACACTGAAAGCTTAGGTTATTTGAGTGGTAGCTGCTAATCACATCTAGTACCAATGAGATTCATGACACAAGATGTCATGGATTGCTCTCCACAGCATGTTTGTCTGACTCTATCGTCCTCATTTCAATCCAAATGGATAAACTACACTTTGCTGCTACCATATTTAAGGGTGACAAACAACAAATGCAGTCATCAGCCATTATCCCTCACTATTTATAGCGGAATCTGTAACCTCGACTTTCGCTGTGGTCCGACCGGAAAATCTCTGCATGCTCACTTCCTCCTTTCTCCCCATTTGCCAATGATAACGACCACCTACGTCTGCCTACCATCACCCGCTAACAGCCCTTAGCTACCGGGTGCAGATTCCTGAACGGTTCCGTATGTGACTATACACTAATCGTCCTCCCCTTTCTTCCCCCTTACCCCCATTCTTCTCCCTGGTGTCAGCACGTGCACTGGGACTTCCGGCTTCAAAGGCTTTAATGAAGAGTAGCGATAGTTTTAAATGCGAAAGTTCAGTCTTTGATCAAACTTAGAAATGCAAAAGGCGGAAGTGACGTCTTGTAGGTTAGACGTTTCCGGTTTTTGAGGTTGCTTCAATCTAATTCTTGTTAACCACGCTAGCTTAGACTTATTTATCTCACGTTTCGTTTAATTTTGAAATATTTCTGCTCAATTCGATATTCGGGAGTAAATATCTACGTTCTGTTGTATAGAAATAGTTATTTTTTTCTCTCTCTCTCCACTGCACGAACAATGAAAGCAGTGTTAAAGACATAGTTGAGGTGGAAAAATCCCAGAAGAAAATCACGTGTGGTTATTGCTAGGATACGGTTTACGTAAAAGCCATCACACTTGCCCTTCAGACCTCAGGAAGTTCGTAGATGTTTGCGGTAGCGCATGCTATTGTGTGACCTTCAGACGACCGCTGCCATTACGGTAATGGCCTCCCACCCAAAATGTACGACTCTGCGAATCAACTAAACGCTTACTTGGTACAAAATGTCAGACACAATACAAGTTTTCTTTTCTTTTTTTGTTTTTTTTGTTTTTTTGTCTAGCTAGCGATACAGTATTCTGTTTTATAGCCAAGTTCACAAACAGATATATTTAAATAACTCTTATGGTGGTTGTAACCATAGTAACTGGAACAGCCTCATGTGTGTCTCGCTGCACGTGTGGAGAAAGATCGGATCGCCGACTGACGTTGCCAGCCGAACAATGCCAGTCCGTGACATGTGGTGGCGGTTGAGCTGGTGTTAATCGTTTATGCACTTTTTCCCCGATGGTGGCGCAATGAGTAAGTCTTGTAGACGTTAATGAAATATTATTTGATTAATTTGTTTATTTTATTTATTTATTTATTATGTTCGGGAAGAAGGTTGAAATTTGAAAATTTCAAGACATATGGTAGAGTGTTTAATGATTTTATGATTTTATAATGATTCTATCATTATGATTGGATCATAATGATTCGATTGTATTTTTTTTATCTATTTGTATCGGCTGCCAGTACCCTAGGAGATTTTTATTTCACAAATAATTGCTTCCACCCCCCTTTGTTTTTTTTTCTTTTGGACTGTAAATTGTCAGCAATACACTGATCATGGATGCAGTAAATGAATTTCCACTAGTTTGATTCTGGGGAAATTTTTGAAAAAAAAAATTGTTTACATTCCGAGACGACCACTTAAGCTGGAGGAGTTCACAAGAGAGAGAATACAAGAACAGCACCGTATTTAACAGTCATATGCACTTGAACTATAATGACGCAAAATGCGTGTAGTTCTTTACCCTCGCTCTTTTCATCGACTACTCGTCCAGAGGCATTTCAACCCGGGGGTACAAGGGGTGCGTAGCATTCGAGCGGGGGAAAGAAGTTCAAATTTTGCGTTTTTTATTAATTTTTTTTAGAAGTGTAAGTGGTACAAGCGGCGGAAAAATTCTATTTGAACTCTGCGACAAATACCCTTGAAACGCCCTTGACTGCTGCGTCAGTATATTGCAGTTTTCCAACCTGTGGTCCTATCCAAATTGACGTCGCTAACACATTTATAATGGGTTGTATGGATAAAAAAATAAAAATAAATAAGAATATATTGAATTAATTCGTAATGTGAGTTACAAAAGTTATTAAAAAAAAAAACAGGATTTTTTGGTAAATATTTTAGGATGTTTGTATTTCTGTAATATCACAGGATATCATATTGGGTCGCACATATCGATGAAATATGAATATGGGTCGCCTCCTAACGATTAGGAATAGCTGTGATAACGTGTTGCTTATATTCTGTTGTTGGCTTTTCATATTTTGAGGATGAAAAACTAACTTCAGAGATTTAAAAAAAAAAAGAAGTTTTTATACGAGACTGACTAACTCGGCCACGTGATAAAAACCATCCACAAAACTTCCCCTCATCAAAATAGGATTCCAATCTAGGCTTTTTCTACTTGGTGTTAAAGAACAGTGATCGTAACCACCGTGCTAGCAGGTTCCCCAGCAGGGAGGGGCACAGAGAAAAATATTGATGGATTGTGGAATTTTAATAGCTTTGGTTTTACACATGAATATAACCAATGTTTTTCTACATTGGGTAGAAAAGGGTCTTTACTCAGAATCGCGGTGTTGATGAGAAAAACATTTATGGACTATTTTTCACGTTGTCCATGAGTTATTCAGTTGCAATCGAGCGTCGTATGATTTTCTTCACTCCTATAATCTCCGGTTTTTCATTCCGCAAAAGCAAACAAAAAACACTATAGAATACACGCAATTTGTAGACACGATATAGCCGATTCATTTTCTAGTGCATATACAACACGACCCGAACCGATATTGAAAGTATAAATAAATAGATATTAATTAAGGACAGGGTGTTTAATTTTAATTAAAAATGTGAATATTATTTTGGTAAAGAGGGAAGAAGAATTTATATGCTGGATATGTCTGCTTTATATCATGCTCAGTAGATATCTACTGATGTATAGGCTTCCTAATTCCATTCGGTGAAGATGACACTTTTCTCAAGGTCACAGTGTTCGTGGAAGTGAGATCTAGTAGAAAGTGTATCCGTAAAGAAGTACAAAGGCCATCCATCGATAACTTTGTCCTAGCAACAGGGTTAGGTTTGATATTTGGCGAAGAATGAAATAAGGTCTTTTGCAGATCGAGGATTTTTATCATTACTACACGTGTGTTTATCACCTTGGGTGTGAAAAGATTAAAAATTGGTCTATTCCAACATTTAAATCGATATATTCAAGATATTGGAAGATTGTAGAGGCGCCTTTGAAGGTCATATATCTTCAGAGGTGGTTTATGAATTGCTCACTGTAAACAGAATATTTCTCGAAAACTTATTTTTCAAAATCGAAATGGTACTGGTTTTAACATAAATAAAAGATATTTCTTCAGTCCAGTTAGTCAGTCTTGTTTTCCTTAACTTTTAATAACACTTTTTCACCACATCGTGAATTGCACAAAAAATTATATTGCACTACGCAGTGATTCCTCGAGACTTGATCTATCATCTGCTTGGCTAGCTGCAGCTTATTCTCCTAAAAGGGTTTGAGCGGGATGCGAACGCCCTCGTCCCCAACAAGGAAGGGATTCCAAAACATATTAAATAGTTAAATCACAGCGTTATGACAAAACCACTAAATGGGCCTCAGGATACACTTTACAGTGTTGTGTAACTCTGAGTCTCCAGCTCGATGGAGTCTGGTGCAATCATGATTACTGAGTCCGACGTTTCAAAGATTCTCCTTCTTGCAGAGCGGATAATGGTTATTGTATGTATGTATATACATGTGTTATCAACAAGTCTTTACTTGACAACTTTTTTAAAAGGATGATACATATTTATATTTTCTAGCCACCTAACTAGTTATTCAACTTGGATTTTATCTCTAATGCGCTTATATAAATCGTTTTGGATTCTCACTGGAGTAAGATTTCATTACAATTTTCGAATGGTTTTGAAACACTGGTCTAAGAGTTTTAAAAAGCGAAAAGAAAAGATAAGAAAAAAATGGACACTTGTGGAAATCGGTACTTGGATTTAGTGAAGCCCCGGGACACACATCTCCTGTTCCTGGCCTGGTTTGGGACCTAGTTTCCGTTTGAATAGAAATTACGTATGTCATGACAGTTTTATATTCCAATTGGTGTTCAGAATTCGCAGAACATGGCACTGAAATAATTAATCTGTGCTTCTGTCTAGTTCAGTTACTTCACTCTCGCTTAAAACAGTTTCAATAAGTTCTTCGCGTCATCGATAGGATTCGAGCTCGAATCAGAACATATCATTTTGCCTGATAGCGCTTGTAGGATGAGAGCGAAGATGTCTTTTCTTTTCAGAAGTATTGAGTGTCCTTCTTGGAAGCTGTTCATAATTACAAGTTTTGAATTACATCTGTACTTTAAGCATTAACAGATGTAGTATGGAAATCAAAAAGCTACTCGGACCTTGAGGAAAGTGAAACTGTACTTTGAGATAAAGGAATGTTGGATTGCTCATGATTTATCGGGATTCCTAAGGTATGGTTTTTGGGACTTAAACACGTGCAAATGAAAATAGCGTGGTAAAACGTATCTCACTGAAGTGGATTTAAAACCTCGTAATTTTATAAATGGGGATTCCTAAACAAGGAGGCTCGCATTCTTAGAGGAGATGATGGAGGATCCAGGGATCGGGAAAGTGTTCAAAAATATACCATGTTTTTTTTTTTTAATCTTCACCTCTTCAATGTTTTAATGGGTGGAATGTGGTTTTAAATAACTAGGTTTTTTCAAAACTGAACAAATTTTGAAAATTTTAAAGGGAAGTGAGGTGGCATAACAAAATTGGAAAGGAGGTGGCTGTACAAAAATGTTAAGTAACTCTCTTGTAAATTTTCAATGAAGGAGTAGTGGAGGGAAACAGAATGCGGGAAAATAGTTTCTGACAATTTAGTATTTTCCTTTTACAAGTCGAATAATTTAGTATGCCAAATTACCAAGAGAATATAAGCAAAAGACATACATTGATTGGAGAATTTTTTTAAAGGTGTCTTCTCTCATATAGGAGAAATCTGTAGTCCTTCAATGAACCTTAGAGGAATAAATAAAAATAAATTTTCTGCTTATACTCCGGTATGACCACACGATCAGAGAGTTCACAAGATAGAGAGAATACAAGAAACATCACTGTATTTACCAGTCAAGGGCTTAAACCCCGGTCACGATGATGATGATCCATTAAGACAATTTGAAAATTTGTGGCCCCTGTACTACTTATATTTTTTCCAATCTTGAAACTTTTATGGGCGAGGATCGGATATACAATTCTGTAAATTGTATACAGACATTCTGAGCAGTTATATAACCCTTTCCGGGATATATAAATGCTCAGAGGAACGCGTTAATCGCGGGAGAGGAAATAGTTTCTCCTTCGAGGAATTCTTCCACCCACTCTCTCCTCTTCCGAACCACTCCTCAAATCTCAACAGCGTGTGAAATGACAGACTTTCTGTCCCTAGTCCTGGTCTACCGGGGAGTTCAGGAGAGGGACAACCGACCGAACGCCGATAAGTATATTGACACGCGGTCATTCTCCATGCACGTGTTCATGTTCTACGTCAAGGACAGAACGGCGCGCTCAACGGCAAACTAACAGGCGAAACGATTAGCTGACACAGAGGGGAGAAAGATTGCGCACGCTGGCTGGCGAGATGTTTCGTCATCGCTCTGAGCCCCACTGCTGCTGCTGTGGCACGTGAGGATATGTCTACCCAAGGCGAAACGCACTGCGACCTCGAAGCGAACGTCAAAGCGATCACGTGCCGGACATGTGTATAGTGATAGGAGGGGAGAAAGAGAGAGAGGTTTTGAAACTACATGCCAGAACAGTGGCAGCATATACGGTCTGAGAGGGCACGAGCTCAAACATGGTCGTATCTCGGCAGCTGACGTTCTTGCTGTGGCGTGGTTCGCGCCTCACTGAAACTTCGATCAGGCAATCCCCATCGTAAATGTATTAGTGGCCAGAGGCTTGGCTAGGCTAGTGCCTATTGTGCGCACGTGTCTTGGAGAAGGCCGCTGCATGTAACGATTTTCGTCGTAGGCGGAGTGTCGGATTTTTTTGGCCCCCCCCCTCCTTTCTGGAAAGTCTTGTGAGTAGTTTTATAGTCTACCATTCTTAACTGTTATTTCCAGTTAACTACTGTAATTGTATACAGACATTCTGAGTTTTGATGCGCGTCATCTTCAGAGGACAACGAGTCACCATTTCTACCGTTATCTTTCATCTTTCAGGATTTTAATGAACCAAGTTATGCAACGACATTAGCTAAGGGTCGTCCCTTTATTACATATCACTAGGTGAATATTTAAATAAAATATCTTCATGACTACAAATATATTGACTGGAATTGAGTGTTTCCATAATTTTCCCTCGTCGTATTCACCCTGCGTTTTCTAAAATTCCCCTTACAGAGTTTTTATTTATTAATATATTTTTTTAAATGTTCTTATCGTCAGTGAGATACATCAAAACTTTACACTGGCTTCAATCTTCGATTGATGTTTATTATGACGACTTGAAAGACATAGACATAAGTTTACAAACAAATTTTTATATAGTTTAAAATTTTTTAATTTAAATTTTTTAAAAAAATTTATCGAAAATTTAAAACAACTTTTAAACGTTTTTAATGTTTTCAAAATTTTAATGTTTCCTAATTTTTTTAAAGTTTATTTTTTTACAAATTTTCAAACATTTAAATTTTTTTTAGAAATTCGAATTATTTAAAATTATTTTTGAAATGTAAAGGCTTTTTAATTTAAAGAATTTTAAAGTTTCTTAATTTTTTCAATTTTTAAAATGTTTTTTACTTTTTCTAAATTAATACATTTATTTAAAATTTTGATTTCAAATTTTTTAGATTTTAAAACACTAATTTTTTTAGATTTTAAAACACTTTTTAATAATTTTTCCAGATTTTAAAACACTTTTTAATAATTTTTCCAGATTTTAAAGCGCTTTTGAAAATTTTAAGTTATTAAAATGTAAGGGTTTATGAATCAAAAACAGCCAGGTTGATAACAAGAAATTGAACTACTTTGTGGAAAAGACCCGAGTTCGAGTCCCGTCGATGACGAGAGGAATTTTTATGGGCCTTTTTCACAACGTGGCTGAGTTAGTCGGTCTTAGGCGAGGGTAGCATGGTTTTTTATCCCGGAAACTCGAATTTTTCGTCCAACAAAACAGAAAATCGACCTAAGAACACACACAATTTACCAACAGTGTACATGGAGCAGTAATAGTAATTTAAGGAAGAAAAAGCCATGCTGCCCTCGTCTGAGACCGACTAACTCAGCCACGTTGTCAAAAAGGCCCATAAAAATTCCTCATCGACTGGATTCGAACTCGGGTCTTTTCCACAAAGGAGTTCAATTTCTTGTTATATTGCAATGACTATTACTGTAATAGTAATTGCAAACCAATCAATTAACACGCAATTAAAAACTAATTTATGAAGAGCGCAAGAGAGAGAAAGACGCCTGTATTTGCAATAAATTTCGGTACATTTGCATTTACAAGAAAACAAACTGTTTGCCTTCGTGGGTAGCACAGCTGGTATTAATCATCGTCCTCCTCACACCAGGAGGTATTTTTTTATGGCCTTTTTAACAACGTGGCTGAGTTAGTCGGTCTCAGACGAGTGTAGCATGGTTTTTTGTTCCTGAAACTCGGAATTTTCGTCCACAGAACACACGCATTTTACAGACTTATTTACACTGCCCAGTATGGCCTACGTTGCTGGTGGGCCTAAACCCTACAACAACCAATAAACAATCTCTCTGTCAGCAGTGGGTACCCTGCCACCTGTTTGAAAAAAAAGTGTTCAATTTCCGTAACAGACTACAGGACTTCTGCAGCCTTTGGTAAATTTTACGTCAAACGACCTAGTTGCGTAGGTAACGAATATAACGCGATACAGTAACGAAGAAGCCTAAGCTTGTTGTAATCTGATTGGCATATCTTTAAGTACTCTGCCACCCTTGCAAGCCAATCATATTAGTAAGTTACAGATGTGGAGAGTAATACCGATCGGATTGCAAATCCCTTATACTGTATCTCCACTCGGTGACTTGCACGATATATCGCATTAGGGACTAAGTGTCTAGATACCTATAAAAAATAGGAGAGATCGCTTTAAAAAATGTGCACGGGCGTCGTCCCGATTCTACTACATCCGTGGTCTGTATTTGACTGAAAAAAATTCTTTGCTTTTTGTATACCGTCTTCTCAGACGAAAGTTGCTTTCCCCACTGAGGTTTTTCATCCCGCGAAACAGCCATACCGATCATATAGCACACGCAGTTTGCAAACACGATACGTTAATGTTCCAAACCATCAAGTGAAGATTCGTCCCAAATTCTTTAAACAACCAAATCTAACTTGCATTCACAACGCACTGCTGGACGACCCAAAACAACTTAACTGTGACAGTGGAAATGCGAAGAAAACTGCTTTGGATCCTTGAAATTGGAGTTGCAAAATTTTAACACAGAACTTGGTTATAAGAATTGAGGCGAGGTAGTGTCCAGGATGGATTAAGGTCAAAATCCAAAACAAGAACCACAAAGGCTTTCTGCTAGTATCTTTTTTAATTCGAATCTCTGCTGTTTTTGAAGTTTTGAACTGGTGTACCAACTAGCTTGTATTTGGTATGCCAATTTATGCGGTTTCTTCTGTGTAATGGAACTTATGGCTGAATAAGTGTGTGTGTGGGAGAGAGGGAGCCGATATACGTTGTGCGGGATGAAAAACCGTAATACATGTTTCTGTTTATACTCCAAGACCTGGCTGTAGTGAAACTACAAATTCTGTTTTTCCTTGCTCTTTAATAACTGTGCCAACCCAATCGTGCAGGCCCTTCGATGTCCCCGCTTCTGCTGTGACGAACAAGACGATATAGTAGTTACGCCACTGATATAGGGTCAGATGAGTTTAGGACTTAAAATTATAAAATTAGAACTTCAGAGATTGGGCATTAAATAGGCTAAACATTGTTCCATTAATAATTTCCAAACTCCAATTTCTTCTGTTTTAATGTTTCCTGGATTGTACACCATTTACTGCATAGCACTAGCTCACAGTATAGCACTTAGTAGTGCATATTTGTTTTTTAAGGCAATTCAAATACTGAAATCATATCGTACCATTTATACTCACATTAAAAAAAAAATGCTGCAACGCCCATGTCAGAGTCGGGATTCGAACCCGAGATCTTTATTTTTAGGCAAGCACTCTATCCAATGACCAATCCGGTAGCAGGGGTCTGTATTTTGGCGTAATGCCAATGGCTATCGCTCTATGGAGGTTATACGAATATTAGAGCTAACGTTATTCTAATAAAATATTCAAATGTGATTTCTGACAACATTTTTAACAAAAAGCGTACTTATTTTATTATACAATCGAAAGCTCTCCCAGAATTCACATCCGTTTGTTTGTTTGTTTTGGTTTTTTATAGCGCGTAAACAGCTATGGTTATAATGTGCCACGTCATCAATTCACATCAGTAAAATTAAAATGTTGTATATGACCGCATTAAATTCTGCTATCGGATTGCCTGAATTTTTCGAATAACAAAAATTATCACTGAATACTTAGACTATGTGGATAACTTTAAAAAAAGACCACAATTTTCAACAATCTGACACGTGGTACATTCCGAAGACTCGGATTTATGAGGTTCTGTTGTACAATACAAGAGAACACAAGATAGAGAATACAGTACACAATGTATCTGTTGTTGTTGCAATAAAGATTTCTACAAGAACATCACTGTATTTAGCAGTCATATGGCCTTGAACCACGATCAACTCAAAATGCGTGTACTGCTGTATCCTCGCACTTTACCCTTCAGCTCGGTCGCTAAAATTGAAGTGACCTGCATTCCTCCAGTCTCAGAAGTCTAGCCAGACCCAGACGAGCCTCAATACAGCCGGTAAGTAGTCTTCAAAGTAATCTTAACTAGAAGAAATATTTCAGCCTGCAAAATAAAGAGACTGAATAAAGAAGGGTCTTTACTTAATTCCATTCCTGTAAACAAACAAAAATATTTGAAGATTTTCTGAATACATTCTAGCGATTTATCATGTGGAGACTAAATCTGGGATGAAAATTTCAACGGTGGCAAGATATCAAGCGAATTTGCTTTAATTTGAAAGGAGCACCAAAGAAGTCTTTGAGAGTACGTTTCAAGGTTATAAATTTTATAGATGCTTGTTCAATTATACCAATTACCTACAAACCTGTGCGATACAAAAAGTATCGCACAGGTTCAAGTGCGATATGAACTTATGACAGCGTTCAAGTCGCTGTCATAAGTGGTATAATAAACAGCAGCTGCATTTGTAGGGTATGTGGCGCCCGGGTGCCTATCGAAGTTTCAATTTTTCAGGTGCCCCTTGAACAGTGACACCCGGGTGGAGTGCAGCCCTTTCACCCTCGGGATGGCCCGTCCCTGATAAAGAGACACATCTGTATGTCTGTGTACATTTGCTGTTGAATAAAACATTTCATACGACCTTGACCATGTGGTTTCATTCTGGTAAGTCGCTCTGCTGCTAATTAGCATGATATGATAAGATATATCATGCTAATTTCACAATTAATGTAGCATTACTGCTATTATGAGTGTTGCATCACTCATCAATGTAACGTTCATTGATGTCTACTGATTGCAATAAACATATATATATGTATGAACAAATTTATATAACTATACTGTACATATGCAGAGTTGTAACTAGGATGGCATAAGTGTAGCACTCTCCATGCTCAGAAAAATCAGTAATGTATAGGATAAATAAATACTATTTTTAAATAATATTTATTTATTTACTGTTTTTTTTTTTTTTACTTTGAAATACTAAAAATTAGCAGATTGACACGCATTTTATAGTATTATTCTATTAATTTGTTTTATTTATATATTGGGCTAGGTGGCGCAGTAAATGCGCAGTGCAAAGTACACTTATTAGTGGAAATTATTACATGTATTTACATGCCATATAAATGCGGACCTAGATATTTGTTTTGCGTATTTATTACCTGAATGAAGAATAAAATATGTTTTGTTTTTTTTTTAAATAAATTAGAATAGAAAGCGCTTTTAAAATAAAATTAAAATCCCAAGTAGACCTTAGCAACAGCCTTGTGTACAACGATTCTAGCTACTGCGCATCATGAAACGAAATCAGACGATGGTTTCGTATTTCGTTCTCAAAATAAGAGCGTTTGTGAATATGAGCAGCGTCGAGTGTTTTTATCGTACTTCAAATAAATATGCAATATTCTCTTTTCAATGAAAAATATATTTAGATATATTACGAGATACATTAATCTTTTAAGAATCGTCGTATCGTATTCTCATATGAGTCAGTGTTCTGGGAAACCAAAACAATAATAAAAAAATTAATTAATTAATTAAATAAAATAATAAAAAGCGAACTTTGAAAACTTCGGTTTGTTATTTATATACAGTACTTCGTTTTAAATGTTTCAAAGAATTCTTCATATTATTTACGTTCGAGATTAAATTTGGAATTCTACACAGTTCAAGTGATGCAAGACCAGGACATGCAGGAATCCAGGACAGAATAAATTACAGGATGAGGAAAAGTTTCCGTCTATTCAGGCTTCTTTGCACCATATAGCTAATAATAATATTAATAATAATACATTTATTATTTTTGTTTATTTTTTATTATTTTTCTTTGTTTATTATTATTTTTTGAGATTAATATAGACAAGATTGTGCAGCCAGTTAGAATGTTATTGGGTGTTTAATTGTGATGAGTGATCTACTTAGAATAAAAATTAAACTTGCTATCAGAATAATTAGGAAATGCATTTATTTATTTAAAAATACTTTGATATAAGCATGGAGGTGGTTCTGTTGTGTAAGAACAAATAGGAAATCTAAACCTAGCTGGAATACTAGAAGTACAGGCTTGGCGTCAATGATCAAGCAATACAACTTCCCTTGATATAAACAGGATGTATATGAAGAAGGTCTGATTTGTGTAAATAGGAACGACGTAATTCTTTCTTAATATGCTTTCAGAAAATTTATTAAATGACCAGATACAAGTATGGATGTATGGAAGTATTTCTGAGCAAAATAAATGAAATAATAATAATAATAATTAGGCAGAGGGGGTCGGTTCTAAAAGTCGGAGACAGTCTCCCGAGGAAGACAGTGGAGTAAGTGGCGCTGTAACCAGTATGTGGACATGTGTTTTCGTAAAGGGCGGCTCCTTGAACGTCAGTTCATCTCCACCTCGTATCTCTGTGAAGAACAGTATCACTACAAATGGGCCAGATATGTGTGTGACGGAGGTTTGTGTGTGTTCTGTTCTGGCCACTTGGCTATCCAGAAACATCAATTACCTGGACAGATGATTCTGGGTAATTGTCCACACCACGTGAAGGTGGGCCAGTCCCAATAGTGCTCGTGATGTTGCCAAAAGGTGGGCCAGATTCCTCTGGGGTCCACTCCAGAGGGGAAAAAAAATAGAGAGAGAGAGAGAGAGAGAGAGAGAGAGAGAGAGAGAGAGAGAGAGAGGGGGGCTGTACCTCGTATGACTACCACAAGACCACAAGAGAGAAGGCTGTACCTCGTATGGCAACATAATCCAACCCGACAAATTTGAAGTGCTTCCTGTGCAATTGAGACTGAAGGATTCATACTCGACATCCATAACCAGGTAATCAACACAAGGAACTATAGAAAGTACATCCCAAAGGAGCCCGGAATGTCGGGTGACACATGTCGACGATGCCACTTGGCCTCAGAAACGATCCAACACATCATCGCAGGATGCAAGGTGATCGCCCAGACAGAGTACACTTGTAGACACGACGAGTCAGCCAGGACAATACATCAGAAACTAGCGAGGAAATACCAGTTGATCAAAGAAAGTGTACCGTATTACAAGGACGAGCCCCAGGCCATAGTAGAGACCCAAACCCACAAGATATACTGGGACCGCGCCATAATGACGAACAAGACAATCATGGACAACAGACCGGAAATGACTCATGTGGATAAGGAAATATGAATGACAGTGGCGCCCAACACTGACAACCTCCAGAAAACCCACGAGGGTTTTCAGGATCAGGAGTAAACGGACCTAAGACAAGAGATCAAAGAGATGTGGCATATGCAACAAATAACGACCATTCTGTTCATCGTGTCAACCACCAGTATGCTGCTAAAAACCCTAAATAACAGGCTAGCAGCAATAGGTCTCCCAGAAAGTCGCAATCCTGAATATCTGTAGGATAGTCAGAGAGTTCCTCGACCAACCGTAACACCAGACACAGCAATCACCCTGTGCACTTAGCACCAGTACCCGTCACGGGGTAGAACCCCCATCAGGGTGAAATAATAATAATAAAACTGTCCTGTAAACTTGGTACCAGTACCCATCACGGTGTGGAACCCTCCCATCTCGGATAAATAATATATCATAATAATAATAATAATAATTAAAGTTTTCTTGTACTGTGGTTATTTTTTTAAATATTTTTTATTGGGATAAATCTGCTATTTTTACCCGTTTGCGTATTGCGTAATTGGGTACGTACCATTAGAGGTTAAGCACGTGTCTCCTAGCTTACTGAGCTGAGAAGGATGGTATCCGATACGGCAGTGGTTGTCAACCATGGGAATGCTTATCCCTTCCGGGTGGTACTTAAAAAGGTTATTGGGAGTACTTAGAACGAATGAAAAATATTTCACAGGTGACGTATAATAAAATAATAACCAAATAATGTACACTGATTATATAAAATTTAATTTGTTGTATTTAATTTTATCTAACAAGTGTACATTATCTTTTATTTTTAATTACAAGTCACTTTTTTTGTTATATATCATATGACTAGCAATATTAAAAACAGGAAGAAATATATAAGCTGAAACATTGACACAGAAGAGGTGCTGACGGAAATTTGCGAACGGATTTTTTTCATAAGTCATAAGTTAGTTATTCTTAAGTTATAATATTCTTTCAGTACTGTTTGAGTCCATCCAGACACACCAAACAAGGGGGGGGGGGGAATTAACCATTGTACACATGGAGTTTACGGAGTTTCTCATATAAAAGTAGGCCATGCTAAATCCCATTATTTATTAGCGTTTGGCATAAGGAAGGCCATCTGGCCAGGGAATCAGTTTCCATCGTCAACAAATTCTGCGTCTGTCTAGGAATGCTTAAAAGAAATACAGTATAACAAAACGAGGAACAGTATATTGCTTCTATTGCCAGAAATGTTCAGCTAAAAACTAAACGTTCCCCGTTTCATTGAGACAACTGAAATCATCGTTTCAATGAAATTAACGAAAGTCGAGTGCTCATTTCTCCCCTCAATTCTTTTTCAAGGAATTACAACTACCCTTTGTAATGGTGTCTCATAACTCCTACGAGATCTAGTTACATCTTTGTTCAGTGCTTCCGAGAATAACAAATCTTTGGCATTTGAAACGTTTTCATTCAGCTGTGTACAGGTATAAAAAATGTTTTTAAATCGAGAGTCAGTCAGTATCTTATTATATGGATAAGAATGGTCCGTTACCTTCTTAATTAACACGCAATTGCAATTATAGGATTCAACGAAAAAAAATCAAACAAACAATACAAGAGCGAAAAAAAAAATCCCTTGTGTGGAGACCCTTGAAATAGCAGCAGCAACTAGCGGAGCACAAGAAGTTGGAGCACGGTGACTGCCGACATAGCACGTGATGTTCGGTGTGACCTCAATGTTCATTTTTACCACAGCTGCTCCGCCTTGCTTCAGTCAAGGCCAAACGAGGGGCACGAGCGACGGTGTTGGCGCTTGATTTTTCAACAGTTAAGTGTACTATGGTAGCGCTAGTCACATAATGAAAACGAGGAACAGGGAGAGATAAATTGGGCATCTCTACTACCGGCTGCCTAGGGGGGAAAAACTTTAACGGAAATGTCTGTATTGATGATATCCGCATTGTATGCATACCTTTCATGATGCACAGAAATGGGATGATAATAGTGGCAGTGACCAGAGAAGGATTTAATGAGGCCTTGGTGCTGATTGGAGTCATCAAAGGATGTTAATGTTGGGGTGGTTATAGAGGTCGGTTCAGGTAAAGTGTATTTCCTGTTTATGCCATTAATGTATAATGAGGTTATTCACTAGTAAATATTACAATATATTTGTAAGATTAAATATATTTTTGACACCTTTATTATCATTATTTTTATTTTAAAAATCTATATTTAATTATTATCATACGATAATATTATTATCGCTGTGTACCATAATATTATTACTATCGTACACAGTTAAATAATTCAGTATGCGTTGTGTACTGTACCTACGGAAAGCATTAATAACAACTTTTAGTACAGTACTAGTGTTTCCACCTCTCTTGAAATTCTGGAATTCTACCGGAGAGGAACTTACTTCTTTTTTTTTAATGAACAATCAATTTTATTGTTAAATTGATCAATTAGTAAAATTAATTTTATTCTATTAATAAAATTAAGATTAAATATTCCTTATACGTCTTATTCCTTATTCAGTATTCAAAGTGTGTGTGTGTTTTATCCAAAGTCTGAAATGAACTACCCATAAGATGGAAACCCCAATTAAGCTCTTAGAAACCCCAGTATATGGGGCAGGGAAAGGTTGTTTCCCGCGATGGCAAAACTATATTGATGCTCGAACATGGGCAGATGCGGGCTACCCTTCGGACGTGCGGTTGATTACGTAATAATATTATTACATGATGCTGTTTTGCTGCTGGTAGGGGTTTCATAAATTATAGTTCTACAAAAAGTGTTCAGTTCTAAAAAAGATATTTTTGCTTTTCCTGACATTTTTGAAATGCTTATAAAGTTAGCACGTTTCTAAAATTTCAATCAGCCTGTGCAATTTTAAAAATTCTTAACTGAAAATTCCTCGCATATTTCGAAAATGGTCCTAAGAATACTGAAGTTCGCCTAAAGGCGAATATGTCCATCTTGTACTGGAGTGAAATCAGTATTACAATATTATTATTTTCTACCAAAGAAGTTTCTAACACGGTAGAGGGACCTTTTAATGAAAAAATCATTACACGTTTCTATTATATCCTGCCGTGACATTTGAAATAATTTACATCTAAGATAATTTATATTTCACTGCCATCATTGACGAAATAATTTACTTCAAGCAACGTCTACGAAATAATTTATGTTATGAAATAATGTAATTATTAGTTTTTACATCTGGCTTCATTACAGTATTTCTTGAATATCCTTACTATTATTCTTACTAATATTCATTAGTACTGTAGTATGTAAATACTACAGTAACTTTTATAGCGTAGCTATCCTTTTTCGGGCCTGGAGGCAAAGAACATGTTCGGGCCCCTACCGGAGACAGCCAAAGACGCCTGAACCCTAAAGGGCCCGGGCCCGGAGGCAATTGCCTGCCTACATGGTAGCTACGCCACTATCTACACCTATACATACAGATTTTGTTGATATATAATCCTTTAATAATTATTATCCGAACTGTTTTTAGGGAATTTTGAGGAAGATTATGCTGCAACAACACAGCTGTAGCAGATAGGGAATTTAATTCTCAGTAATTGTGTTGCCATCTTGCGGCGGATAACGAAATTATTTTACAAATTCATTCACATAAATAATTAGTAAATATTCGGTATATAGTATCTTTAATTAATATGAAATTTATTAGTAATAAATAGTTATTATTAGTAATATTCATAAGGTAATGAATGCATTCTACATATTAATTTACACCTTTCATTTAGTCTAAAAGTTCGACAAAATTCATAGCTTTTTCGTAGTGATTTAAAATTAAAGCTGATTACTGATTAAAATATAAAGTTATTGGAAATGTTTTTGCCGAACTAGGATATCTTGTTAACCTAAGGTGACGGGATGACCTAGTTTGATAAAAGCTTTTCCAGTAATTTTTCCTTGTTTCTTTGATACAGATGTTACAGATTATTGAATCAATACCCCGCCCGCACCTACCCAATTTGAAGGATTTATGATTTCAAGATGTCGAGTTCAGTTCATTATTTGTTTCCACCAAATGTTAACCTTGGCTATTATGGGCTCTGGCAGGATTATTTTGCAAGGTGGTGTATGTGGGAATAATTTTTTGTTCACCAAATTTTCGAATACATGAAATATCTTTAAGTTAAGTTTGACCGATTTACATGTACAGCTGAGCCAACGTTTTGTGTAGAATTTTTTGTAGAATGTATTGTTTTAATGTTATAATAAATTAAGGGAAATATTAAAAATTGTGTATTATTCGAAATCCAAAGGTGGTGCACCTTGCATCATGATGCCAGCACCCATTCTTGCCATGCATTGTTGAGTATGACTGGGAGGGAAGGGAATTCAGGTCAGTAGAAAACTACAAATTGTGACTCCCATGAGATTCATGAACAGGCCTCACGTGCTCTTTAACAACCATGTTAAAATAACCGTTAGGAGCCCCCCCTCCCCCAGCAGTGGCGGAACTAGTGATATGGTAGTGTCCACTGAGTCAGGATCATGTTAGGATGGAAGCAGCTGCATCTGGCACCAACTCTCAGAATGAAAAAATGTGAATGGCTCATCACTTTATGGTGCGGCTACACCAGTGCCCTGATTTTGGGAGGGAGGTGGACCGAAAAGTAAAAGAGAAAGTTACTTAAAAAATACATACAGTACATCATACTAGTTTCAAGCTTGCGATGATGGGCTACTGAATGTGAATATTTCATGTAATGGGGATAGCAGAAAAATGAATGCGATATTTTTGGGACTTTATTCATGTAATGGGGAAGGGGCTAAATTTCCATGGTCGCATATAGCTGCTTAAAAGACTTCACATAGCTTTGTGTGCATGTTGGAGTAATATTAAAAAAATCTGACTAGAATTCAGAATAAGAAAAAAAAAAAGTAATATAAACAAGACCAAATTTAATTTAATTCAATTCAATTTTAATTTTAAAAATTGGTCAAGTTTTGAATGGTAAAAAAAAAATAATAATATGATAATAATAAAAAAAAGTAAATAAGAATATAGACACATCCATCAAAATGTTTATTTATACTATGTGGCCTCTTATTAATTTATTTTATTATTTTTACTGTTCAAAAAGCCATACCTCTGTAATTATTCAGAAGTGTGCATGTTTAATGATGTTTCTTTCATTATTATTTTTAAACCTTAGAATACATCTCAGAAATCTGTACCAGGATTCTTTCTGCTCCCACTGAAGACAGAATTATATTTGAAAAAAATTTCAGTTTTGTTGGATATTATTTTTTTGTGTACAGTGTTCAGTCTGTCTGTATATAATTGTGTTGAATTAGATTTTTGTGATAGTTTTTCTATTACAAATTTTTGAAATCCCTCATGAATAGGGTCAAAATGACTCCTAGCTGGTTAAAGACCACCATGACGATTTGCTTAATTATTAAATGTAGCTATATAGTATTTAATAAAATTTATAAAATTCTTATTATGTTATCAAAATTCTTATGTTTCAATAAATAAAGCTTTGCTTGAAATCTAAGGTAGCATTAATCTTTCCAGGATCCCATGTCTCATCGAATTATTGAAAAGAGGCGGCGAGACAGGATGAACAACTGTCTGGCTGACCTTAGTCGCCTTGTTCCCACTACTTACTTAAAAAAGGTGAGTTTTTCATTCATTTGATTTTACTCTGGGTTTGCTTCATTGGCTTAATTTTGAAATTATTGTGAACTGTATTTTCTACTACTCTTCTATTTTAAATCCTATTTCTGATTTTCTTTTTTAAATGATTATGTTTAAAGTTTTAGTGTCTATTCAACAGACCCCCCACCCCAGTCCTCATTTTACTTTGAAATGCACTTTTTGCTGCTGAGCCTCTGTTATAAATTTTAGAACCAAAATTTTTATTTTTAGCCGTCCAACAAAAAGAAATAGAAAACCTCATGCTGGTTTTTCCATGAGTCTTAAGATTTAATCCTGAATTCCAGACCAGTTGCTATCCTTAGTAACCTTGAACAACTAAGTAGTAACCTTGAGTATCGTTGCTAGCCTGTGCTCACAAAAGTGATTACCCGATTGACCTTTGCACAGTATTTATGATTATTTCTGTGGCTGAAATTCTGTAAAATTTAATGTTTTTTCAGGTTTTTATATATTATTTTTTTTTTTCACAAAATTATTGTCGATTTTTATATGCTAAGAAATTTTAAGCATGATTTTAAAATTTTCTTTCAAAAGCTGAATGAACGTTGGAAATGCTCAAATTTTTCAAGGAGTCATAAATCATGCATAAGCTACTAAAATTAATGTAAAATTAGTTGCTTTCTTTAAGGAAAAATATTTTTTCAAAAGTGTTAAGAAGCTGATAACTTATTAAAGCTAATCAGAATCCATAAATATCTATAAGCTCTATTGAATTGAATACATTTTTTATTATGATTTTTGTTTCTTTATAATTACTGTTGATTTTTATACACTAAGAAATTTTAGCATGATTTTTAGATTTTCTTGGAGAAACTGAACGTTGAATTTTTCAAGAAGTTATAAAGCATGTATCAGCTCTTAAAATTAATGTAAAGTTAGTAGTAGCTTTTTTAAGGAAAAATATTTCTTCAAAAGTGTTAAGAAATTGATAATCTATTAAAACCAGCCAACATCCAGAATTATCCATTAGATCTGTTGGATTGGGAATCTATTTCAAAAATAAACTTTTGTTTGAGCACCAAAAACAACATGGATCATTTTATTTTATTTAATTTTTGTGATCTATTATGGGATTTTGGAAATTCGTATACTGCAGTTACGTTGATAATTGTTTTATTATTAAATTGTTTGTAGTAGCAGTAGCAGCAGTATTTTTTAATGTTGATTTAAGGACTTTTAATATCGAATACAAGAGATTTTGAAATTTGTTGTTGTTTAAAAAGATTTTAAGAGAAATTAGTGAACAAGGTAATTGTGAACTGTTGATAGACAGGTCTGTGAGATGAAATAATAAAATGGCGTAAGCTGAAATAATAAAATACCATTACTACCAATCGTGTATTAATTTTTTATTATTATTTTTTTTATTGGCTGAATGCACCATGATTGCCAGAATATAAGTCAGTATAATTAGGGGAGATTCTGATACTGTCATTGCTGTGTGTTTAACAGAGACAAAACTATAAATCCTGGTTCCCACCCATGAAATTCTTGTTCCTCCTGTGCTCTCTAACAGCCATACCAAGCCAATTATTGCTCTCCCCTAGAACAAGCCGCCTCCTTGCCACGATCTTATAAAACACAAAGCAGATGACAGGGAGCAAACAACTCCATTTGTACAGTGTGTCTGAGCACTGTGTACAAATGTAGCACCACTCTTGCTTATGGCTCTGGTTAGCATAGACCAATTTTTCAGTAAAATAAAATTTGTACACTTTACTACACTTGATTTTGATCACAAGATCCTTTCTGTTCCTATTAAAGATCAAGACTGAGTATTCACCCTTAAGGCTCGAGTTTCTGTCCAACTGTAGAGACAAATAGTATAACCCATAGTTCTGCCTAAGTTTTTAATTCTTTTTGAATTGTATAACATCACTTGAAAAGGCAAATGTGCTATACATTTAAAAATCTGAGACACTGCCAGGATACCTGTTTTAAAGCAGTTGATGGATTGTCTCTACTAGTGAATGTATGCCAAATATGAACAATATATTTTTATCTAAGTGAACAGCCAAGCAGTGTATGGTACATTTTTGGCTATTATGTATATCTTTAACCCCTGGAACTGGGCTGTGTTTGTCATATATTACTATCTCTCTTTCTCTTTCTTGGTGATTCCCTTCTACTTCTGACTCTCTCTCTCTCTCTCTCTCTCTCTCACTCACACACAGGGTAATGCAGGATTTTTTTTTTTTTTTGGCTGGTACAGCATAAGCCTCAGGCTTCCTTGCACCTTATGGCTAATAATAATACAATCTCCCAGGTGATGAAAAGCCAGCAAGCTTCAAAACAGCTGTCCTGGCAGCGTCTCAGATTTTTAAATGTATAGCATAGCAGATTCACTTTTTCAGGTGATACTATACAATTTAAAGAGATATTAAATATTATAAACTTAGATTTATTTCTAAGTCGAGCATAAGCCCAAGCCTTAAGGTGAAATACTTGGCCTGTTTTTATTGGGAGCAGAAAGATTCCTAGAATTGAAATCAAATGCAGTAAAGCATATGAATTTTATTTTATTTAACTACTGCATTGAAATATCCCTCCCTGCAATCCTGTAGCATTGTACTAATTTTTCAAGCAGAAAGACAGAAATTTCTATATTATATGTGGAGAATAAGTATATTGTGTGTTTAAAAAAAAAGACCTTCTGAATTTATTTATACAGAATTATATTTATTGTGATCTTGATTTCAGGGACGGGGCAGAATTGAGAAAACAGAAATAATTGAGATGGCTATTAAACATCTTAAACATCTACAAGCACATCCTTGCAAAGATCCAGGTTAGTTCAATTTTTTATACACAAATTTTAGGATAAAAATTTTATTATAACAAAAAGAAACCTGCAATTTATGGGGAATTTTGGCACGTTGATATTTTATAATCGATATTTTAAATTTTAAAATACAGTCAAGTCTTAATTATGAGTAGCATGTCCCATTTGTGAATTATAACTGTACCATCTTCATATGTATATGAACTGAAAAGCATAATAGTGCAGCTAATATTCACCAAAAAGTGAAACCAGAGTTGTACATAGTCAGTATATTTTTATTTTCATTATAAATTCCTTTATTGTCTCACATTAAAAAAAAAAAATTTAAATAGAAAATGTTATGAAATGGAAAATCGATACAAAACTATTCCCAAAAACAGTTTGTTTGAGGATATAGCATATATCAGTCAAATACACCTTAATATTACATTATATTGATAAAATTCTTTCAGTAATGTGATAAAGTATAATATAAAGTACACTATTCACTTTTTCAGATAATACTATACAATTTAAAAAGATATTAAAAGTAATACACACAAAAAAAAAAAAAGTTTCGTTTCTTGATTTTATTAGATTAGGAACTGAACTTTTTATTAGATTAGGAACTGAACTGAACTATGGACTTTGAATTATGATGAATACACCATGCAGGGTATTGGCAACACGGAAAAGCATTATTTCACTAAATTGTATTAAACATGTCCATGTTTATTTAAGTTAATTTAATATATTCCACTGATGAAGATGTGCAATAATGTTGAATCAAAACATACAGGGTGAGCATAGTCTTTCCCTGATTAAGAAAAAATTTTAACTTAAAAACTATGCTAGATAGAAACTTGCACTTTGTGTCATAACGAAGGCCAATGCTTAGTTTTTTTGCACTGTACAATTGCACAATCTGTGGACGATCTAGGTAGCTCTGCAATCACCAGTATCAAAATGGCATCGATGAAGGAGAAAGCTCAGTGTGTTTTGTGGTTTCATGAAACAAAATCGCCAGTTACAGTTCAGCGAAACTTTAGAAGAGAGTATGGGCGAGATCAGCCAAATGTTAAAAATATCAGAGGTTGGTATTCAAAGTTTAAAGAGACTGGCAGTGTTGGGGACCTTAAAAGAACTGGTAGGCCTAGTGTGAGTGAAGAGACCGTTGATGCTGTGTGTGATGCTTTTGAATGCAGTCCTCAGAATTCAACTCGTCGTGCATCAAGGGAACTTGGCATACCTGAGAGGACAGTGGCTAAAATTTTGCGCAAACAGCTTCGTTTGTATGCATATAAAGTGGAAATTGTTCAAGCCTTGGAGCAAGACGATCATCCCTGAAGTGCTGCTTTTGCTACAGAGATTCTGAAGCAAGTTGATGAAAACAATGATTATCTTAAGCGTGTTTGTTTTTCTGATGAGGCGACCTTCTACACCTTGGGGAAGGTAAATCGACACAATGTCCATATTTGGAGGTCAGAGAACCCACGTGTTGTTTTTAAGAAAGAGAGGGACAGCTCTAAAGTGAACATTTGGTGTAGCCTAATGCACAACAGGGTTATTGGACATTTTTTTTTTTTTTTTTTTTTTGCTGAACTCACCATTTCAGCGAATGTTTACTTGGACTTCGGTTAGTAGAGTTTCAGCCATGGGTAATTTTTCAACAAGATGGGGCACCGCCACACTGGAGTTTAGTTGTTCGTGCATTTCTGGATGCTATATTTCCTAACCGGATGGATTGGGAGGGATGGTCCAACACCATGGCCAGCCTGTTCACCGGACATTACCCCTCGGCACCTCTGTAGCCAGGTGGGCAGGAGCAACAGTGCATAGCACACACACTTCTTGATTAGACCAGGGTTCGAGCCCGTGACCACCAAATACGGAGGATGCAGAAAGGTCAGGGAATGACCACCGCATATCCCCGGAACAATATGGCCTTAGTTGCTAATGCTCCAAAATACCAAATAACAACAATAACAACAACATTACCCCTCTTGACTTTTTTTTTATGGGGTATATTAAGGACAAAGTGTATTCAACTCCAGTTCGTGATACTGAAATTTTAAAGGCGATGCTTAAACAGATGCCTTTGCGACAGTTACTGAAGAGATGTTGAAGAAAACTTGGAGAGAAATCAAGTATCAACTAGACGTTCTCCAGGCAACAAATGGAGCACATGTAAAAGTGTACTGAAGAGGTAAAAAAAACTTTTTGAGTTGAGATAAAATTTTCAAAAAACTGTATGTTTGTACCCAGCACAGTTCTTGTGTAATAAATGTTTGAAATCAGGGAAAGACTTTATGCTCACCCTGTATTATCACTTAAACCGATTAAAAATTAATTGCATAATGCAACAGTTTCAGAGTATTGTAACTTGCCATGATCTGTGTTGTTCAATTTTAATATAGTATTAAATTGCTTTTGCTGTATTTCTTTTTAATTTTGTTTGCCAATTGCTTCTTTCTTTCTTCTTATATTTATTATTTTATTAATTTTTGCATGGCATATGTATTGGTTACCAAGAACATAATATTGAAACATAAAAGAATTAAAACAAAAACTTGAGAATATTGAAAAGAAATGAACAAAGTTCAGCAGAGTTATTATAGGAAGACTTTATAGCATTTCCAGTAATTGGCAGGAGTCTGTGTTGTGGTGTCACCCATTATAAATCTGATCAAGTGAAGGTGTTGCCATTCTTTGGCAATTGTTGCCAATTTGGTAACATGATTAGTTGCAAGTTGTCACGTATCACTGCTGAGTCACATATTTCTGACCATAAAATAATCTAGTCAATTACTACTGTAAAAGGACAGGTCTGTGCAAAATGCTGTTTATGGGCATAATCAATCTAATTGATTATGCAAATCATTCAGTTATGAAAATTTTTTTTTTTTTTTTTTTGTTAGTTGTTGCTGCATCAGCTTCTGTGGCCATAATGCACCTCCCAAGGTTTTTGCATTTTACTGTGATCCAAGCCCAAGGCGGGATTCAAACCCGTGACCTTTGGGTTGCCAGGCAGGCACTTTACCCACCTGGCTAGCCCGGTCAGCATTATGAAATTGAAAACAATATATATATATATATATATAATGTAAATTAAATTGAAAGTGAAATTAAGAAAGAGAAATGCTAAGAAGGTCTAAATTTATAAATAAAGGTCTAAATTTATTCTTTATTGGACATTAAATTTATGGAATATTTGCCTTTTATTTAAAATTTTCATATATATTATTTCCACATTTGCTCTCTCTCTCTCTCTCTCTCTCTCTCTCTCTCTCTGACTCTCTCTATTCCCTTGCTTTTGTTTTTCTAATTGTTTTTATAGTTTTTACTTTTTTACAGTGCTTCTCCTCCTTACTGTTTTATTTTAATTTAAATTACTTTTTATTTATTTATATATATATATATATATATATATAGAACAAGAGAAAGAGCAAAGTGGTGAAACCATTGCCCAAGTGGTATTTATACATAGAGAGCAAGAGTGAATGAGCAAAACCATTGCCTGGATGTTAACAACACTATGGATTTGATAACATCAGATTGAAACCTTCTACTGTTGTTTTATTTTTCCTTCTTCTTAAGTTTTGCTATTTTCAATTTCATAATTGAATAATTTGCATAAAATCAATTAGAGTTCAATTATTGAAATAATCAATTATTAATCATTTGATTATGCTCTTCACTAGCTGTAAAGCCTCTGACATTTTACAGCATTCATTGCAAGGAGTAGTTTATGATTTAAGCTAAGTCAGCCAAGTTTTGAGAGTGTGTTGAATATAAGATTAGTTTGCAAATTTGTTGTCTAAAATTCAGAAAAGCTTCAACTTAAAGGGATTAGTCATGTAATTTACTTTTCCTATACTGATTAGGTTGTCAGTATGGAATATTTACTTTATAAAGGTTAAGGTATCTATAATTAAAGTAGCATAAGGCCCATCTTAAAATAATAGGTTATCAGTACTTTCACAGCAATTTGCCTCAGTATTTTACTACTTAGAATATGGAGGATAGGGGAAGATCTTGCAATAAGCCTGAGCCTTTTTTTAGTAACAGAAACCTTTTTATCAAAAATTATAATTTCCCAAACCACCCCACTTACAACATGGAGTGAAAGAAATCAAAAGCCAAATTCTAGTGAACACTACAGGGCTATTCCAAAAATCATTTACATGAGTGGACATGTGGAATCCAAGTGTTCTTTTTAAAATATTGTATAATTTTATATGCTATTTGCATAGCTATAATTGTCTGTAGTCTGCTAGAATTTTTTGAAGTAATGACTAATGTTTAAAGTATTAATAGTTTTATTTATTAATGCATTTTCTTATATTGTTATTGAATGTCTTCATTTAATTTTAGCCAACTGTGAAGTAGCAAAAACAACAGAACAAGATCATAAAAGGCAATACAGGCTGGGATTTCAAGAATGTATGTCAGAAACCCTGAGGTTCCTGGTGGAAATAGAAGGCCTGTATGCAGGTGATGGGTTATGTGTTCGTTTAGTTAACCATCTCCAGAAACATTACGACAAAGTTGCTGGAGGCAAGTACAAAAATATATATATTTAATTATTTATTTATTTCATTACATTTATATATTTTTTAATGATTTGTTGGAATTTATAGATTTTTTTTATTTTTATTTTAGAAAGAATTATACACTCTTTATAGAGAAATACTGTAAACTCTTTAAAGTCTGGCACTCTCAAGGATTGAAAAGTGCTGGATTTTAAAGAGGTATACCTAGTAGTTGAACAGTTTTAGAAAAACCCATATCAATGAATATTAAGCACTAACAACCAAACTTATCTACAACTGTAAACATTTATAATTACTAAAAGATAGTGCTAGGGGTTACGAATGTAAATAACAACTCAATTTGTTAACTGTAAACAAATGAGAATAAATGAAGTTACAGAAATGCTATTATACTGTAATTTCCAATTTAAATTCATGCCTGATACATTATCAGAGAGAATATCATGAATATGTTTCAGAAAAAAAAATACTTTTGCATTGGAAGATAAAAATTAACTATTATTCCTAAGGAATAATTATGGTGAGGTAAATACAGGTAGCCCTCGATTTACGCTGGGGTTAGGTTCCTGGGGGGACGAGCACAAATGGAATCGACGCACGCAAATGGAACCCTTTATACATAGGAGTCAATCGGAAATCACTGGGTTAGGTTCTAGGCACCAAAAATGTTACCTACCACTTTGCAACGGATGTTTTATGTTATTAGCATTCTTCATAGTTGTGGTAATAGTTGATGGAGGCATCTTCATAGTCCTACACACATTAGGGCGGCTTTCACCAGCTTTCATCCTCCGAATAACCTCCATCTTATTTTCCAATGTGATAGATCGACATGCCTTTTTCACGCATTCATTTGCACTAGGATTTAATGAACTTCTTTTACCAGGCTTGGCGTCTCTTTATTATATTAAATTAAAAACTTTATAACACAATTGGCAAAAACTGCACACGGCTATCACTATTATTAATTATTATTTAATTTATTAATAGCACAATTAATAAAAAAATGTTAGCATAATAAATTTCCAACACATGTAAATGCCGTAAAGAATAACCAACTGAATGCTTCACCGCATGGATCTTTACCACCCACATCCACGAGTGGCTACTTTGAGGGAAGGAATCTTTCTCGTTTCAGATTGTCTTAATTTATGTGAACAGTGCATGATACATAGTACAGTACAATGCCGATAAATTTTGTCTGACGATTTTAAACTTTCAATTTATAAAAAAATAAAAATTAAAAAATTGCAAAAATAAATAAATAAAAATGGCCTTGTGGTTAGTGATCAGCACTATTGCAAATTGGCAATAATCGGACCAGTGCAAAATGAGGCTACCTGTATAACCTTTATCAATTTACATGACATTTTGATTTTCCCGCAGTACACAGTGGCAAAATTCAGTTGAGTAATTAATTAATTAATAATATCTATAATTATATATGTGGTCATGTACACTGCTCTACCATTAATATTCAGACACCCCTCCACGGATTGGGAATCAGGTCCTATGCATGCAACACATCACAGAACCTGCTATAAACCTGATATAAATATGCACACTGGGCTTCAAACAGACAGTTGCAAAAGTGGGCATTCAAGATGACATGTTCAACAGAATTACCTCAACAAATGCTAGACTCTGATTAACATGGTGTAAGTTCCTTCTTGATTGTATCCTCCCGATAATGAAGTTTGGTGGAGGCAGTGTCATGGTATGGGGTCCTATCATGGTTTGGCTTGGGCCCATTAGTTATTATCGGCAAAACCATGAATGCTGTGCAATACCAGGAAATCCTGGACACTTATGCACTCTCAACATTATGGCAATAATTTGGGGAAGGCCCATTCATGTATTAGCAAGACGTGCCATGCCATACTGCTCAGGTCATAACAGAGTGGTTTGAGGACATGGGTTTGGAAAAGTTGGATTGACCATCCCAGAGTCCTGATCCGAACCCTATCAAGCATCTTTGGGATGTATTGGATAGTCGGGTATATGCATGTTGAGATTTCCCAAAGAACAAGGCCGAACTGGTGGCTGCATTAAAGGCCATGTGGAGGAACATATCACTTGGCATTTATAAAAAGCTGGTTGAGATGATGCAAAGATGATTGAAGGCCATCATAAAAGCAAAAGGTTTCAGTGCAAAATATTAAATGACACAATAAAAGCTCTTTTTTTTTGTCTAAAGGCAGGTGTCCAGATATTAATGGTAGGGTAGTGTATGTGTATATAAATAAATAAAAAAAAATATATATATACACAATTTTGTAGTAGTATATAACTGCATAAAGACTGCAGGAAACTGCCATCACTTTGAGGAGTATGTGCTTCCTGATATCTCTTATTAGTTGCTTCTAACTGCTACTGTTATTCAAATAGTACATCATATAAACTTAGGCGATTATTTTGCACGAAGCATGGGACTACGTTTAAGATTCACTATTGAACGGGTCAGTGCCTTTGCATCATGTTTTGTTCGTAGTGAACTGTCCAGGTTGAGAATTGGCATGTTTTAATTGTATCTCATATTGTGAATATCTTCACAACGAATGGCCTTGACTTATGCACTGCTTTGAATAAGCAATGCTACTCCAGTGGAGGAGACTAATGTTACTTATTCTAGGTGGATACCACCACGCAGACAGCACCATTTTGAAGCTGAGTGGCTTCTCATCGATGGGTGGGCAGGTACCCTGGTGTTGCAATAGTGACAACCCAGTTGTCAGTATAAGTTCACAATATGAGAGATGCCTGATGGTGTGTAATAGTATAAACTAAGGCGATTATTTTGCATGAAGCATGGAACTACATTTAAAATTCACTATTGAACGGGTCAGTGCCTTTGCACCATGTTTTGTTCGTAGTGAACTGTCCAAGTCAAGAAATGGTTTATACTATCACACCATCAGGTATCTCACGTTGTGCACCTCCATAGCCAGGTGGGAAGGAGCAGCAGTGCATAGCACACGCTTCTTGATTAGACTGGGGTTCGAGCCCGACACCACCAAATACGGAGGATGCGGAAAGGTCAGGGAATGACCACTGCATATTCCCGGAGCAATATGGCCTTAGTTGCTAATGCTCCTAAAAACCAAATAACAAACAAACAACAATCTCATGTTGTGGACTCCATAACTGGATTGTCACTATTGCAACACCAGGATACCTGCCCACCCGTCAACGAGAAGCCAATCAGCTTCGAAATGGTGCCATCTGGGTGGTAGTATCCGCCGAGAATAAGTAACATTAGTCTTCTCCACCGGTGAAGTGTTGCTTATTCAAAGCAGTGCAATACCTTGGCCACTCGTTGTGAAAGTATTCACAATATGAGATACAATTAAAACGATGCCAATTCTTGACTTGAACTACGACACTACGAACAAAACATGGTGCAAAGGCACTGACCCATTCAATAATAATCATATAAACTTGGAAAATATACACTTTTCCTTATCAATTTTAGAATGTGATGACAGAAATTGCTTTACAGTATTATTGTTTCTTGATTGTGAATTTGGGAATTTAGTGTATTTGCCTACTTTGGGATATGTCTAGTAGCAGTAGCGGTCTTGGGAAGATTTTCCAAGCATCATATTCTATAGTTACAAAAAAAAAAAAAAAAAAAAAAGTCATTTTAAAAGCTGACATGATGTACAGTTTGAACAGTAGCCATTGTCAGTTATGATTATTAGAATGAGAAAGGTGCAGCATGGAGGAATCTCTTTATCAATGGACCATATGATCATATTGTAGTTTGAATTATTTGTTGATATCAGCTGCCATGAAAATCAGCCTATTATCAACTGCAATGCCAAAAAATTCTACTTGCTCTTAATATGTATACGATCACAATGAATATATAATTCCTTCTGGTCTTGGCCATCACAAGAATAAACAGATATATATTTCTTTATTTATTTGATACTTATAGTTGACTGTCATACAACTTAGTACATTAGCATCATTTCTATACACAGTAAGCCAACCAAAGTTCTACATGGGCATCATTGCATAACTAAATCCTACACGTACTTATAGTTGATTATAGCAAACTGATAGTGAATGGTTTGGTCATCATGACTAGCATCCATGGTACAACGTTCAATTCAAGTATAACTTTAGCACACATGTGCTCTCTCTCTCTCTCTATATATATATATAAGCAAAGTTATAATAATTAAGTGAGAGAGAAAAAAAGCTGACAGATGGAGATGTAAAAAGCACAAAGTGCCAAACTAGTAGAGAAAGGATAAAAAGAAAGAGAAGTAGTAAGGTGGATGAAAAGGAAAGAAGGTTAAAAAACCTAATAAAAAAAGATACTCTGAATTATATAAAATTAAAAACTGGATTAGAAAGCCAATTAGATGGAATGAAGCTAAAAAGGGAAAGTAAAAATCAATGATTAATATTAATGATTATAATAAACTTAATGGGAATTAATCCTCAAACCTTTTCCAAATGTATGTAAAGTGACAAAGCCGCTATACTATACTATCATAAAGGATGTAAAGAAAGAAAATTTTTTTAAAATCTGATATTGTTGCAATGCTGGGGAAGGAAAAAATAGATTCAGATCTCAAGCTAAAGAGTAACATTTTTTAATAACTGATCGTGCCTTACAACTTTATGATTGCATTTTTTCCCCCTGCCTACCTTTCATATTTATAGAAACAGTCTGAAATCTCTTAAACTGTGTTTGGGACATTACAGTTATGACAATCAGATTTCTCTACCATTGGATTCACAGTTGGATATACCATAAGTATAGCCAACTGTGAATCATTATCCTGTGTCCAACCATAAGTATTATCCATGTTGGGAGATCTCAATTTTTGTGATACTGTGACCTAAAATGGTAAATGAAATTGTGCAATTCCTGCTCTCCATAAATAAAACTGATTCTACTTAGGACAGAGTCTAGCAAGAAATAAATATAGCACTTATTTTTGTTTACAGTGATTATGCTTTATGAAGGCAAATTAAAAATCTTTGACAGATTTTACATAGAAATGAATTTTAATGGATAAATTCAAACATTTCGTAAAATAAATAGATATAGTATAGAAAAAGTTCATTTCAAAATAACATTCTGTAACATAAATAATAATTTAAAAAATTATTATGCACTGCTAATTATTATAAACTTTTCCAAGAGGTGCCAACAATATGTTGATAGTTCATAGAACTGTAAGTAAGGAAGTAGAAACTGATTCAGAACCTTAGCAATACTGAAAGGTCTGAGCTTAAATATCATGCCTGAAACTTTTTTAAAAAATTTTCATCACCCCAAGTTACAAACCCCCTGAGGGACCACAAGCCACAGTTTGAGAACCCCCAGTCTGTGTCATTCTTTTGCTGTTTGTCTGAATATGGACTTCAGTTTCACCATGTTATTAAAATCAGAGCATGTGGCTACTTTAATCCTGGAAATTAATATTTAAACCAAATATTGCTTGGTGAAGTTTTCTTTATTTCCTTTCTTTAACTCTTTATTTAAATAAAGAGATTTATTTAAATATTTCATGGTAAACCACGAAATACTTAAATCTCTATATGACTTTGTTATTATTCTGTATTTCATATATGTGCTTGGATGAGTTAAAAGTTATTTAAAAATCTAATGAATGATAATTTTCTTTTCAGGAATTTGTTTTACTCCAGTGGTTGGAATGATGACTGGTATAGATGATTCAAAAGGGATATCGATGGAACTTGACCATTCACCATTCACGCCAGGAGGGGAATCCTATCCTGACACACCTTCTGAAGAACTTCCTTGTCATTCTGATTCAAAGCCACGGGATGACAATGAACAGGTCTCTCAAAGCATGCCAGAGTGCCAAGAAAGTGTGCCGTTACCTATAGACATTGACAAGACAGAAAAAACTGAAGAAAGTCCACAAGGTAATGGACCACCAGTAAAAATTACAAGCCAGCTAAGAGAGATGCTTCAGAATCCAGGTCCGCCAAAGGAACGTGTATCTAACACCATTAATATGATGACAAACAATATCAGTTTACCTAATTCACACGTATCAACAAATTGCCTTGTTTCTGAGAATGTGTCTCACAATAAAGGAGATGAGGTGTACAAATTCAAAAATAACATTAAACATCGTTTCAATGCAGATTTAAGGCACCACACATCTTCTCCAACTGAAAGCCATTCTGAACTAATGACATTTCCAGAGGATGAAAGGTCACATGCGGATCAGCTTCGGTACTCTCACCCACAAGGATCAGGACCTAATTGCATGGCTCTTTCTCCTGAAGGGAATTCATCTGCAAATCATAATAATTTGCGTAACCTTGGACGTCAGACATTCCCCCCATTCAGTGTAGCACAAAATCATACCGCAGAACTCTCAGTGAAAATACCAGAAAGAAATATTAATGATTTAGGCCCTACATCGTCTGGAGCCTGGGATTCACATGGTGACTGTGGAAGTAGTTGTGGATCAAATCCAAGTCCACCCTCAATTGGCAGATCGAATGGTAGCAGTTCGGGCTACAGTACATCAGGTGACATTTCTACTTGCAAACTTAGATCACAGCTACATGGTCGGCAGTCACCAGCTACTTCTCCATATCCTCATACTCCTGAGAATCTGTCCAACTGTTCTCCAAGTCCACAGCCCTTGTTACAGACACCTGGGGTTCCAATATTTGCCTTACACCCAAAAGGCACCTTTTACATTCCTCTTACCTTAGATTCAACACTGGTAGCTCCCTATTTCAGTGCTGTTGATGATTCCATCCCAGTTCTCCATCCTGTAAGTATTTCTGTGAACTTCACATTTTGCCGATCGGTGAAGATGGAAAAAATGAATGGTAGTGTGTTTCAGTCAAGGAATCACCTTTATTTGCCAGATAGGTTTAATTATGGAGAAAGAGGAGCTTATCCCTGTAGTCCAGTACCTCATGTTTAATATTTGGATGCATGGAAAATAAAAAAACCTGAAAGAAAGCTGATCTAAAGACTTTCCAATTGAAACTATATAGGTAAGGGTGAACAGTGACCTCCGTAGTGCAAAATACAAGTGGTTCAGCCATATAAAATGTACTCTAGAGAGCTCTTTAAAAGAAGAACTGATGGGCATATCACACGGCTTCTTTGTAGATAACATTTGTGTGAAGCAGGTGACTTTTCTATGGTAAATATGTACAGTTTGACTGTGTGGTGTTTGAAGTGTTGATTATCAGACAGACTACATAATGTCCCCCATATAAATTTTTGATTAAATTTCTGGGAACTTGACATTTATACACATTTTGTTCAGGAAACACTGTCAGAACATATGCAAATTATACAAATGGCCAAGTGCATTCTTTGTTTTAGAAATCAATGCCAGCTATGGTGCAGCTTTCCCATGGATATCCCATCAGCAAACTTCTGTTAAGTACACACTAGTCTTTTTTTATTTTATTTTTCCCATTTGCTTCTCTCGCATTTTGTCATTGGCCGTTAAAACAGTAAAGGGGAAAAAAGTAAAGTTTCACTTTTGTAATTAGTTTTGAAATGGAACTGCTCAATATGTAGCTGTTAATTTTGAAATGGACTCTTATTGTTGGATTAAACAAATGTCTTAGCTTTACTTTTGTTGTATATAGGCTTTGTGCAGTGGATGTGAATATGAATTGAAGCTTAAAGTCAAACTTGTAGCAATCTCTAAACATGTTGCCACAGTTTGTGGGTATTTTACTTGTATTCTTGTCTTTTATTCTTTACATTTTTTCATATTAGAGAAAAGGTTTAAATTACAATACTTTTAAAAGTAAGCGCATAATAATTGGTTGGTGTAATAAAATTAACTTTTTTTGCTGGAGAGGTAAACAAGTTTTAGTGCTGATGATTAGGAGCACTTTTAGGAAGAGTATCTGCAGAGTTAAGTATATTGGGTGATATGTACATTTGTTATTCATTATTTGTTTGCAATAATGAATGTAGAGTAGAGACATCACAACATCATTTTTTTTGTATAACTACCACCACAGTTTAGATTCTTGTCCTATAGTGAACAAGTGCACAAATACCAACTGCAATGAAATGATGGTAAAGTTATGTAACCATTATTATTAACTCTATTGTTACATAAATTCTTGGATTGGGTTAAAAAGATCAGGCAAGGAGAGACAAAAATAAACTCACTGGGTGTGCAGGCATTTATGAAAATTTTTGATCCTCCCCTCCTCCATTTAGTAGTACTATCTATTTTGCAAAATCAAAATTTCCTATTAATACTTGCAATAGTTATTTTTTTCAATTAATATTTGTTTGATTTTGTTCTTTTCTTTTGTCGATTTTATTCTAGACTTTGGAAGTTTATAATGCAGCTTCCAATAGATAAATTTCCCCGAAATTTTATTAAATCAAATATATATAAAAGAAAGCTATTGTAACCACAGAATTTCAAAAAAAATTCATTATGAATAGCATGCACTTTCTTCTTCTCCCTCCACCCCGCTTTTTGCACTTAAGGTTTCACAGTTTGACATTAATTTTTGAAAGTTTATAATATGGCTGCCAATGGATAACGCTTGGAAATTTTGTAATTATGTCAAAAAGATAACAAAGAAAGATTCTGTAACAATACAATTTCTTAACAACAATCCATTGAGTAGCACACACTTTTTTTTACTTTGCATGCAGTGTAACAGGTTAGACATTTCTTTTCAAAAGTTCATAATGCAGCTGCCAACATATGAATTTCCTTGAAATTTTGTTAGTAGATACAATATGCACTGAAGAAAGAAGATATAGTTTTTTTTTTAATATAAACACACAAGAGCATGTAGATGCTGTAGCTGAGAAAATGAGCTACTGCTACCATGCACAAGCGGTAGCCGATTCACTACTGATTCAAGCTTAGCAAGGGCCACTTCCACTAGCTGAGAATAAACTAAAAAGCATTAGTATTTCATCTGTGATCCAACATTTTTCCTGTTTTTGTGATAACTAACAGAGATCTGTGGAATTTTAAATGGAGAAATCAAAAAAAACATTTTTGTTTGAAGGTACTAAGATTTTCAGTTGTGTGTATGGAGTGGATGAATATAAAAAAATCAGTATAATTTGATCTGGGTCTTATGAACCCTGCAAGTACAGGGTTGTTAAAATTAAAGTATCCCTATGTAGAGGGCTCTGGAATGAGTTCTAAGGCTCATACTGAAGAGAAATTTGGACAACAGGTACAATAAATAATGTGCTTGCCATTTATTGGGAAAAAAAAAAATTGTTACAAAATTTGTCACTATATGGCACTGTGGCAATACAAATCACTTGAACAGTGTTACAATTGTTCAACGTGTCCTCCATTTTGGTCAACAGCAGTTTATTCGAAGAACAGCATTTTCTACAGCAGAATGTAACATGTCAACTGGAACAGCCAGCACATGACATCTAATGCTGTCCTTCAGATCTGCTAGAGTTTGACATCCTTCCCGATACACCTGGTTCTTCATGACTCTCATCGACCGGTGCAATACCACCACTTTGCTTATTGGAGGCTTGAAGTGGTGAAACCCATGTTTAGTCTCTAGAGCAAAGTTTCCGGCATTCCCCTCAAACTTTTCTTTCAACCCATGCACGGTACTAAGTACTATAGGTTTTGATACTTTTCGTGTTTGGGGTTTCCATAAAAAAAAAACAAAAAAACTCCACAACCAGAAGTCGCATGGGGTGCGGTCTGGTGATCGGGGTGGCCAAGATGTCTGGAAACAATGGCTGATGACCCGTTTGTCTGTAAAGTGTGGCCTTAGCAATCTTTGGACACAAACGGTGGATGTGGGGTGGTGCACCATCTTGCATGAATATGGTATCCTGAAGGCACTCACGTTGTTGCAGCTCTGGTATTGCAAAATTTGCCAACATTTCATAATATCGCTGTCCAGTGACGGAACAGGTACGGGGTTGATGTTACCTGTTCAAAAAAGTATGGCCCAATCATGAATGTGGCCGTAAATTCACACCACACTGTCACTTTTGGAGAATGCAATGGACCTCTTGGATAACTTGAGGGTTTTCTGTTGCCCAAATGCGACAGTTGTGCATATTCACTTGTCCATTTAAGCAGAAGTGGGCTTCATCACTCCAAAGGATGTTCTATGGCCAAGTGATATCCACTGTCATTTGCACCAGAAACTGAAGTGCATATGTGAAACGAATATCTGCATCACCATGCTTTAGCTGCTGTAGCATGTGCATCTTGTAAGGATAGTACCACAACACCTGACACATTACTAGCCTTACAGTGGAATGCGGCATGTCCACTTCACAAGAAACAGCTGGCACACTTGCGCTACCACATGGAGATTGACTTGATAAATCCATGACAGCCATAGCCACATCTTCAACACGAGAGGAGTCCACTCGTTTTCGACCTCTACCTAGTTGAACATCAAGATGTCCTATCGCTTCAAACTTTGCAATCATTTTGCAGACAGCACAAACAGTCATAGGTCCATGCCTTATGCGCTTCTGACACTGGAATTCTCTGATAGCCACAGCTGCATTGTTGCTGTTCTGATAGTGCAGCTTCACTAATAGCACCTTTTCCTGCAACGTTGTTAGCATTGCTGCTGTAGTGTAGTCAAGCATCTACTGTATGATTTTGAAGAGACTGCTTTGCTTTTATACAGTACGGTAGAGCTGAGTAATGGCGCTGTTGCAATAACTTACGATTATGCAAATAATGTAAGTTATTTGCATAATTGTAACTAAAATAGTTATGCGCCATACAGTGACAAATTTTTTAACTAATTTTTTTTCCAATAAATGGCGAGCGCATTCTTCATTGTGCATGTTGTCCAAATTTCTCTTCAGTACAAGCCTTAGAACTCGCTCCAGGTGCCTCCGTGGGCAGGAGCGGTAGTGCATAGCACATGCTTCTTGATTAGACCGGTGTTCAAGCCCGTGACCACCAAATACGGAGGATGCGAAAAGGTCAGGGAATGACCACCGCATATCCCTGGAGCAATATGGCCTTAGTTGCTAATGCTCATAAAAACCAAATAACAACAACTCGCTCCAGAGCCCTCTACATAGCGATACTTTAATTTTAACAACCCTGTACTTATGGGTTAACAATCCTCAGCCATACACTTATATTTAACAACCCTTTGTCAGTATGTGTGTCATGGGTCAACTTGCATCTTGTGCAGGTTGATAAACCTGGAATAATTCAAAAAGGAAACTCTACTCCCTCTCAATGAGATCAGTAATTACAACCGTATGTGAAGAGGGCTTTAGAAATTCTTCAAATTGTCGATGGGAATTGAACTCAGATCTATGCCATCACTGCTTCTAAAACATTCTGGCTAGTTGCAACTCTGTTGCTTGACTGATTTTGTTTTAGTGGATAAAAGAGAAAAAGCCTGGACTACATGATGGATGCACCTAAATCTCTCAGGCTTACTTGCTCCATGACAATGTCACTGAATGTAGCACTGTCATGGAGCAAGGTCATGAAATTTTACAGCAGCCTGGTGTTTTTTGACAAATAGCATCCCCCAGTTTATCCAGTGTATAGCAATAATGGAAGGCAGTGATTGTCTGTCCTCAGTGTTTGTTCCTATTTCTGTCATTGATGCCATATATGCACTGAAGTTACACACACATGAATACATGGTAGGGATATCCTGCCAGCTGTTACTGCAAATGCTGTTGACCCATTATCATAAGAGGAAATAACACTTTCTGTCATTCTTATTTATTTTCTGTCATGCACATTTCATCTTATTTTCTGAATGCTCTTCATATTTTCTGCATAAGGCTACCACAGGTGGGCAGGAGCAGCAGTGCGTAGCACACGCTTCTTGATTAGACCAGGGAACGAGCCCCTGACCACCAAATACGGAGGATGCGGAAAGATCAGGGAATGACCATCGCATATCCCTGGAGCAATATGGCTTTGGTTGCTAATGCTCCTAAAAACCATATAACAAACAAACAACAGCACAAGGCTACCAGCACCCCAGTGCTTTTGGATCTATATATTTTCTTCAGATACAGCAAACAAAACACGTAAGTTTAAACTGTTCTGGCACCTGGGATCAGAAAATACCTTGGACAAATCACATTTTTAATTTCTGTTTAGAAACCATTACAAGTCAAATATTTCAGCAATGCATCAAAAGCCAGATCATAAAATTTCTTAAAAATAAGAATAAACACTTATACTGTGTGAAAAAAAATACACTGAGTGGCCACTTTATTAGATACATCTATCTCCTACGCAAGTAGGTCTTCCTCCATCCTTATGCCCTTGCAACAGTCTCAATTCATTGTGGCATAGACTGAATGAGGTGTCAAAAGCATGCCACAGGGATGCTCTTCATATTGACTTAATTGCTTCCTACAGTTGTAAATTGGACAGTTGCAGATATAAACTCAAAACAGCTATAGCCTTCCTATTGATCAGATCTCAAGATTGAGTTCTGATGAATGGGAAGACCACTGCAGTAGGTTGAATTAACTCTCATGTTCCCAGAACCCTTCTGTACAATATAAGCTATGTGACATGGTTTTCGAAGAACCCATTTACATGTGGCTGTACTGCAGCTGTGAAGAGATGTTCCTGGTCAAAAACAATTTCCTGATAACTTGTGGCCATTTAAATGTTGCTCCACTGTTATCAAGGGATCCAGTGGGCACAATGAAACTACTCCCTAAGCAAGCAGGTTCTTCCCCCACCCTTCCTCACAAGTCTCAATTCATTGTGGCATGGACTGAATGAGGTGTTAAAAGCATGCCACAGGGATGCTGTTCATGTTGAATCATTTGCTTCCTATGCTACATTGTTGACACCTAGCAGGATGGGCCCATAGACTCATGCTCTTTTCACCATATTCTGGCTTGCCTATTAGTCTGAAACAACAGAAACTGGATTCATGAGACAAGGCAATGGTTTTTCAATCTCCCACTGTAACCATACCTTCTTGTTTTTTTCCTGACAGTAGTGGAAGTTGGTTCAGCTGTTGGCTGCAATACCTCATCCATGATAAGCTACGAAGAGTTGTGCAATCTAAAATGTCTCTTTGATTAAAAGTGTTAGATTGGATTGTTATTTGACTGACTACATGTTTTCTATCAGCCTTGTTGGCTTTTTGCATCAATGTGCTATTCATGACAACAGTATCACCATTGACTAGACATTATTTGGTTATTGAACCAATCTTGATGCATCTGAGATAGTCATACACGAAAACCACAGCAAGGTTGCAGTTTGCAAAGGTACTCATACTGGTGTGTCTGGTGCTGACAACCCTGCCACATTTGTAGTCACTTAAATTTTCATCGTGCTCATCCTTACACTGAATGGTATTCATACACAGAATTCAAATGTATTTGCCCACCTGCTTTATTTTGCATGGTACAATATAAGCAGGTAGGCTGAATACTGAAAGTGTTCCATTTCATGAAAAAGGCAGGGGGAAAAAAAAATGGAAGGATACTGAAGAAGTATCCTTCAAATTTGGTCACTTGTAAAGTGACCAAATTTAGAATATAAACTAGAGCAAAATTATTTGTCATGGTTTAAAATATAATTCCTCATCCTTGACATATGTAATTAGACATCTACATAATGCTTTTTATACAAAATTTTCAAAATGATGTAATTTTCAATAAGTGATGATTAATTAAAAAAAAAAAATCTTTGTCAACATTTATTGATTAATTCTCAAATACTTTGTAATTTCTTAATATAAATTTAAATACACCTCTGGGCTCATCTGCTGGATTAAAATATAAGAACACAGATGTTTGGTAACATTTTAAAAGGCATCTTAAAAATGGTTGAGCTTAATGTGAGATGTAATTTTTAACTATACAGTAGTTGGTAAATCTTAAATTGAATTTAGGTGAAGTCATCTTCTTCAAATTGGAAGGATACTTCTTCAGTATCCTTCCATTTTTTTTCTCCTCAGCAAACCTTATGGTTTTAAGTCCATAAGGCTGTTTGTATATTAAAAATTATTTCGAAATTAAAATCTTATTTTACATAAAAAAGAAAATATCACTAATAACATTTAAATATTTTTATTATTTTAAATGTAATTCTGGAAATGGTTTTTATATCAAATATTTTTTACACAATATTATTATTATTAATAATAAGATCATGTAAGAAAAATTGCTGTATTAAGCATTGTTAACTTAATGATATTTCTTTAGTTTAATTCAATGGTCAGCATGCCGAAATGCAATTACAGATCATATTAGCACTGAAAATTAATATTCATATTAACAGCAACAATACACGCAAAACAATGGGAAGTAGAGGTAGAAAAATAAGAAATTTTAAAATAATTATAATAAAAAATAAGGGTAGAAAGGATAATAAAAAATAAGATGCAAAGCAAAATACTGCCAACAATTTAAAGATAAGAGCTATATTGTAGGGCATACTACTGGATTAATCTTTTGTCACTTGTAAAAGTGACAAAAGATTACAAAGGTTAGGCAGGCAAAGGCAGATTACGAGAAATCCTTGGCAAGGGATGCAAAGAAAAACAGCAAAGAGTTCTTTACTTATGTTAACTCTAGAAGGAAGGGGATGAATCAGATTGGTCCACTTGATATTGATGGGTCAACTGTTGATGATCCTGCTCAGGTAGCTAACAAACTAAATGAATATTTTGCATCGACATTCACACATGAGGAGTTATTCAGCAAGGGGAATGCCAGAGGTGTATTCAACTCTAGCAGTAAGCTACAGAACCTTGAAATAACTGGGAGTAAAGTGGAGGAGAAACTGTTGAAGATAAACACAAGAAAGGCACCCGGGGTGGATGGGATCTATCCAGTTATATTAAAGGAGGCAGCAAAGGAAGTAAGCAAACCCTTAGCCATAATTATGAGAGCTTCCTTGGACTCAGGGGAGGTACCCATAGACTGGAAATGTGCAAATGTGACCCCAATATACAAAGGAGGATCAAAGGCTGACACAAGTAATTATAGACCTGTGAGCTTAACTTCTGTTCCAGGAAAATTAATGGAGGCACTGGTTAAAGAAGCACTGCAGGATCATTTAGACAAGACTTCAGTTATAGCTCAGACACAGCATGGTTTTGTTAAGGGGAAGTCTTGCCTGACCAACTTGATTGGATATTATGATGCAGTCACAAAAGAACTGGATGCAGGGAATAACTTTGATATTATATACTTGGATCTTAGAAAGGCTTTTGATACTGTTGCACATGGAAGACTGCTACACAAATTGGAGCAGTGTGACATTGGAGGCAAATTGCTGCTATGGATAAAGGGGTGGTTGAGGGGGAGAAGACAGAGAGTGGTAATCAATGGACACTGCTCATCGTGGACTAATGTTATTAGTGGAGTCCCTCAGGGCTCAGTGTTGGGTCCATTATTGTTTTCTGTATTTATAAATGATATTGATGATGGTATATCAAGCTTAATGTCCAAGTTTGCAGATGATACAAAGGTTGGCAGGGTTGTCAAGGACACTACTGACACTATGCTGCTGCAACAGGATCTGGAAAGGTTGAGCAGATGGGCTGAGAGGTGGCAAATGAAGTTTAACATTGACAAATGTAAAGTACTACACATGGGAAACAGCAACCCCAGAGCAACGTATCAACTCTGTGGTACTACACTGACAGTGGTAGAGAATGAAAGGGACTTGGGGGTGGTTGTGCAGGCAGATATGAACTTTTCTGAACAGTGCAGACGGGCTGCAAGAGTAGCTCATGGAGTATTGTCAATGATATACAGGAATTTTTTCAGCAGGGATAAGGAGGTGATCATTCCATTGTATAAGGCAATGGTCAGGCCACACCTAGAGTACTGTATACAGTTCTGGAGGCCTCATTTCAAGAAGGATGTAGAGCTGCTGGAACGAGTACAGAGAAGGGCAACAAGATTAGTGAATGGAACAAAGGGGTGCTCTTACGAAGAAAGGCTTTTAAGTTTTGCAAATTACAGTGTCTGGAGACTAGGCACCAGCGAGGTGATCTGATAGAGGTGTATAAAGCCTTGAATGGTTTAAGCATGCTCAATGCTGATGGGATTCTTCCTCTAGCTCAGAAAAATCACCTGAGAGGGCATAAATTCAAATTGAGGAAAGACAGATGTAGGATAGATGTGAGGAAATTTGCCTTTAGCCAGCGGGTGGTTGGTTGGTGGAACAGACTTCCATCCCTTGTGGTGGAGGTTGATAGCCTAAATAAGTTTAAGGCTCAGCTGGACAGGTATTTGAAACGAACAGAGGGGTGAAGTGGATTTTTTTTTTTTTTTTTGGCTGATGCTGCATAAGCTTGCTTTCTTGCATCAAATGCCTCTACTAATGCTAATGCTAATGCAACCTCAATTTTAATAAGGACGTGGTGTCTGTGTAATCCGGTTTTTGTTTTAATTATAAAAAATTAATTTTTGGCTTTTTTAACTGAAATTTAAAATAGAAAAGAGGCCTTTGAATGCTAGAAATGGTCATAATGAAATAAATATTGCTTCTACTGACGAGCAGTCGAAATAAGAATATTAAAAATAAATTAAGTACACAGACATTGGTAAATAAAATAAAATATAAAAATTAAATACACAATGTAAAAATTAAAATTATATACAGCCAGTAAATATACAAAAAATAATAAAAGATAAACTAGTAATATAAAAAAAGGTCAAAAAAGGTTATGGATCTTCCAGATTAAAACCAAGATGCTTGCACGGCACGTGGCAAATGCAATGTGAACATCTGTAATTTTCTCAGTTGTTCGCATTTAATGAATGAAATTAAAGGGCTACAGCATGATTAGACACCTGCTGGTGGCATCTCACAGATGCCACCAGCAGGTGGAAATGGGAGTTGCATAGAAGAAAGGTAGATGCTTTTGTTCACCTGGCATCTGTTGAATGCCTAACAAAAATTTAATGTCATATAATTCATAGTATATTATAACAAAAACAAAATATCATTGTATAACCAGTTAGATACTACTGATTGGCAAAGATACACGGGAGGATTTAATTTCATTTACAAATTTAAAAATAACGGAAAAATTTAGAAAAGTGGCATCTGTCAGACACCATGTTAGCAACAGTGTGTTAAGGATGGATCCCACGATAATTAATATTTCCATAACAAAATCTTTTAAATCTATAGAAAACACACTAAAATCTCAGAGTTTTTGAAATAGTCAACTCATATAAGATGTTGAAAGCATCAGCCACCAATATCCAAACAAATCTGAATATGATGCAGGGCCACTGTAAGAGGGTAGGATCACCTATGGTCAGCAGTTAAGGAGGGCACCAAATTTTTTTTTGAGATTGCTTTCTGGTTGGTTAATGTTTATCAGTATTCAACATTTAGGGGAACAAATTTTATTCCACCTAATGACTCGTAGGGTTGCAGCACTAATGGTATGATGCTCTAAATTCTGGAAAAAGATATACTAACCCTGTCCACCAGCATGAAATTAATCCCAATTTACTATAATATATAGTTATTTCTTGATTCATATGCTTTTCATCTATGCATTTTTGTTTTTTTTATATGCCTAAACGATATACGAGACGTGATCAAAAAGTTTGGAAAATGAATTTGTATCTTGAAATTGCATCTTTAGCAAGTTGCAACATTGCAATGTTTGATAACTCACCTACAGAAAAACACCAAATCTGCAGTCAATCTGTTAGCATGCATTTAATATAAGGTGTTTTGTGGCATTTTAAAATGAGTGAGTTTACTATGCAGCAAATTTGCATCAAATTCTGTTTCAAATTAGTAAAAAGTGCAACAGAAACCTATTAAATATTAAAAAAAAAAACTTGGAGAAGATAAGCTGGAACAGGTTAGAATCACAGGGAAAATCCTTAGATGAATAGCAGGATGGCTTCAGGGAAGGAGGCACAGGGTTGTGAAAAATGGTTATTCCTCAGATTGGGTTGATGTAAGAAGTAGGGTTCCCCAAGGATCACTATTAGGACCACTGTTGTTTTTGATTTTCATAAAGGACATCGATGAAGGGGTAGAGGATGTGATATCTAAATTTGCAGATGACGTAAAGATTGGTAGAGTAGTTAATGATCACCGCCAAGTCACCTAGATAGATTTCAGGGATGGTCAGAAAAATGGCAGCTGTGCTTTAATCCAGCAAAGTATTACACCTGGGGAACAGTAACCCCAAAATTACTTATACACTTGGTGGAGCTGAACTAAAGCCAGTAGTTGAGGAAAGGGACTTGGGTGTTATGATATGGTCAGACATGAAGTTCTCCGATCATTGTAGACAGGTTGCAAGGAACACCCATGGTGTCCTATCGATGATATGTCGAACAAATGTTCAATAAATCATCGATAGATGTAATTGAGATAAGGACGTCATAATCCCATTATATAAGGCTATTGTTAGACCACACTTGGAATACTGTGTTCAGGTGTGGAGACTGCACCTAAAGAACAACATTGAGCTTCTTGAAAGGGTCCAAAGACGGGTAACTTGCCTGGTGAGATTGGCAAAAGGGTGGCCACATGAGGAAATACTTCAAATGTGTCGGTTGCAGAGCTTGGAAACTAGGCACCTTAGAGGAAACTTGAGTGAAGTGTTTAAGGCTCTGAGAGGCAAAAGTAAAATGAATGAGGATGAAATTTTCACAGTTATAAATGATTCTAGAACTAGGGGCCATAAATTCTGGTTATGGGGGCTGATGTTTAGACTGGATTGCAGAAAGTTTTATTTTAGCCAGTGAGTTAAAAATTACTGGAATAAGTTACCTACATGGGTGGTAGAGGCTGCCAGTTTAGAGAAATTCAAAGATCAGCTGGAGGAGGGAAATGCATTGGTTGTCTATTTACTTGTGCAACATAACCCATAAGCTTCCTTGCACCATGTGGCCATTGCTAATACTAAAGATCCATATGTCATTTGTGACACATGGCATCTTCTCCAAAAGCTGTTTTTTAGTGAATGCAGAAAAGATCTTTGAGCATTCACAAAGTTTAAAGAAGGCTATTTGTCTGTTGAAAATTATCCTCTCTCTGTTCCCCCTTTGACTTCAGAAACTAATGATTCAATCACTCATGATCTAAACAGGAATAATCGATGTTTAACTATCCATCTGGTTGCCAGTGAAATTGCACTTCTAATAGAACATGCCAATCAATTTTAACACAAGATTTAGGAATGCAGGAATGCAACACATTTTTCAGTGTAGTTTGTGCCTCGCACCCTCATTGTTAATCACAGAGAGTGACAAGTTCTTGCAAGTCAGGACTACTGCCAACATGCTGCTGCTCACCCATGCTTTGCTTCTTCCATTATTATCGGTGATAAATTATGGGTGTGTGGCTATGGCCTAAAAACAAAGGCCCAGTCATCTCAGTGGAAGCCTCTATCTTCTCCAAGTCCCAAAAAAAGAAAAGACATAAGTGTATAGTGTTTCTTGTCTAGTGGCACCATGGGTTTCCCCTAAAAACCATGAAGTATGCTTTGTGACGCAGTACAAACTCTGTAAAGTTTGTGTAGTGTTATGTTGATCTGTTGTTCCTCCAGCATTTAGCCACCAGAGCACAGAGCAAGAAGGTTAGTGTGGATGACAGGAAGGCTCTAAGAGTTCAATGAATAGAGGGGCACCCCTGTGGAAGAAGTCCATAATCCATGTAGGTGGGGGGTACAGACAAAAGTAAAAGATTTGTGCCGGTAGGGTCCACCAGGCAAAAAATGGGGAAGGGAGTATGGGTATTTTGGGAATAAAGTGGCTAGGGTGCCCTATGTTGGGCAGAGATTACATTGAGGACAGTGGTTCCCTATGAATAAACTCTGACCAGCCATACCAGCTGTAGCCAGTGTTAGCATATCCAACACCATGCTACAAATGAGAGGGAATGGTGTCAGCAATGTAGGTTGCCCCCACTGCAGTCCAATTTGGAGGGGTGCCTGCTAGAACAATACACACTAACCATTTATTCCAAAAAGAAAAGACAATCCCAGAAATGAAAATTATGCTTATATTTTTTGATTCACAAACATTGTTCATCATGACTTTTTCCTGCATAGTCAAACAGTGAACCAGGCATACCATGACCAATTCTACATCATTATATTATTTGGAAGAAAATGACCAAAAAAAGTGGGCTTCAGGAAATTGGTGCTTGCTTCATGACAATATTCCTGCATACTTGGAACTTTACATTCAAGAATTTCCTGAAAAGTACTCCCACACTGTTTCCCAAATCTGCTGTAATTATTGGATTTAGCTCTGTTATTTTTCCCCCTCAACATTAAAGTCCCCTGAAAGGTCACCGATTTGCAACTGAGGAATTATTCAGAATGCAATAAAGAAACTATTACCAATTCCAAAAGAAGCTTATCAAGAATGCTTCCAGAAGTGGCATAAGCATTGGAATCAGTATACACAGTGTCAAGGAAATAAATACTTTTAAAAAAGATCCAACCAAATAACCAGTAACCTTCATCATTTACCAAATATTAGTTCAGTCCCCAAACTTTTTGATCACACCTTGTATGTTATAGTTTAAAAAAAGTATCTAACTTTGAGATCCTTAATAAACACTGCAAAACCTGGTGTTCATTAAAAATTGCATTCACAAAACTACAAAATATAAGAAGAATGAAGTAGTGAATATTCAATGTAAGATGCTTTTTAAACAATCAGTATTGGCAGGGATGATTCTGGTAACAACTTACAGGTATGGGAACATCTATAAATTTATAGACCCTACACAAAATATCTAAAATATCTATACATGGGCCTACAGAGAGAGAGATGTGAGAAAAAATTTCAAATGATGATTGAAGCACTAATTTCAGGTGGCTTTTTCTATTTAAAAAATGATATAATGACTGTAGCATTATACAAGTATCAAAAGGTCTAATTTTAATCTGAACCTATGCTGGAAATTGTCATGGGCTGTGGATAATTGTTTTATTTGTCAAAGTGTAAATACAGCACTACACATAGGCAACTAATTCAATCTAGAAGTAGCTTTAGCCAATTGGAGAAAACAATATTATTATTAGCAAAATGATCAAGGAAGCATTTATATATCACCAGTAAAAAAACAAAAAAAAAAACCACATAATTTGCTCATCCCTTCTAATAATTTGCCCAATTCCTCTATTAATTAATTCTTTCCTCAGGATAAAAGCAAATTTGTTGACATCTTGCAACCAGTCTTTTCTGATTTAAATTTTTGTCATCCCCTTGTGTGTATCACCCAAGAAGGAGTAAGGATGCTATCAGCATTCAATTTACTCAACCCATTTAAAGCCTTGAACATTTCAATCAGATCTCCTCGCAGATGCCTAGCTTCTACTCATCAATTCTGAGAGCAATAATAATGAGGACATAATTGGATTCAGGGAGGATCCCCATAGATTGGAAATATGCAATTATCTCTCCTTTTCACAAAAGGGAGGATCAAAAGGACAAGTAATTACAGACCTATAAACATCATAGCCTTAGTTGCACCTATGCCAAAAAAATTAAACTAAACTAAACCACAGACCTGGAAGCTTAATTTTTGTTCCAGGGAAAATAATGTTAGTAGGTAAATAAGCATTGCAGGATAATCTTAAACAGGAATGAAGTTATAATAGAAATCATTGCATGGATTTGTTAAGAGGAGATCTCTAACTATCTGATTAGCAACTATGATACAGAAACAAAGGAACTGGATGCAAACAATAATTTTGATATTTTATGGCTAGATTTCAGTAAAGCTGTTGATACAGTTCCACATGAAAGACTGCTGCACAAATTGGAGCAGTGTGGCATTGTGGGCAAGTTACAGCTATGGATAAAGAGACAGTCAAGTGGCAGAAGATAGAGAGTGGTTATTAATGGCCATTATAGCATTAGCATTAGCATTAGTAGAGGCATTTGATGCAAGAAAGCAAGCTTATGCAGCATCAGCCAAAAAAAAAAAAAAAAAAACCCACTTCCACTTCACCCCTCTGTTCGTTCAAAATACCTGTCCAGCTGAGCCTTAAACTTATTTAGGCTATCAACCTCCACCACAAGGGATGGCAGTCTGTTCCACCAACCAACCACCCGCTGGCTAAAGGCAAATTTCCGCACGTCTATCCTACATCTGTCTTTCCTCAATTTGAATTTATGCCCTCTCAGGTGATTTTTCTGAGCTAGAGGAAGAATCCCATCAGCATTGAGCATGCTTAAACCATTCAAGGGCTTTATACACCTCTATCAGATCACCTCGTTGGTGCCTAGTCTCCAGACACTGTAATTTGCAAAACTTAAGCCTTTCTTCGTAAGAGCACCCCTTTGTTCCATTCACTAATCTTGTTGCCCTTCTCTGTACTCGTTCCAGCAGCTCTACATCCTTCTTGAAATGAGACCTCCAGACCTGTATACAGTACTCTAGGTGTGGCCTGACCATTGCCTTATACAATGGAATAATCACCTCCTTATCCCTGCTGGAAAAATTCCTGTATATCATTGACAATACTCCATGAGCTACTCTTGCAGCCCGTCTGCACTGCTCAGAGAACTTCATATCTGCCTGCACAACCACCTCCAAGTCCCTTTCATTCTCTACCCACTGTCAGTGTAGTACCACAGAGTTGATACGTTGCTCTGGGGTTGCTGTTTTCCATGTGTAGTACTTTACATTTGTCAATGTTAAACTTCATTTGCCACCTCTCAGCCCATCTGCTCAACCTTTCCAGATCCTGTTGCAGCAGCATAGTGTCAGTAGTGTCCTTGACAACCCTGCCAACCTTTGTATCATCTGCAAACTTGGACATTAAGCTTGATATACCATCATCAATATCATTTATAAATACAGAAAACAACAATGGACCCAACACTGAGCCCTGAGGGACTCCACTAATAACATCAGTCCACGATGAGCAGTGTCCATTGATTACCACTCTCTGTCTTCTCCCCCTCAACCACCCCTTTATCCATAGCAGCAATTTGCCTCCAATGCCACACTGCTCCAATTTGTGTAGCAGTCTTCCATGTGCAACAGTATCAAAAGCCTTTCTAAGATCCAAGTATATAATATCAAAGTTATTCCCTGCATCCAGCTCTTTTGTGACTGCATCATAGTATCCAATCAAGTTGGTCAGGCAAGACTTCCCCTTAACAAAACCATGCTGTGTCTGAGCTATAACTGAAGTCTTGTCTAAATGATCCTGCAGTGCTTCTTTAACCAGTGCCTCCATTAATTTTCCTGGAACAGAAGTTAAGCTCACAGGTCTATAATTACTTGTTTCAGCCTTTGATCCTCCTTTGTGAATTGGGGTCACATTTGCACATTTCCAGTCCATGGGTACCTCCCCTGAGTCCAAGGAAGCTCTCATAACTATGGCTAAGGGTTTGCTTACTTCCTTTGCTGCCTCCTTTAATATAACTGGATAGATCCCATCCACCCCGGGTGCCTTTCTTGTGTTTATCTTCAACAGTTTCTCCTCCACTTTACTCCCAGTTATTTCAAGATTCTGTAGCTTACTGCTAGAGTTGAATACACCTCTGGCATTCCCCTCACTGAATAACTCCTCATGTGTGAATGTCGATGCAAAATATTCATTTAGTTTGTTAGCTACCTGAGCAGGATCATCAACAGTTGACCCATCAATATCAAGTGGACCAATCTGATTCATCCCCTTCCTTCTAGAGTTTACATAAGTAAAGAACTCTTTGCTGTTTTTCTTTGCATCCCTTGCCAAGGATTTCTCGTAATCTGCCTTCGCCTGCCTAACCTCCTTTGTAACTTGGTTGCATATCAACTTGTATCTATCATAGGCTTCTGTGTCATGTGTTAATTTGTAAGTATCCCATGCATTTTTCTTCTCTGCCATATGCCTCATTAGTTCATCTGACATCCATTTTGGCCTAAACCTTGAACAATATTTCTTAGTTGGTATGTAAAGCCTAGTAGCTTCCAAGATAAGTTCTTTGAATGCTTCCCATTTTGAATTTGCTGTTGGTAACATCATCAGTTGGTCCCACTGTATAGAATTTAAATACTGTCTCAGTCCATCGTAGTCGCCTTTACGGAAGCAATAACCCTTCCCTTTACCCCTAATGGTAGTTACCTCTTTCAGTAAATCCCACTTCAGCACACTGTGATCACTGCCACCTAGTGGTTCATTTATCTGCAGATTCTTAATGCATGAAGAATCACTGCTGATAATCAAATCAAGAGTATTACTCCCTCTAGTTGCCTCCCGAACATGCTGATGTAGAAAACAATCATCCAATAAATCCACAAAAGCCCTGCTAGTGTGTGAGTAACCAGCCCCCAAATTCCAGTCAATATCTGGGAAATTAAAATCTCCCATTATAAGACTCTCTGATTTACTGGCCCACTCTATTTCCCTGTACAGTTCCTTATTATACTCATCAGAGTCATTAGGCCTATAGCACACTCCTACTCTCAATTTTGATCTCCCAATGCTTATGTCACACCAAACTGACTCAACACTGCACTGTCCAGCGATGTCGACTGGCTTCACTTCCTTGGTTTTTATGTGTTTCTTAACTAATAGCATAACCCCTCCCCCCTTCCTATCCTGTCTATCCTTTCTGTAGACGTTGTACTCCACAAATTCCAGTTCTGCATCCCTTATATCTGTGTGACACCACGTCTCTGATATCCCAACAATATCTGCCTTTGATGTTTTGAGCAATACCTCAAATTCATCAAATTTATTTACTAAACTCCTAGCATTGGTGTACACGCAAGTATACCTGCACCTGTTTCTATTCTTAGCTACCCTAACACAACCCATGTGTTTACTTGTACCGCAATGGCTCCCAGCAGTCTCTGAAATACCATGCATCTTGTTTTTCAGGCTTCTGCTCATTCTAATAGAAGCAGTGCAAGAATCTCTTTCACCTCTGCCAGTGGCTACTGTCAATCTATTGGTCTTTGTCTCCCCCCAAGCTAGCAGTTTTCCGACCCACCTAACACTGCCTCGATAGAGGACTAATGTTATTAGTGGATTCACTCAATGCAGTAAAGAACAAAAAAGACCTAGGGGTAATGTGCAGTTCAACATTAAGTTCCATGAACAGAGCAGACAGGCTGCTAGGACAGCCTTGTTTGCACTGTTCTGTCAATGATATGCAGTAATTTTGCCAGCAGGGACAAGAAAGTGATTATCATGTTGGTTAGGCTATATCTTGAACATGCCATACAAATCTGGAAGCCTTATTTTAAGAAGATTATTTTAAGGATGTGGATCTGTTGGAGCAAGTGCAAAAAAGAGTAACAGGATTAGTCAGGGGCACAAATGGTTACTAAAAAAGATGAGTTCTGTAAGCTGCAGCATCTGGAAATTTGGATGAGGAAACCTGATTTAAGTATTTAAGGCCTAAAATGGATTAAATAAACTAAATGCTGACTATTCTTTCTGGGATGATACACGTAAGGTGGACATAAATTTAAATTGCAAAAGGATGACTACAGAACAGAAGTGTGATTTTATTTTTATTTCAGCCAAAGACTGATCATTGACACAAACCTCCATCTGTTGTTGTGGAAGTGAATAGTTGGAATAAATTTAAGAAAGGATCACACAAATGATGTGTTTTTTTTGGCTGAAGCTGTATAAGCTTACTTCCTTGCATCATTTGCCACTATTAATGCTAATACTAATTCACAAAATGCAAATCCTTCCCTGCAGCCGTCCAATCCACACTCTTCTACTGATCCTTTCCAAAAACAAATTCGTCTCCAGCCCTGCATGCAGGACTCAAGATACGACTCAACTGATGCCCTATACAACAGGACAATTGCTTCCCAATCCCTGCTGACAAAATTCCTGTACATCCCATGAGATGTTCCAGCAGCCCATCTGTAATACTCAGTGAACTTCATGCCAGACTGTACTAATTATCAGGCACTGGGAGCCAGCACTTGCTTTGAAAAAAATGCCTCATTGTACCAGCCCATCTTTCTCTGTAGGGTACATGGACTCCAATTCTGAGCCCAGAGTAGCTGATTTACCTGCTTCCCCTTCCTCGACACTCCTGTCAATAGTGGGTTATGCCTATATAGAATTTTAAAGGGTTGGCTTTCTTTTCTTTATAATTTATGGGCATAGAGCCCATAAATTATAAAGAAGAGAAAACCTTACGCCAACTTTTTTCAAGTCTTATCAAGTAACTGAATCAATATGTAAGACAATTAAGAAGAGTAGTGTTAAAACAATCTGATATATATTGTAATGAACTATGATGTACTGGTATATTGTGTACCCTCTGTGAAAAAAAAATTCCAACTCTCTGACCTTTATCTCTAATAAATGAAATAAATTAGTTAAAAATTAAATAATATTTCTTATAAAGCAACACAAACTATGTTGGTTGAACAGTAATTTTTAAATCATTAATTAACTTCATTTTTTATTTAAATCAATCCTGTAGGATACATAAAAGGAATAATATTGGTAAAGCCACATAATGTTTTATTTCATTAACATAATAAAAAATGACAGTGCCATTATATAACTCCTTTGAAAGCTAAACTGAACTCAAAATAACATGTATACAAAGCAGTACTGAAAATAGTCCTCTATAAGGATCCCTCTATCTGAAAAAAAAAAAAACACTATTGATCACATAACTGAAAGATACTAATGTTAATCAATTGTAATCAATACTATATAATGATTTTTTTAAAACTGCGATGACATTTATCAAAGAGTTATTTAATACTGTTTTCAGATTGTTAAGCAGAAAACTGGTAAAAAAAATTTTGAAGTCAAAAATTAGAATGTGTTTAAGAGAAAAAATTTAAAATGTCCAAAAATGGTCTAGTATTAATATTAATGATCCAAGAGTATGTATATTATAAAAAATATAATTAATGCTGTAACAGCTTGCAAAAGTCTTAGTATATGAAAATTAACATCTGGTAATTTATTTAAACATGATGGAAATTTTGTGAATCTAGATAATATATAGACCACAGAAAAGCTAATTTTATAGCTCAGTACATTTATATATGTATGTTTAGAGAAAAAAAAGAAGTTTGTCCCTAATTTCTTGTACTATACCGAAGACTGGATTTACTGAGGCACAGTCACTGTGGGGTGCCAGTGGCAAGAGACCCCGAAATAATGCAATTACTGCTAGTCCAGGGCCCCATAATCTTATTTTTAGGGCCTCTAAAAATACGTGTGAGGGTCGGTCCCAGACTAACTAAATCTGGCATTCACCATGCCTGAATTTGTTATTTTTTTAAGTGCTTGGTGTATGGTTTTACACTTTATAGTAAATACAAGATGACTTGTAATCTAGATGCTTTCCAAATAGAGATAGGCTACAACTTAAGAATAAAAAGCAGCTAATATAACATAAATATTCATCAATAACAGCAAATAGTATGCTTTATATGGCAATATAAATTGATTCCATCTTTGCTATTAATAACTATTTTAAATATATTCTCAGTTTTCACACCTTTTACTGATCCTATTTCAATCTCAGAACTGGTTTTCAGGTGTAGAGAATGGGAATTTTATCATCAGGTGGAAGAACTTCTGGGGTATCATATATGCACTAAAAGAAAAACAATGAATTGTCATGTATTCTGTTGTTCTTGAAATTAGTTGTCATTTATTTCAATGACACTTATCATTATTCAGTTTTCCTTTTATTTTGTTTTATAAATATATATATTATATAAAAAATAAGAATAAATAGCTGAAATTAAATGTTTCGACAAGATCACCACAAGTTAAAAATGATGTTAGGGATGATTTTTTTCCATTGTGCAGTGGATCAGTGGTTTTCAACATATAGCAGAGAGTAATGAACAAAGCAAAGTGGTCAATTAATGGAGTAAAGTGTACCACTAAACAGTACTTTTGCGAAGCCAAATAAAAAACAGTGAATATATAATGTAATGTAATCATAGTCATGGAATAGTGTCAGAAATTTTGCTTTCCCTCTACTGTTAATTATGATTTCCTAAATCAAATTAAAAAATTTCAAACAAAGTCACATTCTACTTCTGATTCTCTCTCAAGGTAACTAGAGAATTTATTATTTATTTTATTTATTTATTTCTTTGGCTGGTGCAGCATAAGCCTCAGGATTCCTTGCACCATATGGCTAATAATAATAATTCGCCTGGGTCTCAAGCTCCATGAGGCTGCAAAAAGTGTTTGTAATCTTGTCGCCAGCTGCCGCCACTGTCACAATTTTGCTCAGCAATATCAGTTTATGCTGTCGATCGTTTGAATAATTAAATAATTTTAAAACGGCAGTAAACACGAAGACGTATGGCTTAAAAAAATTAAACACTTTTATAAGGAAAGAGAAAAATACGAGAGCGATATCCATATTTATGTCAACAACAAGATGTGAAACTAAGAAATACAGCGCTCAAGTCTTATCACAAACGTTCCAACTCTAGTTCTAATGACTTACCATTGAGATTTTTCTTCTTTTTTTTTGTTAAGTGTAGTGCCATTACATATGATGTAAATATATGTGTACGTATGCAATCTATACAATTTAATTTATTAATTCTATATATTAATGTAAGTCAAAATAACTATAAAATCTGTAACCTTCCCAGCGTATTAACTGTAGAGGGGTTAAAACTGAACAAATATCCAAATTGTGATTATACGAAATTTGTTTCGTATGCGACACGTTTCTGTACTTGTAGTATTTTTTAGAAACTAAATTCTTCAAACAATTAACATACATAAAATTCTTTATTGGTTTGTATTGGCATATGTTAAAGCACGCCACAATTGCAAAAGTAAAAAGCAATTGTAGAGTAAAAAGCGATTGTGGTGGCAGCTAGTGAGAAATTATTGAACTAGTTAGATGTGCTAAACATAATACTGTACTGTATTATCCAAATGAATTTATTACAAAAAAAAAAAAAAAAAAGAAGCTTTCTGAGTTCAAATGTTCAAATTAAAGTTTGCAAACACGGTGTAATTATTATAACATATCATATTGTGAAATATTTCACGAATTGTCGAGTCATGCACTTTCGAATAAATGACGCTTCCTCAGCAGAGAAGACTACTGTTATTTAATCTCAGTTTTGAGTGCTACCACCGGCACTCAAACCTGAAATAAATAAAACTTTAATAAAATTGTAATAAAACTCTAATAATAAAATTTTATATTTAATATCTAATAAAGAAAAAAATATCAGCTGCAAATAAGCACACATCGATTTCGCAATCGTTTACAAGGTTTAGTGTGGGTATCGGAAAGTCCAGAGATTATCTGGTTCTGTTTTTATGAGCAGGAATCTGATGCAAATTTTATCCCAAATGGATGGTAGCAGAAGAATTGAAGTGCACGTTTTAGCATTGACCTTCAGAGAGTCAAGAACAATTAATTTGGAAATAAGAGCTTTTATATTTAAGAGCTTTATATTTTCTGACCTAGACCATGTAAACTAGTTTTAGACTTTAATGTTAGCCCAATTTACATGTAAAATTCATAACACAGAAGGAGAGAAAGAATGGATTTTTCGGCACGATTTAGCAGATGCCAAAGATGGAACAAAGGTGGACCTCAGTAGGAGATATGGCCACCCCTAATGTCGATGCAGGCTTTGGACCGCCTGTCCATACTTAGAGCAATGCTGTTAAGTTCTTGCGGTAACATCGTCCATTCTTCTGTAAGCACCATCTTCAGCTGGTGAACATTTTCTGTTGGGTGTGGACGTGCCACTAGGCGACTCCCCAGAGCGTCCCATATGTGTTCGATGGGATTTAGATCGGTGGAACCGGCAGGCCAATTCATACGAACAATGTCCTCACTTTCCAAAAGCACATCAACAGATGCAGTGCGTTTCCATAAACACGAACTCGGGGCCAATGGCACCTCGGAACAAACGCACATGGGGAAGGATTACCTCAGTACAGTAGGGTGCACCGGTTACAGTACTGCCTTACAGTATGTATGTCTTCCTTCCAGTTGTGTATGTCCATCCAAGATAACGCCTCCCCAGACGAGAACACCTCGACCGCCATATCGATCGATTTCAGTGATGTTTGCGGGGTGATACCATGTGCCAACCTCTCGCCAGATTAGCTGACGCCCAGAATCGCTGCTGAGACTGAATCTACTCTCATCAGTAAAGAGTATCTTAAGTAAAAATTTTGTGGTGTAACCTTTAGAAATAGTGTTGGTCCTTAAGTTTTGCACACCAGTGTATTATGCTGTTATTGCACCGGATATAAGGCAAGCGTTTTATGACTATTGCTAAAATAGTGCATTGCATATTTTTTCCCCGTGTTCCTACGCATTCGAAATATATCACTTTAATGAAACTGCATGAATGATATTTTAATAATGGTACCGAACCAACCGTTGCACCCCCGACTCTTCGGAATTCCCAGGATAGAGGACCTGTCGATATGTAATTTCACCACAGTAATACTGCCGCCTCAGGAACGAAGATATCTTTGGTTCATCTCAGCAAGTCACCTCTACAAGCCATCTCAGCGCCTGGACACAAGCATAAAATGCCTCCACTGGACACAAACATAAAAATATCTCCAGAAATAGTACAGTATAATATTAATATTGCTAGTATTATACTGTACCATGGGCGCCGGCAGTATGGTGCGAGGTGGTGAAAATGTATCACCTTTGGATTTAGAATTAAGACACAATTTTTAATATTTTCATTAATTTATTGAACCATAATATATTGCATGTATTCGAAAATTTGGTAAACAAAAAATTAATTTCCACTTGCACCACACTGAAAAGTATCCAGCCGGCGCCCATGTACTGTACTATTTTCTGCTCACGACAGCTGGCACCTGGCGTAGTAGCTTCCAGGTTTCTTTATTAACAAGGCCAGACTGCACGATTTTATAAAAACCTAAACTAAACTATTACATTATATTATTATATTCACCTGGAAAGTAACTTTCAACTACCCATTGTATTGTGTCTGTAAATTGTCTGTGTTCTGTGGTCAATTTGCCTTCTTTGCTGGATGAAAAACCAGTTTTTCTGGGGGGGGGAACCTTTCTAAGACACGATTTTATAAAAGATTTATTGTTTACCGAACGTAATTTATTCCAATGATCAATAAAAATAAATCAACTAGTTTTTCTCACTATATTTGTTCTTGGCGCCACTATGAAAAATTAGTGGAATCTCTCGCTATTTTTTGCATGTAGCGAAAAGCAGAAATTAAACTGGGTACATGTACAGTATATCATAACTGTATTATTAAAAAAACAAACCTTCTAAGGATAACAGGATCTAGTGAAAAACACGAATTTTCTCACAAAACCCAATTAACTGATTGATAATTTTAGGTAAAGTAATAATGAAATTACAGATCTTTTTATGCACTGTTATATGAAATAATATTAGCGTTGCTGGTATTATAGTGTCCCTAGAAATTCTACAAAGTAAAAATGACATCATCCTGGCTTTTTATGGACGACTCCTAGAAATGCCTAGTTGTTTCTTCTTCCGAATACATTTTGTCCCGATTTTTTTCATCATTTGAATTAAAAAATCTGGCCCATAAATCTGGCTACAGTTGCCAAGGTGAAACTTGGAGTATTAAAAATAAAAAAAAAACTATCATATTAGGGTTACCCTAGGAACATCTCATCTAACCAAGTGAAATATGTCCACAAAGTGGTGTTCTCTGGTTGATTGACCTGCTTTTTTAATTTTTTTGGACAAAAAACCAGATTTCCGGGAAGTGGGAGAAACTTGGCTGTCCATGCCTGAGATTGACTAACTCAGCCAAGGAGGGAAGAAAGCCCAGAGAAGTTCCTTGCTTCACTGACGGAATTAAGACTACCCAGTACGCCACAAGCAAAAACAGTGGTGTTGGTATTATTATTATCGACAATTTTTTTTTTAAATTCATACCGTTTACATATAAATTTTTTAAATTGTCATTAGTATTACTAACTTGACGGCCAAAACTTAATGATGGGTCTATAAACTCTAGACTCATCAAAGCCAAATCTGCCATTTAAAAAAAATAATAATAATAAATTTTGTTTATACTCCCGGAACACCACATAAGGCCAACCTGGCGACCAAACATCTTTCTGCCTGCACATCAATGCCATCAATCACCAAAAGATCCACAACGAAATATTTCAACTTGTTTACAGAATTATCAGCGCTGTTAAACTATTTATGATTCCGATGCTGAAATCTAATTTGCATTTAAATGTTTTAAGAGAGTTAATTTAAATAGCTATTTTTTTAATAAACTTCTGTACTCACATGAGCATACTCGGAGCAGCAGTCATAAATTGTTGGGCCCTGTAAAATAAACGAATTGAATTTTAAGTTCAAATACTGAATTTCTTAGAATAAGAAATTTAAATTTCCTATTTTAGAAGCATTCATTTAAAATATTTATTTAGAAATTTATAAATCGACACAGAGACGATGCATTCTTACGCTAAGCCAAATGAAAACGGGACTTCGACTGTCTAAATTTAAATTAGTTTCCACCATGAGTGTAAATTTACGCATTGGTATTAATGCTCTTACTGAACAATAAGATACAATGACTGAACTTGATGAGCGAGGATATGGCGTTCACAGTCGCAGGTCCATCCAACTGATTGACATCCCATGTGACCAATAGTTACTGAACACAGTATAGCTGCTACCGAGAAACCACACTGCAAAGTGATTGAGTATCCTTCGTGCAGCCAGGATTTACCTTGAAATTTTCATGTTTTTTGAATACTGAGAAATGATCTGAGAGCGCGTCCACACCTGAAGGATGATGAAGCGAAGAAAATCGTCAAACAATGGTGCCAACAATAACCAAAAGACTTTTATGAGCGATATATATATATATGAAAAAACTTCTATGCAGGTAGGATAAATGTCTAAAACGTGGAGATTTTTAGAAATGCAAAGTACTAATTATCGGTAAAAAATATCCTCATTTTAATTTGACTTACCTTCGGAAGTTCTAAAACTTTACAGCAGCAAAACATTCTCTACAACCTTATTGTTATTTTTCAGATCTTCGAACGTTTATTAAATTTACACCGATGAGCCAAAACATTATGACCAGCGAGTCGTTATGCAAATCGAAGCAACTGCAGGTGAACTACGGCGCGTACGCGGGTCGGGACACGGTATAAAAAACACCTGATACTGAGCTCCGTTAATCAGTGTTACTCTTGTTCTTCAGATGGAAAAGGCCAAATTGTAATGGCCAGACGACTGGGCCAGAGCATATCCGAAACGGCACGGCTGGTGGGATGCTCACGGTCAGCCGCGGTTAGTACCCACCAAAAGTGGAACAAGGAACACCCACGAACCCCAGCGAGGTGTTGGACGACCACGGCTCATCGATGCTCGAGGTGAGCAAAGGCTCTCCCGGATGGTACGTGGCAACAGAAGGGCCACTGTGGCGCAACTCGCCGTTAATTGGAATGCTGGTGATGGGAGTAATGTGTCACAACACACATACATCGAACCATGCTGAAAAATGGGGCTGCATAGCCACAGGCCGCTCTGAGTGCCCATGCTAACCACGGTTCAACGGCGACAGCGCCTACAATGGGCACGCTAGCATCGAAACTAGACCTTGAGTGATTGGAAGAAGGTCGTCTGGTCCGATGAATCACGTTTTCTGTGTACCATGTGGACGGCCGGGTACGTGTGCGTCGTTTACCTGGGGAAGTGATGGCCCCTGGATACACCGTGGGACGAAAACAAGCCGGTTGCGACGGTGTCATGCTTTGGGCGATGTTCTGCTGGGATACCCTGGGTCCAGTCATCCATGTGCCGGGCACTCTGACGTCTACCACCTACCTAAACATCTCGGGGAGATGGGAGAAATTCCTGGTGCCGTTTGACCCTCAACATACTTTGTACTTTGTACTTTGTACCTAAACATCATTGCCGACCAGATACACCCTTTCATGGCAATGGTCTTTCTTCTTTGGCGGTGCCGTCTTTCAGCAGGATAATGCGCCATGCCACACCGCCCGGATTGTTCGAGACTGGTTCGCGGAACATGAGAAGACTTCCAGATATTTCCCTGGCCTCCAAATTCCCCAGACATCAATGCCAGCGAGCATCTGTGGTTTGTATTAGAACAGCAACTCCGATCTGCGGCGTCTGAACCACGGACCTTACAGTCGTTAGTTAAAGGATCTTCTGGTTACGAGTTGGTATCAGATACCACAAGACACATTTAGAAATCTTGTAGCGTCCATGCCTCGCCGGGTACGAGCTGTTTTGGCCGCACGTGGAGGACCAACATTATACTAGTTAGGTGGTCATAATGTTTTGGCTCATCGGTGTATGAACTTATATTTGTCTCTCTGACGAATAAGTTCATGAGGGGCTAGATTGATTGGATTACTTGATATTTGGATAAATAAATTGGAAAATAGATTTGCTTATTGAAAACTCAAGGAACAGGAAAATACAGTAGCTCATGCACAAACAAGTAATAGTTAGGTTAGGTGTTTGTTAAGCCACAAAGTAACTAAAACGTCGGTATAACATATCTAATTGACATATCTAATCGGTCGGTTTGCTGCTGCAGGAAAAAAAAAACCCGAATTTCCGGGTGAGAAAAACATGCAACCCTTGTCGAGAACCGGCTAACTCAGGCCACTCTGTGAAAAAAGTCTGTAAAAATTCCTCTCCTCATTGACGGGACTCGAACTCAGGTCTTTTCCACTTGGTGTGGGAGGTTCTACCAACTGCGCTATATAGGAGGGCCAACGCCCTCCTATATAGCACAGTTGATGCGAGTGCCAACAACTATGTAACAATTGGATCATGCGATTACCGTATTTGTATATTTTTTTTACATGGACCAGACTTGAGAAAATGTTAATTTAGGGTGTTGAAGTATTGTGGCAATGGCAGGAACAGATTGTTAATAAAATTAAAATGGGGTCAATACACAGGGTACATATATTTTAATATACATTGTGTGGTTACCTTATTAGGTATATCTACCCCTTTTCATGAAATGGAGGGCTGCTTCAGTAACAGCATCACGTTCTTACTATGAAATATAAAGCAGGTGGGTAGTGCGTAGGTAGATATGTGAATTTTACTGCGAGAATGGGCAAGGTGAAAGATTTAAGTAATTTAACGTGTAATGGTAGTCGGTGTCAGACACGCTAGAATGACTCTCTCAGAAACTGCAACTGTGCTGAGGTTTCACGTACGATTGTGTTTCGGGTGTTATTCGAGATTAATCCAATAACCATATAACATCCGACCAACGGTGATCATGTGGTCGGAAATAGCTTGTTGATGCGAGTTGTTGGATTTTTAGCAGCATTAACGACTAAGGCCATATTGCTCTGTATACTGTATGTAAATTGCGTGTATTTTGTGGTCAATTTTCTGTTTTTGCTGGAAGATAAACCCGAGTTTTCGGGAGTAAAAACCATGCTACACTCGCCTGACACCAACTGACTCGGCCACGGTGCGGTAAAACCCATAAACATTCCTCTCATCATCGACGGGACTCGAGCTCAGGTCTTTTCTACCTGGTGTGGAGATTCTACCAACTGTGCTACCTACGAGGGCGTTGATGCGAGTGTCCATCAGCTGACAAAACTTGTGTCAATAACAGAAAAGCTACAGTTGGTCAGATAACAACCAGCTAAAACAGTGATGACGAATAAGGCATTCCAGAAAGCACAACTCGTCGTATGTTTTCACCAATGGGGTGTTGTAGGCATGGGTTCATCTACACTGGACAATGGAGGATGGGTATTCAATCCCATCCTGCCAGGTGTCAACAATGCAGGAGAAAGTTTTTCGTTGTGCACATTGTACCCCTCGATACCGGGACAGTGTTTGCCAAAGGTTACCTGATAATTGTTTCGACCAGTCATATTTCTTCTTGGCTCCAGTGTATCAATCGGGAATGGGAATGGGTTCTTCCAAGAGAAATCGCCACGTCACAAAGCCAGAACTGCACAAAACTGGTTCCATGAGAGTGATTCAGCTTACTGCAGTGCCCTCCTCAGTCACCATATCTCACCAATTGAGCACCTGCAGAATGAGGTGGAACGAGCACTTCAGAGTAGAAATCAGTAACTATGCAATTTGCAACAACTGTGGAAAGCAACTGAGTCAACATGGCCTTGCACCTCTGTGGTACGTTTTCGACACTTCGACGAGTCCATGCCACAATGAATTCATGCTGTTCTGAGCACTAAAGGAACGGGGTCTAATCGCTGTTATGTGGGTGTTCCTAATAAGGTAGCCTCACTGTGTGCAGTAGGACGTTAAATGCAACCTAATTTTTACCTCACTGTGTGTAGTAGGACGTTAAATGCAACCTATTTTTACCTTACTACGTATACTTACCTTTTCATAGTTACGATCGGCAAGATCAAGACAATCATTTAAGTGGACTCGGCAGGGAAGCTACAAAAAAAAAAAAAAAAAAAAAGAAGTTATATATTCATTCTTAAGTGTAATATTAGCGTGTTCAGAATTTTTAAATTAATATTTGTATCAGGTTTGGGAACTTTTCACATATTGTATGCGTTTAATATGGGAATGATTAGTTGGTGCTAGGAGAGTTTGTGGAACAGGTGGGGAGTAATATTTAAAAAATTGCATGTAAGGAGTGTGAGAAGGGTTGAACATTTAGTGGGTTTGCCAGTAGAACACTAGCAATTAAGACATTCACCTCAGAAAACAACATCAACCAACACGTTTCTTACAGGACAATACAGCATACTCTCTACTAGTTTATATATGGAGCAGACGTGTCAGTGAACATCTCGACTAACCTCACATTATCGTCAACTACCAGTTACGTGACATCAGGAAGGTTACGATTGGAGAGTGGATAAACTTGTTTGTGATGAAACTCATGTTTCATCACAAACAAGTTTCATAGGGCCATACCACGAAAATAAAATTAAATCTCACTCCTCCGAGTGGAAGTCGAAAAAATAGTCCCGTCCCAATTGAAAAAAAAAAAAAAAAAATCGTTCAAAGTAAAAACAATGTTGTTAGTTTTTCTCGACATTCAGAATATGGTTCATTATAAATTTGTTCAGAATGGTCATTGTGCTAAACCAGGCCTATTAATAAGGAATTTCTTCTAATTCAACCGAGAGAAACAACGCCATCGGCTGTTCGAAAATCGTGGCTTATGCACTATGACAATGCTCCCGCACACACTGCACTCACCACTCATAATAGTTTCGCCTAGAAAAACATTCTTGAAATATTCATCCTCCATTTCATGTGACCTTGGCCCGATGGGATTTTTCGTTCCCCAAACTCAAAATAAAGCTTCTTAGCGTTGCATGGATTTAGGAGCAGCAGCGACTTAGACCATATTGCACCGTATATATTATGTCTGTAAACTGAGTGTGTGTGGTGAATTTGTCGTTTTGCTGGACGAAAAATCCGAATTTCCAGGAGAAAAAAGCGATGCTACTCTCTCCTGTGACCGATTAACTCAGATTAACTTGTCAAAAAGGGCCTGATAAAGCATCGCGAAAAAGGCCTGAGTTCGAATCTCATCATTGACGGGATTCGAACTCAAGTCATTTCCACCTGCTTTGGTCCTCATGGGTTGCATAGTTAGTATGAACACCGTTATCCCCGCACTGGGTGGAATTCCCAGTCAAATTCCGATAATGACGCGAGGAGTTTTCTGTGGGCCTTTTTCACAACGTGGCCGAGTCGGTGTCAGGTCAGGGTAGAATGGTATTTTATTCCGGAAACTAGGGTTTTTCATCCAGCAAAGAGAAAATCGACGCCTGAACACACAATTTGCAGACATGATATATATGGCCCAATATGGTCTAAGTCGTTGATTCACATAAAACCCTACCACCTGCTTTGGGGGAGGGCAATGATTACATGAAGAACACCTGTACAGAAGATGTTATTCACAAGATTGTTAACCCAATTGAAGTAGCACCAGATAAATATCTCCTTGCAATTACAGTGGACTTCGAGGGTGCTTTCGCCATATTATGCTGGAAAAGCATCATCAGAAGATTTAGACAGCTTCACATCCCTGGTAATCTTTTCCGCCTCATCAGAAGCTATTTCCAGAACAGAGAAGTTACTATGACTACAAAGTACAGCACTTTCTCCAGACCTGTACAGAGGGGTGCTCCCAAGGAATCCGGTTTTGGCCCCTTCTGCTGGTCTGTGGTTTTAGATGAGTTGGAACGTGATCTCATACAACTGGTATCCTTTGCTGATGACGTTCACTTTTGGTGGGTGCCCAGTCCAGGCTACAGCTTTTTTTTTTTTTTTTTTTTTTTTTTTATTTGGTAGTTGTTGGCGCATCGGCTTCTGTGGCCATATTGCACCTCCCAAGGTTTTTGCAGTACTTTGATCCAAGCCCGAGGCGGGAATCGAACCCGCGACCTTTGAGTTGCCGGGCAGGTACTTTACCCACTCGGCTAGCCCGGTCGGCCTGGCTACAGCTGGAAAATAGATCAAATGAAGTGCTTTGACGTCTCTCGCAGTGGACAGCAATAAAGAAATTTAGGATTTCACCCGATAATACTAAGGGCATTCTAATGAAAGGAAAGGTAAGTAACAACAGAATCCCCTCTATCAAAATAGACAGCAGACCTATTATCACACTAAGCAATGGAAGTACTTAGGCATAATAGTTGACAACAAACTGATCTTCTACCAACACATACTAAATGAAAGATCAATAAAGCTAAGTATGTCCTATGTTATTAATCATTTTCAAAATAATGGGAGGAATTACCTCAATATATGTGTGTACGACGTTTCTTCACTAACACGTTCCCTGAATTTAAATTTTGGGAGAGTGTTAGTGAAGAAACGTCCTACATGCATATACTGAGGTAATTCCTCATTATTTTGAAAACCAACACATAGTATACATCAAACCTAACACAGAAATTAACAGGAATGATAAGGAGGGTAACCGGCTTGGACTGGGGACTCAGAGGAAAATCCTGAATAGCGCTTTATAAAGCCATCTTTTTACCAGTTGTGACCTATGTAGCTATCATATGGTTCAAACGGATGGACAAAATACTTATGAAAAGAAAACTTGATTCCGACAAAGACTAATGCTACTAGCAACCACAAGAGCCTGCAGGACTGCCTCTACCAGAGTTCTGCAGGTAATAACAGAAATATGCTTCTTGATCATGCTGTTGCTTATAGGGGTTTCATATACTGCTCAAAGAAGCAGATCCCACCATATTCTGAGGAAAATTATAAACTTGACAAATGACATAAAAGCTGAGAAGAAACTTATACTGCAAACCCTGAATGGAATATAGTAACAAAGATGGGAAAACATCAACCTAGGAAAGAACAACTTATAGGTTCATGCCTCAAGTGACCCTAACATCGAAGAGGTACTCATGGTTTTCTCTGGTACTAACAATGACATACATTATAACAGAACGCGGTCCCATTAACAAAAAGTTAAATACCCTGGGACTAGTGCAGTACCCAAGATGCTCCAGCGGGGAGGACGAAACATGGGAGTACATACTATATAAATGCATTATTGCAAGAATTGGATCCCTTCCAACAGGTGATGAAAACCAGTTACTGACGGACAAAGAAAAATACAAATATTTCTCAGTGTATGTACATAAGAGAGTGCTGTAAGATAAAACCAATAGGCACAGGATGACCACCCAAACCCAAATGGCCTGCCAACAAATGAAAATGACCATCCTGCAGCAGACCACCCTGATTAGCTGCACACACTTTTTTCTTCCTTTTTTTTTCTTTTTTTTTTTTAATGTATAGGTCAAATTTAGTATATCAGCCTGTATTTATTTAGATGCTTATCTAAATAAATACGGGGACATAAGTTCAAATTAAGAAAGGACAGATGTAGAATAGATGTGCGGAAATTTGCCTTTAGCCAGCGGGTGGTTAATTGCTGGAACAAACTTCCATCTGTCGTTGTAGAAGTTGATAGGTTAAATAAATTTAAGGAGGAACTGGACAGGCATTTGGAGGGAATGGTGTGATTTTTTTTTTTTTTTTTTTTTTTTTTTGGCTGATGCTGCATAAGCTCCTACACTTGCTTTCTTGCATCATGTGCCACTACTACTACTACTACTACTACTACTACTAAACCTTTACTTGGTACTCCACCTAGTATTAATTACAGATTCTCCCCTCTTTTTATATACTGTATACAGTGGCAGACAAAAAAACTGCATCACCTTAAAAAAAGTAACATTTTCAGTGAAATGTATAATATATTGTTTGATTACAGCTATTTGTTTGTCGCAAAACAAAGGTATTGCGTCAGATGACGCTTCTATTGCATCAGACAGTAATTGCAAGGTACTGCATCAGCCGTTTCTATAAATACGGCGTTGGAAGGGTATACACGCTCATTAGTATCCTGTTTTGCGGAGGTGTAAGCATGGCTCCATATGTTCAGTTGACACCAAGAAATAAAAAGTGTAGTCCCAGAAAGCGGTTTCTACGCGTGCTATCGCTGATAAAATAGGCTGCCAACAGCATCCCGGGTGCTGAAATTAAAGTGTGAAACCGGTGATGGGAAGAGAAGAGCTGGGACCAGGCCGTAAGAGAGTGACTACGTGTTCCCAAGGTCGATATTTGAAACGGCTATGCCTTCGTAATCGCCATGCTAGTGCTCCTGATCTAAAACTGGACTTTGAGATGGCCTCTGCTGTTGAAACAAGTGCACGAACTATCCAAAGAAGGCTTTCGTGATGAGCTCTGCATGCCTATTGGCCCAAGAAGAAGATTTTGATGACCCAACAAATGAGGAAGAAGCGACTTGCTTGGGCTAAAACGCATGTTTCATGGACAAAAGAGCAATGGGACACTGTCATCTTTTCTGATGAATCGAAATTCAACCTGCATGGCTGGAATGGGAAGCGATGACACTACTGACACTATGCTGCTGCAACAGGATCTGGAAAGGTTGAGCAGATGGGCTGAGAGGTGGCAAATGAAGTTTAACATTGACAAATGTAAAGTACTACACATGGGAAACAGCAACCCCAGAGCAACGTATCAACTCTGTGGTACTATACTGACAGTGGTAGAGAATGAAAGGGACTTGGGGGTGGTTGTGCAGGCAGATATGAAGTTCTCTGAGCAGTGCAGACGGGCTGCAAGAGTAGCTCATGGAGTATTGTCAATGATATACAGGAATTTTTCCAGCAGGGATAAGGAGGTGATTATTCCCTTGTATAAGGCAATGGTCAGGCCACACCTAGAGTACTGTATACAGGTCTGGAGGCCTCATTTCAAGAAGGATGTAGAGCTGCTGGAACGAGTACAGAGAAGGGCAACAAGATTAGTGAATGGAACAAAGGGGTGCTCTTACGAAGAAAGGCTTAAGTTTTGCAAATTACAGAGTCTGGAGACTAGGCACCAGCGAGGTGATCTGATAGAGGTGTATAAAGCCTTGAATGGTTTGAGCATGCTCAATGCTGATGGGATTCTTCCTCTAGCTCAGAATAATCACCTGAGAGGGCATAAATTCAAATCGAGGAAAGACAGATGTAGGATAGACGTGCGGTAATTTGCCTTTAGCCAGCGGGTGGTTGGTTGGTGGAACAGACTTCCATCCCTTGTAGTGGAGGTTGATAGCCTAAATAAGTTTAAGGCTCAGCTGGACAGGTATTTTGAACGAACAGAGGGGTGAAGTGGAAGTGGGGTTTTTTTTTTTTTTTTGGCTGATGCTGCATAAGCTTGCTTTCTTGCATCAAATGTCTCTACTAATGCTAATGCTAATGCTAAATCACACAGCATTAACACTCACACTGTGTGGCTTTTACAGTGAACTGTATCTCAGCACAAGAGAACTAATTGTGGGCAATAACCGGCGCCGTTTGACTCTCAACACTATGTCCTATATGTTCACCTGCGAGAACTAAAATGAAACCGAAAGGATGAAGATTTGAGGTCACTCCAACCATCAAAATGCAAGAACGGAAGTGAGCTAGTCACAGTTGAAGACTTCCAGCAATACTTTCCCGAAGTGGCAAGAACATTGATACACGTGCATATTACTGGGACAAAACAATTTGAACGGAATTGCACATAAAAACGTTACATGAACTCAATATATTTTTATAAGAAATATGGTCTTTCACTTCTTGATCAGACCTCGTAAGCGACTGCTCACACGCGCCCGTTATCAGGGACAGCAAAATGAATAATCAGCAGGACCTTTTCATGCAGTGGGACGTCTGGGCTCTTAAGTGGAGATGGTCCTGAGTGAGAGTTATCAGAACAGTGTGGATTAAATGCAGCTAACTTTTATGTTTCTTCCCAACAGCCACGAAATCCTTGAACAATACTACATCCCATGCGAACTAGCCACACAATGTTTTGCAGGACATTTGCTATTATTCTTATACAATATGTCTGCAACAGATTTTGGGTTTAAATTTACTTCCACAAAATTATTCATATAATAATAAGATATGACGCAATATAATGAAAGGTCAGAATTCGTGGGATACCTGATTCCTGGGAAACGCAACGCTGTCACCACTCTCGCTGGTGCACGAACTCACTGCTTGGCAGGTATATAGGGGCGCCTCCGTAGCCAGGTGGGCAGGAGCAGCAGTGCATAGCACACGCTTCTTGATTATTAGACTGGGGTTCGAGCCTGTGCCAACCAAATACGGACGATACGGAAAGGTCAGGGAATGACCACCGCATATCCCCGGAGCAATATGGCCTTAGTCACTAATGCTCCTAAAAACCGAATAACAAACAAACAAACAAACAGGTACACTGCATCACTGCATTCACGCAGACGGTATTTCGATGTCAGTATGGATAAACGTCGTTAGTTAACGACTTTGAAAGAGGGATGATAGTGGGTGCCGACGTATGGGTCACTCTATCGCGGAGGTGGTACAGAAATTGCACTAGTCCCGTTCGACAGTATCAAGTGTATCGGGAATACGCCATTTCCGGAATAACATCTCATCATGGACAGAGCTGTGGGCGGAGAAAGGCGGTGGATGAAGGTGGCCGTCGACGTCTGTCTCGCACTGTTTCAGCCAACTGGAGAGCGACAGTGACATAAATCACCGCCGACTTCAACGAGGAAGGTGCAGAAACGTCTCCACCAAGACCATTAGACGATCATTAGCAGCAATAGGTTATGGGAGCCACTGACCCACAAGAGTCCCATTACTAACACCACGACACAGGACTCTACTCCTTAACTGGGCGAAAGAACATCGGCATTGGACCTTGGATGATTGGAGACGGGTCTCCTGATCTGATGAGTCCCGTTTGCAGTTATTTCGAGCTGCTGGGAGGATGCGTATCTGGTGGAAACCACACGAAGCTATGCACCCGTCATGTCAACAAAGAACTGTTTAGGCAGGTGGACGGTCGGTAATGGTCTGGGGCAAGTTAAAATTGCACACGTTGGGACCTCTGGTACATCTAGATGCATCTCTGAACGGTCCAGGTTACGTGTCCATCCTTGTAGACCATCTGCATTCCTTCATGGTCATCATGCACCCACAGGGCAATAGACACTTCCAGCAGGACAATGCGCCTCCCCACACAGCAATGGTAATTAGAACATGGTTCGAAAAGCACTCCGCAGATTTTAGCACCATGGAATGGCCTCCCCGCTCATCGGACTTGAACCCTGTGGAGCATCTTTGGGATGCAGTGGAAAGTTCCGTTCGAGCTTGGGATCCTCCACCCAGGAATGCGATGGAATTATGTACAGCGGTGCAGCAAACGTGGATGAAAATATCTGTGGAATGCTTTCGTGAACTAGTGGACTCAATGCCTCGCCGTGTGACTGCCCTTATCAGGGCGAAAGGTGGGCTTACCGTTACTAGGTAGGTATCCCACGATTTCTGTCCACTCAGTGTACTAACATACCTTTACTTCCGAAGCACGTTCTTTGCCATTCTTCGACTGGTTCTCTGAAAAGAGAGGAAAAAAAAAAAAAAAATCTGTACTAAATTATGAAGAAAGCAATTTGGTAAAATAATTGGTCATTCAAAACTCAGAAGCACATGAATAATCATTTGCCATTCCTAGCATGAAAATTTTTGTGACGTTATATCACTTGTGAAATCAAAACTCCTGTGATTAGTCATATTCTGTACTGCACAACTAATAAAAATTTGCAGGCTCTCTTCTTACGTATGTCAATTAAAATTATCGAAGTGCAAACAAAATTTCTCTGTAGCTTTCTTATCTATGCTGATGAAATGAGTGAACTTTTTAGTACAGTTGACGAATCGCCGGACTGACATCATTAATATGATCACTCTCATATGTGTTTCTCTTTAAAAGGCCTCTATGACGTCAGTCCCATGATTCTGGTAACAGAAAAAGAGATAACATTACCAGTTTTTCTGTTTTAAGGAAATTAATGCCTTCATCAGCTTGAAATTGTGATTTCATTAAGAAACATTACCCGAGTAATCACGGTAGTCCCATATACTATAATTAATTAATTAATGCATTAATGAATACACATGCAATCAAGCCACAGTGTACTTTCAATCACAGTACTTAATTCCAATAAACTCAAGTTCTGCACATGAGTGAAATCATGTACAGAATTTTAGAAATCATGAATGCATGATTTCTGTAGTGTAGAGAGTACCATTTTTCTAGAAGAACATTGTAAGAAACAATCTCAATAAAAAATAAGCCCTTAACTGGCAGTGACTCTATCTGCTACCCCTTAAGGATACTTCACTTTAAGCTTATATTGTATGAAAAAGGCATGGATTTAATTCCAGTTGTTTGCAGGATTGAGAAATATTTTCCTGGGGTGTAATTAATTGTATGGTCTATGCTGCTTAAAGGCGCTTAGGCAGCCAACAAAGCAATCATGGAAAATATTTATAATAAAAGCTTAATTAACAAAATGAATTTTATCTTATTTTATTCCTTTATTTCATTTGACTAGTTTGCGTCACCCAAAGGGGAAGCGCCTTATACATTGGGAAACGCTCATAAAACGAAATAAATACCTCCTAACAAGTTGCCATACTACGGTTTATGTTTTACTTTTTCCAAAAATAGGTGGCCAGATCCCTGTGAAGGTACTCACAACGTACGATTTTAGGTGATCTTGATTCTTGTAACTTCTCCAGAGATTAGCATACTTCCACAACGACAGATGGAAGTTTGTTCCAGCAATCAACCACTCGCTGGCTAAAGGCAAATTTTTTGCACATCTACTCTGCAACTGTCTTTCCTCAATTTGAATTTATGTCCCTCAAGTGCGTAATCTGAGCCACAGGAAGAATCTTATGAGCACTGAGCTTGCTCAAACTATTCAAATCTTTATGCACCTCAATCAGATCACCTCGCACGTGCCTAGTCTCCAGTTGCTGCAATTTGCAGAACTGAAGCCTTTCTTGCTAAGAGCACCCCCTTTTCACTTCTAAAAACTATATCAGTGATTCCCTTTCATTGACTGAAAATATCTACTACTACCAGTTGAAAGTAAAATAGTGATTCATAGTAAAATAGTAATCCTTCTAAAACTCAGTGACTTCTTATTTAAGAAAACAAACAACAAAAAAAAGTAAATAAAGAAGAAAACATGAACTTAGGTAGCTGCGGTACATATTTTCAACAGCTAGGAAAACTAACAAGAATAATTTTCATTATATGAATAAATATTTATGCCTCTTACCTAATGACAGAGTCTTTGGACAGAAACATAAGATACAGTAGAAAGTAAAAATGGCAAGAAACTTCATCTTTCCACCGTGAAGGAAAAATTACAATTGAGAGAAATACTTTTATTTTAATCTGGTACGAGATATTTATACAAGGAAGCATTTGTTTTATCCCAACAGAATGAGGGCACTGATCATTTAAAGAAGATACACCTAAATGTCGTAATCTATTACTTAAATAAGTTCAGATTAATGTCTTAACTTGGCCAGCACGTGTTATGATAATAAACAAACCCGGAAATGCTTAATAAAATTCCATAAATTTTCACTGGTGCAGTGACTTGAAAGTGTTTTATTATCTATAAGTAAATAGTAAAAACTAGAAATTCCATGAAGACAGGATTTTTTCTGTAAGTGTTAAGCGAGATAATAGAATCATGGAAAGACGTGGAACTGGCTAAGCTCTATCCCTTTTATTTTTATATATATTTATTTATTTATTTCAATTTAAAACTATTTATACTAGAAACTATTTTTTTTCCATATGTTTTAGCTACTACAAATAACATTCGCTTGCTAGTTTCTTCCAGTTTATATCGGAATCTATATTATCAAAAGCATTTTACTTTTAGTGTTTTTTTTTTTTCTTTTTGACAAGAAAATAAAGGCAACTTTTCAAATGACACACCTTACTAAATCTTCATCAATTAGTCATGTGGCTGTTTCATATATAACATTGACGCAACATAGCGAATTATTCCAGTATTTTTTATAGACATTAGATATCAAATAATTATAAACCTGATAAAAAGGAAAAATTCACCGTTTCACTTACTGTGAGGAACAATTAGTCTTAAGACCTATCAGTCGATAATGGCGCCCTCTTACGGAAAATGCTGAATACAAATCTTTAATAAACATTCAAATTACTTTTTAATTTTAATGTTCGTGAAAATTAAAAATTTTCGTACAGCATTAATTTTCTATTTTTTAAACACAGAAAGAATTCGTATTTAAAAAATAGAAAAGTAAAACCAAAATGCATACGAAGTACGGAATGACATACACACTAGTTATTGTTGATTTTTTTCCTTGAAAACATGTCAAAAAAATGGTACAGTTATTTTAAGTACAACTTGTGGGTAATGCGTTTAAATTTTTTTTTAAAGTAATATATTGAATGTTAATGCATTCAATTCAAACTGAATGCAGAGAAATACTGGCTCCAGTTTCTAATCTTTCATACTTTTGTTAGTGCTTATTCCAATGAATAATATAAATAATTTATAATAAAACATATCCTAGCATCGAAATAAATAGCTCTAAACCACAGTAAACTCGTATTTACAACATACAAATATAATATATATATATATATATATATATATATATATATATATATATATATATATATATATATATATATATATATATATATTTTTTTTTATGTTTATATATACATAAAAATATAAACTGTCAATAGCTGATGTTATCTGTTATTTTATTATTCTTTATTTCAGGACAAACACATATAATCCCTTATGTTGTTAGTATATATAAGGAGTGGCACACTGCATAGACATTGGATTGGAAACAGGAGAACAAAGTGAATCGTCCCCAAGTTGCTTCCGATTTGTTCGAATGTACGATAACGGCGCGATATATCTGAAACTTTTCATAACTGGAGATTAAAAGTGGTACGATCCCGAAAACAGGTGCCACCCCGAAACCATATAGCAACAGCCAGCCTAGCGAAAGAATCCTTCTTCCTCCAGACTCAAAAAAGGGCTGCAAGTGCTAATCATTGTTTGATTCTTTTGGTGTTATCCACTAGAATTATACAGACAATTGCTCAGCTTTCGAAGATTTCGAAATTGATCTTCCAAAAGTGAAAACCACACACTCGCCTCAGAAGGACACTAGATTAAGCCACCAGTTCTTATAAATATACTTATTTTAACATATCGTATCAGTCTGGATACTTGAAAAGTATCCAGATACGACAATATGTTAATCAACCTTTTTATAATATACTTAAAACATGTTTCTCAACATGTTAAGGCTCAATTTATCTCAACATGTTAAAATGTTGAAATAAATTGAAGCAAAAATCAAGTTAATTTTAAATTACATATATTATTATCGTTATATCGGCACCTAGCCTAGAAATATGTCACCATCTTTATATTAAACAATCTGGATGCGCCTCTGACCAATAGATGTGAATTGGATGAGTACCATTGTCAAAAACAGCACGTAAAAGCATCGGAGGAAGAATATCAGTGCGACTTGATACACTAAAAGTGTTTAAAGAGATGATCACACTGCCGGGCGTAACTGGCCATGCTAGTTACGAAGTTGTAATAAGTTGTGCTCAAAGTATTCTTCCGGAGTAATGCATGACTCTATAAGGCAAAAAGTGAAAATCGGTATTGAAAAGAAGAGTTTGCAGGGTAAGCATCTTATTAACTATACTTCTAACGTTCTGTCATGTAAAGGTGTTGGTTCTAGCTCTGGGGCTGGAGCCGATAAGCCGTAGATAATCACTAGCCTATTCTGATTTATTCAAAACAGGAAACAATTATTCATTATAACATAGAACCAGATAACGTACAGTCAGCAAATATCTAAACAGGAAACAAGGATTTTGCCACTGGTTTATGGATACAGGCGCACCTTCCACGGAAGTGGAAATCCTTTATTCATTATTAACGAATTTGAAGGTGAATTCAGAGGCAACAATAAGAGAAATTAAAATATTTTATAATTTTGATATTGTGACTCAGAGTAATTAACTATTTCGGTACTGTCTTAATCGTTTAAAAGTTAAAACTTAGGCTAAAATTACACGGACATTTAGATTTTCATTGTCTTTACTTTCATTATGTCTTCAGTGTGCCAATCAGCTCTGTTTCGGAGCTGATTGGCTCCTCTTCGGTGGGTTGGCAGGCACCCTGGTGTTGCAATGATGGCAAGGCAGTTGCGAAGTATAACTCCATAATATGAGAGATGTCTGATGGATATGAGAGATGCTGATTGAGGCTTTTGCTCTAAAATGCGACGTAATTCAAATTACTATACACCATCAAGCATCTCTCATATTTTGGAGTTATACTTCGCAACTGCCTTGGCATCATTGTAACACCAGGATGCCTGCCCACCCACCGAAGAGGAGCCAATCAGCTCCGAACCGGTGCCATCTGGGTGATGACATCCGCTGAGAATAAGTAACAATAGTCTTCTCCTATGGTGAAGATTTACTTATTCGAGGTAGTACAATATCATGGCAACTCGTTGTGAAGGTATTCACAATATGAGATATAACATAATGATGCCAATCTTATAACTATTTAGTAGTTAGCTGCGAGCAGATCTGATTCATTTGCACTAACTTGCAAGCAACTTAAGATTACGCTAATTGCTACTGGCTTATGGGTACAAGTGCAGCTTAAAATTATTATATTAAATTAATATAATAGTCACGTGTTCTATAAGTACATTGACAAAGCCTTAGAGACCATAATTTCTGTGTGGCTGTAAACAGTGATATACACACTATTGAAATGCAAGTTTTACTTTTTTTTAGTTAAACTTCAAGAAATTAAACAAAAAACTGGAGGCGCCGGGTATCGATCCCGGTACCTCTCGCATGCTAAGCGAGCGCTCTACCATCTGAGCTACGCCCCCTGCTGCTGACTTTCCTTATTATTTCATGTTATTCAAAATAATGACCACACCTTTTTAGATTATCTTACTTGACAACTTTTCTTTTTCAGGTCACAGGCCTTAGAAAATTACAAATAGGATGATATACCTGCTACTATCTTGTTCTTTTATTGCCTTTGTTTTTTTAGAAACATTTGATATTCCTCCTAGTTTTCGTGTTTATTTTGAATGTCCTTTTTTTCAGTGTTCTCTACCATCATGTCCTTCGAGAGAGTATATAAAAGCTTAAAGATTGACAGGCTGACTGCTGCTGTTAACTAATCGATAATACATAAATAATAATGGAGCCCAAACAGGTTTATCTGTTAAAAAAAAAAGTAGTTATCGTATGTCTATTGAAGTGGATTGCATTCAGATACCGGCTCCATTCAGAATTTCTCACATCATAGCGTGCAACAGCTCTTGACTATGAGAGGTTAAATGCCAAAATTGATAATGTATGGCTGGCAGCAAAAATTTTCATCTGTGATCTGAACTTCCTACTGTTTCGAAAATCACTGAGTAGAGGATATCACAATTCTCTTCTATCGAAGTCTGCCCTACTAGCCAGCAAGCAAGGCCTTTAATTCTCGAGAAGATTTCCTCCTACACAAAGGCACAAACTTTATGAACTTCCATATATTTGTGAGCGGTAAATTGTGGATTTATTGTATGATTATTTTTTACAGCAGCATGTTTGAGAGGAAACCAGAGGGAGTAATACTCTTGATCTGATTATCAGCAGTGATTATTCATGCATTAAGAATCCACAGATAAAGGAACCACTAGTTGGCAGTGATCACGGCGTACTGATGTGGGATTTATTCAAACATGTAACTACCATTTGGCGTAAAGGGAAGGGTTTTTGCTTTCGTAAAGGTGACTACAATTGTCTCAGACTGTTTTTAAATTCTATACAGTGGAGCTAACTGATGATGTTACCAACAGCAAATTCTAATTAGAAAGCATTCAATGAATTAATCTTGGAAGTTACAAGGCTTTTTATACGAACTAAGAAATGCTGTTCAAGGTTTACTCATAAATGGATGTCAGATTAACTAATGAGACTCGTGGCAGAGAAGCAAAACGCATGGGACGCTTATAAATTATCAGGAGACACAGATTGTAGATATAAAATAGTCTGTAATCATGTGACAAAGGAGGTTAGGTAAGCAAAGGCAGATTACTAGAAATCTTTGGAAAAGGATGCAAAGAAAAACAATAAAGTCTTCTTTACTTATGTAAACTCTAGAAGGAAGGGGATGAATCATATTGGTTCACTTGATATCGATGGCTCGATTGTTGATGATCCTTTTCAGGTAGCTGACAAACTGAATGAGTACTTTGCCTCTACATTCACACATGAGGAGTTATTCAGGGAGCGGAATGCCAGAAGTTTATCAAACTCTAGCAGGGAGCTAAATAATTTTGTAATAATCGATAATCAATTTAAGAATTGTATTTTATTTTCGGATGGAGTGAGAGGGAATATATGGTTTGTGTTCTTTTTCTCACACATTTACGCTCTCATTCGTTTTGACTTTCATTTCATTTGTTCGACTCTTGCTTTCTGCACTGCATTCTCTGGGAATCTCAACTTACTGTGTACTTGATACTTGGGGAAAAAACTCGTAAATCCGGGAATTCGTAAAGCGAGAACTGCCTGTATTCTTAAACTATTAGTAAGTTATTTGAATCACCGCAAGATTTCTGTTAATAATGATAATCACAACAGTAATAAAATAGGTATTAAAAGAGCTCTTCCGCAAAGAACTCACTCAGGCCACACACTATTTAATATTTTTATAAATTATATATTTAGTGTTGTTCAAAGATTCTTTATTGAAATTTATGCTGCTGTTATAATTTTGTATACAATAGGGAAAGACTTAAATAGAATGAATTCAGATTCTCAATTTTACCTTATTCAAATACAGAAATGGATTCATACCAATCAGTTAGCAATTAGCTTTACTAAAACTACGGTAAATTATTACTAATAAGGCCTTGTGGGTAGCACAGTTGGTAGGATCGCCGTCTTACCTACACCGGGTAGAAAAGACCTGAGTTCGAATTCCGTCGATGATGTGAGGAATTTTTACAGGCATTTTTCACAACGTGGCTGAGGTATTCGGTCTCAGGAGAGGGTAGCATGGCTTTTCACAAGGGAAACTCGAGTTTTTCATCCAGGAAACAGAAAATCGACTGAGAACACACGCAATTTACAGCCAATATACACGGAGCAATATGGCTTAGTTGCTGATGCTCCTAAAAACCGTACGTCAACTTCAACTTCCTGCAATTTCACTGGAACTCGTTTTCTGTTGAATTAATTAACTCACCTAGAACTAACTGTAATCCAACTAGTTTGGAGCATCATTTGAAAAATTTCCGCAGACTTTCCCATCCATAGTAGCCTGTGAATGAATATTTGGTCTATGGAGGTCTGTATATGGATATTTTCTCCAGGATCTGTCTGTACATTTTTAAATACGCGGCTGAGTATAGAAAAATCTACATGTTTATAATCTCCGTCGCTGTCCATAGTCCAATAAAGCTGAAAGAAATCTGAAGTCACAATTGCCTGAAGGGGACAAAAGATCGGCTGGACTCTAGAACCATTCTTCTGGAAATGATGTACTATAGGCATGGAAACTAAGGACTAAACTGATTTATCTGTATGGAATAATTTAAGGTAATTATAACTTTAAACCTCTCATAAAGAGAAGATTTCTTTCAGCACTAAAGGACCGTGAAATTTTTTTTGACCTCGTGTATGTAGGTAACTTTATTCTCTCTAATTACACCGTCTGCTTGAATTTTAATCTGACAGGTAGAGTCAGAACAATACGTGAACAAAAGAGACGAAACTGAATTGTTTTCTTGAGGAAATCCTTCCCAAAACTACCTTAAAACCTTGGGCTTTCTGATTATTACTGTATCTACAGGAAATGAGAAATGAATAACATATGTTTTCTCTTTCTCTGGCATGCGTTGTTAATATGATTCCTATGATTATTCACAGAAAAAAGTGCAAGTGCGGGTTTGATTATTTATCCAGCGTGTTTTCATTCGGATCTGCTTTTCAAAAGAGAGGGACATCTGAATCAAAACACAATTAGATGGAATGCAAACAGTCCAGCTGAGGAAACATGCTGAACGAAACAACAAAAGAGGCAGTTACAGCAACTCTATACATTACTTCAGCACACAGGGCGTGATGCGTAGAACTCCATAGATAGACGTGTTTGTTTTAAGTGATTTTCTTTGTCCGCAGTTCTTCATAACACAAAGAGCCGCAGACGGACGTCGCCCTTTATTTAACGATTGTCCGTAATGTGTATGGTCTCAGTTCAAGGAAAACCACTTCATTAGCCATGCCAGTCGCTCTACCACTACCATGCCACTCCATTATATACACAGTTACAAACTAGGTTGCAATTCAGAAAAGTAAAACACGGAGTTAGAGAAGTTTGGCTGTCTTTTGCTTGTAATCTCCTTCTTTAAACTTCCAGTCATGTTTGTCAAGTTGTCGATACTGTTCCTGTTGATTTCTGCTGTCTGTGCAATGAGTAAGTTTCACTTTTTTAAAAATACTTTTTTTTTTATCCTGAACCTGAAATTTCTCCCCATTAAAATTGTAACTTTTGATGTAATATGTTGATATTCAAGAAATGAGCAGTTGAATAACCAGTGCAACTACAGTATATGCAGAGACCGGAAAATAAACCAATTAATAAATAAAATAATCACCTGCTTAATGTTTCAATTAATAATGTGTAACTCCTCAAGAACCACTTCTGGTTTGTAGGAATTCGGCCCACCCACTTAAATAGTTTACATTCCTATTAGGTCATTCTGAAAACAACTGAGCCCATAATTCATTCAGGTTTCGTGGATACTGTTCTTAAGTTTCCACTTTCCGTTCAAGATGATCCCAAACGTCTCTATCGGATTTAACTCTCGGCTGGTCAATTTAAATGCTTTACCATTCCCTTACGTACCTCATCCCAGTTTAAAAGAGTAGAGGCCCTGTGAACTGGACAGTTATCATCCTGGAATAGAGGGGTAACAAAATCATGAGCGTCCCTCAAATGTTCGGCAAACTGGTCACCCAGAATAATTGTATAGCTGCTCTGATTCATTCACAGTTGGTATTTCAAGCAGGCTTAGTACGGTATTCAGTTCATAATAGTTGACCTCGTAGGAAGCACAGTTGGTAGAATCGCCATCGAACTCAGGTCTTTTCCTCCCCACACCGAGTGGAAAAGACCTGAGTTCGAGTCCCATCAATGATGTGGGCAATTTTTATGGGCCTTTATCACAACGTGGCTGAGTTAGTTGACCTCGGGCGAGGGTAGCAAGGGTTTTATTGCCGGAAACTTGGGTTTTACGTCCAGCAAACAGAAACTCGACCACAGAACGCAAGCAATTTATGTACAAGTATGCACGGAGCAACATGGCCTTAATCGCTGATGCTACTAAAACCCTACTACAGAAACAATAATCATAATAGTTAAAACATCCCCAAATCCTCACCCCCCCCTCGACCAGCTTGTACCGTGCTCACAGTCTAGATGAAATACTTCATTGTTTCTCCTGTGAACTCGATGCCCATTGTTAGAGTATGGGCAAAATTTGGATTCGTCAGATCTTTCAAATAATCAACAGACCAGCTTTTATGCCTTTTAGTCTATATTAGCTAGGTATTTTTAATGACCAGCTGTTAATATTAGTCTTTTTCGGGAACCATACTCCAGATATCCATGTTATCAATTTTATTCGCAGTGTCCTTACCGCAATCAGTTGATGAGGTCCTTGGTTAACTGTTTGTAGCAGTTTTTGTCTTGTTTTAAATCATTTTTCGTTTAATGGACACGATATTCGTCACCGAACACTATCACTTAGCATACGTTTTCGCCCACAATTCTGCTACTGATTTCTGTTTGATTTTAACTCACACTATTTTTTCAAAACATTTATTACGTTTTACAGGTTTTTTCAAAACCTGTCCTTTCTTAAACACCAGCAAATTCAGATATTTCTTTAAACAGAACGTCCTTCAGACCTGTAAATTTTATCACTTCTCTTTTGCCACTCATTAACATTTCCTCTCTCTTGCTTCTTCATTCACAGCTGGTATTACCATAAATAGAGAAAACAGGTTAACCTTATACTCTAATTTCAATGCTGTAACACCGAAATTAGAGTATAAGATACTTAGAAGATAGACGTGTTCAACATCATATGCCCTAAATACCAAATGTGACTAATTTTGCTTCTGCTGGCTATGTTCATTATAAATCAGCGACTTTCATAAAAATACCTTATTCGACACTATGGCTCAGTTAATAGGTTAGAACATTATAATTGTATACTACACATATTTTCTGTTGATTTATTGAAATACAAAAACAATAGAAATTTTCTTTCAGCTGTGTCTAATCTATAAGCAAACGATGTCATATGGGATGAAAAACCTGATTTCGTGGAAGAGGACTTCTCTCTGAAACCAGTTAACTTATTCAGAGCATGAATATAGCCAAAACTTTTTTTCAGTCGTGCAGAAAAACATACTCTTAGACTCTTAATTTAAGCTCTTAAAAATACATTCGCTAAAGTCTTAATTTAACAAACTTCGGAAATAACGGAGAGTATCCACCGACCTAGATATTTTGTCTGTAGAGAACACAATAATGTAACTGCTTTAGTTTGATGGTATTTACCATCATTTAATATATTTTCAAAATAATGAAAATTTAACTGTCAGCTAACGAGATGGCTTGCCTTGGTTTCGTATCAAATAATCGTAACAAGATTGAAGAATTTCTTTTACTTTTTAATCTAATCACCATTGAAGTAACTTGTTGAAACAGCATAAGTAAATTGTTTGTAGTTCTTGTGCAAGAAGAAACTATAAAGAAATTCACAATCGTATAACATGAAAATGGTTTCAGTTTAGAGCGCAACTTTTCGCAACCTTTCGCAAAGTTTCCGGGAGTAAAAACCATGCTACCCTCGCTTGAGACCGACTAACTCAGCCACGTTGTAAAAATACCCATAAAAATTCCTCATGTTATCGACGGGACTCGGAACTCAGGTCTTTTCCGCTCGGTGTGGGGAGAACGGCGATCCTACCAACTGCGCTATCTACAAGGGCCAGCCCAGAGTGTTTGCCTACAAGGCGGTTATTCAAATGAAATATTATTTTTTTTTTATAAAAGAAGTGCCAATTAAAATCCATGTGTACTGAAACTTATTTGTAGAGCAGGATCATTTTTATTGTCCCTGAAGGCTTCGATGTGGTGTTACCTTATCTTTTATCTTGCTAGCCAAAGATATGATTCATATTCCCAAAAAATTAGTAGATTGTGTCAAATCAGAGCCTGGTGTTCAAAGATTGTGATAAAACAGAACTTTGTGTTTAAAGACGGTGAAAAAACAGGGCTTTATGCACAAAGATCAGGCTCATTTATATATATTGGTCAAGGAAACACAGACAAACTAAAAAAACCAAACTATTATATTAGGGTAACCCGGTAATTTCTTACATATACCTATGGGTATCATTCTGTAAATTGCTTGTGATCTCTGGTCGATTTGCCTATTTTGCTGGACGAAAAATCCCCGGTTTCTGGGGGGGAAACCTCGCTATCTACGTCTGAGACCGATTAACTCAGCCACGGAGGGAAAAAAGCCCATTAAAGTTTCTCGCGTCATCGATGGGATTCGAACTCGGGCCTTTTCCACCCAGTGTGGTGAGGATGGTGAAGATACTACTGTGCTACCCGCGCAGTCAGACAAGAAACCACAGGTTGTCGTTCATAAATATCTCCTTCCTCCTCTTTAAGCTTTCTGTATACCGTATGCTAGTTATTGTTGTAGGGTTTTAAGGCATCAATAAGTTAGGCCATATTGCATCGTATCTCCACCTCAAAGAATCATGCAAACAGTAGTGTGGTAATTGTTGTTGTTCTTCTGCTTTTTCACAAAAGCAACTAAGGTCAAGAAGCGTTAGTGTATAATGGCTACAATATTCTGTGGCCGGCCCAGTTTTTATGGATAACAACCCGTAGTTCGATGGGACGATAACTGTGCCACCTTTTCTCCCGAAATCATCTAACTCAACCCAGCGTGAATATCTCAGGGTTTCGTTTCACCTTGCTCAAGCCGTAGCAAAATGTCCACAAGAACTCCTAATATGTTATCGTGATTTTTATGCAAATTACCTTTTCGTTTTGAATTTACCTGGCATTTTACAAAATTTGTCTTATCATTTTCAAGTTGTATATATACAGGTGTACTATTATTAAAGCTCCGTCTTACGCGTTTGTGTTTGTGTATGTGTATATCTGTCTTGTTTCGATCTGTCTACTTTCTCTATATCTCTCTATCCATCTAGCTTTCAATTTTTTCTATAAAAAAAATTTCTGTATTACATCCTAATTGTGCTACACCGGTTCGGATTACGTGCTAAAATTACTGCCTTTTCTGCGCCATTCCAGGAACCCTCGAAAGCACGTACCTGGCTGTCCTCTGAACAACACGATGATTGTGTATGCGCTGGATGCTGCAAGGCTCGCCTGCAACCACGCCCACACTCGGTAGGACTACTGGTTCCCGCTTCACTCCGAACAGACAAAATACCCCACGTACTTCTTATTCATTGCTGCGAAGGACATCATTTACAATTTCTACTTGAAGCACGTATGAAGCAGGGACAACATGCCTCCTGTTGACCCCTCGAGGGATGCATAGTTCGTAAAATCACCGTCGTTTCCACGCAGGGTGCAAAAAACCCGAGTTGGAATCCCGTCAATGACGCGAGGAATTTTTATGGATCATTTTCGCAAAGAGACGGAGTTCGTCGGTCTCAGTGGAGGGTAGCATGGTTTTTCTTCCGAAAACTACGATTTTTCGTACAGTACATAGCAAATGTACCACATAACACACGCAATTTACAGACATATTATACAAATTGTATACGATGCAATACGGTCTACGTTGCTGATGCGCCTAAAACCTGACTACAACAAGTCTCGACACATCAGCACAAGATCTCATGTGGAGTCTACAGATGAAGTTACAGAGCAGATCCTGCTCGTATCCCACCATCACAGAACTGAAGTTTTCATTCATATAAAAAGAGATTGGAACAGTGCGGGTCACCTCTACACCATCACTGAAGAGTCCATTACATTCAACATGTGACCTTAAGAAGAGCTGGTGAAATGGCAAGTGGAACTCTTCTCTCTCCAAAGTTACTTTATCTTAATTGTACGTATATAGAATGCAAATAGATTATTATATGTGGAAAATGTATTTACTATTCATGTTTAATAAAAAATAAAATATTTTTTCTATCTCTGATCTATCTATGTATCTATTTTTTCTATATCTATCTTCTCATTCCAACAATAGTTATTTTATTATTTATATATATATATATTTTTTTTTTCAGAATCCACAGAACGTAAGTCGAATCAAAATATTACGAAGTGCATACGTGAGAAGATGTTTAAGGGGGTGAGTTACCATCCGTTTATTTTTATATTCACATGTACTATATAATTTTAGAATTTCTAAAAGAAGTGTTTCTGAAATTTTCTAGGTCGAGAAATTGAAAATTTCTCAGTACTCTTCCAAGCATCTAGCACAATGAAAATGAAGTAAAGAACTATTAAGCCAATAAAAATATTAATTCCATAAATATTGTGTTGGTTGTGTGCGGTTACTATTATTATTGCTGTTCGTCAAGAAACTCTTTATCCTACAGATGTCAGAATCGCAACTTTCTGGAGCTCCATCACAGTGTTCCCTGGGAGCCCTATTGCTGCTAGGTTCATATGGAAGCTCTTTAACTTCCTGTCTTAGGGCTATGTAACTCCTGATCATTTCCTAGTAGGTTTTCTAGAGGTTGTTGGTGTTGGGCACTACTACGTTGATAGCCATTTCCTTCTTGTAGATGAAGATTATGACTGTTCTGTTGCGCGGGATCGTCTTGTTTACTATTATGGCGCGGTCCCAGTATGATTTGTGAGTAGGGGTCTCTAGCATGTCCTGAGATTCGTATTTGTAATAAGATACACTTTCTTTGATTAACTGTTATTTTTGGACTAGTTTCTGATGAATTATCCTGGTACTTAACCAGACCAATTGACATCAGAAGGAGAATCTTCCAGGAAGATTCCTCTTTTGATATCTTTGAATACCCTGAGCCCATTGTGGTTCTGTTTAGCACTCAACTCGCTGTCAACCATGCTGAACAACGGCAAGTACAGATATACCCTGAAGAAGGGTGGTGGGGACAACTTGTATAACATCTCTCACTTGATATACATGGATGACCATTAGCTGAAACCCGTTGAAAAGATTGAAGATATGACAGAGGGAGAGACCTACAAACATCTGGGAATGATGCAGGCTCAACAGCTAGAATACAAGGAGCTCAAGGCCGATCTGACAGAAAAACACCGTCATAAACTGAGAAGCCTGCTACAAGCAAAACTGAATGAGCTTACCTATGAGTGTACCTCGTCCGGGTGATCACCCTAAATACAGCACTGATGTGTTGGACTTTGTGGAGCGAGGTTGACATGGATCATCTGTCAATCCAGGGTCTTGGACAATATATTTCCTGTAGTTTCTGGTGTTGATTACGTGGTTCTTGGATGACAAGCATGAATCCTTTTCTTCATGCGATCAAAGCCATCTTATCTATGTGGTCTTGATGGAGGTCACTGTAGTGTTTGCTATGGAGTGCCTCCTTCTGCCATCTTCCTGTCCCTGTTTCTTCTGTCTATGGAGTGGGGCGTCCTTATTGAGCTTGAGCGGCATGTGCCATTAATGTATCTTCCTTATGGCTTGGTAAACTGGCGCTCTGTTTTCCTGGAAGTAATCCCTCAGGTTTTTAATCGCCTTCTTCTGTTGTTCAAGTGGTCTGTCAAACCCCTCCCACTTCTTTCCGGATTATGGTCTGTCTATCAATGGCCAACTGCCTGGGTGTTGTTAGCAGCTCTTGGTCATCAATATTCTGGTTGAGCTCAGGATCTCCTCCAGTTCAGTGTTAGTCCAATATATGATCCCAAAGGTGTATGTTAGTACTGGGATTGCTTCGGTGTTTATAGCTCTGACCATGTTACCGTCATTCAGCTTTGTTTATAGCAGGCTTCTCAATCTATGATGTTGTTTTTCTGTCAGGCAGACTTTGAGCTCCTTGTGTTCTAGCTGTTGAACCTGCATCATTCCCAGATATTTGTAGGTCTCTCCCTCTGTCATGGCTTCAATATTTTCACCGGTTTTCAACTGATGGTCATCCATGTATATCAAGTGAGAGATGTTATACAAGTTCTCCCCACCACCCTTCTTTAAGGGTATATCCGTACTTGCCGTTGTTCAGCATGGTGGAGAGCGAGTTGAGTGCCGAACAGAACCACAGTGGGCTCAGGGGATTCAAAGATATCAGAAGAGGAATCTCCCTAGAAGATTTCTCTTCTGATGTCGATCGGTCTGGTTGTGATGCTCTCGACCTTGCTGGTGGTCCTCCATTTCGCCACGGTTGCCTCTAGAGGGCATCGGTAGCACATTGACTTTATAGATATTCAGTGTCTCTATCAGCCAGCTATTGGGTGCGTAGTTGAAGCCTTGTGGTAATCGATGTAGGCCGAGTAAAAGTTTCAGTGCTTCCTGCAGGTGTCATAACTGCAGCATCAATGGTCAATTGCTCCTTGCAGTGATTTGGTCCTATTAGAGGCAATTAAACTGGACCTCTTGAGACAATGGCCATTGATAAGGCAAGGAAGACCCAAGAAACACCCGGAGGAGGCAAAATAACACTAAAGCCAGCCTCCTGAATGTACTTCTTGTTTGGAATAATGGATCCATTAGCTGACAGTGACTGTTGACATTGGCAATTCGAACGGCACTCTAGCCCAGTTCCCTTTTAATCCCCATCCAGTGGGAAGAGGGGAGGGGGACGGTTTTCTGTCCCATCCCCCAGCCCCCCTGTTCTCCTGTGGGGCTTCTCCCACAAGATTGGGGTTGTCTTCCCTATCATCCCCATGTTTCTACTGTCTCCCCCTCCTTCAGACTCTATCCCTTCTCTAACTTGTCACATATTTATTTTTTTTAACTTTATTTACTTATTTTTTAAATTTAATTTTTATTTTTTTAAATTTTATTTTTTTACTTTATTTATTATTTTTAAATTTATTTTTATTCTTTTTTAATTTTTTGTTCCATAAATAAATAAAATTTTATTTAAATAAAATTTATTTATATTTTATTTTATATTTTATTTATATAAATAAAATATAAATAAATAAAATTTTATTTACTTTATTTATTTATATATTTTAAAAAAAATTAAATTTTATTTTTTATTTTTATTTATTTACTTTATTATTATTTATTATTTTTTAAATTTCAATTTTTATTTTATTATTATTTTTTTTAGGCCCTTGCCACTGAAATCTTCGAATAGGTAGCAGGGCCTGCCAGAGTACTTAAGCGATCCCTCTACTGCCTGACCTGCCTCCTCAGGGCTAAGTGTGGGCAACAGGGGTCCCACTAGGGGCCCAATGGCTAAATGATCAGAAGAACAACATACCACGACACTACAGAACGCTAACACACACATTACACTTTTTAAACCTCTAGCCTTCACAGAGTTTTGTGATACACAACACAGAGATGGGGGAAACCCTGGGGCCGTTAGACATCGAACACTTTACACTTTATTTTACATACCTTCTACTGCTCAGCCATGATGTTCTGACTTTCGAAGTGGTCTGATATCTTCTTGCAATGCAGCTGGTCAGGATCTTGTACATTGTTGGAAGACAGGTGATCGGTCTGTATTTTGCTAGGATTGTGGTGTCTGTATCCTTAACCTTCAGATAGGTGATTTCTTGAGGCAGAGACTCTGGGGTTGTGTCAGGGTGCCTTATCATCTGGGTGAACTGCTCTACTGTTCAGTGTGTACAGCTAAAATTCTTGTGCTAATATTTGCGGATGTTATCTATCCCTGGGGTTCACCAGTTGTTGGAATTGCTGATTAACAGTTGTACTTGAATCTCCTGAATCTACCATTCTGTCGTCTTTATATGTCCTTGGTTTTTGATCTCCTGATTTTTTTTTTAGCCCTATCCAGTGGGCACAACCCTTATGGCTAACAGCGCTATTCCACAAGTTGCCTCCGAATTCCTGGTGTGCCTTCTGGTCGGGGGGGGGGGTCCGTTGCCTTCTTCTCCTCTTGTCCAATGTTCCTGTCTGCGTGGGTAGCACAGTGGTACCGCCACCGTCCTCCCCACACCGGGTGGAAAAGGCCCGGGTTCGAATCCCGTCGATGACGGGAGGAACTTTAGTGGGCTTTTTTCACTCCGTGGCTGAGTTAGTCGGTCTCAGGCGTAGATAGCAAGGTTTTTTCCCTCAGAAACTGGGGTTTTTTCGTCCAGCAAAACAGGCAAATCGACCAGAGAACACACGCAATTTACAGACACGAATACGGGTTAATGTATTTAATTACGGGAAACCCTAAAATAATAATTTGATTTGTCCAATGTTCCTGAAGAAGGCTTTCTGGTTTTCGTCAAATATCCAATTGTCTATTTTCCTTCGAGAACTCTCCCTGTATCGGCGAAGTCTCTTGCTAAGTACAAGGAGGTTCTGCTTAAGGGTGTCCAGGTATTCTTTGATCCTTTGATTATAGATCTCGTGTTAGCTGTGGTTGTTGTCTGTCTGCGCGGGTAGCACAGTGGTATCGTCACCATCCTCCCTACACCAGGTGGAAAAAGCCAGGGTTCGACTCCCGTCGATGACGCGAGGAACTTTAATGGGCTTTTTTCACCCCGTGGCTGAGTTCGTGGGTCTCAGGCGTAGATAGCAAGGTTTTTTCTCTCAGAAACTGGGGTTTTTTCGTCCAGCAAACAGCAAATCGACTAGAGAACACATGCAATTTACAGACAAAATAAATATATGGGGTAGATGCAATCATTTACAGGTGACCCTAATAATATCATATATTTTCTTTAAATTTATTTTTTTAAACTGTCCTGATCGGGTTGCACAGTGGTATTGTCACCGTCCTCCCTACACCGGGTGGAAAAGGCCCGGGTTCGAATTCCGTCGATGACGCGAGGAATTTTAATGGGCTTTTTTCACTCTGTGGCTGAGTTAGTCGGTCTCAGTCATAAATAGCAAGGTTTTTTCTCTCAGAAACTGGGGTTTTTTCGTCCAGCAAAACAGGAAAATCGACCAGAGAACACAAGCAATTTACAGACACAATTGCTGCTATTTATGTAATATTCCCTCATGTGGAAGTGTGTCAAATGCTTTTTTTAAAAATGCTTTTACTGAAATCAAGATAAATAACGTCGAAGTTGTTTCTTTAATCCACCTGTTTTACAACTTCATGAAAATTAACCATGTTGGTCAGATGACGCTTCCGCTTCAAGAATCCATGCTGTGATCATATTAAGGATACCATTCCTATCGAGGTGGGTGTTGTGTCATACCCTTAATCAGAGACTCCGTGATCTTTCCAGCCACTGAAATCAAAATCACTGGTCTATAGTTGCTCATCATGTCTTTCGCACCTTCCTTGTAGATTAAAATCTCTTAGCACTGCTCCAATTCAAGGATCTAACATGATGACCTTCCTAACATCCCCAATGGGATGATGCACTCACAGATGTTTTTAGTATAACAGGATGTATACTGAAAAGACTGCATGTGAGCGAAGGTGATGAGTTGGTATTTCTTGAGCCCTACTTTCATTCGACTTCAGGAGCTTTTCTAACAGACTTCTCCGAAATTACTATAATACTGTATTTAATTTACAGTCTGCGCGGTAGCACAGTGGTATCGTCACCGTCCTCCAGACACCGGGTGGATAAGGCCGGGGTTCGAATCCCGTCTATGACGTGAGGAACTTTAGTGGGCTTTTTTCACTCCGTGGCTGAGTTAGTGGGTCTCAGGCGTAGATAGCAAGGTTTTTTCGTCCAGCAAAACAGGCAAAACCAGAGAACACACGCAATTTACAGTCATAATATATATATGGGTATATCTAAGAGATTACGGGTGGCTCTAATATAATAGTTTGAATTTGTACTTAATTTACAACAGTCTCAGTTTTTGTCACTGTTTTCTCGCGGTTCGAACGGCTTTCGACTGTAAATATCGTTGTAAGGAACCTATTCAATTTTCTACCACATCTGTTGGACTTTTCTGTATGATATTGTCTATACAATATATGGCGGGTTTACCAAAGGTTGCTTGGGACAGTCTTGTACAATCAATAAATAATGTCTACCTGCTTCATTGGAATGAATACATATATGGCTTCCATGATAAATCCTTTGAATATTTTCCATAAAGAACTCATATCCAACGGCTCATAGCTGTCTCTCTAGTTAATTGAACCCAAGAAAGATTTCGGTCAACCATAGTCTCCTTCTTTTGAAACTGAAGCACTCACCTTTTCCTTTGCGCTCAGAAATCTCTTTGGACAACACTTATTTTATTACATTGCAAATATTATCCAATATTTGCTACCTGCACTGCGAAGTTTTTGATGCGGTTTGGATATTTGGAGAGAACCAGGTCGAGGGCATCAGAATCCTCTGTACTTTCTCTAACACGTTTGAATAAATAACAATCATCCAAATGGTTCAAGAAATTGTTTTCCACATATCCTATTTTAGGCCCACGATTTTCAATTAATAAGAGGAAGGTTTCTGGCCTACGATTTCCACCCCACATCAGGGAGCGGCATACCTGGTCAAAAACTGGAATCATAGTATGGGATTTTATTACTTGCTGTAGCTGTTCATCTCTGATCGTTATTGATAGCACGTTGGCGGAAAAATATGACGTTGAAATCATTCTAAAGCTACGTTTAAAACGGGGTACATTTATCAAAACGTATATGTGATAAAAGGCGCGATGCATCAGCCCATACAAATGCTCATTAAATTGTATGAAATGCCTTCTGCGTTTACATTTCTAGATATATTTTGTGGACGGTGATTTTACTACATTCCTGAACGCCGTAGGATCTGAGCATACACAGTTTCTACATTTAAACAGTTTTTTTTAAGAGAATAGAACGAAATTTATCCACACTCATTCTCGTATTTACAGTAATCTTAGTAAAAATCGGACACATATTTATAATAAAACCTTACTAATTCAAACCCTCTATAATACATAGTCTTTTTCCATGAATGTATTTTTATTTAAACGGGATTTTAAGGTTAAAATTCTGAACTTCTTTCAGAATGGTTTTATAATTATTATTTGTTTATTTCTCTTTTGAGACACCCATTAACAGCATATGGCTAGAGAGTGTGGTTACATTATTTCAATATTTACAAGCATATTTACATAAATTTATTTACAATATTTGAAAGTCATAAAACACAGAACATGTGGTTATTACATTATTTATTAAGTGATTAATAATTGATTATTAAAAATTTATAAAACTAAATACTGTTATATTAATTATTAAATTAGTATTCTAATTATTTTTGTACCAGCCAGTACACATTACTAAAGATTTTATTCCTGTACATTTTATCTGTACATAGTTTCTCTGGATCTATGCTTAAATTATTAAAGAACTTGAGAGTATTTGCTGGGAAGAATCTGCGCAGAGAGTCTAACTTAGTCATGTCACACCTGAGACTTGGTTCTTCTCCATTTATTCTCCGACGCATCATCCGAGGGCGAGTGATCAAAATTTTAATAACTTTGCCAGAGTTCAGATGTTTCTAGTAATGATGATATGCATCCAAGTGTGATGTCTAGATTAGCATAAAAGGTTGCTCTTGAAATGGTAAACATTTTCTCGGAAATCCTATTTAGCCATCTCAGGAGCCAGTATTCTACCCCTAAGAAGTTGATGTTCTCAGCTTGATGACCAGATAGTTGATGCGTACAACGGAATTGATGTAACACGTTTAAGGATGTATTGGATCATAAGATAAGGGCTTAGGAGACCAGTGAGTTCTTGTGTAGTGCTCCAGAGTGCTGCATACGTCTTCTTTCTAATATTTAACCTCAGGGGCTCACATCTGGTGAGTATGGGCTTGGCACACCCAGGGTCCTGAGCTGGATATCATCATTCTTCTCTTCCTTGGTGATTTCCTTCTACTTCTAACTTTTGTTCTCTCTCTCTCTCTCTCTCTCTCTCTCTCTCTCTCTCTCTCTCTCTCACACACAGGGTAACTCAGAAATTTATTTATTTTTTTTACTTTTTGGCCAGTGCAGCAAAAGCCTTAGGCTTCCTTGCACTATATGGCTAATAATAATAATAATAATAATAATAATATTCGAACTGAGGTATGAAGGTAAAGAAATAAAATTGCTCAAAAGGAAATTTTAAATCCTTTTTATTTTATTTTGAATGATTTTAAAACATTGAGACACGAAAAAGAACCTTACGGTAATACAATATAGGATGTTTAGTCAAGAGAAATTTTTCAAATTTCTTTTTCTGCGAAAAAAAAAAAAAAAGATAATAAATATCTAGTTTGTTTAAAAATCGAATTATTCGTGTTTCATTTTGAGTTGAAGTTTTTGCATTCCAGTTTGTTTTGAATATTTTCGTAAAATTTCATTCTTTTTTTATGTTATATTTGTCTCATATTTTCTGTATTATTTTATTATTATTATTATTATTATGTTTTTTATTTTAATTTTATATTACATTTTATTTTCTGTATTTTTAAAGTTTACAATTTTTTTGTTAGAATTATAGTACTTCCACCTAGTGGCCATTTCGGAAACTATCTAAATAATCGTCAATTCCAGGGTTTAGTGTCAAGCAACGTTAGCTACAAAATTGTTGCTTTTTTTTTTTTTTTTTTTTTTTTTGTGATAACTTTATACAAATAACAATGCATATCATATTATAGAATTGTATCTCTCTAGTATTTTACAAGTTAGCTTGGGCTGTAAGTACATTTCCGGTAAACTAAGAAAATGTCAAATGACTTTTTCTTGGTTAATTACAAAAACGTTGACTACAAAATGATTTTGTAGTTAACGTTGTTTGACACTAAACCCTCGATTTGTTTCTTAATGGTACCCGATTTCGAAGAGACACATAAATAAAAACAATAAAACAGAACCTGAAATTTAATTTCTGTATGATATTTAATCATAATTTAATTTCATTTTCATTGATGATGCTTGTTTTTATGAATTATTATAAAATAATATTCTATATGTAGTTAAAGTTTAATTCTATATAATATGATGTTCTATATGTAATTAACTAAATGCACTTAAAAACATCTAACTTCGTCCGATGATATTTGCCAACATATTTCTTCGATTTTTTTGTTTAAACCAGAGATGAGATTCACATTTACAAATGTAAGCCGGTTTATAGCGCATATATATGCTTATACAGCACAAATCACACAACTTTTATTCCTATTCCTGAGGGACCATGTGTAATTCTATATTATTTTATTCTTTGTATTTTTAAAGTTTACATTATTTTTGTTAGAATAATTAGTGCTTCCATCTATTGGCAATTAAAGAAACTATATAAATAACGTCATTTGTTCTTGAAGGTACCCGATTTCGAAGAGACATATAAAAAAAACAATAAAACAGGACCTGAAATTTCTGTAACAAAGAGAGTAAGTATATTTACTAAGTTTTCTAATTTATTGTTTACATATTAAATTTAATTATAAATATTTTAACAGACATCTTTAAGGTTGAATTACATTACTATATAAGACTGAGCGATCAACAAGTTTAGATATTACACAGTAATGAATTGTTATGAGAAAATTACAGCAAAGATGAAATACAAACTATTAAACTGAATTATTCTTACACATATACAAATGGATTTTCTGGAAAATGGGATACAGTAAAACGGAAGTAGAAAAAAAAGTATAGCTGTTATCAAAACTCTAAAACTATAAATAGGTTAATAATCTAATGAAAAACTCCCAATTAAAAATTTAAAACATTAAATTTTTAATTGAAATAAAGAAAAAAGTTAACAAACCAACTTTTTCCTTTAATTTCTAATTATATAGTAATTAAAGTAGTAAACAGTTCAATTATCACACATAGATAAAAACATACCATGAACCACGAACATATTACGTATACAGTGAACTGCTGAGTTTACTTTGATAACTTACACTGCAAGAACAGAATCCACAGGATACCTGGTTCATTGGCAACGAGACACTGTCACCCCCTCTCGCTAGTGGACGAACCCGCCGCTTGGCGGGTATGCCGTCTACCTGAATGCAGGTACACTGCATTCAGCTAGACGGTAGTTCGATGTCAGTATGGATAAACGTAGTGAGTTAACAGACTTTGAAATAGAGATGATACTCTGTGTCATCTCTCTTTCCTCATTCAGGAATAACATCTCACCATGGACAGCGCTGTGGGCAGAGAAAGGTGGTGGATGAACGTGGCCGTCGACGTCCGTCTCGCATTGTTTCAGCCAACCGGAGAGCGACAGTGACATAAATCACCGCCGACTTCAACGAGGAAGGTGCCAGAAACGTCTCCACCAAGACCATCTGGCGATCATTAGCAGTAATAGGTTATGGGAGCCACTTCTGGGGCGTATTCAACTGGCACACATTGGGACCTCTGGTACGCCTAAACGCATCTCTGAACGGTCCAGGTTACGTGTCCATCCTTGCAGACCATCTGCATCCCTTCATGGTCATCGTGCACTCACAGGGCAATAGACTCTTCCAGCAGGATAATGCGCATCACCACAGAGCTGTGGTGACTAAAACATGGTTCGAAGAGCATTCCGCAGATTTTACCACCATGGAATGGCCTCTCCACTCAGCGGACATGAACCCTGTGGAGCATCTTTGGGATGCTGTGGAAAGGTCCTTTTGAGCTTTGGATCCTCCACCCAGGAATGCGATGGATTATGGACAGTGGTGCAGAAAGCATGGATGGAAATATCTGTGGATCGCTTTTGTGAACTAGTGGAGGCCTCGCCGTGTGACTGCTCTTATTCGGGCGAAAGGTGGACCTGCCCGTTACTAGGTAGATATCTCATGATTTCTGTCCACTCAATGTATACACTTATTACACACACTATACAAAATTAAATTTATATAGTTTATCCGATCAAACAGGTCTGAACCCTTCACCCCAGATCATTCTTCTGTGCGCATTAATACATTTGGAACTAAGTAAATAGGATACTTCCATGGGCTCAACGTTGACTCACTATGCTGTCGCGAAGTATAAATAAAATTAACGGAAAAAATCATTTAGTTTTGTTCTTGCTAACCATAATGAATGCTTTTATGAATGCTCACTTCATAATGAATGCTTTTTAGCAAATTAACTTTTTTAAAATCTCTAATTACAGTTGTACAGAGAACATTTGCAGAAAGAAGGTGTAGTAAGTATTCATGATGTCCCTTTAAAACTTTATTTGTTTATTTTTATATTTTATTTTATTTTTATTTTTTAAGTTTTTAATATTCATTTATTTATTATTTATTTTTATTAAAAGAAACGTCAAAACTAAAATTACAACGTATTCAATAAAATGAAACAACTAGTTAAAGTTAAATATAATTGCTTGGTTTTAAAATTAAAAAAAAAAAAAAAAAAACATTTTTTTTTTGAGCACCACCACAATAGTTATTTTGAATCGCAGCTGCATTCATCTTGAACCCTCGCGGAGTAGCACAGTGGCTATGGTCTCGATTTCTGTAGCGATAGGAGGAACTTTTATGTTTTTCTTTTAAATACCGTGGTGGAGTTAAGCGGTCTCCAGCGATGGCTGTATACTTATTTTCATCCCGCATACAGAAAAGCTGACCATAAAATACACGCAATTTTCAGACATAACATACTGATGCCTCAATGCCTTAGTGTTTCGTCACTTATACTAAAAAAATGACCTAATGGATTGATAGACGATTCTGTAATCACTGATGGCACCCCCAATTTTTCTGATATTTTATGGGTATATCGAAAGTTGTAAATTGGGGAGGTGGGATTGTCCATATGTCTAAGGGCAGCTAATGTGTAAAGTCCCACATACTCCTGGTGTGCAGCTGCTCTTGTTGGTTTGAACTGGGACCCAGGTTTGTGTCAAGACTTTTAAGGGATAAGGTGCAAAAAGAAAATGCGGCCCCTGCCCACTACATAAAGTCTCGCTACCAGTCTGCTGCCGCTCCGTCATATGGCCTTCCATAGAGTAGTGATCAAAGCGGAAGTGCAGTGGCACATACGATTTAGTTGATCCTAGTTCGAGCTCAATGACTGCTGAATATGATTAATGATCATATTCATTGTCAAAATGTACGCTCCTTTGGCCTATGTGGTCGTGCCACACTACAAACAGGTAGGTGGCGTCGTCTGTTAAAGATTTCTTTTGCAAATTCTTGGAAGATTTCAAAAGTTTCCTTATTTGCAATTAAATTGTGTTCATTTCCAAGAGCAAAGTGATGAGTTGAGATTTATTGCCGACTGGAAACTCTCAACTGGAAACTATACCCTTGTACAGTTTCCAGTTGAGATTTTACAGTAAGAAGACTGGCCCTTTGAAACTAAATATAGGTGGCATATGATAGAATTTGGATAAATACAGTACGATACAAAACACGGAGAATATTATTTTGATGTGTAAACATCTTTAGAGGCATCTACTAAATTTCGGACGGTGGTAAAATCAATTTGTCACGATTTTTCGACGCGGAAATGACCTAATTTGACGCCATTTCCGTTTCATAACAAAGAAAAGGGAGTCAGGAGATATCGCGCAAGGGATCATGGAGTTGATATTGGTTGTGCTCAGAGCTGGCATAAACCAGCTGGTTGCGACGGAAAAACGTTTATGATTCGGGGCATACCACTTAGGTGGCTTTGGGCTCACCATTGCCACCCATGGCAGAAACCTTTTGGTAACCACAGAAATGGAACTTCTTCAGCTTTACCAGTTGAAGTGCATGTAATGTAGGCGTTACAGTACCCGTCTGTATTACTGAAGCGGTTGTATATTTCCATCAAGAAGCGATTCATAAACGTTTTTCCGCAACTAGCTGGGCCAGTCAAGAATATTTGAATCGGTTCGCGATTTTGAGATAACAGATTCCAAATTACATGCATGAGTAGAATCTTTTGCTTGTCATTGGCTATTCTCATTAAGTTGCAGAAGTTGCAATTGCGCTAAGTGGGTTCAGCGTGGCGAGCTTTAGATCCTCTTTTATCTCGCTGTTTGGATGATTGTAAAAGTTTCGAAAGGGGTCTTCTTTTCGCAGTCGCGTTACAAGGCATGCAGGTCATTACTGCATGCCTCGTCAGGGTCACCGTCGTCGTTGTCTTGACACATCGTCCTACATATTTCAATCGTTTTGCGAATGTCCAAATCCGATTCATACAACTTACGATGTAGTATGAGTTCTTCACTGTCGTCGTAGATCTTGACATATTTCATCTTTGACAGTATCTGTTTTCTCATTGCGAAATGAAATGTGCTGCATTACCATCTGGCGCTTTTTATTTATTGTTCTAAAAAAATATCGGTACCACAGGTTATCTGAAAATTGTTTATGATTTAATGACTTAATGATTTAATGATGGTTTATGACTTAATGATATAAGGATTGAAATTCAAGTCTATAAGTCTATACTTCCATTGCAGTCCATTCATCTGCAAATGGATTAATTCAACAGGTAATGTGCCACGTCACAACGCCAAAATTGCACCGAAGAGTTTCCAGAACAAGACTGAATTCTTACTAAACTTAGTGTGGAGGCCTTCTTGGTCATCTGATCTCGCTCCAATTCAGTACCTATGGGATGAAGTGGGATAGGCTCTTCGAAGTACAGAACTGATTGCTCTCTCACGCTTTCTATCAGGTAGGTGTAGCTAGTAAAGTGGCCACTCAGAGTACACGAAACTGTCCAGATGATCGGTCAATGGAATTCATGCTGCGGCCCTTGAGAGCTGGAATCTGGATGCAGTTGCTTCCAGACTTCCGCCTTAACAAAGACCGGATGAGACCATTGCTGTGCCACCAAGACACCTTCACATGTCTGCGCGGATAGCACAGAGTATCGTCACCGTCCTCCCTACACCGAGTGCAAACGGCCCAGGCTCGAATCCCGTCGATGATGCGAGGAACTTTAATGGACTTTTTCACTCCGTGGCTCAGTTAGTCGGTCTCAGGCATAGATAGCAAGGTTTTTCCACCAGAAACTGCGGTTTTTCGTCCAGCAAAACAGGAAAATCGACCAGAGAACACACGCAATTTACAGACACAATACACATGGCTAGTTGAATTCACATTCTGGGTGACCTTAATAAATATTTTTAAATAGTTTTAGAAACCAATAAAGAACACACGTCGTTACAGACACAGTATACTGACGTCTCATAGCTTAATACACAAACACTGCAGTGCACAAACCAAACATCACAGTACGCAGTGCATAGCGTCCAGTCGACTTGCCGTGTGCCCAACCCATCGTAATTGATCCCTGGAACATTGGAAATGTGGAGTGACGAATCACAATACACGATTTTCTGATTTTATGCCTTGAAAAAGTAATTTACCAGAATGTGTCATCCCGAGTGTGAAATTTGGCTGAGGTTCTCTCACCGCCTACGGTTGCTTCTCGTGGTTTGGGTTTGCACCATTGGTCGTCGTTCGTGAAACTGACTGCATGCGATGCAATGTGATCATTTCCACTTTTTCTACACTGTGCCAGCAGTATGAGGGGTTTTCTTTTCTTTTCATCATGACAGTGCACCATGTCGTACTGCACAGTATGTAGCAACTAGGGGTGAAGATATGGGTGCGTAAAAACTTCATTGTCCTACCTAGAATGCTAACTCAGATCACAGACTAATTCAATAAAATTCTATAAAAATTGATTCTAAATAAATATTATAACAATAAAAATGTGCCCTGGTGGGCAGAACAGTAGGTATAATCACCGTCCTTTCCACACCGGGTGGAAAAGCCTCGAATTCGAATCGCGTGAATGACGCAAGGAATTTTTATAGGTTTTTTTTTTCACAACGTGGTTGAGTTAATCGGTCTCAGGGGAGGATAAATTGTTTTTTTCTCCCGGAAACTCGGGTTTTTAGTCCAGCAAACAGCAAATCGACCACAGAATACACGCAATTTACATACAGACAAATTATAAACGGTTCAATATGGTCGATGTTGCTGATGTGCCTAAAACCCAACAACAACAACAATAAAAAGATTTTTGAAATATGTGGTGTTCTGTTATTAAACAATATAGCATATGTTGCTGTTTATTTAAAGCTCCCTTCAAAAGATCAGAAATTTGCAACGACTGAGGAAAACATTCAGAACGCGAAACAGTAAAATATTAGTTTAATCTCCGAGATTTTTGACCATACTTCGTATTTACTATGTACTAAGTTAAAGCTGGGTATCAAACATGCTTGAATATTGAGATTTTCTGAGCCATTGTTCTTGGCTATTGCAGGTTACATCTCCAGTAAAGAATCAGCTCGTGGTGGACAAGGCCAAGTACGAAGAATATATGGAAAAAGAAAAAAAACGGAACAGCGATCTGGGTGAAGCTCTTAAACACTGCAATGACGCGCAGCAACAAAAAGAAGTAAGTAATTGATTCCAGTCATATAGGGGCAGGGCCCGATTTAAATTTTTTGTGAGCCTAAGCTATAACATATATTAGACTATTCTCTCTTACAGTTCACCTGTAAAAATATTAAAAAAAGATTTTTTAAGGTGGACCGAGGCCCCTTGTAATGTGAGGCCCTAAGCTGTAGCTTGTTTAGCTTATATGTAAATCCGGCCCTGTATAGGGGATATACAGGATATGTAGGAGATGTAATATTACGAAATATATATAATTTATTTCTCAATATTACAGATTTAACAAATAGTTATTTATTGTCTTATACTGAATTTATATCAGTTCCCGATTTTATATTATTTTTAGTATTATTTAAAATTATCATAATTTTACTGAAGGAGATGATAATTTATTGAATTCATTTATTTCAGGCTGGAAGACTTGTGGGATGTATATTCACTAAACTGAAAGAGGTAAATCTTACTTTGGACAGTTGAAACTTTCATTAGTGATTGTAGTTTTCAGTGTTCGTATTAGTGTTACCACAAATAAGTAGGTCAAGTTTATGTTGAGATATTAATTATACACTTACTGGCCAAAAAATTAGAAACCTTTATTCAGTATCTAGTAGGGCCAACGTTTTCTCGAATTACAGCCTGTGCACGTATGAAATGGGTTCTATCTGTTATCTGTGGATCTAGCTTCAGATTTGACCATTTTTCTATCAGGATGTTGGTCAGCTGCTATATTGTGTTCGAAAGAGAACTGCGAAGCCGAACTACCCTTCCAATATATCCCAGACGTTCTCAGTTAGATTCAGAACTGGAGAATTAGGCGATCAGGGTAGATGTCGGAAATCTTGGGAATGTTCCTCGAACCATTCAGATACAATTTTTGGACGGTCGATAGTATATTTCATCTTGATACAATCTATCTCAATCATGTTAAAAAATGAAGCATTGCAGGGTGAAATTGGTCAGATACTACAGAAAGATTAATTGGAGTTAACACCAGCTTGTAACAGTATGAGTGGAACCAGTCTGTGCCAATACAACATACCCCCAAACCATGATACTATCTCCAGCCGCTTCAGTGTGGCACACGAGGGCGTCTGGATGCATGACTTCATGAGGTTCTCACCACAATTTCACCCTACCATTGGTCTAAAAAGTATAAATGGAGACTCGTCAGACCAAATGATCTTTTTCCACTGTTCCACAGTCCAGTCTTTTCGTTAGCGGCACCACTCCATTCGAATCTTTCGACTTTTTACAAAAAGAAGTTGCTTCTGTATAAAGAATTTGTGATCATATCATGTGATAAATTAAAATTGCATACGTTTAATTATCTGTTGACGCCAATTGCAAAAGGTTTCCAGTGAGTGTATGATAAAAGCTTGTTCCTTTATTTAGAGGCAACATGCCGTCTGTAGATTACTTCTTTCTACATCTGTTTACTAGCCGCAAATACGTCCCTAATGCACGTCCCTAATATTAAATGCCTTGATATTTAATGTATGGCTTATTATAAACAAGATGAGTGAAAATATCTCTTCCCTGGCGCATTATAGCCATGTTGCTCTTGCACCGTAAAGCCCACACAAACATCTCTTCCCCTTAAATTTTGAAATATTGTTTTAAAAATATTTTGCTCATTAAATTAGAAAGTTTCATTCCATTTGTGTTATATTGTATCATCTAACCATCCGTTTTATTTCAGACTTGCCAGTAGAAGGAGTCTTCAATCTTCCGCAACAGTTTTCGTCCGGTGTTTATCTGCAGTCCCGGAATTTTATAAAAGATCTTTGTCGTACAGTAATAAAGAACAAGACTGGTTATTGACTTAAAATAAATAAAGATTTGTAATTAATCATTGTCCTGGTGTTCTTTATTAGCTTGCTCAACAAACCCTGACCTTTCCAGCCTATAGCGAACTTGCTTGAAATTTTTCGGAGTGTTATATACTTTTAGAATAAGTTGTTATTGTTGGATTTTAAGTTTGGGTTTTTAGGTGCATCAGCAACTTAAGCCATATTGATCCGTAAATAACATGTCGGCAAATCGTGTGTGTGTATTCTTTAGTCGATGTGCTGTTTAGTTTGACAAAAAACTCGAGTTTCTGGGAGAAAAACTATGAAAAACTATCTACACTTGACTGAGACCGATTAACTTTGCCACGTTATGAAAACGACCCATAAAAACTCCACGCGTCATTAACGAAATTCGAACTCTGGTCTTTTCCTTCCGGTGTACAAAGGCTGGTGATAATACCAATTGTACTGCCCACGAGATCTCTAGAATAAGAGATGTCTATGACATCTACACTGCTCGACAAAATTAACAGAACATGTAAAAAACGTGGTAGGTATAACTCATGAAGCTTACGATGAAGCAGGACAAAATGTGGTATGATGGTGTACCATAGAATAACGATGAAATGAGGAGACAGCAAGAAACTTCGGACAGGTATAAGAGACATTTATAGGGGTTCTGTAAGGATTATCAAAACAGCTAAACAAGCCTGACAGCGGTGAACCATGCCCGATATAAGAGTGTCTATAAGATTCTGTGGCAATAAATCCCATTCTTCCACCAACGCAGAGCTTAGCTCATCAAGTGCACGAGGAGTTGGCTGTCAGTGTGTAATGCGACATTCAAGGACGTCCCACACATTTTCGATCAGATTTATGTCTACTGATCGTGCTGGCCATAGCAGTCGCTAGATATCTTCGGTTTCAAGATGCTCCTCCACCATATGAACTCTATGTGTCATGGTGTTCTTGTGCATGAAAAGAAAATCTGGACCAACCGCTCCCCTAAAAAGTCGCACGTAGGGTTCGATGATTTATTCTCGGCACCTGATTTTGAAATCGGTCAATGACGCGAGGAAGTTTTATGGGTGTTTTTCTGGTTTGCATGGTATAATCACTATCTTTCGTTCAGCAAAGAGCAAATCGACCACAGACCACACACAATTTACAAACATTGTATATGGCATAATATGGCCTAAGCTGTCTATGGGTGGCGCCTCCATAGCCAGGTGGGAAGGAGCAGCAGTGCGTAGCACAGGCTTCTTGATTAGACCGGGGTTCGAGCCCCTCACCACCAAATACGGAGGATGCGGAAAGGTCAGGGAATGACCACCGCATATCCCGGAGCAATATGGCCTTAGTTGCTAATGCTCCTAAAAAACCAAATAACAAACAAGCTGTCTATGCACCTAAAACTCAACAAAAACCACCCAACTGATCAACCAAGAAAAAAAGAAATAACATGCAACGCCCTCAGCAGAGAAGGATTAAACACATTGCGAAAAAATGTCGTGTCATTAACGGGATTCGAGCTCAGGCCTTTTTCTACGCAGTGTGGAAGGATGGTGATTATATCCTCTGTGGTACCCGCGAAGCACCTCCTAATGGTATGACCACTAAAGGATCTTTAAATTGAACAGATAACGAACAGATGACATAGCAATGTTTGCAATAGGATTGTAGATCAATTGGCTGAGCTCTTAACGTATCATTACAGAGATACGTCATGAATCAAATAAACTGTTTCGTCGACACGGCTTGTATATAAGTATATAGGGTGCAAAACTACACTGAAAGGACAGAATTCATAGGATACCTGGTTCCTGGGCAATGCGATGCTATCAGCTCCTTTCGTTAGTGAACGAAACCACCGCCTGGCAAGTATATAGGTACGCTGCATCAAATGCATTCATGTAGACGGTAATTCGATGTAGATGTCAGTATGGATAAACCTCGTGAGTTACGACACTTTGAAAGAGGGATGATAGTGGCTGCCCGACGCATGGATCACTCTATCGCGGAGGTGGTACAGAAATTGCACAATCCCCGTTTGACAGTATCAAGAGCGTATCGGGAATACGCCATTTCCGGAATAACATCTCATCGTGAACAGCGCTGTGGGCGGAGAAAGGCGGTGGCTAAACCTGGCCGTTGAAGTCTGTCTCTCATTGTTTCTGCCAACTGGAGAGCGACAATGGCACAAATCACCGCCAACTTCAACGAGAGAGGTGCCAGAAACGTCTTCATCAAGACCATCAGGGGATCATTAGCCGCAATAGGTTATGGGAGCCACCGACCCACCAGAGTCCCATTACTAACACCACGATACGGGACTCTATGCCTCAACTGGGCGAAAGAACATTGGCACTGGACCTTGAATGATTGAAGGGTCTCCTGGTCCGATGAGTCCCGTTTCCAGTTATTTCGAGCGGACGGGAGGGTGCGTATCTGGTGGAAACCGCATGAAGCTATGCACCCGTCATGTCAACAAGGGGAGCTATTCAGGCAGGTGGACGGTCGGTAATGGTCTGGGGCGTGTTCAACTTGCCCACCTTGGGATCTCTTGTACGTCTAGACGTATCTCTGAACGGTCCAGTTTACGTGTCCATCCATGCAGGCCATCTGCATCCTTTCATAGTCATCGTGCATCAACAGGGCAATGGACTCTTCCAGCAGGACAATGCGACTTCCCACTGAACTGTGGCGACTAGAACATGGTTCTAAGAGCATTCCGCAGATTTTACCACCATGGAATGGCCTCCCCGTTCATTGGACATGAACCCTGTGGAGCATATTTGGGATGATGTGGAAAGGTCCGTTCGAGCTTCGAATCTTCAACCCAGGAATGCGCCGGAATTATGGACAGCGGTGCAGCAAGCATGGATGGAAATACTCGTGAAACGCTTTCGTGAACTAGTGGACTCAATGCCTCGCCGTGTGACTGGCCTTATCCGGGCGAAAGGTGGACCTACCCGTTACTAGGTAGGTGTCCCATGATTTATACCCCCACAGTGTACTACATGAAAACCAGTATAATGTATTTTATTTTCCAGTTAAACAAACTAACACTTAACATTGTGTCATTCACTTGCAATGTATTTTAAAGTTAATTAAATTCTCAAAAAAAAAAAAAAAAAAAAACCACTTCGCTTTATGTTTTATTTTTGTTTTGTGTGGGATGTACAAAATAAATTGCGAAATAAAATCAGATGGGCAATCATATTTAGGTGGTAGTATGCAGGAAGAGTAATCGAAGAAACTAATAAGAAAAATTCCTTACTTAAATTTCTGGTCAGCTGCCTCCACCTCCAATATCTGCTGGAGATCCCTGTGGTTTAGGCACTTGCTGGTATCACCGTGGATATAATCACCATCTTCCTTACACCAGTTGGAAAAATCTTGAGTTCGAATCCAGTCAGTGACCTGAGGAGTTTTAAGAAATGCTGAAAAAGTAATGGTGCTTCTCTCTTCTGTGGTCTACAAATTTCTACTGCTGAAGCTGTTTCGTTGAACAAACAGACGTAAGATGATTGGTGGCCTGTGTGTACAAGAACAGAAGACTGTGGACTATCATATATCCAGGGCCGTTACGACAATATGTGTCGCCAGTAAGCGAATCAAATTTGCCGCCCCAAAATATTTGGATTAAAAAAATAAAATAAGGCGTAAATAATTATGATTAATTTATTGAAAAAGAAAAGAATTACAACATATCTCACATATAACTCACTCTCAAGTTCCTGGAACCAGTTCTCTTCTCTCTCTCTCCATCTGAGATTGGTTACTGCAGTCTCGAATGAAGAGGACTGTAGAAAATCCTCTGGTCATAGACGGGAATCGAACCCAGACCTCTCCAAACTAGTGTCAATTGGTGAAACCACTATACCGTTACGGAGAAATCAGTTTGCGAGATATTCATATTGACGATTCTGGCGCCAGCTATCACGCCACTTTCAAGGTCACTACAGTTCTTTTGTCTAGTACAGTGGAAAAACTAGGGCGGGACGGCCATGCTAGAGAAACGGGCCAAAACCCTTACAATGAGGAACTGAAAGGGTCATTGTGCTGAAATAATTTTTAATATTTATTTACCACAGTAAGGCTAACAGTTATGATAAGGGTAACAACGTTTGTGGAAATGCATTTCGTTCTTCTCAAGTGGTTAGATCATTCTTAGGGGTAGCACATCCTCAAATCATGTCAGGACTTTTTTCAACATGCGTAATCTTAAACTAAGTTGAATTCCCGAGAGAGAGAGAGAAGGATACCTCGAAACCGCCCACAAAAGACCCACCTACATTCACTAACATTTCCATTAATGGAGAATCCTTAAAGCAAAGTTACTTAAAACAAAGGCAAATGAAAGAGAAATGACTGAACATAGAGAAAAGCGGAAATGACTTATTCAAGTTTTAAAACATCGAAAAGCTTTTATAACTGGAGGCGCCGGGTGTCGATCCCGGTACCTCTTGCATGCTAAGCGAGCGCTCTACTATCTGAGCTACGCCCCCTTCTGGTTACGGTATTTACTGCTACATTAATAACATCCAATTTCTTCTATTTGCTAGTGCTTTTCTCCAAGGTCTGGAATTTGTAATATAAATAGAACAGGTTTCCTCTGCACTTCAAAAAAATTTACCCAAGCCTCCTAGAAGATAACCCCAGGGGCTCACATCTGGTGAGTATGAGCTTGGCACACCCAAGGTCCTGAGCTGCATATCATCATTCTTCTCTCTCTAGGTGACTCCTTTCTACTTCTGACTCTTGGCGCCTCCGTAGCCAGGTGGGAAGGAGCAGCAGTGCGTAGCACACGCTTCTTGATTAGACCGGGGTTCGAGCCCGTCACCACCAAATACGGAGGATGCCGAAAGGTCAAGGAATGACCACCGCATATCCCGGAGCAATATGGCCTTAGTTGCTAATGCTCCTAAAAACCAAATAACAATAACTTCTGACTCTCTCTCTCCGAGTAACTTAAAATTTTCTTTGGTTGATGCAGCATAAGCCTCAGGCTTCCTTGCACATATATGGCTGATAATAATAATAATATCTTAAACTGTTTTATTATTATTATTATTTTAGTTCTTTAAATCGATTGTTTTGATACGTTTTCAGAATAAGAGAGTTGTCATGAGGTCATGTGATTGTCTGTTGCTATTTCCAAACAAGATTAACAACCCATTGATAAATAAATATCGTCCAACAATGAAATGAACCATACCATCAGAGGCGAACGTCTGCCCTCTCCCTTCCAGACTGCCATGATCCTCCCCCCCCCAAGTATCTTTAACAACCATACCAAACCAGTTGTCGGAACCCTGAGGCACCCTCAGTGATGGACTGAACGGTATGGTAGTTTCCCCACCTCGTAAAATACATTTGGCACAGGCGAACAACCTTTCTTGCCCCAAGGTACGTCTTCTCGTTCCGTCCCTGGTGATTTCTGTACCGGAACGGAACTTGAAAGTAATCTAATGTCCTCAAGGAACCGAACTCGTTAGACATACTCGGGAGAAATGGCGATCGACATTCAGACTTTCCTTAACGGATTGGAACTATTAGGTGACTACTTGTATTTATTTTTTTATATTGCTATCTTGTTTATATAGAGCAATAATTAATAACCACTTTTAAGATTTTATTTATTGCTCAACACACAACCATTCGCTTTGACACGTGGATCCCTGAACGCCTACTGGTTCGCCGCCCCTCAATGCACGATTATTAAAAGTCTATTTTTCTTCCTGTTGATTGTTATTAAGAACGTGACTATTTGTAGTTCAAGGCTTGTGACCCAGATAGAAAAGTTGTCAACTCAGATAAACTAGAGGTGTGGACCTATTTTTTTTTTTTTTTTTTTTATAAAATAGAATTAAATAAGTTTTGGTAAGGCATTTAGTCAACAGGGGGCGTAGCTCATATGGTAGAGCGCTCGCTTAGCATGCGAGAGGTACCGGGATCGATGCCCGGCGCCTCCAATTAGTATTTTTTTTTTTTTTTTTTTTCTTCTTCTAAATTCTATGCATGCTACTGCTTTGTTACTGTCTTAGGTATAGCAATATCCCAATCAACAAATCGAGAAGTTGCTAAACCTAAGACCCTACAAATGTATTTATAGTAAAATAACAAGTTAGTTCATACATACAGCAGGTTACACTTCAAGCGCGTTAGCAAATAGTAATAATACATGATTTATATTAAAAAAAAATAGCAAACACAATGACTTTTACGCACGAAACTGAGGCATTTCCTTTTTTGCGCATGCGTATACTGCTCATTCATTCCTCTGATCAACGCACCCCAACAAACATAATATCTAGTTCTTCAGCTAAAACGTGATAGCCTATGTAATAGGTATGAAAAAAATATATATATAAATAAATAAAATAACATTTAATTGTTTTATTTTAATAAAATTTGGAATAGCTCGGCAGTTTTTTTCAAAAAAGCCAAATACAAAATATTCTGAAAATACATCCTTTAGGAGTAGAGTTATTACATGCGGGCGGACGAGCAGACACAAGACAATAGCCGGTTCACACATATATACCAATGCTCCTAAAAAAATACATGTACACATATCTTTTAACTTAAAACCGTCAACATTATAGCTTATCGGTTGCTAAGTCTAGAATCCGAAGAGGTATTGTACCTCTTTTGCCAAAATCTTTACCCATATCTTTTGTCTATATTGTAGGCAGTGACATATAAGGAAAGTGTTTTTCTTCTTTACTTTTTTCCCCAAACAGAAATATTTCGAAGTGACCAGTCCGAGAATCTCCTGAGAAAAAACATTAAATTTAAATGTAAAACTTCCTACAAAATTCTAGTTTTAATTCAAAATTACTTTAAATTATTAACCCAACATTTTGCATTGATTTATGCAAATTTATCCGACATAAATGGGAAATTATTTGTATTGGACCTCATATCAATTGAAGATCAAAATTGAAATAGTTTTATAAAATATGCTATTCTGCGTTGTTTTACTGTCGACTGTCTGTTTTCGATCACAGCGCTTGAATTTAGCCTGTTTAGAAACATATACAAGCTATATATATAAGTTCATACAAGCTAAAGTAACTAATATCGTTTGTAATCGGATAACATAATCGATTAGGCGGATTCTTTATGTATTAAGAACTCAAAGACATTCGCCTGATAGGTGATGCTATCCGATTACAATCAATATTAATTACTTTAGCTTGGCTACGTAGACAAATATTGTCATTTCTATCATTGAAGGTACAACAGTGTCCCCAGACGGTCGATGGTAAAATATAACAGAGTAGCGTTACTTTATAAAACTATTTCGATTTTTTAATAACTTGCGTTGAAACAATACCACGCTTTTTAATAAAGTTTCAAAGTCTTCAGCAATTCTTTCAGGCAAACTGGATGTTTCCGACCACTACCCTTCCTCAAAATGGATTAAAACCAAGAACCGTAACCAAAGGTTCCGCGGTAAGCTGTTGTTGTTGTTTCAGGAGCATCGGAGACTAAGGCCATATTGCTTCGGTATACTGTCTGTAAATTGGCGGTTCTGTGGTCGTTTTCTGTTTGCTGGACGTGAAACCCAAATTTCCGGGACAAAAATCCATGCTACCCTCGCCCCAGATCTACTAACTCAGCCACGTTGCGAAAAAGGCCGAACAAATTCCTCACGTCATCAACGGGACTCGAACTTAGGTCTTTTCCACCCAGTGTGTGGAGGATGGCGATTGTACCACCTGTCCCCGGTAAGCAAAGCAGCACGAACTAGTTTACAGTAACATTGCAATTGGCATAAAGAGATAGAAAGAATTTAAAGAAGACTAAAAAATAAAATAAAATAAATGAAAATCAGTGAAGAGCAAAAGAAACAGAGTTCAAAAAGCAGTTCATTTAACGATGTAAAAATAGTTGTACAGGATACCAAAGGTATCCTCTACAACCAACAGAAAATATACCTGCCCATTTCATCAAGTCTATGACGAAACTGGTGGTCTCCAAAATAGATCTTTTCAACATGAGCTACTAACTTAAATTCCTGAGATAGAGAGAGAGAAAATCTCGAAAACGACCAAGAAAGATCCACCTATAATGACTAACATTTCCATTACTGAAGAATCCTTAAAGCAACGTGTTTTGAAGCATAATTGCTTAAAACAAAGGCAAATGAAAGAGAAAGAGAGAGAGAGAGAGAGATAGATGACTGCGCATATAGAAAAACGGAAGCGACCTGTTCAACTTTAAAAACAATTGAAAAAACTCAATTACTGGAGGCGCCGGGCATCGATCCCGGTACCTCTCGCATGCTAAGCGAGCGCTCTACCATCTGAGCTACGCCCCCATTATGATGAAAGTAACTACAGCTATATATTTCTATTTGATTTGGCTTTTCGCCAAAGTTAAGATTTCTTAATAAAAACAGAACAGGTTTTTTTTTGTTTTTTTTATTGGGTTTAATTCGGCCTATTTACAACATAGAAAATTAAACTTGCTTCTTCATACTCTTCGACAGACACCATTCTGCCCCGGTAAGCTGCACCTTACTAGAGTAAAACGGGGTCTGTGGGCAGGTAATAATTGGTTTTGGGCACCCTCCGTCACGCCTTTTACGAGTATGAGAGACCTGTAAAGTCGGAGATGCAGTGGATACGAAACAAAACAGCCGAGTCCTGACACTAAAGGAGGACCTGTGAACCTTCGTTAAACAACATAGGTACAACCAAGCTAACATGGAGTAGGACGTCAATGTACCATTGCCCAGTTCTTCCTAAACGTGTGTGTTATTCTAACTACGTTACAACAAAAGAAACCACCTGTTGTATCATCACCCACAAATATTTATGGTTTATGATTGTACACTTTATTTTCCAAGTACCCCCATGCAAAATGTCAAGGGGAGTTTGGTCTGATGACCTTGGGATATTCAAAAGCATTTCCCCCTGAGACTTAGTCATCAACGTGAAATTCACAATCCAAGCACGAAAATTAGTGTGAAAATACACCGTCCTGTTGAAAGTCTACCTCTTTCATCAAATATTCAAGATAACTCTTCTCAATAACAGTATTATCAATCTGTAACGTCCCATCATTCCACAAGAACGAGAAGGGAACCCATCTATACGCCGATCCCTGGAAGGTTAACATCTTTTTGTGCAGTAAGGTAAAGGTCGTCGCCGGCCCAGTAAACACATTCATTGGACCAATGACTATTCTACCTCCGAGGCCATTTGTTTCTGTATTTCAACAGTTTATTTGCATACTAATAATTTAAATGGTTACATAAAATAAGAAACGGCAAGCACAAGATATACGATTTACTTTTTTAATTTAATATTTATGCACATATAAAATAAGGTAATAAACAATTGGAGTTGCCGGCTACCGATCCCTGTACTCTCGTATCGCTTACGAGAGCTCTGCCATCTGAACTAGGTTCTCCCTCCCCCTGTGTAAATGACTGCGACCCTCTCGAGATATAGATAATTTTTCAATATGTACACATAGAAAACGACTAAGTGAGTTTGATAAACTCGCTTTTTGGCCGACTTTTTGCTAAATCTATCGTCAAGTTAATCTTAATTCACTGCGCATACGTATGGAACATATTTGGGGGGAGGGGTTGTCAGCTTCCCTTCCCCTGGTGGGGAGGCGACGTCCCCTGTCTCCTCCCCCACACCATCTCCCACTTTTCCTTCTGGTGGGGCATGGGCATGCCCCACTGATCTTCCCTGGGGTGGCCTTCCATATTAACCCCATATTTCTGTCTTTTCCCCTCCAGTCTTCAGTCTCTCCCCACTCTGCCTAAACTACAAATCAAAAACGCCCTACACAATCAAAAATTTAACTCTCCAATTGAATCGTGCATCACGCTATTTGGCTTCTAACCTCATTAGTGTCTTACCCTCGAAAATCGCGCATACCATTTTTTTTTTTTTAACCATAGACCCTAGCCACTGAAATCTCAGGAAACTAGGTGGCAGGGCCTGCCAGAGTGATAAAATAAAATTACTGGGTTCCTGGTCTGCCTCCACGGGGCTAAGTGCGGGCAACGGTGGGCCCCAACGGCTAAATGGCCAGATGAACAACGTTACATGACACTTCACTATACAATATCCATGCACTTTTAAATCTCTGGTCTTTAGAGCGTACTGTAACACACAACAAGGTATACTACACGGAGATAGAGGAAATCCCTGGTGCCTAAACCCATTTTACACTTTACTATTTAAAGGTGTCTGCGCGTGTAGCACAGTGGTAATCTCACTGTCCTCCCCACACTGGGTGAAAAGGCCCGGGTTCGAATCCCGTCGATGACGCAAGGAACTTTAATGGGCTTTTTTCAATCCGTGGCTGAGTTAGTCAGTCTCAGGCGTAGATAGCAAGGTTTTTCCCCCAGAAACTGGAGTTTTTTCCTCCAGCAAACAGGCAAATCGACCAGAGAACACATGCAATTTACAGACAAAATAAATATATGGATAGATATAATCATTTACGAGGGACCCTAATATCATAATTTGGTTTACTCTCCTGATCGGTCTACGCGAGTGGAAAAGAGCCGGGTCCGAATCCCGTCGATGACGGGAGAAATTTTTATGGGTCGTTTTTTTTATCCGGAAACTGGTGTTTTTCGTAGAGCAAACAGAAAATCGACCACATAACACATGCAATTTACAGATAATATACAATGAGCAATACGGCCTTAAATGTTCCTAAAACCTCATAACAACAACAGCAAAGACTATATGACCACAAGGAAGTTTTATAAAATACAAACCGAACCCCTTTAAATTTCCTCAAGCTGTTAGCTGACGCTAACAGCTTGGAGAAATTTAAAGGGGTTACTTCACCAATTAACAACTCGTTGGCTAAAATCGAACTTCCAGCGATCCAGTCTGAATACGTTATCCTCCGTAATTTGACTTTGTAGACCCACTTCTCGAATCATTTATAACAGTGAAATTCACCATCATTCATTTTACTTTCTTCTTCCACAGCCTGATACATGGTATATAAAAAAACCTCAATGAAGTGTCTTGTAAGGTGTCTAGTTATAACGCTCTACAGCCCAAATTTTCGAAGTCTTTTCCTCTTTTGCAGATATCACCGAGCAGGTTACTCCTCTTTGAACTCTTTCAAGAAGCTCAATCTCTTTTGTTTTTTTTAGGTGCGGTCTCCATACCTAGACAGAATTCCAGGTTTGATTTTACAATTGCCTTTATACAGTTAAATTATGACCTTCCTAGCTTTGCAAGCAACTATTCGATATAAGACACTATGAGCCTTTCTTGCTGCCTGTCTACACTGCCCGGAGAACTTAATGTCCTACTGTATAGTAATTCCGAACTTCCTTTCTTCCTCTAGTGTTTTCAATTCAACTCCACCAAGTGTATAAGTTATTTTGAGGTGGCTGTTTCTCAAGTCAGACCTTACATTTTTCTGCATGAAAACATAGCTGCCACTTTTCTGATATGGACACCACCCTGAAGTGTATCTGAGTCTTCCCGAAGAAGTGCTGCTTGGCGCTGATTGTTAACTACTTTACCGATGTTGACATCATCTGCAAATTTTGGCATCACACCCTTTATTCCTTTATCTATGTTATTTCCGAAAATCAAAGACAAGAGTGGTCCCAGAACCGATACTCGGGAACCCACTTCTAACCATAATAGTTAAGACTCTAGCCCAGGGAAGCTAATTCTCCCGGCCCGCTCCCCTCCTAAGATGGTCTTCGAGATCCATCCATGACAATTAAAAAAAAAAATAATAAATTTTCTCTTTATACTCCCGGACGACAACACAGTCAGAGGAGTTCACAAGACCGATAGGATACAACAAACAGCACGGTATTCAGCATTCACGGGCTCGAACCCCGGTCACTCAAGCGCGTGTTCTTATGCGCCGTCACGCAGTCGCTTTTTGACAATCGCAGTTCAGTTTCTTGCAACTTAAGCGTTATCATAAAATATGTCATCTAAGACAGTTGTTTTAGACTAGTTGTTTTTCAAAATTATTATTTCATATATCACTGATCTGTTGATAAATTTACAATGACAGCTTGCATATTTTTATAACTTTCAATACTGATATTAGTTTGAGGCCATTGCGCAATTTCAAGTGGCCGAGCTATATTAAATATGAAAAGTCTTCACCTGCAAAAAATTAAAAAAAAGATAGAAAAAAATCTTATTTTCGGGCCACCAGGAGAGAGTCTTCTCATCTGCCCGTGTACATTAATAAGTTAGTAAATTGCGTGTGTTTTCTGGTCGATTTGTCTGTTTTGTTCTGAGAAAAACCATGTTCTCTACGCATGATACCAACTAACTTATCAACGGAGTGAAAAAGCTCATAAAAGTTACTCGCATCATGGACGGGATTCGAACCCTACCTTTTCCACCGTGTGAGAAGAAGGGTGATTCTGACCACTGTGCTACACGCGAAGATTGCAAGACATTTAAATACAATAAATAAATAAATAAATAAATAACTCGGCTAAGGAAATTTACATAAAAAAACTGATATTCTATTCAAAATCGTAGTATCCAGCCATCGTAATTTCATTAGCGCAGACCAGTGTTTCTGAATCAAAAAGCCTCCCCCCTTTTCGTTTTTAAAAATAATTAAACTGCGTGAAAAACAATTTTTTTTTTAATTAGTAAATTTTGTACAGCAAAGAGCATTTATTTACTTATTCCTCATGTAAGAGATGGGATGCAAACCAAGATCACTGTACTACACAGGATAAATCACAGGGATTTTTATGTTTGAAAGGTTAGGAATAGATGACGTGTTTTTATCAGAGAGGCTCGAATGATACAGAAAGTAGTTTAGATAAGGGATTCGGAAGAGGCGTCAGATAACTTTGGAAGAGTGATTTTACTGAATAAGAATACATAATGTGCCAAAAAAACCCATTCAACTAAGCAAATAGCTTGTAGTGCATCGCCCATGTCTGGTGTGTGTTATCGCAACAAAACTTCAAGATAAGAAAAAATCTTCAGTTTTCAGAAAAATTCAGTTTTTAGGGTTTCCTACTTGCAATTTTGAAATATTGGTCATTGTTTTCGCTATCCAACCTCATTCTAAAATTCCGTGTTTTCAACCTCTTCTCTCCCATCCCTACTAATTCGCCAAGTTACTCCTTTCTAGTTCCACATGATTCCTTGACAATACCAGCACCTCGTTCTTTCTGCCATAATTATTTCGTCTCATCCGGGCTCATGATGTTACAACAGCACATCCTGAGACAGGATCAGAGCTAGCCTGGGTGGATGCCGACAGGCGCTGCTAAATTATCCCTAAACGGCGTTCAGATACACTTGCGCAGAGGCAATTGTCTATCCTTAATGCCGGCCTTGTGTCAGTTGAGCGATCATGATAGCTGCAGTGAAACAGCATCGCGATCTCCCAATTCACTCTCAACAATAGCCGGAGTTCTGACTTATCAGCAAAACTAAAAGCGAACATCCCCAATCATCTTATTATCCACAGAGATAAGCCGTCAGCCAGTACTTGTTTCCAGCTGTCACCAGCTTCCATCTCCATGGCAACATAGCCCAGCCCCGAGGGGGATTTCACGCAGGCGTACTAAGCAACCATCAGAGATCGCATGCAGACACGTGCGCGATCGTAGACTGCCAATTTCAACCACAAGCTAAGTTTTGGTTTCGACTTTACTCGTGTTCCTCTCCCCCACCAGAAGTTCTAAATTGTACATGATTAGCGCTGCACTTTGGTGGTGCATTGCCTCAAATCAAAATACTTTGTTGAAGAAGAGCCGTGGATAGGGAGTCTCAATCGCTTCCTCCACTATTATACAAATAAAATGGCATTCAGTATGAATTGTATTTGTAAATTTCCCATTAAAGATAATTCAAACATCCACCGTTCTCATCTCCATAATAAATATAGTATACTGTATTGATAGGCCTACACATTAGTCACATAAACTGCAGCCATTATCAATCCACTGTAGGATGGAAGCCTCCTCAACGATTCATGTTGAGGGAAATGGACCATAATCTACCATGCTGGTCTACAGATCGACCGTATTTAACAGTCACGGGCTTGAACCCTCTCTATCTCAAAGAGCCTGTACTACTGCACTCCCGCCCTTGACCACTCGGCTATGGAAGTCACATTATCTAGTGCCCACCAGATAATGTGAATTTTAACATTTTTTTAGTTTTTTTTCCCCAATTGTTATTGATTTGAGGGGAGAGGGAAGTAAAATTAAAAAAATTTATAAATAAAAAATAAGTATCGTACTTATTTATTTCCGTGTTTAGTAATGATACGCCCAGGGCTCACATCTGGTGAGTATGGGCTTGGCACATTCAGGGTCCTGAGCTGGATATCATCATTCTTCTCTTTCTTGGTGATTCCTTTCTACTTTTGATTCTCTCTCTCTCTCTATCTATCTCTCTCTCAGGGTAATTCGGGAATTTCTTTTTTTTTTTTTTTGGCTGGCGCAGCATAATAATAATAATAAACCAAATTATTATTATTATTTTTTTTAAATTTCTTCCTTTCATCATTTCGGTAGGCTACTGGAACATGCTTGATGAAAGTCACATGAAGTATTATTGTCCAATCAAATTCATATTTTAGTAACTGTCAACGCAGAATCAAGATTCGATGCTTTGTGCTTCGATTCTGTTGATTTGGTCATTTGTAGTTCGGATTTTCCAGTGTACAAGTGTGTAAGTAGAAGTCGTCATTATATATATATATATATATTTTTTTTTTAATGGCATAGAATATTCTTTTGTTAACATATGTAATGCGTAAGGATATTTTTAACTAGTCATCTTATAAATATTTAGTTATTTTTCTAGTGCGATTAAAAAGCAATATTTACTTTTACTACTGAACAGCTGTGAGCTGTATAAAACCTGTCTAAGTGGTCCATAATGGAATCACGAAAGTATTTTTCTCACTATCCAGGAATAGTTGATATGTTGATTTTAATTTTTTTTTTTTTTTGGCTTAAATTTACAAAGCAGTGATAAGTGTTAATTATTAATTTTAGGAGTTTCCAGAAATACTTTGTGAGCCACAAAGACCGTTGGAACGTAGTGATTTACAAGTACATTACTGCTAAATGCATCCGAATTCCTTCAAGAGAAAAGCCTTTTTCTATTTTGATTGTAACTCAGTGTAAAAGGCTTATTATTATTTTCAGCGAAATAGAGCATAGATTTTGTAAGAATGTACTGTCATTGATCACAGCTGTACGTAATTATCTAATTTCCTGTAATGTATATTTTTTTCTTTTTGTTCTGAATATCATTGAAGCAGCACCTGAGAAAGTTTTATCCAGATTCGCACAAAAAATAAATAATAAATAAAATAATAATAAAAATAAATGAAATAAAATATATTATTGAAAACTGATTTTGTGCTTGCATTAAAAAAAAAAAAAAAAAAGGTTAGTCTTTGCAATCTTGTACCCTTTCCGATTGATCGTTGCAAATACTGAGAAAGTTTTATCCAGATTCGCACAAAAAAATAAATAATAAATAAAATAATAATAAAAATAAATGAAATAAAATATATTATTGAAAACTGATTTTGTGCTTGCATTAAAAAAAAAAAAAAAAAAAAGGTTAGTCTTTGCAATCTTGTACCCTTTCCGATTGATCGTTGCAAATAGTGATTGACATGCCTAGCTCGCTTTATGTTACGGTGTTTATCTCTCCCTTGCCGCTCTTTTAAAATCGAAAAAAAGTAAAGTGCATCCATTATCAACCCACTGCAGGATGGAAGCCTCCCCAACAATTCATGTTGAGGGAAATGGACCATAATCTGCCACGCTGGTCCAGTGCGGGTTGGCAGATAGACCGTATTCAGCAGTCAGGGGTTTGAACCCCGGTCTACTCAAAGAGCGTGTGCTACTGCACTCCCGCTACTGTCCACTCGGCTACGGAGGCCGTTAAAATCGAAAAACGAGTTCCCAAAAAATAATTTTAGACCAATATTATATACTGCACCCTGTTACCAGCAAAAGGTTACAAACTACAACTTATCGATATACGGGTGCCGTAGCAATTACATTTGTTTTTTTCAATGTAAGTGTTGCATCTGCCAGACACCTGTAAACGACTTGGTTTCAATCTGGGGAGGTTAGTTACCTTAAATTCTAAAAAAATGATAAAAAAATTTGGTACTGATTAACAGATTACCATTTTAAATTCAGTAAAAACTAAAAAGTAATGTTTTATAATAATAAAAAAAATAAAAATGTCACAAGTGGCCCTGTAATCAATGAGTGCTGCTCTTCTTGGACTAATGTTATTAGTGGAGTCCCACAGGGTTCGGTGTTAGGTCCACTGTTGTTTTGTATATTTATCAATGATATTGATGAAGGTATATCAGGCTTAATGTTGAAGTTTGCAGATGATACAAAGGTTGGCAGGGTTGTTAATTGACAGTAATGGCAGTGTGCTACTGCAACAGGATCTAGATAATTTGGGCAGATGGGCTAAGAAGTGGCAATTGAAGTTTAATCTTGACAAATGCAAAGTACTGCATATGGGTAGAAGTAACCCCAGAGAAACGTACCAACTGTGTGGTATTACACTTAAGGTGGTAGAAAATGAAAAAGACCTGGGAGTAATTGTGCAGGCAGATATGAAGGTTTCTGAGCAATGCAGACAGGCTGCCAGGGCATGTCATGGGGTTTTGTCAATGATATATAGGAATTTTGCTAGCAGGGAAAAGGAGGTGATTATCCCTCTGTATAAGGCAATGGTCAGGCCATGCCTTGAGTACTGCGTACAGGTCTGGAGGCCTCATTTTAGGAAGGATGTAGATTTACTTGAGCGTGTACAGAGAAGGGCAACAAGATTGGTGAGGGGAATGAAGGGATCCTCTTACCAAGAGAGGCTTAAGTTCTGCAAATTGCAGTGGCTGGAGACTAGGCACCTGCGTGGTGATCTGATTGAGGTGTATAAGGCCTTGAATGGGTTGAGCACGCTGAATTCTGATGGGATCCTTCCACTTGTTCAGTTTACGAACCTAAGGGGGCATAAATTCAAATTACGAAAGGACAGATGTAGAATAGATGTGCGGAAATTTGCCTTTAGCCAGCGGGTGGTTAATTGCTGGAACAAACTTCCATCTGTTGTTGTGGAAGTTGATAGGTTGAATAAATTTAAGGAGGAACTGGACAGGCATTTGGAGGGAATGGTGTGGTTTTTTTTTTTTTTTGGCTGATGCTGCATAAGCTCATACATTTGCTTTCTTACATCACATGCCACTACTACTACAATTAAGTGAGTGAGGGTTAAATAAAATTCATGCGCACTGTAAAAAATTTGCTGTTCAGATCAAATTATTCCAAAATTGCAAGCTCCATTTTAAGGAGTTGGATATCAATGGATGCTGCTCTGCTCTTTGTGGACTAATGTTATTAGTGGAGTCCCACAGGCTTTGATGTTGTTTTGTATATTTATCAATTATATTGATGACGGTATATCAGGCTTAGTGTCGAAGTTTGCAGATGATACAAAGGTTGGCAGGATTATTAATGACAGTAATGGCAGTGTGCTACTGCAACAGGATCTAGAAAATTTGTGCAGATGGGCTGAGAAGTGGCAACTGAAGTTTAACATTGACAAATGCAACTGCATATGGGTAGAAGTAACCCCAAAGGAATGTACCAACTGTGTGGTACTACACTTAGGGTGGTAGAAAATTAAAAATATCTGGGAGTGATTATGTAGTCAGATATGAAGTTTTCTGAGCAATGCAGACAGGCTGCCAGAGCGGGTCATGGGGTATTGTCATACAGGAATTTTGCTAGCAGAGAAAAGGAACTAATTATCCCTTTGTATAAGGCAATGGTCAGACCATGCCTTGAGTACTACATACATGTCTGGAGGACTCAATTTAGCAAGGATGTAGAGTTGCTTGAGCATGTACAGAGAAGGGAAACAAGATTGGTGAGGGGACCAAAGGGGTCCTCTTACCAAGAAAGGCTTATGTTCTGCAAATTGCAGTGACTGGAGATTTGGCACCTGCGAGATGATCTGATTGAGGTGTATAAGGCCTTGCATGGGTTGAGCATGCTGAATTTTGATGGGATTCTTCCACTTGCTCAGATTATGAATCTGAGCATACATACCACTATAGGTTTATTTTCCTGTGGGTATTCACATATCATGACTAACTCGGTGTTGGTTTCCTTAGAGATGGTAGTGCAAAAACCTTCATGTTGATCTGAAGTGGTGAGACATTCAACCTCAAAGCTCTACAATAATAAAATATTGTCTGTAATGTAATAAAATATGGCATAACGAATACTTAGTATTGTAGTTTAAATTTTTAAATACATTTAACTATGTAACTATCATTCTTTTTTTTTTTTCTTTTGCTTCAAATAGCTCAGGATTTACCTGTGTGATTCAGAACTATCACACTGGAAAAATAACGTAAGTTGTGTAAACCTATGCGTAATTTTGACTGTTGCAATCAGGTAAAGCCCACGTACATTAGTTAATCCATTATAAAAGAATATGAAAACTGATGGAGCTTAGCCAGTAACTGTTAGCCTATTACTGCTCCTACTACATGATACAGGTGGGACAGCTAAATAATTAAGTTAGATTGCTTGTGAGTTTGTTTTAGTAAATGCGGAAATATCAATGTATGCATACTACATAATTAAGGGCTCACATCTGGTGAATATGGGCTTGGCACACCCAGAGTTCCAAGCTGGATATCATCTCCCTCTCTCTCAGTAGTGTAACTTGGGAATTTTTTTTTTGGCTGGCACAGCATAAGCCTCAGGTTTCCTTGCCCCATATGGCTAATAATAATAATTAATGATAACTATGAGGTGAAAGAGGCTGAACTAGTTTCAGGTAAATTACTTGTTGGATGAAGAGTGTAATCTATAATACTGATATAGATATATATATATATATATCTAAAATGTGTGGATATTTTAATAAAATATTAAATTGTCAATTTTAATTGTAAATAGCAATTGCACATGTATATAATTCTTGCTAAATTTTTATTGTTTTTTTTTTTTTAATTTTAGGATTAGCGAATGCTCCGCAACTTAAACACAATTTAAGATGCGTGAATGCATAAGTATCCACGTTGGTCAAGCTGGAGTCCAGATTGGCAATGCTTGTTGGGAGTTATATTGTTTGGAACATGGTATCCAACCCGATGGCCAGATGCCTAGCGATAAAACGATTGGTGGAGGAGATGACTCCTTCAACACGTTCTTCAGTGAAACTGGTGCTGGGAAACATGTTCCTCGGGCTGTATATATTGATTTAGAACCAACTGTTGTAGATGAGGTGCGTACAGGAACATACCGACAACTCTTCCATCCCGAGCAGCTGATTACAGGCAAAGAAGATGCTGCCAACAATTATGCCCGTGGCCACTACACTATTGGTAAAGAAATAGTAGATCTGGTACTTGATCGTACAAGAAAATTAGCTGATATGTGCACTGGTCTACAAGGATTTTTGATTTTTCACAGTTTTGGTGGAGGTACAGGATCCGGATTTGCTTCTTTGCTTATGGAAAGATTATCTGTTGACTATGGAAAGAAATCCAAATTGGAATTTGCTATATATCCTGCACCTCAGGTAAGATCTGTTCTTTTTTTTTTGGTTCTTTTGTGCTCTAAAGCACTGTGTTCATCCAGTCATAATTTATTTGTACCTTTAAGTAAGAGGTTTTTTTTTGTTTTTTTTTTGTTTGTTTAATTTCTGTTAACAGTTTGAGGAATCTGGATTAAAAAATATTCCCATTCCTTCAACTATAAGTTTTTCTGTCTGCCAGTATGTTTATTGTATAGTAAATTCATTTATTTATGATTCAAAATGTGTATTCATGGCTGTTTAACTGAAAAATATAAGCATTTACAGACATACCAATAATCCGAGCAACAATTTAAGTTTAAAATTAATGATTTAGGGTGGAATAGTTGCCGTGTTAAGTTTTTTATTTTCCCCTTTTCCCTTACTATTTTTTGTTATATCATACTACATTTATAGAGTAAAAGTCAAGTATAATGTAGTTCAGTGGACCAATGGCAGGCAGCTCGGGCATTGCTCCGGATCCCCATACTTCACAGGAGGCCTTCTAAAGAAATAGAAATGCCACTTTTCTAAAATTATTACTTTCACCAATGAGGTTAACATTTATAAGAAGAGTAAGAAAGCTGACTGTGGAAAATCATTGAGTCGTGTATCCCCCAAATCAACTTTATTAGTACTGTTTCTGTGCTCACCTCAATTTCCTTTTCCCTTCAAAGAAATTTACACCAAATCTCCTAGGAACTTTTTTAATCCATAAATTATGAGGAAAATAATTTTTATTCCTGAATTTCTCAAAAATCTTTGAATTTTTCGGAAATTCATTCTATCTTTGTTATCATATTTTATATTTGACATAAAAATAAGTGCTCTCTCAAAAGTCCATTTGTTGCCCATTGTTCTATGGGAAAATGCATTTTCCACAGAAAATATTATGAATAATGTTTAAGAATAACAATTGTTTTGAGTAAATTGCAAAAGCCTGTTAAATCCATAATGTAGCTAAAAAACGGTCCATTTAAACACCATCGGGGCTCAGCACAATGTTGAGATCCCCCAGATTGCCCAGAAGATGCAAACACCATATAAATATTAAGTCAAAAAATTAATTAGGGTATATAACAGATTGAACATGTATATTTTCTGTGCTTATTTGTGTACAGCGCTGAAATTAGGGTATGTTAACTAATTTTCTCTGTTTATAGGCATACCAGCTGTGACTGAAGAAGCAAGGATTTTTTATCATGAAAGATGGGGTACAGAAAAAAAGATGTTAGTGAATGGTAAAAAAAGGAGTTGATGACATTTGGCAGGTCTAAAGGACATCCTGTTAAAGAAGTAGCTGAATTTGTTGGTGTTTCAAAAAGAACAGTTTTAAGGAATGTAGGAGTCAAGCAACTACAAATCATTGGCAAGTCTGTGCTAAGTGATCATGATGGGTGATGAATATTGCATCTTGTAAACAAAAAAAAAAAACAATTTGATGAAACAAGAAAATTGTTTCTTGCTGGAGTTGTGAATATTAAAATCATCAAGGAAAATTACTCACTATTAGAAAAGTTGGACTGGAGAAACAGAATTTCAGAGAATGGAAGTCAGAGTTCCAAGTGATCGGAGTTCCAAGGGAGAACAATAGAGGCAATAAGTGAATTTGACAGAATAGGGTAGAGAGATTTTAAGCCAGAGAAAATCAAAAAGAGATTTCCAAATTATCAAGTTTTTGACAGAATATCAGAGTGGACATATCTACAAGACCACTTTTGAAGTGAAAGTAATCATACAGAAAATAATTAGGACAACTGAGATAAGCAGTGGTTGAGGCAACCAATAGTGAGATTCTGTCAGAAAAAAAATAAGTGGCACTTGACAGATTGTAAGTGGAAATGAACATCATTGAGATTGGAACTGAGACTACATATTTGTGAATTTAATGAGGAAGTGTTTCGGAGGTTTAGATCTTTTTGTAAATAAGTTTGTTCTATTAATTTGACTAGTCATGATGCATTCAATAGATAAAGTAAAAGCAGGGGGAGGACATGTATGACCTCCCCCTGCTTTTACTTTATCTATTGAATGCATCATGACTAGTCAAATTAATAGAACAAACTTATTTACAAAAAGATCTAAACCTCCGAAACACTTCCTCATTAAATTCACAAATATGTAGTCTCAGTTCCAATCTCAATGATGTTCATTTCCACTTACAATCTGTCAAGTGCCACTTATTTTTTTTCTGACAGAATCTCACTATTGGTTGCCTCAACCACTGCTTATCTCAGTTGTCCTAATTATTTTCTGTATGATTTTTGAATATGATCAATAATTAAATTTTTGAATATGCCGTACACACAGTAAGAATATACCTAGCTCCTTGACATAATGTGGCCTGAACCAATCTCTCCACATAACACACTACTCAAACTCTCTCCAGTCACTATCTGGCAGAGTACGGTAGCAGTATTATGCACTCGCTGATCCAGATGCCTCCTAGAGAGTTACTAGTAGGTTCAGTCCAGTGAACTATCTAGCAGTCAGCCTGCAAACACTGTTGAGTTCTACTCTCAAAATGTAAAGAAGATTGGATCTCACCATGATGCCCATCATAACCTCAAAAAGAGATGGGAGTTCCTGGAGCTTTGCTATGGATGCTAAACTTGTTTCACCATTTAAAGCTTCCAGTAAGCAAAGTGATGGTATTGCAAGTCATTTGATTGTGAGTCGTCTACTGCTTAGTATAGGCAGTGCTAAGGGGTAGCATTCCTCTGTGTGGTGTGGACATCACAACTCAGTCCCAGCTTTCATTGATTCATATTTGTTCATCCTCTTCAGTATACTAGGTGCAGTACTTGGGAATTTGCATGTGGAGGCAGGGGGAAATATACTTTTAACAGCTTCACCATTGTGAAGGTGCAAGCAGAGGATTTGACTGTTACAGAATGCCTGGACTTCACTAAATTCCATTCACTGAGCTCACAAATGTCACCTGAATATCAATTATATCAGTGTTTTAGACTCTCGGGTAGCAAGCCTAGCTTGTCACATCTGAGAGAATCTCTGTGACAATCCTCAAGGACCAGTAATTGGACCCATGTTGATATAACATGGATCCAATTTGCTTAGAATTATTTCAAACTGCATCCTGAAATTATGCACATTGCTCATGGTCTCTAACACAATGGTTAAAAGTATTAGTATTAATAATATGGTGCAAAATTAATAATATGGTGCAGAAAGCAACCTTATACAGCATTCAGCAAAAAAAAAAAGGAAAATTCCATTTTACCTATCCATCCCCTCCAATAGTTTGTCTAGTTCTTCATTGAATTTATTTAAGCTATCTACCTCGACAACAACAGATAATTTTTTTTCCAGAAACCCACTCGCTAAAGACAAACTTCTGTACATCTGTTCTGCAACCATCCTTCCTCAATTTGAATTTAGGTGCTTAGTTTCAGCAAGAGGAAGAATGCCACCCACATTGAGCTTACTCAATCCACTCAAGGCCTTACACCAGTGGTTCTCAACCACTTTTGATACTTGTACCAACAAAATCAAAATTGAAAATTTTCTGTACCACTCATTAAAATATGTATTAAGAGGAAAAGTCAAAGATATTTGCATAATAATGCTATGTTATTAATTATACATATTTTTAATACAAAAATTGAACAAACTAAGTGACAAATATTAAACAAAATAATACAAAATAAACTCTAAAATACTTGATTAACATGGTGATTGGTTGCATTTAACAATTAAATGCAATAAATTGGGAGAACCTGAACAAATATTTAACAAAAATAATTAACTTAATGTGACACTTGAGCTTGTTTGGCAGTAATTATATCTGGTTCTATTTTCATATTTACATAATTTCATACATTTAAAAAATTCAACCTTCCTTTATTCGCATACCACCAAATATTTTTCCACATACCACCGGTTGAGAAATGCTGCCCTACACAACTCAATTAGATCACCCTGCAGGTTTCTAGTCTCCAGAAGCTGCAGTTTGCAGAACTGAAGCCTTTCAAGGTAAGAGCACTTTTTTGTTCCCTTGACAAATCTGGTTGCCTTTCTTTGCACCCACCACAGCAGTTCTACATCTTTCCTAAAATGAAGCCTCTAGACCTGTGTGTAGTATTGAAGATGTGACCTGACCTTGCCTTATGCAGTAGAATAATCACCCCCTTATCCTTGCTAGCAAAATTTCTGTATATCATTGAAAAAAACTGTATGTGTTGTCCTTGTAGCCTGTCTGCATTGCTAGAACATCATATCTGATTGCACGATTATTCCCAGGCCTTTTTCATTTCCCACTACTTTGAGTGTAGTACCACCTAGTTTATACTCTAATCTGGGATTACTGCTACCCATATGCAGTACTCTACATTTGTCAATGTTAAACCTCAGTCGCCATTTCTCAGCCCAACTGCCTAAATTTTTTATAACTTGTTGCAGTAGCGTACAGTCATTACTGTCATATATTGAGACATTAAGCCTGATATATCACAAATACAGCAGTGGGCCCAGTGGGTTCATCAATATCACAAATACAGCAGTGGGCCCAGTACCAAACCATGGGGGACTCTACTGATAACATTAGTTCATGAAGAGCAGTGTCCATTAATAACAACTGTCTTCTTCCACTCAACCATCCCTTTACCAAAGCAGCAACTTGCCTTTAATGCCACACTGCTCCCATTTGTACAGCAGTCTTATATCTGCAACAGTATCAAAAGCTTTCCTGAAATCCAAGTATATGATATTAAAATTATTTTTTTGTATCCAGTTCATTTGTTGTTGCATCTTGGTATCCAATAAAATTGGTCAGATAAGATCACCCCTTGACAAACCCATGCTGTGTCTGAACTATAACTGCAGTCTTGTCTAGATGGTACCGCATTACTTCTTTAACCAGTAACTCCATTATTTTCCGTGGAACGGAAGTTAAGCTAACAGGTCTGTAATTACTCATGTTACTCTTTGAACCCCCTTTGTGAATTGGGGAAAAATTTACACATCTCTAGTCCATGGGGGTTTTCCCTGAATCCAAAGATGTTCTCATAATTGTGGCTAAGGTTTTGCTTACCTCCTTTGCTTCTTCCCTTAATATAATTGGATAGATCCCATCCACCCCAGGTGCCTTTCTTCCTTTAACTTCAGCAATTTCTCTTTCACTTTCCTCTCAGTTATTACAAAATCATTTAGCTCTCTGGTAGAGTTTGATATTAACTTCTGACGTTCATTTCCCTAAATAATTCCTCGTGTGTATGTAAATGCCTATTCCGCCTGTCAGCAACCAGAACAGGATCATCAACATTTAAACCATTGACATCAAGTGGACCAATATGATTCAACTCCTTCCTTCTACTGTTAATATTAAAGAAGTATTTGCACTGCTTTTCTTGGTATTCTTTGACAGAGAAGTCTCATCTGCCTTCGCTTGCCTAACCTCCTTTGTGAATTGGTTGCAAACTAATTTATATCTACCATAAGCTCCTATATCACCTGATAATTTGTGTCCCGTGCATTTTCTTCTCTGCAACAAGTCTCATTAGTTCATCTGACCGATTTAAATCTAAGCCTTGAATGATCTTTCTTAGTTGGTGCGAAAAGCCTAGTAGCTTCTATAATTATTTCCTTCAATGCTTCCCATTTACAATTTGCTTATGGTAACATCATTAGTTGGTCCCACTTATTTAATTTAAAAAATTTTAAAAACTGTCTGATACCACTGTAGTCACCTTTATGAAAGCAAAAACCTTCACTTTACCCTTGATGGTAGTTACGTCTTTAATTAAATCCCACATTAATACACTGTGATCACTGCCACCTAGTGGTTCTTTTATCTCCAAATACTTAATATATGAATAATCACTCCTGATAATCAGATCAAGAGTATTACTCCCTCTTGTTGCTTCTCTAATATGCTGCTGCAGAAAACAGTTATTCAACAAATCCACACAGGTCTTGCTATTGTATGCAACCACCATAAGTTCTAGTCAATATTTGGAGAGTTAAAATCTCCCATCATAAGACATTTTCTGATTTAGTAGCCTACTCTATTTTTTTGTACTGTACAGTTATTTGCTTTACTCCTCAGAATCATGAGGCTTATAACACACTCCTCTTCTCATTTTTGCTTTCCCAGTACTTATTTCACACTAAACTGACTCAACATTGCACTATCCACCCATATCAACTGGATGCTCTGCCTTAGATTTTATGTGCTTCTTAACTAAGAGCATAAACTCCCCCCCCCCTTCCTATCTGGCCTCTCCTTTCTGTACACATTTTACTCCTCATATTCAAATTCTTCATCCCTATATCTGAGTAGTACCATGTCTCTGATATCCTCACAATGTCCACATTTGATGACTTGACCCACACTTCAATTGTACAGCACCAGACATAAATAAATTTCATTTGGCCATTAATTTCAGTAATTTGACCAAGCCTTATATTTATTGAAATTGCCCTCCCCCACAACTCTAGGAGTGGAATTTTATTCCAACAATTTACTTTTCATCTGGAAAAAAAAATGATGCCATCAGCATGTAGTTTAATTATCCATTTTAAAGCTTTGTTCTTCAAATTATATTATGCAGATGCCTGCTCTCCAGAGAGGGATGGTGCCTCCATAGCCAGGTGGGCAGGAGCAGCAGTGCATAGCACATGCTTCTTGATTAGACTGGGTTAGAGCCCATGACCATCAAATATGGAGGATGTGGAAAGATCAGGGAATGACCACTGCATATCCCCAGAGCAATATGGCCTTAGTTGCTAATGCTCCTAAAAACCAAAAAACAAACAAATAACAGCTCTCCAGAGACTGGAATTTATAGAACCCCAATTTTTTTTTTTTGCTAAGAATATTCTTTAGTGTTCCTACCTAATCTTGTTGCTTGTCTCTGCACCTTTTCCAACAGAACTGTTGAATATCCTTCCTATAATGGGGTTGCCAAACCCTTATACAGTGGGATAATTGCCTCTTTGTTCTTGTTGTTGAAGTTCCTCTATATCATTGAAATAGTACCCTAAGTTGTTCTAGCAACTTGTTTGCACTGCAGAGAGAATTTTGTTGGACTGGACAATTATCCCTAAATTTTTTTTCATATTCCTCTACTTTAAGTTTGTTGTCACTCATATGTTATTCTCAGATTACTGCTGCCTAAATGCAAAAGGTAACTTGCATTTATCACTCTTAAACCTTAAATGCCATTTTACAGTATGTATTTACTTACCTCAGTTGCCATTTATCTAGCTTCTCTTCAAGTAACATACCCTAATTGCCATCATGTTACACTGTGCCCACCTTTGTATCATCAGTAAACAGACATCAAACTTGGAATAATTGTATCAATATCATTAATAAATATTAAAAACAGGGAGGGGTCTTGACAATAATCCCTGTGGAACTCTAATCATCACATTACTCCATGAAGAGCAAGGGCCGTTTATAACAACCATTTGCCTCCCACTCCTTTATCTATAGTAGCAATTTCCTCCTAATGCTACATTGCTCCAATTTATATGATAATTGCGATATTAAAGACTTTACGGAAATCTAAGTGGATGTCAGAATTATTCTATTGTGATAATATCTTAAAATGACATTGACAAAGAAATAAAGGGCATGAAGTTACAATTTGAAAATGAAATTAACAGTGGAAAAGACATGAATGTCTAGCACTCCTTAAGAACAATTGCAGTAGTCTTCAAGAGGGTCCAGTAAGTGGCAGCTGTGCTGTAATAATGTGAAATGCAAGGGTTTAGACTTTATCTTTTTTATATTTATATATTCTGTTTCCTTTTTTATACCTGTTCAGGCTGTTTTTTTTTTTTTTTTTAATCCTTAAACTAATGTTTAAAATAGTTTTGTCATTATGTATTATAGGTTTCAACTGCTGTTGTAGAGCCCTACAATTCCATTTTGACAACACATACAACTTTGGAGCACTCAGATTGTGCATTTATGGTTGACAATGAAGCCATATATGATATCTGTAGAAGAAACCTAGATATTGAACGACCAACTTACACTAATTTGAATCGCTTAATTGGGCAAATAGTGTCCTCTATCACTGCTTCTTTGCGCTTTGATGGAGCTCTGAATGTAGATCTTACAGAATTTCAAACCAATTTGGTACCATATCCAAGAATCCATTTTCCATTGGTCACCTATGCTCCTGTGATTTCTGCAGAAAAAGCTTATCATGAACAGTTGACTGTAGCTGAAATAACTAATGCTTGTTTTGAGCCAGCAAATCAAATGGTAAAATGTGATCCTCGCCATGGCAAATATATGGCTTGCTGCCTATTATATCGGGGAGATGTAGTTCCAAAGGATGTTAATGCGGCTATTGCAGCAATTAAAACCAAAAGAACCATTCAATTTGTTGACTGGTGTCCTACTGGTTTCAAGGTAAGAATAACTAATTAGTTATGACTTTTTAGATATATATGCAACCAACGTTTATTTTTTTGGTGAAGGTAAAGAAAGCCAACACACAAGAACCACAGTAAACTTACCAGACAAACTGGTTTGCTGCTACCACAGTTTCTCCCTGCATTCTCAGTAAACAGACTGCATGTTATCAGTAGCGGCAGTAGAAGTTAAACAATATATCGATAGGCCCGTAGGTGTGACAAACTATGTACTGATTGGTGCGTGAACACAAACAGATGATAACATAATAGCCTTAAGAGATTGATTGACGTTATGATATATATATATATAGAAAGAAAGAAAGAATCTTTCTCTTTTTTTTTTTTTTTTTTTTCCTGTTATTTCCTAACCTAACATTAAGATCTAAGGTCAGGTTATGAAATATAAAAAAATAAAGAAACTTTTCCTTTTTTTAAAAACCTAACCTTAAAAACGTACAAGGAAATCAGTAATAATATGGTTTTTTTTTTAATAGCAAAAACATTCATGAACTCCTAATAATCTGCTTTTAATAATGAGAAAAATAATCATTACATTGTTTGTCATGCCTATGTGTCAATCAATATATCATTCTTGACGTCTACTGCTGCTACAGGTAACATGCACCATCTGTTTACCGAGAACGCAGGGGTCAACTGCAGTAGTGGTAAACCAGTTTGTCCAGTAAGTTTCCCATAGTTTTCTGTGGTTCTCATGTTGGCTTTCTTTACCTCAGCCTTTTTTTTTTTTTTTTTTTTTTGCCAGTGCAGCAAAAGCCTGTGGCTTCCTAGCAGCACTATATGGCGATTACTATTCTCTCCCGCCCTATGAATTTGCCCTAAAAAAGTTTATCGTTATAATCTACAAATATCTACCTGGATTAAAGCAAGTAAATGAGACAGTAGACCCTCTTTCCCCCTCCCTATTTTATAAGATGCAATTTTTTAATAATTGCATCTTAATTCACTAAAATGCTCTTTTTCTAGTCAAACAGAATATTCATTTAAAATGGAATTAACATTTGGCAGATTGCACAGTAGTATATTATTAATAAAAAGTTAATACAAAATGTCTAAATTTTCATATTTTACAATAACGTGGTTTATAGTAATGAGATAAACTTTTTTTTTTTTAATTACATAACTGATAATAAGAAATGTTGCAGAAAATGGACCATAATCTGCCACACTGGTCGAGTGCAGGTTAGCAGATCAACCGTTTGTAGCAGTCAGGGGCTTGAACCCCAGTCTACTCAAAGAATGTGTACTAGCGCACATTATTGTAATCTGCACTTCAGTTTATGTTATCCTTTTTTGCCTTACACAGTTTACTACACACGTGCAGCAGGAGTGATTGCTTTCCATACTGATTTGTTCTTGAACTCCATGTTGCATTCTAGTACTTTGTACAGTTTGTGTGGTTGTCAGTGTCATTACTCCATGAAAGAAAGTACTGTACCTGTACTCCTGCCAGTCTGACTGTTTTACAGCAGAGCATTAACGCTTTGCTAATTCTTGATTTTAATTTTTTATCTGTTTTTAATGGTAGCTTGTATGGATTTCTAGAAACATGACAGTTTCATTTTTATTTATGACTTTCTCACAAAAATAGTGGACAGTCAAATTAAAGTATTTTATATTGCATGATTTTCATGGTTTCTTTCTGTCCATTTCTGCCTTTCATCAATAAGCAGCAAACAGCTGCATTCTCATTTCATTGGTTATTGTTATCAGTTGAGTCCCAAAGTGATCACAATAAGCAGCATCCACTGTATTTATTTTGTCTCAACTCATCTTTACATTTTTGATAGTTATCTCCTTGATGGCCTCAAAATTCTCTTTCCTTGCCTCCTTAGACTGTCCATCAGAATGAGTTGTAGTTAATGATGGATAATTCCCAAGAATAATCATTTAGAGAATATTCTCTGCTCACATTTCTAGCTGTCATAAAATGCAAGCTTATCTTCACTCTTTACTTGGTCTTTCCATTTTTCAGGTTAGTTTGCCAATGCATAAAATTTCTCACCATCTGTATGCATGAAATAATTCACTTCCTGGTGGATGCATTTTTATGAAATTTTATATTATACTCTTTAAAAAAAGATATATCAAGGTACCCCAAATTGCATTAAAATCAGACAAACAGAAATCTTGAAATTATTATTAATATTTTTTCATGAATATCACAGGTTATTAATAAATAAAATTCCAGTTATTTGAAATTTCAATTATCTGTCCCCCCAGTCCTCTTGGGTGAGATTTAGATAATTAAAATTTCTGGCACTTCCTTGAAGTTCATAAATACAGCATTATGCACATTGCATAATACACTCAGCAGAGAGGGTGTTAATTAACCAGTAATACGAAAACTCAAAGAAAAACAGCATCAGTATGAGTGGAAGAGTGAAAGTCATTGAATTTTAACTCCCAAATCTTAACGTTAAAGTGGATGAATTAGATTAACTTCACTTTTTCCGTGTGAAAATATTGCTGAAACTATAGCAAGTATTTTTGTTTGCTAGGAAACCACCATTGCTTGTATACAAACAAAAATCTGAATCAATTAATTAGCAAAATGAAAGAATTTAAGGAAAAGAATCACTCTGCAGGAGAAACTACTTACTGTAGTTTAGAAAATGTGAAAAAAAAAAAGTGAAGTTAATCTAATTCACTGTGCGATAATTTTCATGTATGTTTCTTTCTTTTTGTTTTTTTCCAGTAATGCTAAAATAGATTTTCTTGTATGACCACTTGCTCTAATATTTATTTAGCTGTTGCATAATGCACATTCTTTATTGAATTTATCAACTGTGTATTAAAATTCCACTGAAAGCTTTAATTTGCCTGTTTACTGTATCATACACCATTTGATTTATTCCAAAGGAAATATTACAGCTATAATAGTTGGATAATATCTGTAATACTTACCATAAATGTCTTTCTTTTTTTTTTTTTTAATCTCTAAAATTTCTTATTTTTAAATTGCTATTCTTAGGTTGGAATCAATTATCAGCCTCCAACTGTAGTTCCTGGAGGTGATTTAGCCAAAGTTCAACGTGCTGTGTGTATGCTGTCAAATACAACTGCAATTGCTGAGGCCTGGGCTCGCCTTGACCACAAATTTGATCTCATGTATGCCAAAAGAGCATTTGTACACTGGTATGTTGGAGAAGGGATGGAAGAAGGTGAATTTTCGGAGGCACGAGAGGATTTAGCTGCTTTAGAAAAAGATTATGAGGAAGTTGGTTTAGATTCAACTGAAGGGGCAGAAGCTGAAGGAGAAGAGGAATTCTAATTTATAAAATTTGTAAATGTACCTTTTCCTTTTATATATTTGATATGTTGTTTTGCTGCCCACATTTGTATTGCTATTGTGTAACCCCTTGCCTTATATCAAAATTTATTAATATTCTTTGTTTACTTCTCCCTGATTTATTTTCCTAAGCATTTAATAATTTTGGAAATAAATATATATTTTTTTAATATATTGTATTTTCAATTTTTGTACATCTGCATAAGTTTTTATTCACCAAAAATTATTATACAGGATTTATACTCAGAATCACTAAATATGAGTTGAAAGGGTTCCCTGCCTGCCACTACAAACTACTTTCTTAGAGAATTCTCTAAGGATTCATTTTTATGATATTATAAATTCAGTTGCTTTTATTAGAAGATATATTTTTACCTGGTCAGCATGCAAAGATTTTTAAAAATAAAAACTGTCTTGTATAAGTAATATTGATATATAATTGCATTTGTTTTGTTACCCACCATTATAAAGATGTAAATTATATACTTTGCACAAAAGTAATCTTCGCTTAATGTTGAAATTTATAATCAATCCATTTATTATGCTTTCTAGATCATACTGGGTTCCATGAAATTTTTAATGTTGCGAGAGATATATACATTTAGGATCTCTGAATTTGTTTTTTAATGAAAGGCAGGACAGAAGAATTCTGGGGTAAAGTGTTTTGAGATACATAAACATTTTAGTAAAGAAGGGGTCTATTTCAACATAGATATTGAAATAGCTTGAGAAAATAATGCTACACTGCATTGGTTTTTCCACCTTTATTGTGTGGAGGCACTGTGGGCTTATGCTTATTTTAGAAATTAATGTGCTATTCACAAGTTGACCTAGGTGAATAATCTTTATTCATTCAAATCTCACTGACACTATGTTGACTGGATTCAGAGCTACAAGTAGCTTGAATTAGCAACATTGTATCAAGTATCGCAAGAGTGCACATTATTTTCTCAAACTAATGCAAATTTTCAAATAAATTAAGAAATATGTAAGGTTAAACTCGAGAGCACAGTTTTAAAAGCGTGTTATGTGCAATCTTGAGCTTCCACAAAGGAATCTCAGAGGTTCTGCAAATTAATTTTCTATCAGAGTTTTTTAATTTATATACATGCATTAGTGTTTTTAATTTATTGTTAATTATTGCTTTTAAAGATATAAGTTCCACAGGAGACTTAATTTGCAAAAGTATTCCACAGCCAAAAGGTGGTAAAGTACTGCTAGATTTTATATCTGAACATAAACATGATAATACGTTACAAAAATTATATATGTACATTGGCCTAAATGGTAGTAGCACTTATTTCAGCAAGCAAACATTTGAACAGAGTTAGATCATTTTTAAAGTCAGTGTATTACTTTATTGTGTACACGTTGCAATGAATATGTATGAAAAAATGTTTACTTCAAAATTATTTTACTCATGCAGAAATGTTCATGTTGGCAAACCAAGTATTAACTCTTTCTACTAGGCATCTCCGTAGCCAGGTGGGAAGGAGCAGCAGTGCGTACGTAGTACACGCTTCTTGATTAGACCGGGGTTCGAGCCCATCACCACCAAATACGGAGGATGTGGAAAGGTCAGGGAATGACCACCGCATATCCCGGAGCAATATGGCCTTAGTTGCTAATGCTCCTAAAAACCAAATAACAAATAACAAACTCTTTCTACTGCTTACATGGCATCTGACAGTTGCTGTATTTTTTTTTTTTTTTTTTTTTTTTTTATATTTCATCTACTGTATCTTCCTTGCCAATATTCTCTAAATGATTATACGGTATTTTTCTGTTCTCATTTTGATTTACCATGAATCATAAGAAATCAATTTTTTGTTTGGTGTTTAACAGAGAAGAGGTGAGCGACCTGTGAGTTTAACTTCTGTTCCCGGAAAATTAATGGATGCACTGGTTAAAGAAGCACTGCAGGATCATCTAGACAAGACTTCAGTTATAGCTCGGACACAGCATGGTTTTGTTAAGGGGAAGTCTTGCCTGACCAATTTGATTGAATACTATGATGTGGTCACAAAGGAGCTGAATGCGGAGAATAACTTTGATATCATATATTTGGATCTTAGAAAGGCTTTTGATACTGTTGCACATGGAAGACTGCTGCACAAATTGCAGCAGTGTGGCATTGGAGGCAAATTGCTGCTATGGATAAAGGGGTGGTTGAGGGGGAGAAGACAGAGTGGTAATCAATGGACACTGCTCATTGTGGACTAATGTTATTAGTGGAGTCCCTCAGGGTTCAGTATTGGGTCCTTTATTGTTTTCTGTATTTATAAATGATATTGATGATGGTATATCAAGCTTAATGTCCAAGTTTGCAGATGATACGAAGGTTGGCAGGGTTGTCAAGGACACTACTGACACTATGCTGCTGCAACAGGATCTGGAAAGGTTGAGCAGATGGGCTTGAGAGGTGGCAAATGAAGTTTAACATTGACAAATGTAAAGTACTACATATGGGAAACAGCAACCCCAGAGCAACATATCAACTCTGTGGTACTACACTGACAGTGGTAGAGAATGAAAGGGACCTGGGGGTGGTTGTGCAGGCAGATATGAAGTTCTCTGAGCAGTGCAGACGGGCTGCAAGAGTAGCTCATGGTGTATTGTCAATGATATATAGGAATTTTTCTAGCAGGGATAAGGAGGTGATTATTCCCTTGTATAAGGCAATGGTCAGGCCACACCTAGAGTACTGTATACAGGCCTGGAGACCTCGTTTCAAGAAGGATGTAGAGCTGCTGGAACGAGTACAGAGAAGGGCAACAAGATTAGTGAATGGAACAAAGGGGTGCTCTTACGAAGAAAGGCTTAAGTTTTGCGAATTACAGTGTCTGGAGACTAGGCAGCAGCGAGGTGATCTGATAGAGGTGTACAAAGCCTTGAATGGTTTGAGCATGCTCAATGCTGATGGGATTCTTCCTCTTGCTCAGAATAATCACCTGAGAGGGCATAAATTCAAATTGAGGAAAGACAGATGTAGGATAGATGTGCGGAAATTTGCCTTTAGCCAGCGGGTGGTTGGTAGGTGGAACAGACTTCCATCCCTTGTCGTGGAAGTTGATAGCCTAAATAAGTTTAAGGCTCGGCTGGACAGGTATTTCGAACGCACAGAGGGGTGAAGTGGAAGTGGTTATTTTTTATTTATTTATTTTACTTTATTTTTTTGGCTGATGCTGCATAAGCTTGCTTTCTTGCATCAAATGCCTCTACTAATGCTAATCTGTTTCTTGTACTTGGCTCCCATGTAGCATCTGTGAGATGCTAGGAAAAGTTATCTAATCTGGGTAGAGCTTTTTTTTTACTGGAATGTGAATGGCTGATTAAAGCAAAACACTGCCATTCATGTGGCATATGCTAGATGACAGTGAGCATTTGTTTCAATTTGGGTAATGAGGGACCTTAAATTCTAAGAAATACAATAATGAATTTTTTATTATTTATTATTTTTTTTTTCATAATTAAGAAAGATGTCTCACAGATACCATGAAAGCATATTTATTTATTCCAATTTAGGATGCAAATGGGGAGAGTTAAAACAGTTTGGTAGATTGATGAAAATGAATTTTGAAAAAGTTCTATCAAAGTATGCAGTACAGATACTTGTCATCCTTGTTAAGTAGGTAGCATCATTCCACATATAACATGGAAGTTTTAAGGGCATTTAGCCAACAGAGAGTTCATACATGGCATACAGACAAGTTAGTTGGGGAAACTTCAAAGATATATCTTTTTATATATCAGTGAGGTTAACTAAAGTTATGGACACCAAAAGGGTATAGAGGTTACGTAATATATAAGCATATACTGGTGTCACTGAGATATTCTGATTGTTTTGTACCACATTTTAAAAAGTGCACATTTTGATCTCATTCATGCGTGATTCTTTTTAATTTTCATCAATTCTTTGTGGTAATGACTTTTGCTTTAATGCACTTGGGTTAAAACTGTTTTTGTCAATTACATTACACTTGCTTGTAATGTAATTAATGTTTTCTGTTTGAAAGAGCCCACAGATTTTACCCAAATATACACACAAAAGTATTCTACCAGTTACCTATGTCATTCAAATCCATGATGTTAAAAGGCATTGTAATTGATAGCAACAGCAGGTATTCTTTGTGAGTGGAAAAGTTATCTTTAGTCAACTGACTCTCAAAGTAAAATAATTATACTTCAGAGTGGATATATCAGGCTGCTTGATTTGTATGTGGAATACTTCACTGTTATTTGTTTGTAAGAACTGATACTTCTTTTACATTGGAAGGTGACCGAGCAGAACTTTCATTCCAGAAAAATTCCATATTTAGTATGAGGAACTCTGGATGTTTCACATACACTAATTGTTAAGTAGAAATATTCACTTTGTGAGCACACTGTTCATTTGCATTTATATAACAATAGCCAAAAAAAAACCTGTGCACTTCACCCATCTAAGAATTCTAGTCTAGTTTTTCCTTGAATTTATTTAAACCATCCACTTCTACAACAAATGGAAGTCTGTTCCAATAATCAACCATCTGCTGGCTGAAGACAAACTTCCACACATCTATCCTACAACCATTCTTCCTCAAAAAATGATGTCCCCTCATGTGTAGAGTCAGCAAGAGGAAGAATGCCATTAAAATTCAGCTTACTCAATCCATTCAAGGCCTTAAACACCTCAATCAGATCACCTTGTAGGTGCCTAGTCTCCAAATGCTGCAGTTTGCAGAACTCTGGGTAAGAGTACCCTTTTGTTCCTTTCACCAATGTGGTTGCCTTTCTCTGCACCTGTTCCAGCAAATCTACATCCTTCCTAAAGTGATGCCTCCAGACCTGTATACAGTACAAGATGTGGCCTCAAGAGGGTCTTGTACAAGGGGATAATCACCTTATCCCTGCTAGCAAAGTTTCTGTATATCATTGACAAAACCCCATGAGCTAATTTCAGAGAATTTCATAACTGACTGTGCAATTACCCCCCCCCCCCCCAGGTCTTTAATTTTCCACTACCCTGAGTGTAGTACCACTTGGTTAAGTTTCTCTGGGATTACTGTTATCCATATAAAATCCTTGCATTTGTCAAACTTTAAACTTGAACTACCATTTCTGAGCCCATTGACCCAATTTTCCTACATCTTGTTGCAGTAGCTCACCCTGATTACTGTCATTTAGAATTACCCATCTTCTAAGAGACACATGCCTACTTAGCTAGAAACAGATTTTACCTCGTTTGGCTTCTCATTATACTCTATTCTTAAATGTATTTGGGTGTCATCCAGTACTAGTGAAGTATGAACAGGGGTAAAAGTTGAGCCCAAGTGTATCATTATCAAAAAAAAGAAAAGGCCTCTGTAGCCAAGTAGTCGGGAGTGCAGTAGCATATGCTCTTTGAGTAGACCAGGGTTCAAGCCCCTGACTGCTAAATACAGTCAATCTGCTAACCAATGCTACAGATTATGGTCCATTTCCCTTAACATGAATTGTTGAGGTTTCCATCCTGCAGTGGATTGGTGGATTGATAATGGCTGCAGTGTTTTTCTTTGTTGTTTTTTTTTTTTTTTTTTTTTTTTTTTTTTCATTATCATTTGCAGCTTCCATTAGTTTGGCAAAATAATGTAAGGAAACAAGCATATATAGCACCAGCTAAAAAGAAAGATAGTAAAGAACAAAAATTACCCACTTCATTTGCCCATTTCTTTGAATAATTTATCCAATCCTTTATATCAGTTCAAACTTCTACAACACTGGGGAAGAAATTTATTCCAACAGTTAATCCCTAATTAAAAGAAAATTTCTGCCATCCTTTTTCAATTTAAATTTGTCCTAGAAAGAGTGAAGATGCCATCAACCTGAACCATTTTTATTAAGCTAACTTCCAACAATTGGAGTTGTCATTACTTCTTTAAATAATGTATGGTACAGGTCAAAAAATAAGTCTGCTTTGAGCCCCCCTTGTCATCTATGGGCTCCCAGTGCATTCCACATGAACCTTGTTGAAAGTTGGCTCTGCCATCAGCATCTAGCTTTCTCAACCCTTTTAACCCCTGAACACCCCAGTCTGGTTTCCATGGAGATACCTAGTTTTGAGATGCTGAAATTTACGCCCCCTTACTAATCTTGTTGCTCGTCTGTTTACCCTTCCACTAGATGTCCTTCCTAAAATGAAGTTTCCAACTCTTTGCAGTTTTAAGATGTAGCTTAACCATTGTTTAATATAATGAGATAATCATCTCTTTCCTATGTATTTATAGCACAGATTAAGAGATTTTCATGTGTCAGTTCAAGGATTTAGTGTCAGACAATGTTAACCACAAAATCATTTTGTAGTAAACATTTCCTATCATTGTTTGGTGCATAATGGCCTTTAGCTGACATTGTGCCGTAAAACTGCCAATAACAACAACATAGTAAACGTGTTTGTAATTAACCAAGAAAAAGCCATTTGACATTTTCTTTGTTTACTGGAAATGTGATTATAGCCCAAGATAACTTGTAAACTACTAGAGAAATACATTTCTATGATGTATGCATTGTTATTTGTATAAAATCAAACTAAAGTTATCTCAAAACAAAAATGCAATTTTGTAGTTAACGTCTGACCCTAAGCCCTAGAGTTGTGAGAGCAGTCATTTTGTCTTTGAGTGCTATTTCAATTTGCTTAAACCTTCCATAGTAAACAGAACCAATGTGATGAAAAGAGCAAATGGCATTACAACAGGAAAGAAAAGATATATTTAAGAACACATGGATAGGAATTGTCATGCTGAGAGTCATCTACCTGACATTACAGTCAGGTAGTAATCTAGCTATCAAGAAACAGTGGTATAAACATTAACAGTAGGGTGCCAGAATTACAAAGGGCCCTGGGACCCTGCATCTTATTAGTTGCCCTTGTTCTTTCTGAGGCAACATACATGACAATAAATTTAAATCAAAATATTTGGACACCTATCCAGAAATGTGTCCAAAAATGTGTTTTTTGCCAGAGGGTAATTGATTGTTGGAACAAGCTTCCATTGGTGGTGTGAAAGCAATGAGGGATTCATAATGTCTGGGAGGAGGTCACAATGATGTTGATATATTTCTAGGAAAGGTTGATATAACTATGATGAGGTAACTGAAAATTAAACATAAATTTAGTTTCAATTTATCTCAACTTTTTTTAACTGGCCTTCATATTATATACGTACACACAAATAGCTGCCATAGAACAAATACAAAACAGTGTTCCCATTTACTCAGGTTCCAAGGAAGTGTGAGCAGGGGCAAACTGGCTCAGGTGGCCAAGTGGTGTTCACTGAGGAGGCCTGTGGCATTTGTAGTATGTTACCACTGAATAAAAATAGAACTGAAATTGTTGGGAGCTGCCAAGGCTAATTTTAGCCTGTGTGGGTGTAATCACCCCAGTCAATGCTTCCTGCATCTGCCACTTGCATGGAAGTCAGTAAAAATTTGAATGAATTATATAAATTAGAAAGGATGAAAAAATCAATTTCATGGGATGTTTTTTTATGTACCATTTGCTCATTAATATGATCATTAAAATCTATTTCCTGTCATGTCTAACAGCCAGTAAAATTCAGTTATACCACTTGTTTTAATAGAACTAAATTAAAAAAAAAAAAAAAAAATCTTTATTTAAACATGGTCCAGCTAATTATGGCTGATTTCTTTTGAAGGAAAAATTCTACAAATTATTATAGTGGATGGATGGGGGTAGGTTTTTTTTTTTTTTTTTTCGCTGTATAAACTTCCTTGCATCATTTGACACTACTAATGTTATTTCCTTCTTGCCCCAATACTGGTCTTGACGTCCAATACTAATGTAGCTGTTTTCATTTACCTCAGTTCCACAAAGTAATGATTGTACAGTGCAACATCTGAAATCCAGCAACTTCAGGACCTGGAGATGCTGGAGATGGCCAGTTTTTGGACAATAAATCCAAACCAGTCATGAAATTTCAAAATTCAAGCACAGATAGAAGAATATATCTGCAGCATGGACATCTGCTCACGTGTTTTTGATAATTTTTCTACCTTATTAACTTACTTTTATTAATCATATTATTTTATTATTCTTTTAATCCTTGGGCTGTTGGTCGAGATTGGTAAATGAGAAACAATGAGTTACCAAAGTGATCAACTACCAAACCTATTCCTAATAGCCATTAATGCACAAAATGATACAATAATGATCATTTTTTTTTAAATTTTACAGAGGCTGAATATAAGCTTATGATTTAGAATAGAATATCAGTTTTGAAGTAACTGAGCTATATAATAAGGGAATATCTTGGCCTATTAAAATAAATAAATAGTTGGGATACTATAAATTCTCATCCAGTTCAAAAACACAAGCTAGCGTAGCAGTTATAAATTTATTGGTATGGATCAATTATTTTTTAAAAATAATTTGTTTTCCAAAAATTATTTATATCTAGATATTAATAATTATAGTCGACCATTCTGTGGTCTACTAGAATACACGAAATTTACAGAATCCATAAACCAGCGGTTCCCAAACTGTGTGCCGCGGTGCCCCAGATCGCCGCGGGATATTTTAAACATTCGAAGGAAACAGCAATATTCGACATCCGTCAGACAGCGCGAACTACTAGCTCTAGGTAGTTCACAGTTTCACATTACTTGTTAAGTTGTTTGGACCTAACTACTAAATAAACGGAACTGTTAGGTATTTCTTTTGATCTAGGGACGCCGTGAAAAAATTACCGAGACACTAAGGGCGCCGTGAACCGAGAAATTTGGGGACCTCTGCGTAGACCTTCCCGACCGATGTGCCGTGAGAGATTTAATTTTATAAAATTTTCATAGTTATAAAAAATCAAATCGAATTTGTACAACCGTTCGAAATTTTATTAGTTTGCAATTTTTTTTATACGAAAAGCCTAACCGGGTATAGCTGAATGCGATTTCCACCAGCCACTGACTTCAGTTTTTAAGCACTTGAGTTTGACCTTTGTTGGATGTATAAAAATCATGCTTGCTTTCTTTTTTCCATTTCCTTTTTTTTTTTTAACTTAAATTTCAAAAAATATCTTTTTTAATGAAGACAAAAAAAGATTTAACTCATTTCTTATGCAAGAAAAATTTCTATAATTTTAAAAAATCAGAAAATCAGCAGAACACTTTAAAGAATATGACGGTGTTTTTCTCTTATCTTTGATAAAAATCCATTTTTTATATGAAAATCAAGTTCCATATTATTGTTATTAGTCATATGGTGCAAGGAAGCCTCAGGCTTATGAAAAAAAAAAAAAAAAAATTCCTGAGTTACCCTGAGAGAGAGAGAGAGAGAGAGAGAGAAGTAGAAAGGAATCACAAAGAAAGAGCAGAATGATGATATCCAGCTCAGAACCCTGAGTGTGCCAAGCCCATACTCATCAGATCTGAGCCCCTCTGCTTAAACACGTTAAAAAAAAAAAAAATTAGATTTTACTTACTTTAGTCGCGATTTGTTTTTTGTTTTGCCTATTGGTTTTTTCGAATTATTTTGGACCAGCCTTTACATTTTTCTATTGAAAGATATGCGTATAATACGTTATTGCTTACTTTTAGAAATAAAAATCAATGTTTATATCTAAAAACAAATAATTATTCAAAATATATTTATTAAATTGCTTCATTAAGTACAGTACTTTATATTTAACCGAATTTAATTTTTGTAGATATTTATTTTCCAGCTATAATGGAAAACTTTTTGAAGAGAGCTAGAAAGTCATCAGATTCACAGGACAAACAAAGTAGTCCAAAAATAAAGATAAAGCTGGTATTTAGGCAATATAATGAGGAATATATCAAATATATATTTGTATGCTCGGATAATTCTTCTCTTCCTCGACCCATATGTCTTATTTGCCTAGAAGAGTTCTCAAATGAAGCAGTGGTACTAAGTAAACTACGCCGGCACCTTACCACGAAACATCCATCATGTGCAGAAAAACGTTTGAATTTTTTTAAGCGTCTTCAAATGCAAAATAGGAAGCAAAGTTCTTTTATGAATTCGATTACAAGTATCAAATCGAGCTCAAGAGGCTAGTGATAAGAACGCTCAATTGATATTCAAATCCAAAATGCCTCATACAATGCAGAATCGCTTATTTTACCAGCCTGCATTGAAATTGTTAACGCTATGCTTGGGACAAAGGAAATTGAAAAAGTGCCACTTTCGAATAACACTATTAGTAGATGCATTGAAGACATATTAGATGACATAGAAACAAAATTAATTCAGAGAATTATCGAATCTAAAAAAATTTTATTGCAAATTTATGCATCTATAGATGTTAGTAACTGTGCTCAATTAATAGCACTAGTTAGAACCATTGAAGAGAAATGCTTGAAAGAACATTATTTGTTCTGCACAGAACTACCAAATCACATTACTGGAGATGAAATATTCAAAGCGATAAATGAATACTTTGAGACAAATAATATATCATGGAAAGATTGCTTAAGCTCGTGTAGTGATGGTGCAACTGCAATTACCAGACGCGTTAAAGGTTTTACCTCAAGAGTTCGTTCTGAAAACCCGGAAATTCTGGTAATACATTGTTTTGTTCACAGAGAAGCTCTCGTATCTAAAAGTTTACCTGCGGATCTGAATTCTACATTACATTATGTTAGATGGTGAATTTAATGAAATCCAAGCCATTAAAGTCATGTATGCTTCCAGCTTTGTGTGAAGAAATGGGACCAGAACACCACTTCTGCTATTTCATGCAGAAGTACGTTGGCTGTTCAAAGGAAGAGTTTTATCAAGAGTTTATAGCTAACAGAACAGATTAGCATTAGCATTAGCATTAGTAGAGGCATACGATGCAAGAAAGCAAGTTTATGCAGTATCAGCAAAAAAAAAAAAAAAAAAACACCGCTCCCATTTCACCCATCCCTTTGTTTCAAATACCTGTCCAGCTCAGCCTTAAATTTATTTAGGCTATCAACTTCCACAACAAAAGAGAGTCTGTTCCACCAATCAACTACCCGCTGGCTAAAGGCAAACTTCCGCACATCTATCCTACAACTCTCTTTTCTCAATTTGAATTTATGCCCTCTCAGGTAATTATTCTGAGCAAGAGGAAGAATCCCACCAGCATTGAACATGCTCAAACCATTCAAGGCTTTATACATCTCAATCAAATCACCTCGCAGGTGCCTAGTCTCCAAAAACTAATTTGCAAAATTTAAGCCTTTCTTCGTAAGAGCAAGCCTTTGTTCCATTCACTAATCTTGTTGCCCTTATCTGTACTCGTTCCAACAGCTCTACATCCTTCTTAAAATGAGGCCTCCAGACCTGTATACAGTTCTCAAGGTGTAGCCTAACCATTGTCGTATACAAGGGGATAATCACTTCCTTATCCCTACTAGAAAAATTCCTGTATATCATTGACAAGACACCATGAGCTACCCTTGCAGACCGTCTGCACTGCTCAGAAAATTACATATCTGCCTGCACAGTTACCCCAAGGTACTTTTCATTCTCTACCACTGTCAGCGTAGTACCACAGAGTTGATACGTTAATCTGGGGTTACTGCTTCCCATATGCAGTACTTTACATTTGTCAATGTTAAACTTCATTTGCCACCTCTCAGCCCATCTGCTCAATCTTTCCAGATCGTGTTGCAGCAGCATAGCGTCAGTAGTGTCCTTAACAACCCTGCCAACCTTCATATCGTTTACAAACTTGGACAGTAAGCCTGATCTACCATCATCAATATCATTTATAAATACAGAAAACAACAATGGACCCAACACTGAAGCCTGACGGACTCCACTAATAACATTAGTCCACGAAAAGCAGTGTCCATTGTTTACCATTCTCTGTCTTCTCCCGCTCAACAATCCCTTTACCCATAGCAGCAATTTCCCTCCAATGCAACACTGCTCCAATTTCTGCAGCAGTCTTCCATGTGCAACCGTATCAAAGGCCTTTCTAAGATCCAACTATACGATATCAAAGTTATTCTTTGCACCCAGTTCCTTTGTGACTACATCATAGTATCTAAACAAATTGGACAGACAAGACTTCCCCTTAACAAACCCATTCTGTGTCCGAGCTATAACTGAAGTCTTGTCTAGATGATCCTGCAGTGCTTCTTTAACCAGTGCCTCCACTAATTTCCCTGGAACATAAATTAAACTAACAGGTCTATAATTACTTGTGTTGTCCTTTGATCCTCCTTTGTAAATTGGGGTCACATCTGCATATCTGCAGTCCATGAGTACCTCCCCTGAGTCCAAGGAAGCTCTCATAATTATGGCTAAGGGTTTGCTTACTTCCTTTGCTGCCTCCTTTAATATAACTGGATAGATCCTATCCACCCCAGGTGCCTTTCTTGTGTTTATCTTGAACAATTTCTCCTCCACTTTACTCTCAGTTATTACAAGATTATCTAGCTTACTGCCAGAGTTGAATACACCTCTGGCATTCCCCTCGCTGAATAACTCCTCATGTGTGAATGTCGATGCAAAATATTCATTTAGTTTTTTAGCTACCTGAGCAGGATCATCAACAGTTGAACCATCGATATCAAGTGGACCAATCTGATTCATCCCCTTCATTTTATAGTTTACATAAGTAAAGAACTCTTTGCTGTTTTTCTTTGCATCCTTTGCCAAAGATTTCTCATAATCGGCCTTTGCCTGCCTAACCTCCTTTGTGACTTGGTTACAGACCAACTTATATCTATCATAGGCTTCTGTGTCACGTGTTAATTTATATGTATCCCATGCATTTTTCTTCTCTGCCACATGTCTCATTAGTTAATCTGACATCCATTTAGGCCTAAACCCTGAACAATATTTCTTAGTTGGTATGTAAAGACTAGTAGCTTCCAAGATAAGTTCTTTGAATGCTTCCCATTTTGAATTTGCTGTTGGTAACATCATCAGTTGGTCCCACTGTATAGAATTTAAATACTGTTTCAGACCTCCGTAATCACCTTTATGAAAGCAAAAACCCTTTCCATTACCCCTGATAGTAGTTACCTCTTTGAATAAATCCCACTTGTGATCACTGTCACCTAGAGGTTCCTTTATCTGCAGATTCTTAATGCATGAAGAATCACTACTGATAATCAGATCAAGAGTATTACTCACTCTAGTTGCCTCCCGAACATGCTGATGTAGAAAAAATTATCCAATAAATCCCCAAAAGCATTGCTACTGTGTGAGTGACCAATCCACAAATTCTATTCACTATTCGGGAAATTAAAATTCCCCATTATAAGACTCTCTGATTTATTAGCCCACTCTATTTCCCTGTTCACTTTTTTGTTATACTCTTCAGAGTCAGTAGGCCTATAACACACTGCTACTCTCAATTTTGATCTTCCAGTGCTTATGTCACACCAAACTGACTCGACATTGCACTGTCCAGCGATGTCGACTGGCTTCATTTCTTGGATTTTATTTGTTTCTTAAATAATAGCATAACCTCTCCTCTCTTCCTATCCTGTCAATCCTTCCTGTACACATTGAACTCACCAATTTCAGTTCTACATTCCTTATATATCTGTGACACCACGTCTCTGATATCCCAACAACATCTGCCTTTGATATTTTGACCAACACCTCAAATCGATCAAATTTATTTACCAAATTCCTAGCATTGGGGTACACGCAAATATACATGCACCTGTTCCTATTCTTAGCTACCCTAACACAACCCATGTGTTTAATTGTGCCGTAATGACGCCCAGCAGTCTCTGAAATACCCTACATCTTGTTTTCCAGGCTGCTGCTCATTCCAATGGAAGCAGTGCAACAATCACTTTCACCTCTGCCAGCGGCTACTATTAGTCCGTGTATCCCCCCAAGCTAGCAGTTTTCCGACCCACTTAACACTGCCTCGATAGCACCAGCAAATATTCTTGTACCCTTTCTATTGTCTGCGTGGGTAGCACAGTGGTATCGTCACCGTCCTCTCCACACCGGGTGGAAAAGGCCCGGGTTCGAATCCCGTCGATGACGCGAGAAACTTTAGTGGGCTTTTTTTACTCCGTGGCTGAGTTAGTCGGTCTCAGGCGTAGATAGCAAGGTTTTTTCCCTCAGAAACTGAGGTTTTTTCGTCCAGCAAAACAGGCAAATCGACCAGAGAACACACGTAATTTACAGACACGAATACGGGTTAATGTAATCATTTACGGGTAACCCTAATATAGTAATATAATGTACCCTTTCTATTTAATTGTATCCCATCTCTGTGGAAGCAGTCTCTCCTGTTAACAAGTACAGACCAGACTGACAAAAATTCTACCCCTTGAGCCTTGCACAATCTCTCCAGGGCCGAATTGATCGACAAGGCTCTCATCATATACTCCCTCCTATCGTGTCTGGGCCGAATTGCAGACACTGAAAATGTTTTTTGTGAATGATTCTTACTTTGCAGATTTAATGAAGGACAATTATTGGCTCCAAAAACTAGCTTACTTAACTGATATTTTTGAGCACCTGAATGAGCTAAATCGAAAATTGCAAGGATCACATGAAAACATACTAACATATACAGACAAAGTTTATTTATTCAAAGAAAAAATTCAAAAATTCAAAGAAAAAATTCAAGAAAAATTACGTTAAAAACGGATCACTAATGATGTTTAATCGATGTTATTATCTAAATCCTAAAGAAGAATTATTGAGATTAGTAGAGCAACATTTGTGTTTGCTTGAGAGAAAATTTCATCACCATTTTGAAATACTTCATATAAAAAAAAAAATTTATTGGATTCGAAATCCATTCGCATTATCCCTAAAAATTCCAGCTTTACATTTTTCAATGAAAGAAAAACAAGGGAGATTTAAGAAATGATCGCACCCTTCAAGTATAATTTAAAGAAATCGAGTTATTCGAATTTTGGTTAATGGCGAGAAAGGAGTTTCCTTCCATCGGAGAAAAAGCAGTTGACACTTGTTCCATTTGCTACCACCTGTTTGCGAACAAAGTTTCTCGTCGATGGTGACTATCAAGAATTCGAAGAGATCATTAAAAATTCGGAATTGGCAGTTACGCTTAGTCACTTCAAGAATAAAACCTGATATAAAAATGTAATGTTCACAGAAGCAAGCTTAAGTTTCTCATTTAAAAAAAATTGAAAAGATTTTATTTTGAAGTTCTGTATGAATTTAGTATTAAATACAGTGAAACTTCCCTTTAACGGACAGCTATGGGGAACGAAAATGTGTCCGTTAGAGAGAAGTGTCCGCTAACAAGAAGTCTGAGGGAGAAAAAAAAAAAAAGAAAGAAAAATCGTTAAACGTTTAATGTAAAAATAAATTAAATTATATACAGATTTTGCACAATATTTTTGTAAATAATATACATACAATTGTGCTATGCATATTATGACTTTATCTTATGAAAAATACATACCGTAATCACTTATTTTCTTCTGCACCTTCTTCCGGCTGATAATTTTGTTTTCAACATTTGTTTGGAGTGAAGAAACCATCGAAAGTCCTTCAGTAAGATACTCCAGCGGCGAAAAACATTTTTAAACGATTGATTTGTATGAGCGCTTCTTCTAATTTCATCGGTGGTTCGTCGTTAATATGTTCTTCGACATAATGACCTCCTTCCATTTCTTCATCCTCATGAGGAACTTCTTGAAAAATATCGATGATAATGTCGTTGATATCTAGAGCACCATCTTCTGTAGTGAGGTTTGAGTCTATATCTTTGTAGCCAGGGTTACTTGTAGCTGAAGTATCGTACATTATCAATAGATGAAGTTCTTGTTCTTCTTGGTGCTCCACATTTGCTGTTCACAACTTCAATTTTTGCGTTTGACAAGCCAGACTTTACAAAACAGTTCACGACAGTTTGTTTTCTAATTGCGTTTACTGAAGAGGAAATCCATTGAATCGCATCTAGGATGCTGATTTTCTTTGCAAGGTCACTCGCACATGTTACATCGTTCATGTTTGCAATGAGATGTTTTAAAACACGTTTTCTGTAGTGAAGTTTAAAATTTTTTATTATCCCTTGATCCAAGGGCTGACACTCTGCAGATGTGTTTGGTGCAGAAAAACGATTTGAATGTTGGACAATTCAATGTGCGGGTGAGATGCAGCATTATCCATGAAAAGAATAATTTTTCTGTTTTGACGAATTATGTTTTGGTTAAAGTGACTTATCCATTCGCTCATGATATCTCTTGTCATCCACGCTTTTTATTAGACTTCCAATCAACATTCAAGATTCAACTTTATGCGCTTGAAACAACGAGGATTTTGTGGTTTTCCTATAACAAGAGGTTGTTCAAAGTCTCCCAGCATATTTGTACACAATAGTACAGTCAAGCGTTCCTTAGAAATTTTTCCGCCCTGGCACTTTTCGTTTTTTAGACTCATTGTTTTTTCAGGAAGAACTTTAAAAAACAACCTTGTTTCGTCACAGTTGTAAATATCCTTAGCTTCAAAATCACGAAATAAATCTTCCAATTTGACGGTCCACTCTGTTACAACCCAGTATCAACAGATCCACCTTCACCACTTACGGTTTTCCAAGAAATTTTATGCCGAGTTTTGAACTTGTCTAGCCATCCCACAGAAGCTTTGAACTCATTTACTCCCATAGATTTCGCAACCTCCAAAGCCTTTTCCCTAATAATAGGCCCATTAATGGGAATTTTTTTAGCACGTGCGCGACAAAACCACTCGTACGTAACATTGTCAATTTGAAGTCCAACAGTTTTCGGGAATGATTTTTGAACCTGATCATTTCCGTGTTACCAAAATTATTTGAGCAGTTCATTTTTTTTCTTTAGGGTGTCGCTTACCTGCGTCTTCCCGATTTTGAATTTTGCAGCGAGATTGCGAACACTATTTTTTTGCCGATGTTACGCATTAATGAGTTCGACTTTATCTTTTAAAGTTAAATGTTTACGAGAAGACATTATGCACTTCACACGACACTGAACAAAACTGAAAAGACGAAAGGCCGACCATAAAGGTCGAATTCATCAGAAGTTTTACACGTGCCTTAAAATTCTTGAAAAAGGGTTTAGAACCGCGACGCAAACCTTGATAAAATTCAGAGAATCGGAAATAGAAAATAAACACACGATTGAGGCAATATGTGGAAGAAACGTTCCTAGAAAAAGGGCCGTGCGCTCGCCCGCTGTCCGTTATGGGGAGATCAAATTAAGTGCTAATCTAAACGAAACAGTGCAGATTGCCTGTCCGCGTCCGTTATAGAGAATGTCCGCTACACAGAAGCTGCAAACACGTTAAAACCAATGGAGGTGAGTTGGGGAATTTGAAAATGTCCATTGTAGAGAGATGTCCGTTAACGAGAGGTGTCCGTTAGGAGAAGTTTCACTGTATTTAATATCTTCCATATTATTTATATTTTACTTTTCTTATCATAATTACATATATAAACAATATAGCGCAAATGGAATAAATTTTTTCACAAAGTCCTTATAGACACCCCAAAATCTGCTCCAGTGTGGCGTACAAATATTGTAATTTTCCGAGTGTGCGGCGAACCAAAAAAGGTTTGAAAGCACTGTGTTACAGCAATAAAACTGCAAGACAAGAAAAAATGCCTAGTTTTCAGGAAAATTCAGGTTTGGGTTTCCTGCTTTTAAAACACTGCTCATTGTTTCTGCCAGCCAAACTGTTTCCGGAAATTCAGCTTCTTAAACCTCTTATTGCCCAAGTGATTCTCTGATAATACCAGCACTTTGTTCTTTCTTACATGATTATTTCGTTTCATCCAGCTCATGTGACGCTACAATAACATAGCCTCAGATACAATGCTGGATTTAGGTAGTCTGGAGCCGTGGCACACATATTTTTAGTATTGTATTTGCATTTTTAGGGGACCCGCTTGCACCTTGGAGCTCAGGAGAAACTGTGTCATTGAACCTAAAGACAGGCTGCCAGGGCAGGTAATGGGGTTTTGTCAATGATATACAGGAATTTTGCTAGCAGGGAAAAGGAGATGACTGTCCCTCTGTATAAGGCAATGGTCAGGCCACGCCTTGAGCACTGCGTATAGGTCTGGAGGCTTCATTTTAGGAAGGATGTAGATTTGCTTGAGCGTGTACAGCGAAGGGCAACAAGATTGGTGAGGGGAATGAAGGGATCCTCTTACCAAGAGAGGCTTAAGTTCTGCAATTGCAGCGGCTGGAGACTAAGTACCTGTGAGGTGAACTGATTGAGGTTATATGTTAAAAGTCTTGTGGATTAACTGAAGACTTGAAGGACTCTGCAAGGGTTATGGGGGGAAATTTCTATCAGCTTGGCCCACACTTGTAGGTAGCAGGAATTTGTTTTGTAGAGACCCGATACACTTAAACAAAGGTGGTGCAAACGTTTTTGCCAGTATTATTGAGGATACCTTAAAGGTTCAGGGAAACTGCTAGTTAGGAGGGATGTGGGTAATACTGACACGCGTTTATCTGATAATATTGGTCAAAGTAACTCTTGCACATACCTCAAGAGTTCTTATCTGTTTCCCCCAACTGGACATATTACCTAGATGTTCTGGGGGCAGAAACGTTTCAAGTGAGCAGGTTGCTAATGCCAGGGAAGAGAGCCTAAAAAACTTCAAGGGTTGTGTTGGGGTTGTTAAATGTACAAGAACAGTAAGTCTTAATTGTTTTTATAGTAATGTTAGAAGTGTCGTCAATAAAATGAGCGAATTTGAACTGCTGGTTGAAACAAGTAACGCAGACATAACAGGGCTTATGGAAACGTGGTGCCACCCGGAAATAAGAGATGATGAATTTCAGTACGGCTTGTATAATGTATTTAGGAAGGATAGGGTAGATAGAAGGGGTGATGGGGTAATGCTTCTTATCAGAAGCAGCCTGTGTGCAACGATAGCTTTCCCGGATTCAGACGTTTCACGTGCTAGTATAGAATCTGTATGGTGTGAGGTAGTTGCAAACAAAGGTATAATGCGAGTAGGAGTAATCTACAGACCAGGTGATTGTGAAGATTATGACGAAAGCCTCTACATGCAAATGGAATGGGCAAGTAAGCGTCAATGTCTTAATATGGGTGATTTCAATTTGCCTCTAATTGATTGGAGAAAATGAGAAGGAAACTCGACATGGGGAACAAAATTTTTAAATCAACTAGATGACTGTTATTTGTATCAACATGTCAGGGAAAGTCCTAGAGAAAAGAATATCCTAGACGTCATCATCACCCATGAATCAGATAACATAACAGGGCTGACAGTAGAGGAACCAGTAGCAGGAAGTGATCACGGAGTTCTACGGTGGATGATGAAGAGATAGATAGCAGTGGTAAAAAGCAAAGGAATGGGTTATAATTTCAGAAAAGGAAATTGCGAGGCCTTAAGGTGCTACATGGCCTCTATTAACAGGGTAGATATCGCACAGAAGCGAATACAATTGAATTCTCAGAATAATCATCTCAGAGGGCATAAATTCAAATTGAGGAAGGACGGATGTCGGATAGATGTGCGGAAATTTGCCTTTGGCCAGCGGGTGGTTGGTTGGTGGAACCGACTTCCATCACTTGTTGTTGAAGTTGATAGCCTAAACAAATTTAAAGCTCAACTGGACAGGTATTTCGAACGAACGGAGGGGTGAAATGGGAGAGGGTTTTTTTTTTTTTTTTTTTTGGCTGATGCTGAATAAGCTTGCTTTCTTGCATCATATGCCTCTACTAATGCTAATGCTAATTGAACTGTGGTATGCTTTTAAAACATTAATCACAGACGCCTTGAATGCGTAATTACCATTAAAAAAATACTCCACGAGGAGAGTTCCAAGTTGGATGAATAGTGAAGTTGCCATATTACTTGAGCAGAAAAAGGTGGCATGGAAAAGTTACAGAGCAATAAAAAGTACTGAAGCCTATAACAGCTACAAGATGATCTGTAATAGAGCCACAGAAAAGATTCGACAGGCAAAGGCAGTTTATGAGAAATCGCTACCAAACAGAGCAAAGAGGGGGGGGGGGGGTGGATAAGGAATTCTTCACATATATATATGCTAAGAAGAGCAGGACAAACCAGACCGGACCTTTACGTAAGGGAAAGGGGACAGTATTAAATACACCAGCTGCCGTTGCAGATGAACTCAACAGTTATTTTGCGTCGATATTTACAGAAGAAAAACCTTTTGTGGCAATGGGAAATTATGGGAGCGAAGTTGAAAAATATGTAATTAATGATATTGAAATTTCGCAAGATTATTTAATGAAAAAACATTCGAGCCTACAGGCCAGTAATGCTCCTGGAGGTGATGGAATATACCCTATAATCTTAAGGGAGGCGGCAAGTGAGTGCATTGAACCATTGAGGCTAATTATGCAAGCATCACTAGACTCTGGGGAGATTCAGTTGGATTGGAAAAGTGCCAATGTATCTCCCATACATAAGGGTGGTTCTAAGAGTGAAGTGGGAAATTATCGACCTGTCACTCTGACTTCAGTGGTGGGGAAAATCATGGAGGCAATGATCAAGGGTGGAATTCAGGATCATTTGGATAGAATTGAAATTCTCAAGGATACTCAGCAAGGTTTTGTAAAGGGAAAATCATGTTTAACAAATCTGGTTCACTATTTTGAAAAGGTCACTCATGAACTGGATTTAGAGAATAATTTCGACATTGTTTATTTAGATTTCAGCAAAGCTTTTGACTCAGTCCCACATGAGCGGTTGCTTTATAAGCTGGAACAGGTTGGAATCACTAGGAAAATCCTTAGATGGATATCAGGATGGCTTCAGCGCAGGAAGCAGAGGGTTGTGATAAATGGGTATTCCTCAGATTGGGTTGATGTAAGAAGTGGGATGCCCCAAGGATCAGCATTAGGACCACTGTTGTTTTTAATTTTCATAAACGAAATTGATGAAGGGATAGAGGGCGTGATGTTAAAATTTGTAGAGTAGTTAATGATCACTGTCAAGCTGAGCTTCTTCAGAGAGACCTAGATAGACTTCAGGAATGATCAGAAAAATGGCAGCTATGCTTTAATCCAACAAAGTGTAAGGTATTACACCTGGGAAACAGTAATCCCAAAACAACTTATTCGCGTGGTGGAGTTCAACTAAACCCAGTACTGGTGGAAAGGGACTTGGGCGTTATGATACGGTCAGACATGAAATTCTCTGAGCATTGTAAACAGGTTGCAAGGAAGGCCCATGGTGTCCTATCGATGATCTATCGAACTTTTGCAAGTATTGATAGGGACGTGATAATCCCATTATATAAGGCTTTTGTTAGACCACACTTGGAATACAGTGTTCAAGTATAGAGACCGCACCTAAAGAAAGACATCGAGCTTGTTGAAAGGGTGCAAAGACTGGTAACTCGCTTGGTGAGATCGCCAAAAGGGCGTCCTTATGAAGAAAGACTTCGAATATGTGGGTTGCAGAGTTTGGAAACTAGACACCTTAGAGGAGATTTGATTGAGGTGTTTAAGGCTCTGAGAGGCATCAGTAAAATGAATAAGGACGAAATTTTCAAGATTATAAATGATGCTAGAACTAGGGGTCATAAATCTAAGTTACGGGGAGATGTTTAGATTGCTTCCTTCCATCTTATTAATGTCAGCCAGAAATCGGCCGTCAGCCAGCACGTGTGTCGTACGGTCACCAGCTGCTGTCTCCATGGTAACCCAGCCCAGTTCCGAGGGAATATTCAAGAAGCCGTGCTAAGCAACCATCAGCGAACTTGTATAGCGTGCAATCAGACATGCGCATGATATCAGAAAGCCAACTTCAACGCAAACTAAGTTTTGATTTCGACTGTACAAATGCGATAAATAATTTTTTTAAAAAAAAGTATATATTTTTTCTTTTTTCGGAAGTTATTGATACTTTATATGATTTGTGCTCCTTTTTCGGTGCTTTGAATGTAAAGAAAATCAAAATACGTTTGCTGAAATCACAAAATCGTAAATAAAGACGTTAAACCACCTACCACTCCTGCACAAATAAAACAGCATTTAGCACGCACGACCTGTAAATTTTCCATTCAAGATTTTTTTTTTTTTTTTTTTGTTATCCGCTACTTCCACCCTCATCCCCATAATCTTAGTCTAATTATATATAGATGCTGTAAAGATGTCAAGCTTAAAAATAATCGAACCATGCAGAATGTGCATCTCATCTGATTGTAAATTGTATTTGCTTGTTTCTTCCTTGAGAGAACCAAAAATAACGAAAACTTAATATTGTGACTGACTCATGACGATAATAAATAAATAAATAAATAAATAAAATGCAAAAATTATTAAAAGTGATGCTCATAATCTATGTATTATTATTATTTTATTATTCATTGCCCATGTTAGTGTTAGTCACTTGATTTTGTTTATTATCTCGGTGTCATGACTACTGGAACATACTTAATTAAAGTCATGTGAATTATTATTGTCCAATAAAATTCATATTTTGAAAGCGGTTAACGCGGAATCAGCGTTCGATTCTTGGTAACTTCGAATTTGTTGATCTGATCATTTGTAGTTCGGATTTTCGTGTATTCGGTAGGTAAGTAGAAGTGATCCCTGTTTTAATTTTTTTATAGCGCTCTGTTTTTATAACTGTAGAACATTCTAGTGTTAAAATGCGTGATGCTTAACGATATATTTTTAACTAGCCGTCTTAGAAATATGCAATCATAGTTCCGTTGTAAAGCGACATTTTGCCCTTGTTTACTTTTATTTGGAAAATAAAGCTGAAGAACCTATCAAAATAATAGTCAGTGGTTCATAAGGATTGGTTTTATGACCTATCCTTACGTAATCCTAACCCGTGTCATGAAAGTATATTTCCTAGCGAGAAATAGTCGATATGTTTTTAACTTTAACGCAGTGATAAGAGTTAAGAACTTTTCACATTACATTAGCTTCAAAAAGAACACGAATACAGTGATTTACAAGTATACAGGATCTATAATAGGAAACTATTGTAATATGTAAAAGTTCGTAATTCATATTCTTGTATTTGTTCTCTTTCTTGTAGGAATACAAGAAAGAGAACCTTTCTTTTAAAATTTTCATTTGAACTTGTAAAAGTTCCAGTCAAGATTTACAAATTTTGAATGGATATATCGCGCATTAAAGCTTAATGCTCTCCCCCCCCCCACAAAGATGAATTTTAATAAAACGTTAACCAAACCTAATTATTGTATATTTTGCATATAATAGCACGTTGTTATATACACCAATGGTTCCCAGACGTAGACGTTTGGATCTCACAATAAAATTTCTAAAAAAATAAAAATTGGGACCGGCATAGGGTACCAAATAGATTAAAAATTAAATAGAACAATTACATAGATTCTTTTATTATAGCTGAAATTAACAAATACAGTTGGTATAAAAGCGAATAAAGAAACAAATTCTAAGTGTATAAAAATGAATAAAGAAACAAATTCTAAGTGTATAAAAATTAAATAATTCTCTTTTTTATTAAATAAACCAGGTACCAAAACAAAATACTTTTCTGATTAAACAGAATTATGGCATCAATATTTTTTTTACATTCTGTGTTTTGAGAAGCAAGAGTGTCAATTTTATTAAGCTCTATTGAATGTAGTACATCTTTATGATTTTATCTATACAGTATTTATTATCATTAGAGCTGTAAATTTTTTCCCCCATGTTGGCGCGTAAACGCGATTTTATTATTTTTAATATTGAAAATACACGTTCGCGTGCTACTTATGTGGATGACAGTCAAAATATATTTGTGTGCCATATATAAATTAGAGTATGTGCAAATATGCATATTGTATCATCTCATAAAATTAAATATACAATAAACGCAACCTTTGCATGAATTATCTCCGTTGGCGTTTTTAATTTCTAAATTTTTTCTAATTTTCACAAAAGAATTAATTCATTTCGCATTTCTATATAGAAATTAATGCCCTCTATTATTGCTGTTTTGGAAATTTCTACCTCATGCTTCTTAATAAGGATCTAGTATAAGGTAATCCTGAGCGACTTCCCATTTTTTCTTTTTACTCTTCTGGGTCTAAAGCAGAGTAGTACGGTTAAATTTCATTAAGTGATTCAAATATCTCTTAGATATTTATTAAATTCATCTGTTCGTTCTCTCACTTTTTCAAAATTAATGAACATATTTTTTTATTCTATTAATATGGTAAGCTTGTATGAAGTCTGTGGCTTGCATCTGTATAACATTGGTTGCTGGTAGTTTTTTTTTTTTTTTTACTGCAGTTTGCACAAATAGAAAATCTTTTATAGGATTCAGAAAAAAGAATGTTATTTTATTAATTAATCCGAAATTTGATTTTTTTTTTACACGTGATTGTGTATATCACATACAGCTACATTTAAAATATGTGTATAACAACATGTACTGATGTATATATGGCATTTCCTTTATGTGAGCTTGAAAAAGTACGGCCAACTATATTTTTTTCATGACGATCGTGTTCTTTTTAAGTAATTTTCTAAATAACTTTTTAAAGCTATACCTGTTGATTTTTCGATATTTAAAATAGTAGTCTTGTACTTTTACTTCACTATCTACATATCTGATTATAATTGAGCACTGCTGCTCCATTGCACTAATATATTGTGTACTATTTGTACATTAAAAATGCCAGCTTTTTTTACTTCTACAACACGATTTTGTTTTCCTTGCAAATAATTAGCAATATTTTATTAATAGTGTTTTTACTCAGAAAGATTACCAATTTAGCTCTACTTCTACTTTCAGGATTGTTACTTTTATATGAGATTTTTCACTTATTTTTCTCGAGATAACATAAGTAACTAAAAAATTTCCTCTATTCCTTATTTCGGTGTTGTTCAGGAGATAAGCGCCTTCTATAACTTATTCCTTATTTTGCAATAAAGTAAATTATATTTATCAGTCTTAAGAGCATTATCTATTTTTCCTTTATCTCGTTGTAGGCATTCTAATTTTATTAATAAAATCGTCTAAATTATAATTTTTTTTTTTTTTTTTTTTTTTTTTGCCCGAGCATAAGAATCTACAGCAGTTTTATGTCCGCTATAATTTTCTCGATCATTTAACACTATTAATATCACTTTCGTTGTTCTTTTCTAAATAATATTCTTCAAATTTCTCTAAATTACCTTAATCAACAATTTCATTATATTGTTTTTCGTAATATGTTTTTTAGCTTTCCATTAAATGCTTTCTTATAGACTATGTATATAAAGTGCTTAGCATCATAATACACAGCCATTTCTGAATAAACAGAAAATTTTTAAGGTGGCATCGTTTTAGGTTATATCTCATATTGTGAATGCCTTCACAACGAGTTGCCATGATATTGCGCCTTAGTCTAAATGCTTTCTTATATTATTATTTTCGGTACGTTCTTCTTATTCTTTGCATTCTTACGTTCTATTACACTAATAAAAATAAAGTTTTCTTCTGGTTCATTATTTTGGGCTTGAATATCTGTCTTATTGGTTTATTTTTCTTTAATTACAAAACTACAACTGAGAGTAGAAGTTGATTTATCTATATTGAGTTCAGATTTTTTTAAAATAAAAATTGCCTTGCTGTTTTAGTAACCATTTCTAATATTTTTCTTTCCTTTTAATTTCCTTTTTTCATGGTCTTATTTAACTTTTTTCGTTACTTCTTTATCTTTTTCAATTTCTTGGCGTTGGTCAGTCATCTACAGGAAAATAAAATTGTGATACTTTAATTCTGTATTTATATTATTATTAATACATTCAGTAGGCCAGGACTATGTTTTTCTTCTCCAATAAGGAAAAAAAAAAATATGGGACAAAAAAAAAAAAAAATTTGCCCGTCCAGTGAAAGGGGGAAAAAAACTTTAAAAGGAATTAGTCATTTCATTTAATTAAGCAGTTTCCGTAATGGACAGGGTTCGTTGCATTTTTTTTGTCTAGGGTACAAAGTTTGCAAACTAAGCCCTATGGAAAGCTCACTTTGGTTTTTTCTTTCTCTCCCCCCCCCCCGGCTCATTTCGCCGCAGGCTGGTAAAAACCGCCACGGACTGGCATTTGGAAACTGCTGAAATACGTCGTTAGTAACGATGCTAGTTTTTTCATTTGTTATCCACATTGATCGATACAAATTTTTTTGTGCTAATTTGATGATTAGAATACAAAACGGAGCGTTTCACTTCAACAAACGCAAATATACGAAGATACACATGTAAGCAAATAAAACTGATATTAATTTTAAAATATAAGTCAAGAACAGTGTTATAAAAAAACCGTTATATTGTACTGTCCTCCCAAGAAAAAAATCGTTAAACTCAACTGACTTATCCTGTGGAAAATTAAATGTTTACAAAAAAAAAAAAAAAAAAAAAATATATATATATATATATATATATATATCCAATCCGGGACATTTTGCAATGCGGGGTAAACAACTGAAATCAGGGACATCTCGTCACTTTAATTGAGGGGTATGTTACTGCTATGAATAAAGAGTTTGAGATATCATTGTCAATGGGCAGTGCTTTCCCTGAACAAGGTTGGCAGGATGGTTAATCATAGTAATCATGGTTTGCTACTGCAACAAGAACTAGACAAACCCTTCTCAACCTTTCTCTGACCAATATCAACAAATGCAAGGCACTTCATATGGGGAGCTGTAGTCCTAGATTAATGTACCAACTGTGTGGTACTACAATCAGGGAAGTCAAGAATGAAAATGACCCAGGAGTAATTGTGCAGTCATATGAAGTTCTCTGAACATTGCAGACAGGCTGCAAGGACAGCCCATGGTTTTTGTCAATGATATACAGGAGTTTTGCTAGCAGGGATAATTATCCCATTGTATAATGGCAATGGTCAGACCACATTTTGAGTGCTGCATATAGGTCTGGAGATCTCATTCTAGGAAGGACATGGGTCTGTTGGAACAGGTAGAGAGAAAAACAATGAAATTAATGAGAGGAACAAAAGAGTTCTCTTACCAGGAAAGACTTCAATTCTGTAAAGTCTGCAGACTAGGTGCCTACAAGGTGATCTGTTTTGAGTGTTTTAAGGCTTTGAATGGATTGAATAAGCTCAATGATGATGGAATACTTACTCTTAAGACCACATACATGGGAGGGACATAAATTCAAACTGAGGAAGAATGATTGCAGAATGGATATGTGAAAATTTCCCTTCAATTAGTGGGTGCTTGATTGTTGGAACACATTCCTTTCTGGTGTTGTAGCTGAACAAATTCAGGAATGAACTAGATACTCTCTTAAAAGGGATGGTCAGGCTTTTTTTTTTTTTTTTTTTTTTTTTTTTTTTGGCTGATGCTATATAAACTTGGGTAAAACTCCAGATTAGGGTATCCCGTCCAACATGGCGGCTAGCAAAACAGTGGGAAAGCAGTGATTGAAAAGTTGACTCCGGCTATACTTTTCCTAGGTTGATATACCTAGGGTGTTCCTCCCCCCACTTGCCACTGTTTTTTGGATTGCAAACTCATTTTTTCAATTCAAAAACAGTGGGATGGGGGATAAGCACCCTACCTAAGCTAAGTACCCCTCTCCTCAACAACACAAAATAATCAGATAGAAAATGCCACCACAATATTCACCCAATAACAGCACTGAGTGGGAGGTGCCTTTACCTGACAATCTCTGCCATCTTTCTTAGCTTTCATCGGTGTACCCTATACTGGAGTTCTATTGTATACCCTATAATGGTTATTATATATATATATAAATAAATTTATTTTATATTCTCTGTGGCATTCCTTGCCAAAATGGTTTATAACTACAGCTTATTGATATACCAGTGCCATAGCAATGGGCTGTGCATTTATTTTGGCAGCAGATTTGAACTCACAATATAGGCCCATCAAGAGAGAGGAAATTTTATAGATTTGTCTTTGCCCTCAAGCTCAAGTGGGGCCTAAATAGTTTACCAAATAAAAAGAAATGAATTTATTAAATATAAATGAATCTATTAAATAAAAGATAGATTAAAATTATCTCTCACATTTTTGTGCCCTATTTTGTTTTCATGTACTGTATTTTAATTATTTCTTTATGGCTCGGAGAATTTCAAATGTATTTTCTGCAAATTAAAATGGTATCTTGCAAAGAAACATAGTAGCTCTTGCAGAATAATACTGGCTAACGAATTTCAAATATGAAAATTTTATGATAGGAATAATTACAAAATGCATTTCAAATACAGGGTGGTCATATCGGCCCATTCAATTTTGGTTAAAAAATTATAGAATTCTTTTAAAATTTGCAAGCGAATGTAAAAACTGTACGTAATTTATTTTGAGGTGTGAAACTGTACTGAAAACAAAAGAGCAAAAAATAATTTTAAGATCATTCTTGGAACCAGTTGGTGTACTATGGCCTCAGCTGCCAGTTTGCCATCAAACAATTAATGAATCATGTTTGGACGTGCAAAATTAATATTATTGAAATAAAGAAGCTTTTACAGTAATAGACTTTCACTTTTTGATTACCTTGTGCATTATTGTACACATCTGTTTCAATTAATGGTTAATATATGGATTGATATATTGATTTTTGTTTACACTGATATTGCCTTGAGATATCATCAGTGGTGTTGGTGGTGGGGGGTGCTGCTGTTCCTGGCCCAGAGCCATTATGGAATGGGATGAAACAGGTCTTATTTAAGCTAAATGGAGAGGGGAGGATCCATTGTGGCTGTTTGCTGTAGAGTCCATTATGGAGACAGTATGGATTCCATTGGAGTCCATACTGGCTCCCTCTATCACTAGGTTTTGCTAGAATCTTGTGCTTTTGCTTGGCAATACAGCTGTAGGCTAGTCACTAGACTGCATCGTGGGCAAGCCAGGGAGTTGTTGCTCCCCTCCCAGAAACTCTAAAGGTAGGTGCACGTTGAGGTTTTTTGTAACCTAGGCTACGGACTAGTTGGCCTATATAAGGGGTTGGCAATCTGCGGCTCTTTGAACATGTAACTGCAGCTCTAACTTCTAGTCCACATGTACGACAAGAGTGGTGCGCAGGTGACGATGTGAATATAACATTAGTTTCAGCACAAGCCATAAACACTTCTCAGTTTAGTATGCCTGTGCATCACAAGCATTAATAAATAATAATATTATTTATTAATAAATAATCATTAACAAATAATTAATATATAATATTTAAATATATATATATTTTTTTTTTAATAAAACACGTTCCTACTCTTCCATTTCTTAAAAACTTCCGCTCCCCAACCTGAGCTGAGGTGCAACTCTTCAGATTTTTTTTTTTTTTTTTTAATTAGATCAAACATGGCTCTTCACTCAAAAAAGGTTGCCAACCCCTGGCCTATATGGAAATGCTACACCTGGCTGTGCTCAAAAACAACATTACGTTTTCAGAAAAGACCTAATTTTTTTTAAAGGTCATTTCATGATTATTAAAGGTATTTAGTTGCTCTGCTAATTTTATGGCAATTTTACAGGATGTGAAGTTTCCTTCATTTTAAGAAATCTTGGAACTAGTGCAGAGAAGAGAAATAAGATTAGTCAAGAGTCCCTCTAAAAGTTTGTCTTCGACAAACTTTTAGAGGGAATGGATGTGTGAAATGGGTTTTCTTTTTTTTTTTTTTTTCTTTTTTTTTTTGGCTGATGCTATATAAGCTTGCTTTCTTGTATGATCAACTACTTTCTGTGTATCCATAGCCAGTGGGCAGATCAAGGGTATTGCACATTCGGACAATAGGCTCTGGTCAATCTTCTACTGTAAGCACCCTGTTAGAGTTTTATAAGAGAGTGGTTTTCCTGTACCCCAACAAAGGGTGATCTGTTGTTTCGCTGAAGTGAATATCTGAACCGTCTGCAAACTTAGACATTAAGCCTGATATACCTTCATCAATATCATTAATAAATACAGAAAACAAAATGGAACCAACACTGAACCCTGGGGGACTCCACTAATAACAATAGTCCACAAAGAGCATGTCCATTGATTAGCCCTCCATCTTCTCCCACTCAACCATCCCTTTATCCATTCTAGCAACTTACCCTTAATGCCACACTACTCCAATTTGTACAGTAGTCTTCAATGTGCAACAGTATCAAAAGCTTTCCAAAGGTCCAAGTATATGATTTCAAAATAATCCAGTCAGACAAGACTTCCCCTTCACAAACCCATGCTGTATCTGAATTATAACTGAAGTCTTGTCTAGATGATCCTGCAGTGCTTCTTTAACCAGTGCCTCCATTAATTTCCCTGGAACAGAAGTTAAACTAACAGGTCTGTAATTACTTGTGTCACTCTTTGATCCTCCTTTGTGAATTGGGGTCACATTTGCACATCCCCAGCCCATGGGTACCTCACCTGAGTCCAAGGAACCTGTCATAATTATGGCTAAGGGTTTACTTACGTCCTTTGCTGCCTCCTTCAATATAACTGGATAGATCCGATCCGCCCCAAGTGCCTTTCTTATGTTTATCTTCAACAGTTTCTGCTCCATTTGGCTCTCATTTATTAAGAAATCATTTAGCTCACTGCCAGGGTTTAATACACTTCTGGCATTCCCCTCCCAGAATAACTCCTCATTTATAAATGTAGATGCAAAGTACTGATTCAGTTTATTAGCTGCCTATTCAGTTTATTAGTTGATAGCTTAAATAAATTTAAGGCTGAACTAGGCAAATATTTGGAGTGACCAGATGGATGAAATGGTAAGTTATTTATTTATTTATTTTTGGCTGATGCTGTATAAGCTTGCTTTTATGCATCCCTCAACTAATGCTGATGCTATTGATGTGAGTACTTTACGTTTCATGCAGTGGATGCTCCTGTTACCGACAGACTGAACTCCAATTAATTGCAGGCATTGTTTGAAGCACATTGGTTTTAAATTTGCATTTCATTCACTGATGTCTAAAGAGTTTTTTTTAATTTCAAAAATTAATTAAATATTAAAACTTATTTTTCACAGTTTTGTTCAGAAAAGATTGAGAATATAGATGGCATCAAAAAAAGTGAACAATTTTGAATTATTTTTTGCTGATTTTTCAAATGCATGTGTGGAGTCTATAAATAACCCCAGAAGACTACAGGAATAACAATGTTTTCACCTGCTGATGCGTTGAGGAAGAATTAGAATTATTAAGAAGGAGTGGACAGGTTTTTTTTTTTTTTTTTTTTTTTGACTGATTTCCTTGGATCATTTGCCACTACTAATAGTAATAATAATAACATGCGGGTCAACCAGTTTAGCACCCATTCACAGTCTGCCTTGCTGAACTAATCATTCTTCCTCTAACTCTTCTTTGTAAGGAGGAGTTATATATATATATATATATAACTCTCCATATATAAGTATGTATTTCTGAAAATTACTGCATACAGAAGAAATTCAAACTTAATATGACTATTTCTCTTACCTTTCCAGTCTTCAACACATTTATGATTCTAGAGTATTTTAGATTCTGGTAGTCTCCTTTTTTTTAAGAAAATATTTTAATTAGTTTTTTTTTTTTTTTTTTAAGAATTAAACTATTATTTGTAGTTTGTAAAAAATATATAATTTGGTTATACGAGGTATGGTTATTAAATAAGGAGATTTGCAATAAAATAAATATAATGAAATATTTTGTAGCTTCGTAATTTTTGTAGTTGTTTCTTTGTCTTATTGAGTTCTGATGCAGCCAGTCTAATGATTAAATGATTGGGCAAAGGTAAAGAAAGCCAACACGAGAACGACGAGAAACGTCAGATAACTTACGCAGAAAATTAGTTTCCTGATACGGTACTCTAGCGCTGCTCGCTCGGTAAACAGACGGTAGGTGTTATCGGTCTGGAGCAAAGTCGAGAACAATATATTGATTGACAGGTAGGCGTAGCAAACGATGTGCAGATTGGTGCGCGAACACAACACACGATAACATCGGGTTAGTATCATTTTAGTAGCAATCAAAAGCATTAATGGTAACTTGTCCTAATGAACGCTTTCCATAATGGTGAAAAAAGGTCAGGTTACCTCCACTTGAATCCCATGGGAGCTTGAACCCCTCCCGAAGTGGAGGGAGGGGATAACCTAATCCTTTTTCTTTAGAATCAGTCATATTTAGAAATACATTCATAAAAAAATAATTTTTTTATGACTGTATTTTTATTTTCTTGTTCAATAATATGCCCTAATGGTGAAAAAAGGTCAGGTTACCTCCACTTGAATCCCATGGGAGCTTGAACCCCTCCCGAAATGGAGGGGGTAACCTAACCTTTTTTCTTTAGAATCATGTGGACTAGCACATAAATTGTTTATTAATAAAATATTATTTTTTTATTACTGTACTTTTATTTTTAAAGACACTCGTGCGGATACACACGTATTATAACATCAATCAACACCTCAACAGCTATTCACTATATATATATATATATATATATATATATATAGAATCTTTCTTTCTTTCTTTTCTTATATTATTTCCTAACCTACCATTTAAGGTCAGATTACAAAATATAACGAAAAATAAAGAAACCTTTTCCTTTTTTCGTAACCAAACTTAACAGTATGTAAAAATACTCATGAACTCCAACAATCTGCTTTTAATAATGAGAAAAAAACATAATGAAGAACATAAAAATGAACAGAACAAAACTTTTATTAATTTAGTTTTCATCAAAAAATCAACAAACGTTTTATTTTCCGTATAAATTTCTTCCATCTTTAAAAGATTCATTGCTACCTGTTTACCATTCATTACAAAACTATTATGCACTGTTTTTTACTCATAAATACATTATAATGCCAACCAATGACTACCCAGTAGCTTGTCCTCTGTCGTGCCCACCACCAATCATTTCATCATTTGCCATGCCTACCTGTCAATCAATACATCCTTTTCGATTTCGGCTCCAGACCGATAACACCTACTGTCTGTTTACAGAGCAAGCAGCACTAGAGTCCGGTGTCGGGAAACTAATTTTCCGCGTAAGTTATCCGACGTTTCTCGTCATTCTCGTGTTGGCTTTCTTTACCTTAGCCAGTGATTGCTTCTAATCAGGACCGAATTTACATATACACTAAACAAACTACAGCTTAGAGCCTCACATTACAAGGGGCCTCACTCCATCTTAAAAAATCCTTTTTTAATATTGTCAGAGGTGAACTGTAAGGAGGAAGGGGCCTCATACATGTTATATCTTAGGGCCACAATCAGTTTAAACCCAGGCCTGCTTCTAATCAATGTGGCTTGGCAGACAACTAGGAAAAGTTTCAAGGTCAACTACTGTACCTTTGTTCCACTGGTGGTGCTTGGTTTGTATTAGGCTGTGCATGCAATCTCATTATTTAATAGCCACACCATGTTATATATATAAGGTCTGCCATTCTCCTCAGCTAAATACTTCAAGTTTTTACTATTAATATATAAAAATATTATATTATAAAAATAGTGATTAATTTCAATAGAAATGTGACAGTATAATCTTCATTTTTAAAAATGTATTTTAGGTATTTTTAAGCGTTGCTGAATAGTGAATCTTGTTCATTGTAAGTATATTGGATTTCGTATTGGAGCTTTCTGGTAAGTATATGTCTTATCAAATATATGCATTATAATAAAATCTTGTTGTATTCATGCTCAAGAAGTTCAAATTATAGCTTTTTATTAATGAATTATGGGTCTTGAATTTTCTGTGATGCTTACAAAATAAAACTATTTATGGGTGAGTTCAAATCAACTAACCATAATATTTATAGAAGGTTAAGAGTTTGTAAATAATAGGGTGCTTTAATTTTTTTTTATACCTTCGAATTATAGTGTTGTTGCTTTTAATTAAAGATAAGTTTTAATTTAAATGCTTAATAATTTTTTTCCTGTTCTGAAAAAACATTTACTTATCACAAGCATACATGAATGGTGGCCAAGCTTAGAACTCCAATAGCCATACAGGGTAGCCTTTCTAAGGCTTGAGAACTGCAAGCTTTCGATGTGCATACATGACTCTTATTTAATGAAACTCACATATTCAGTCAAAATATACTTGTCTGATCTAGTCATTTCAAAATATAGCTTTGTTTTAATTTATATTTAACAAGCTCATTAATGAATAATGCAACTTATGAAATTAGAATTGTATAACCCATTATTAAATGACAGGAAAATACTGTTAATAAAATAGAATAAGTTTTTCTGGGTAATTTTTTTTTTTTCCCAAAGCAGGAAACTGTAAATTTCTTGAAAAATGCAAACTGATATTAAAAATTACATGTTTGGTTGCAGTTCAATACTTTTTTTTTTTTCTCTTCCTGTAGTCAAGATATTTTGAGATGTATTTTTCTATTCCATTATTCTGGGAGACACAGTTCTAGTGTCTAAGAGCTGCATGTGACTCAGGACTTTGAGCAGTTCTGGTCTACATAATGGGATCTGGAGCTATAATATTTAAATTCATATAAGGGAACTAAAATTTTGTTGGTAAAAATATATCTGCCAAATACTGAAATTTAAAAAAAAAAAAAAAACCACATCTAACCCTGCCTGAATGGATCTTACGAGATTTGGTTCACAATAGGTGCATGTACGCTGAAAGGACAGAATTCATGAGGTTCCTGGGCAGTGCAACACTGTCACCCCTCTCACTAGTGGACAAACCCACCACTTAGCAGGTATATAGGTACACTGCATTCACGTAGACAGTAATTCAATGTCAGTATGGGTAAACGTCATGAGTTAGCCAACTTCGAAAGAGGGATGATAGTGGGTGCCCAATGCACGGGTCACTCTATCACAGAGGAGGTACAGAAAATGCACTTTCCCAGTTTGACAGTATCAAGAGTGTATCGGGAATACTCCATTTCCTGTATAACATCTCGTTATGGATAGCGCTGTGGGTATGTGGACATGTGTTTTTGTAAAGGGTGGCTCCTGGAGCATGAGTTCATCTCCGCCTCTTATCTCTGTGAAGAACAGTATCACTACAAATGGGCCAGATGTGTGTGACGTCGGTTTGTGTGTATTATGTGTGTGTTCTTTTGTTCTGTTCTGGCCTCTTGGCTACCCAGAAGCATCAGTCACCTGGACAGATGATTCCGGGTACTCGTCCACACCACGGGAAGGTGGGCCAGTCCCAATGGAGCACGTACTGTCTCGATACGAGACTCTGAACCACCTGATGTTGCCAAAAGGTGGGCCAGATTTCTATGGGGGCCCACTCCAGAGAGGGAAAAAAATAAAAAATAAAATAAAAATTAATAAATAAAAAGTAAATAAATAAATAAACTAAAAACAAAACCAAAATATATTTCCCGTGGTGCAAAAAAAAAAAAAAATTAATAATAAACAAATAAATAATTATAATAATTCCCCGTAGTGAAAAAGAAAATATATTAAATAAATAAAATAAATTCCCTGTGATAAAAAAAAAAAAAGAGAGAGAGCTGTCTGGCACCAATGATAGCCCACATCCCAGGTGTCAAAACAGCGCTCGAGTAAGGCGCCTCCGTAGCCAGGTGGGAAGGAGCAACAGTGCGTAGCACACGCTTCTTGATTAGACCGAGGTTCGAGCTCGTCACCACCAAATACGGAGGATGCGGAAAGGTCAGGGAATGACCATCGCATATCCCGGAGCAATATGGCCTTAGTTGCTAATGCTCCTAAAAACCAAACTTAGTGCTCGAGTAAAAAAAAAAAAAAAAAAATGATGCTAAATAAATGAAAAAATAATAATAATTGCAGAATAAATAAATAATTTTAATCCCACAGCGAAGAGGAAGATGTAAGTCGGGATGCCAGCAGAGAGAGAGTAAGAGAAAAAAAAAAAAAATTGGAGAGTGGTTATCTATCCTGCACAGAGTGAGAAAGAAGAAAAAGTGAGCCAAGGCTGCTCCTAGTTCCAGGGCAGGACCCGGAACCAGTGCAGAATGCAGGTTAGAGAAGGGGGGGGGGAATGAAGCTAAGTAAGTGAAAAAAAAATAAAATAAAATAATAATAATAATTACAGAATAAATAAATAATTTTAATCCCACAGTGAAGAGGATGTAAGTCGGGGTGCCAGCAGAGAGAGAGTAAGGAGAAAAAAAAAAAAAATGGGAGAGTGGTTATCTATCCTGCACAGAGTGAGAGAAGGCGCCTCCGTAGCCAGGTGGGAAGGAGCAGCAGCGCGTAGCACACGCTTCTTGATTAGACCGGGGTTCGAGCCCGTCACCACCAAATACGGAGGATGCGGAAAGGTTAGGGAATGACCACCGCATATCCCGGAGCAATATGGCCTTAGTTGCTAATGCTCCTAAAAAAAAAAAAAAAAAAAAACCAAAAAAAAAAAAATAACAGAGTGAGAAAGAAGAAAAGGTGAGCCAAGGCTGCTCCTAGTTCCAGGGCAGGACCCGGAACCAGTGCATAACGCAGGTTAGAGGGGGGGGGGGGAATGTAGCTAAGTAAATGAAAATAAATAAATAAAAAATAATTAAAGAATAAATAAATAATTTTAATCCCACACCCTGGCTACAGTGAAGAGGAAGATGTAAATCGGGTGCCAGCAGAGAGAGAATGGGAAAAAAAAAAAAAAAAAAAATGGGAGAGTGGTTATCTATCCTGCACAGAGTGAGAAAGAAGAAAAGGTGAGCCAAGGCTGCTCCTAGTTCTAGAGTAGGACCCGGAAACAGTGCAGAACAGAGGTTAGAGAAAAAAAAAAAAAGAATAGTTAGTAGAAGGAGCGACTTGGGTAGAGAAAGGTGGTGGATGAACGTGGCCTTCAATATTATCTCGCATTGTTTTCAGCCAACCGGAGAGTAACAGTGGCACAAATCACCGCCGACTTCAGTAAGGGAGGTGCCAGAAATGTCTCCATCAGGCAATCATTAGCCGCAATAGGTTATGGGAGCCACTGACCCATAAGAGTCCCATTGCTAACACCACGACACAGACTCAACACCTCAACTGGGTGAAAGAATATTGGCACTGAACCTTGGATGATTGGAGAGGGGTCTCCTGGTCTGATGAGTCCCGTTTCCAGTTATTTCGAGCGGGTGGGAGGGTGTGTATCTGGTAGATACCGCACCAAGCTGTTGGCATGCAACTGTCATGCCAATAAGGAACTGTTCAGGCAGGTGGATGGTCAGTAATGGTCTGGGATGTGTTCAACTGGCAGAAATTGGGACCTCTGATACGTCTAGATGTATCTCTGAATGGTCCAGGTTATGTGACCATCCTTACAGAACATCTGCATCCCTTCATAGTCATCGTGCACTCACAAGTCAATGGACTCTTCCAGCAGGACAATGCACCTCCCCATAGAACCATGGTGACTAGAACATAGTTTGAAGAGCATTGCACAGACTTTACTACCATGGAATGTCCTCCCCGTTCACCAGACACGAACCCTGTAGAGCATGTTTGGGATGCTGTGATAAGGTCCGTTAGAGCTTTGAATCCTCCACTCAAGAATGCGAATTTATGGACAACAGTGCAGCAAGCATGGATGGAAATACCTATGGAACGCTTTTGTGAACTAGTGGACTTGTCTCACTGTGTGACTGCCCTTATCTGGGTGAAAGGTGGGCCTAATCGTTACTAGGTAGGTATCCCACGATTTCTGTTCACTCAGTGTAGTGTAGCACATGAAAATATGTTTACAACCAACTTTTATAGTTTTTTTTTATTTTTTTATCTATGGGAAAAAGCATCCATTTATTAGTGTTATGGGAAAACATCCTGTTTTTTTATGGATTCAGTCAAGTTTGTTGTATGTTTTCAGATGTGCATTTGTGCTTTTGAATACGAGTAGCAAGGCACGAACAGTATAATTTTCTGATATTCATAATATACAGAGTACAGTAAATGTATCAACAGGTTCTGTGCATATATTTTTTCTAAAAGCTTTTTCAACTGAAAAATTTTGAAGGGAATTTAATGCCATGGAAGGAAATTTAAAAACTATAATTAGCATGACCAAAAACAAAAAAAGAAAATGCAGATATAGGACTTCTGGTTGCAGTAGTCTAAAACCAAAACAGCTGGACAAGCAGTCATCTGTATTGACACTTGTGATTACCTACTGAATTAGTTTTGATTTTCATTTCATCTATATGTGTGGTACAAGTTATTTTCTCTAGTTTTTATTCACATTAAATTGCAGTCTCCATATTTATGTCATTTGCAGCTGTTTGCTGTTTGGAAAGATATTGGTATATGCACTGTACAAATATCTTGCCAAACAGTTGATATTCACATTTCATCCATTACCTTAAGAGAAGATAGCACTGATATAGAATTGGCTAGGTTAGCCAGTATTGGTGGAACAGATGGAAGTCTGATAGATATCTGAAACTGTTTTACTCTTCCTCATTGTTTCTTATAGTAATGCAGAGTGTGAATTTGTTTTCAATTTTAAAAGGAACAGTGGAATTTCAGAGCATCCATGTCAAATAAAATGTTAATCTGTTTGATTTGAAAATGCAGAAAATTGTGACTTTGCAGTGAACAAATTTTTAGTGAAAATTTACTTAAAAAATTGAAAATTACTGCTGCTGCTTCTTCTTCAGAGTGTTCCACATCAGGATAGTATGAAAAGAATTGCACCTCATATTTTGCATGTAATTAGACAGTTCTGTAAAATTCCATCATCACTTCACAGATATTTGTTGACTGTTTGAAACGTGCCTCTATAGTACCACTCTCTATTACAATCATAGACCTTATAGATAGATATCAGCACATCAGGTATTGCCTGTTGGAACAATCATTGCCAATCTGTTTACAAAACACATTGAAATATTATTATGACAGATTACCACCTTCATCATTGCATGGAAGTGTTATGTGAATGATGTTTCTGTGTTCCTGATTCTTCAAGAAAATTTATCATTAGAATTCTCCAGCATTGCCATCAAGTAAACTGTACCAAACACTTCACTTTAAAGAAAGAAATAGACAGAAAGTTACCCTTCCTTGACACCTAGGTTGAAAGAAAGCAGTATGCTACTTTAGCACTACAGTAAACAAAGAAAATGTGGACTAATAAAAAAAAAGGAGATACATAAAAGTTTTTGTATTTTGTAATCAGTCTCTCTCTCTCTCTCATTATCACAGGGTTTACCTGTTGTGTTATTCAATGATAATACACAGTTAAAGTAGAGTAATTACTACAAACCTACACAATAATTTTGATTATTGCAACCTGTGTGAGGCGCCTCTGTAGCCAGTTGGGAAGGAGCAGCAGTGCATAACACACGCTTCTTGATTATACCGGGGTTCGAGCCCGTCACCACCAAATACGGAGGATGCGGAAAGGTCAGGGAATGACCACCGCATATCCCGGAGCAATATGGCCTTAGTTGCTAATGCTCCTTAGTTGCTAAAAAAAAAAAAAAAAAATCACAACCCAAACCAATCAACCTGTGTGCAATAATCAAAAGTACTTTAGCTAATCCATTATAAAACAATATAATAACTGATGGAGCAATGAATAATAACTGTTGATTTCAGTTACTGCTCCTATTACATGGTTCAGGTTAGGGCTTACAATACCAAGATTCTGGTCATTTTTTTTTCCTGTATCCACTGATGACAATACTAAGGTACAGGAAATAAAAATAATAAATAACCTTACCCCCAAAATTTAGATTTGGTTTCCTCACTAAGCTTAACTGTCAGTTCCTTTCTTTTGTTAATATGGATATAGTGCCATGAAAAGTCAAAAAGGAAATATTTTTTATTTTTGATAAAATGGAAATAAAATTTTTTGAAGATGGGGGAATGGAGGGGTTAAACTGCAACTCGTCTACGACTATCTCAGTACAAAGTACCAACCAGCACAGAATCCAGAAGGACGTTTTTTGCCGCTAATTAAATATGTATCAAATTTAGATCCATTTTAAACGATAACACTATTGAGTTTCTTAAGAGCTCACTTTATTTGGACAGGTAGTGTGGTTCTTATTTTTTTTGTTTTTAGAATAATTGTATGTTTAATAATTTTTGCAAAAATATTTATTGTAATAAAACGTGAATTTAAAATTCACGTTTTATTACAATAAATACAATTGTTTGATTTAAAACGTGAATTACTTGTTTTTTCCTTACTTTATTGTGCCTAATTGTCATCAAAATTTATTACGAAAAATGGTTTTTTTTTTTTTTTTTTTTTTTGGAATACCGGTATCCCGGTTTCATAAATTAAAAATATCGAAATACCGGTATTGAGATTTTGACCTGTATTGTGAGCTCTAGTTTAGGTGGTGCATGTAGATGATTTGGATTGTTTGTGAGTTTGTTTTAATAAATATTAAAATTTAAGTGCATGTATGCTTCATACTTAATACTATATAATCATTAATAATAATTGGAGATTAAAGAGGCTGTTATTAATTTTCCCACTTTATGTAGAATGCTTCTTTAATGAATGATGCATAATCCATAATGTAATTGGTGATATATACTGTATTTTCCAGCCCATAAAGCACACCTTTTTCCTTGAAGATGTCACCTAAAATTCTTCTGCATCTTATAGGCTGATGGTACACTAGGTGCATACAGTGATGTTTTTCTCTCCAGCTGAGACTAAAGAAAGTACAGTATGAACAAAATGTCTAGTTGGCTTTCTGTAAACATTAGTCCCTTTAGTATGTCACTAGTTTAGATCACACTTAATGGAGCCAACAAAAAAGGGCAGCTGCTGAATTAAACACAGAGCTGTGGTTCCAGGAGGTCTTAGACAACTCCATTCACAAACCCTTTAAAGCATTCATACACAGTTCTGTAGGAATTGGTCTGTTCTTGTAGGTAACAACAGGACATATGAATCAACCAACAGTTTCATAAGTGTATGAATGAGATTAGTGAAACACGAGACAATCAGCAAGTTTTTCAAAAAATGTGGAATCAGCAATACTCTTGATGGTACTGACAATGTACCCTTTGTCATGCAGATGATAGTAGCAATAATGAGTTTTAGGCTTTTCTAGAAAGAGTAAAAACTTTGTTTTATGCCAATATTTTGTTTAACAAGCAGTTGTGAATTTGTTTCAAACGTACACAATAAAATGATTTTTCTGAAAATTTCCTTTTAAAATGAGGTGCATCTTGTGGTTCAGTAAATCTTTTTGTCTGGAAAATATGGTAATCTAAAATGTCTGGATATTTTAATAAAATATTAAATTCAGTCAATTTTACTTATAAATAGCAATTGCATATGTATATAATTCTTGCTAATCCTTTGGTTTTTTTTAATTTTTTGTATTTTTAGGGTTAGTGAATATTCTGTAAAACACATTTTAAGATGCGTGAATGTATAAGTATCCATGTTGGTCAAGCTGGAGTCCAGATTGGCAATGCTTGTTGGGAGTTATATTGTTTGGAACATGGTATCCAACCTGATGGCCAGATGCCTAGTGATAAAACAATTGGTGGAGGAGATGACTCCTTCAACACATTCTTCAGCGAAACTGGTGCTGGAAAACATGTTCCTCGGGCTGTATATATTGATTTAGAGCCAACTGTTGTAGATGAGGTGCGTACAGGAACATATCGACAACTCTTCCATCCAGAGCAGCTAATTACAGGCAAAGAAGATGCTGCCAACAATTATGCCCGTGGCCACTACACTATTGGCAAAGAAATAGTAGATCTGGTGCTTGATCGTACAAGAAAATTAGCTGATATGTGCACTGGTCTACAAGGATTTTTGATTTTTCACAGTTTTGGCGGAGGTACAGGATCTGGATTTGCTTCCTTGCTTATGGAAAGACTATCTGTAGACTATGGAAAGAAATCAAAATTGGAATTTGCTATATACCCTGCACCACAGGTGAGACTTTTCATTGTGGTTTTGTTTTTTGGCAGACTGTGGGATATTAACTTTTTTTTTTCATTTATTTATATATATATATATATATATATATATATATATATATTTTTTTTTTTTTTTTTTTTACTGCTATTTTGCAATATAAGGTGCTGTGTTCATCCACCCATAATTCACAGTACCTTTTATAAGAATTTTTTCTTAGTTTCTGTATTAAGAATTTGAGGATTCTGGATTGAAAAATTATCCCCCAAATTCCTATAACTGGTGAGTAGTTTTTCTGTGTAATAGTATGCGTATTGTGTGGTGAATTTATTTACAGTATTTATGATTGAAATTATTTAAAATGTTCATAACTGCTTAACTGAAAAATGTAAACATTTACAGATATACTAACAATCTGATTCAACATTTGAATCAGATTAGTGATAATTTAGGGTACAGTAATTGTAATTTTTTAATATATATATAATTTTTCATTATGCTATCATAGTCTTTATATGGTAAAAAAAAAAAGTAAACTGCAGCCATTATCAACCCACTGCAAGATGGAAGCCTCCTCAATGATTCATGTTGAGAGAAATGGACCATAATCTGCCATACTGGTCCAGTGCAAGTTGGTAGATAAACCGTATTTAACAGTCAGCAGCTTGAACCCCGGTCTACTCAAAGAGCGTGTGCTACTGCACTCCTACTCCTGACCACTCAGCTACGGAGTCCACTTATATAGTAAAAGCTTGATATAATGTGGATTAAGTGTAACTAGAGTAGAACAGTGCCATGGGCCTGTATATCTTTGGAGGGGGAGGGGTGCATGAGGCGGACTAAAAGTGTGGAACTGAGTTATAGAAAGAGCCATGGTGCTGAAATTATTATTTTACTACAGTGAGATTCACGCTTTTCAAGTGATTATATCATTATTAACACTTGTACATCCCGAAATAAACTTCTTACTCACTATTGTTTCTGTACACAACTCCTGGGAAATTTCATCAACAGCTAGTATACCACAAAAGCCTGATTAATCTATAATATAGTTAATTAAAATCAGTGCCTGTTTAAGCATTCTTGGGACCTAGGGCTAAACACTGGGTTCTCACTATCACAGCTTGAGTCTCATTTCCCTTTAAATGAACTGTAGCTAAAAATACTATATGTACATACAGTACATTCAAAATACTATACAACTGCATTGAAAAATGGTAGAAATTAATACTATTGCAATTAACAGAACAAAAAAAAAAATAATAATAAAAATGAAGACATATATGCACATTTATGCATGCTTTTTAATTTCCTTGAATTAGTTACGTGGTAAAGAGTTGATCTCAGAACCATAAATTTTCTTACTGCATCACTCCACACCTACCATAAATAGCCCACCATATGAGCTAATTTAAAAATAAACCAGATTACAAGACTGACCTATCACATTTTGTCAATTGTATCTATCTTTAAAAAAATACACTGGCTGTAGAATTATTATAATTTTTTATTATTAAAAAACACATTAGTTAGGTATATAAAAATTTGAAGTATTCCTAAATCAGGCAAGTAATTAGTGAGATTTCTGCTGTGCTGTTCTCCAGAAAATTATATTATACATTGTTTTTATTTCTACACATTGAGATAGACCATTTTCTGACACCTGTTTTAAATATTTGTAAGGTCCTAAACTGGAAATAAGAAATATATACAAGCAAAATAGTAATTAGCATTAGCATTAGTAAAGGCATATGATGCAAGAAAGCAAGCTTATGCAGCATCAGCCAAAAAAAAACCCCTCCCATTTCACCCCTCCATTTGTTCCAAATGCCTGTCCAGCTCAGCCTTAAATTTATTTAAGCTATCAATTTCCACAACAAAAGATGGAAGTCTGTTCCACCAACCAACTACCTGCTGGCTAAAGGGCAAATTTCCGCACATCTATTCTACAACTGTCTTTCCTCAATTTGAATCTATGCCCCCCTCAGGTTCTTAATTTGACCAAGAGGAAGAATCCCATCAGCATTCAGCTTGCTCATCCCATTCAAAGCCTTATACACCTCAATCAGATCACCTCGCAGGTGCCTACTCTCCAGGCACTTCAATTTGCAGAGCTTAAGCCTTTCTTGGTAAGAGCACCCTTTTGTTCCCCTCACCAATCTTGTTGCCCTTCTTTCTAGCAATTCTACATCCTTCCTAAAATGAGGCCTCCAGACCTGTACACAGTACTCTAGGTGTGGCCTGACCATTGCCTTGTATAGTGGAATAATCACCTCCCTGCCCTGCGAGCAAAATTCCTATATATCATTGACAAGACTCCATGACCTGCCCTGGCAGCCTGTCTGCACTGATCAGCGAACTTCATATTTGACTGCACAATTACCTCCAGGTCTTTTTCACTTTCCACTTCCCTGAGTGTAGTACCACACAGTTGGTACATTTCTCTTGGGTTATTGCTACCCATATGCAGTACTTTGCATTTGTCAATGTTAAACTTCAGTTGCCACTTCTCAGCCCATTTGCCCAACTTATCTAGATCAAGTTGGAGTAGCATACTGTCTTTACTGTCATTAACAACCCTGCCAACCTTTGTATCATCTGCAAACTTGGACATTATGCCTAATATACCTTCATCAATATCATTGATAAATACACAAAACACCAATGGGCCCAGCCCTGGGGGACTCCATTAATAACATTAGTCCACGTGTCCATCGATTAACACTCTCTCGTCTCCCACTCAACTATCCCTTTATCCATTGTAGCAACTTATCCTTAATGCCATACCTCTCCAATTTGTACAGCAGTCTTTCATGTGCAACAGTATCAAAAGCTTTCTTGAAATCCAAGTATATGATATCAAAATTATTTTTGGCATTTAGTTCCTTTGTGACCACATCATAGTATCCAATCAGATTTGTCAGACAAGATCTTCCTTTAACAAACCTATGCTGTCTTCACTATTACTGCAGTCTTGTCTAGAAAAAACTGGTGATTAAAGAACTGTACTCTCCCAATACAGACCCAACATCCCCAAGGAGGTGGGGGGTGTTTGGGTCTGTATTTGTGTGTATACATCGGTCGGTTTTGGTTGGTGAGGAGGCCAATCCCCGTAATGTACCAGCTGAATTGAGTGAAGATCGCCCTGCTTCATTGGATCTGGCAAAAACAAATTATGATCAAGACCATCAAGTTATGGAAAATGAAGCAGTAAGTCAAGAAACAAACTCATTTGTTTACGAAGGTTCAAGATTAGATCCCTCAGTTATTTTGCAACAGTATCCAACAGACCATGAAAATTTTTCAGAAAATATTTCTGATGCAGACAAACGTATGATAATAGCTTCAGGTCCATGCCAACCTAAAAGTCCCTTTCCGATTACTGTACAAAATAATAGGTTGAAGTCATTTTCTGAATTTTATTATAGTAAAAACAATAAAAGCTGGTCTTGAAGTACAAGTTACATGGCTATGTTATTCTCAAAAATCAGATTTTGTGTATTGTGAACCATGTTGGTTATTTGGAGATCACTCTAATGCAGATTTAAAAAAATCTTGGATAAACGGCATATCTGACTGGAAAAATTTATCTAATAAAATTAAAAGACACGAAGCTTCCTCTGTTCACATTTCTGCTTGTATAACATATGATCTTTGGCACACAAATAAAACAATTGATACCGATTTAGTAACCAGTATAACTAAAGAAAAAAATTTCTGGAGACAAGTTTTTAAATGCATTATTCATGTTACATTACTATTAAAGCAGTTGCAGCATGGCATTTAGAGGTCACCGAGAAAATCTGAATGATAAAAATATAAAAAGTGGAATATTTTGTCTATAACTGAGCTTCTATCAAACTATGATCCCATATTAATGGAATTAATTTCAAAACGTAATTACCGGTCAACGTATTTGAGTCCAACTATTGAAAATGAAATTATTTGTCTTTTATCTGAGAAAGTCAAAAATGTTATTATTGTTGAAATAAAGTCTGCGCCGTTTTTCTCCGTAATCATGGACACTACCCAGGATGTCACAAAAACTGATCAGATGAGTCAAATATTTTGTAATGTTACTGTGAAAACAGAAAATGATATACCATCAGAAATCATTATAAATGAGCGATTTTTGGGATTTTATACTATAAAAGATCAATCAGCTAGCAAAATTGAAAGTGACATTATTTACTGTATAGAATCTAAAGGGCTAGATTTACAGAACTGCCGAGGTCAAGGATATGATGGTGCCGCAACAATGAGTGGGGCATATAGCGGAGTGCAATCAAGAATATTACAAAAAGTTCCAAATGCTTACTATGTTCATTGCACGGCATATAACTTAAACTTAGTAATTAATGATGCTGTGAAAAAAGTAACTGACGTCTCTTTATTTTATGACATAATTGAAAATATTTACTCATTTTTTGCGGATAGTATTGTACGATGGGATCTATTGAATCAGAAACAGAATGTAGATTCAAACGATAGTGCTAGCGTTATATCAGCAATTATTCTAACGCTTTTGTGAACTAGTGGACTTGTCTCACTGTGTGACTGCCCTTATCTGGGTGAAAGGTGGGCCTACTCGTTACTAGGTAGGTATCCCACGATTTCTGTTCACTCAGTGTAGTATCGCACATGAAAATATGTTTGCAACCAACTTTTATAGTTTTTTTTTTATTTTTTTATCTATGGGAAAAAGCATCCATTTATTAGTGTTATGGGGAAACATCCTGTTTTTTTATGGATTCAGTCAAGTTTGTTGTATGTTTTCAGATGTGCATTTGGGCTTTTGAATACGAGTAGCAAGGCACGAACAGTATAATTTTCTGATATTCATAATATACAGAGTACAGTAAATGTATCAACAGGTTCTGTGCATATATTTTTTCTAAAAGCTTTTTCAACTGAAAAATTTTGAAGGGAATTTAATGCCATGGAAGGAAATTTAAAAACTATAATTAGCATGACCAAAAACAAAAAAAGAAAATGCAGATATAGGACTTCTGGTTGCAGTAGTCTAAAACCAAAACAGCTGGACAAGCAGTCATCTGTATTGACACTTGTGATTACCTACTGAATTAGTTTTGATTTTCATTTCATCTATATGTGTGGTACAAGTTATTTTCTCTAGTTTTTATTCACATTAAATTGCAGTCTCCATATTTATATGTCATTTGCAGCTGTTTGCTGTTTGGAAAGATATTGGTATATGCACTGTACAAATATCTTGCCAAACAGTTGATATTCACATTTCATCCATTACCTTAAGAGAAGATAGCACTGATATAGAATTGGCTAGGTTAGCCAGTATTGGTGGAACAGATGGAAGTCTGATAGATATCTGAAACTGTTTTACTCTTCCTCATTGTTTCTTATAGTAATGCAGAATGTGACTTTGTTTTCAATTATAAAAGGAACAGTGGAATTTCAGAGCATCCATGTCAAATAAAATGTTAATCTGTTTGATTTGAAAATGCAGAAAATTGTGACTTTGCAGTGAACAAATTTTTAGTGAAAATTTACTTAAAAAAGATTTAGCTCAATACGAACGACTTCAAGATTCTGAAAGACGGTTTAAAGTTGATATATACTATGCAACAATAGACATTGTGATACATCAATTAAAATCTAGATTTCTTAATACAAAAAATGTAGATAGTTTTAAAATTTTGCAACCAGAAACACTCTTATCTTTTAGTGATGAAGCTCTGCAACGATCGGCTGTAGAATTTCAAAACCGATACAATAAAGATATTTCTGATGACTTTCCAGCAGCTATTAAATTTAAGATCATCTTTAGGACAAGAAATTTCAAAAATTAATTCAATTCGGGACTTTTGCAACCTTATTTTAATTAAAAACACATTGTTATCTGCATTTGTTACAGACATTATAACGGCATGTTTTATATTCTTGACCATGCTGGTTATTGTGGCTGGTGCTGAAAGGAGTTTTTCAAAATTAAAACATATATAAGGAACACAATAGGCCAAGATCAACTTAGCGATTAGTCCATCCTAAACATAGAAAACGGTGTAGTGAATTCTGTCGATTTCATCGAAATTATAGATATTTTTTTTGACTAAAAAGGCTAGGAGACAAAATTTTCATTAAAGTTTAAAATATTTGTTATAAAACTTTTTTGTGTATATAGACTAGATTTAACATATACAGTTGGTTACTTATTACAATGATTTGTTTTAAAATTACTCCAAAACTATTATATGTGTGTGTGTGTGTGTATTTTTTTCCTGCGGTGTTTATTTATGTTTCTGTATATTTTATTATGGTTTTTTTTTTTTTGTCATTTATATCTGCATGTAATACATGTCATGTATATATTTATTATTGTTACTGAGGTTTTATGTTCATGCATATTTTAATTCAAATCTTATTCTTTATAGATATTCATTTACTTAAAGGCTTGAATTTTTGTTAATGTGAATAAAGATTGCTTACTACCTAGTTAGCTTTATTTACTTCGTAGATGTACAGTAAATTTTTTTCACCGATCATTTTGTATGTATTTCTGTTGATCTTAATCTGTAATTAGCTATTGGGTTTTGTTTTACAATAATAAAAAATAGGGTTTGATATAAATTCGATATTTATTTTTTAATACATCATTTATACAGTACCTTCAAAAATGTATTCATTATATTTATTACAGTGTCTACAGAGGCAGAGGAGGAATTATGATGGTTTCAATTTTTTTTAATCTTCTCGTGTTTATATTTTTTACTCCTGTTTTTGCAATTTTCATTAATTAAGTAGGGGCCCGAACGTATTCTTTGCCTCCGGGCCCGAAAAAGGGTAGCTACGCTACTGTTTCTATTAACAAGCCTTTTAAAGCTTTCATGAAAGAAGAATGGACTAAATGGATAAAGGCACCACAACACAACTTAGACTAGACTTACTGGTCATATGAAGAGACTAACAATTTCTTAGGTATGCCAGTGGGTAAAAAATTCTTGGAATTGAGTGAAAACCAAGACAGTTTTGAAGTTATTTAAGAAGTATGGCATTAGTAATGCATTGGGCAGCACAAAAGGTATTATTCTGTTTGATGAGAATGACAGTTCACTATCAGACAGCAGCAGTGACCATCCTCATCATAATGAGAATAACAGCAGTGATGGATTTCTGGGTTTTAAAGATGAATTACAATAATATTTTCGTAATTGAATTTTGAAATGATTAAAATATTTTGAGTTCATCTTAGTATGTATGGTATTATAAAAATAGGCATATGTGTAATAAAATGCTTTTGTTCAAAAAGAATTAGAGGTAATGTAATACGTGCAACAAAATAAATTAGTTCCTCAAAAATGTTATTTTTTTTCTAAATATTCTTTGCTAAATTATGGGTGTATTAGAAAACAGGCCTTGGGTGTTGGGCTATATAAATCACTATAATTTTTTGTAAGAACTGACAAACTGGTTAAGTTAGACTTTATTAAAATAAAATATAGTACAATATAACATATATAAAGCACTAAAACAGATATAAAATAAGATAAAAGCATTCAAATGCAATAAAGAAATAAAATAGTAGCTTTCGAGGCGAGGTGTACACTAACTAACTGATGCCACTTCATCAGCTAGTTAGTGTACAGTGTACCAAGTATACAGGGTGTCCCAAAAATATACGGCATAACTTCAGGAATGGGTTCCTCATATGTAGACAATAAAAATATTGGCTAAGGTAAAGAAAGCCTGCACGAGAAGCACGCAAAAGTTCGATGAAATTTACCAGTAAAAGTACTTTGCTGTAATGGCATTTGTATTGTTGCTCACTCGGTAAACAGACAGTGGGTGTTATCGGTCTGGAGTAGAAGTCAAATCCCACGGGAGCTTGAAACCCTCCCGAAGTGGGGGGGGGGTAATCTGACCCTTTTCCTTTAGAATCATTAATTGAATCATGAACAGAGTCATATTGGAAGTTCTGGCGTCGTAAAAAATGTTTGTAACATAGTTTCACTGGTAAACTTTTTCGAAGTTTGCCGTGCTTCTTGTGTCGGCTTCCTTTGCCTTTTTTTTTTTTTTTTTTTTTTTCTTAATAAACAATTTATCCACTAGTCCACCAGTGATTCTAAAGAAAAAAGGTCAGGTTATCCCCTCCACTTCGGGAGGGTTTCAGTCTCCCATGGGATTCAATTTCTACTCCTGACTGATACCACCCACTGTATGTTTACTGAGCGAGCAACAATATAAATGCTGTTACGGCAAAGTACTTTTACCAGTAAATTTCATAAAACTTTTGTGTGCTTCTCGTGCAGGCTTTCTTTACCTTTGCCAAAATATTTTATATCAACATAGTTCCGGAAATGCTTGGTTTCCAAGTTTTGAAGGTCTGTCTATGACACTTAACTGTTCACATCACCTTATAGTAATTGTTCAAAATGTCCACCTTCTGCCTGAATACCACTGGCAGAACATTACTCGTGCAGGGTAATCTGCTGGTGACAAGGCCTGTACCCGTTGCAGATGGTAAGGATACAGTTGGTATTCTCGCAACACTCTCCAAATAGTCGAAGGTTGAACAGCCAGTTGCATTGCTGTTCTGCATGTGCCGATTCCAGGAGTGGCATGCACAACATCCAAAATCTCCTCCTCTACTTCAGGAGTCATAGATCTTGGTTGTCCTCTGTTGGCAGCATGAGGTATAAAGGTCCCATGTTCACAAAGGCAGCCATGGATACCTTCAAACGTTTTCCTGTCTGGACATCTTTGTTCTGGGAACCTTTCGTGGTACAAATGATGAGCCTCCAGAGCATTGCTGTCCACCAAACCGCACATAAAGTGCATATCCGCTTGCTCCTGATTTGAGTACATGGTCGGAATGGAAAACCACCAGATTCTGTCAGTACCTTGTGATGAAGGAAATCACCTGCGGGAGATAAGACATTCCGGTTAATAACTCGGGAACCAAGCATTTCCAGAACTATGTTGATATAAAATATTTTTATTGTCTACATATGAGGAACTCATTCCTGAAGTTATGCCGTGTATTTTTGAGACATCCTGTATATACACTGGTTGATATAACAGAAGGTGGCTGAACATGATTATAAAATCAGAACTCTGGTGCCAGTGAGACTGTAATATGCATGAGTAATGTATGCCAGCGCTCGTCGCACTGCAGAATAGTAGACTCCATGTTGGCGTGTATATGGCATGTATATGCCACATACATCCCTTATTGCGATTCATAGTACAACTGCAGCTGACAATGCAGAGTGCCTCAAGCCACCCTGATCCCCGTCGCAACACTGAAACTGTCGACCACTCACATGATTACCACCAACGCTTGTGACACTCCACATTGTAAGTTGCATCGTACTATGAATCACAATAGAGGAGTTCATATACACCCGTTTATGGAGCCTGCCATTCTGCAGTACAACAAGTGCATGTGTAATACAGCTTCACCAGTACCGGAGCTGTGATTTTATGATTGTGTCCAGTCAGGGGGGGAGCAGAGGTGCATATGCCCTGCTTAACCGTATGTATAAGTGTTCCTAGGTCTATCTAAAAAAAAACCTCAAAAACCTGGTCATCATGCCACCCCTTTCAATGATACCTGGATACGGTACTGTATCCAGTCATCTTCTGTTATATTAACTAGTGTATATATATATATATATATATATATATATATATACACTCAGTACACCATAAACTAATTAGCTGATAAATGATCACCTTTCCCCAAAAGCTACTATTTTATTCCTTTATTGTATTTTAACACTTTTATCTTATTTTATATCCATTTTAATGCTTTATGTATATATTTTATATTATATTTTATTTTATTTTAATAGAGTCAAATTTAACCAGTTTGTTGGTTGTTACAAGAAATTATGGTGATGGGTGTCTTATATGATGGGAAGTATGGTAATCTAAAAAGAAAAAAGTGTATTCTACTTGAAAAAAATTCATGATGGCCTCCCTGCTCAATCATCTCTGATCCAGAGGAGTTCATATACACCCGTTTATGGAGCCTGCCATTCTGCAGTACAACAAGTGCATGTGTAATACAGCTTCACCAGTACCGGAGCTGTGATTTTAAGATTGTGTCCAGTCAGGGGGGGGGAGCAGAGGTGCATATGCCCCGCGAGATTATTTGGGGGGGGGTGTTTAGTAGTGGTGGTGGTGGAAAATGATGCAAGAAAGCAAGCTTTTATATGGCATCAGCCAAAAAATAAAAAAGCCATACACTTCACCCATCCATATGCTCAAAGAATTTGTTTAGTCCTTTCTTGAATTTATTCAAACCATCCACTTCCACAACAAAAGATTAAAGCCTGTTCCAACAATTAACCATCCTTTCTCAACTTGAATTTATGCCCCCTCATGTGTGTAGTCACAGCAAGAAGAAGAATGCCATTAACATTTAGCTTACTAAATCCATTCAAGGCCTTTAACACCTCATTCAGATCTCTCTGCAGGTGCTTAGTCTCAAAACACTGCAATTTGCAGAAATGAAGCCTTTCTAGGTAAAAGTACCCTTTTGTTCCCTTGACCTGTCTAGTTGCCCTTCTCGACACCCATTCCAGCAGATCTCATCCTTCCTAAAGTGAGCCTTCCAGACCTGGATGCAGCCTCACCAGGTTCTTGTATAAGGAGATAATTGCCTCCTTATCCCTGGTAGCAAAGTTTCTGTATGTCATTGACAAAACCCCATGAGTTATCCTGGCAGCATGTCTGCACTGCTCAAAGATTTTCATATAAGATTGCACAGATTGCACAATTACTCTAGGTCTTTTTCGTTTTCCACTACCCTGACTGTAGTACCACATAATTAATAAGTTACTCTGAGATTACTGCTGCCCATATGTAGTACCTTGCATTTGTCAATGTTATACTTCAACTGCCATTTCTCAGCCCATCGACCTAATTTTTCTAGATCTTGTTACAGTAGCATACTGTCATTATTTTCTTTAACCACTCTGCCAACCTTTGTATCATCTGTAAACTTAGACATTAAGTCTGATATGCCTTCATCAATATCATTAATAAATGCTGAAAATAACAATGGGCTCAGCACTGAACCCTGGGGGACTTTACTAATAACATTAGTCCATGATGATCAGTGTCCATTGATAACCACTGTCTTCTTCCACTCAACCATCCCTTTATCCATAGCAATAACTTGCCCTTAATGTCACATTGCTCCAGTTTATACAGCAGTCTTTTATGTGCAACAGTATCAAAAGCCTTCCTGAAATCCAAATTCATATATATGATTTCAAAACTCTTTTTTGTATCCAGTTCCCTGGTTACTGCATCATAGTAACCTATCAGATTGGTTAGACAAGACTGCCCCATAACAAATCCATGCTGTGATTGCAATATAATTGCATGCCTGTCCAGATGGTCCTGCAATACTGCTTTAACCAGTGACTGTTATTTTCCCTAGAATATATGTTAAGCTAACCAGTCTGTAATTACTCATATTGCCTTTTGATCCCCCTTTATGAATTGCACATCCCCAGTTCATAGGGACCTTCCCTGAATCCAAGAATGCTCTCATAATTATAGCTAAGGGTTTAGAGGTAGGGCCCCTCTAATATTGATGCTTGGGCCACTCTTATTTCTGATATTTAGATTCTTATGTGACATTGATAAAGGGATTCAGTGAATGAATTTAAAATTTGCAGATGAAATGTAAAATCAAAGGGAAGCTAATGACCAGTACCTCTTAAGAAAAACGGGAATGAGCTTCATGATGGTCAAACAAGTGGCAGCTATTCATTAGTGCTTTGAATGCAAAATTTTACATTTATATCCTCTGTTTTTCCTTTGTTATACTTACTCACTGATTGTTTTTTAATCCTTACGCTGAATATTAAAATAATTTTTTTCATTATGTGCTTTAGGTTTCAACTGCAGTTGTGGAACCCTACAATTCCATTTTGACAACACATACAACTTTGGAACACTCAGATTGTGCATTTATGGTTGACAATGAAGCCATATATGATGTCTGTAGAAGAAACCTGGATATTGAACGACCAACTTACACCAATTTGAATCGCTTATTTGGACAAATAGTGTCATCTATCACTGCTTCTTTGCGCTTTGATGGTGCCTTGAATGTAGATCTTACAGAATTTCAAACCAATTTGGTACCATATCCAAGAATCCACTTTCCATTGGTCACCTATGCACCTGTGATTTCTGCAGAAAAGGCTTACCATGAACAACTGACTGTAGCTGAAATAACTAATTCTTGTTTTGAACCAGCAAATCAGATGGTAAAATGTGATCCTCGTCATGGTAAATATATGGCTTGCTGCCTGTTATATCGAGGGGATGTAGTACCAAAAGATGTTAATGCAGCAATTGCAGCAATTAAAACCAAAAGAACCATTCAGTTTGTTGATTGGTGTCCTACTGGTTTCAAGGTAAGAATAACTAGTTATTTATAGTAAAAATGTCTAGCTAAATACGCAACCATACAGAATCATGTTTTGTAATTTTTTAATTAATAAGACATTTAGTCTTTATTATTGTATCTTCCAATTAACTTTGTTCAAGTTAATTATGATTTCTAAATCAATTTGTTCACTGATACAGCTTCTGGTTTTAGTTGTAGCCAAACTTTGAACTGTACTTTAGAATTTAATGGGGAGGATGGGAAACAGAAGCGTATTCAGCAATCCGTCAGATGTGCTTCCCAATAAGCTTTGATTAGCTCTTCCTCAACATAGGTGTCTTTTTTTCTTTTCTTTTTTTAAATAATTTTCACCATTCCTATAGTGAAGGGAAATTCTTTTTATGGTTGAAGGTTATTCATTAGAGGCCCTTTTCTTTCTCATTCTGTATACCTTTCACCTACATAATTCCATACCAACTCCCACACTAAGTAAGTAGTGTGTTTCTTAGATTAACAGTTTGTTGATGAGAAGGGGTGGGATTATAGCAAAAATGTGTTGTGGAATAGCTAGTGAATGACCTTGACTGATCTTTAGAAATTCTCTCTATTATCGACATTCCTCCCTTCATTAAGTTTACATATTTTTACTTAAATTAGATAATTTTATCTAGCTTTGTTCAGAATTTGTGGTGCTCTCTATTATTGGCAACCTAGGCAGTTGCCTTGTGGGTACTGCAGGCCCTGATGATTGTGCTGTTAATAATGGTGAACTCTATGATGAATTCACAATGATTCCAAAGGTCTGTTTATCTAATCTTACAACTTTGGCCACATTGACATTTATCAGTAAAAATAATTTGAAAGATATTTGCCATTTTAAGAATTGTTTTAACTACGTGCTGTGACGAAGCAACATATTAAAGAGATTTCTCAAAACTGAAAGTAATAATAAAAAAAGAGGATAAGTGAAGGACAGTTTACAGGCTTGTTGTTGCTTTCAGTTGAATATTAGATTGCTAATAATTCAGTTATACTGACAATGCCAGTGGCTCATTTGGACTTAGGGTGCTGTGGGATTTCGAGCACTTACTGCTTCAAAATTTGCGAATTTAAATAAGAATATAAATGTATATTTAAAAAAAAAAAAAAAAATGGGGTAAGATAGGTGGAAGCTGAGTAGCAGAAATCACTCGAAGTGAATAAAAATGGAGACAAAGAGTTCTTGTGATACATAAATACAAAAAAAGAAGAAAGTGAATATGATAGGCCCCTCTTACTTGATCAAACTGGAAGTCATATAGAAAACCCAGCAGAAGTTGCCGATGAGTTGAATAGTACTTTGCAATGATCTCTATGGCTGAAAAGCCAATTGAATGAGGGAATCAGTGACAAGGAGTCAAACTTCTACAGATTAAGTGATACTTTGTATATCAATCACAGAGTATAGTATATGGGTTAACTGTTGAAGCTTAGCAAAAGTTAAGCTCCTGGACTGTACAGCATAAATCCTATTATTCCAAAAAAGGTTGCACATCATCCCATTGAGGATGTTACTAAGATCATTGTAAAACTTTGGAATGATCCACTTGTACTGGAGAAGCACTGACATCTCCCCAATCCACAGAGGAGATGTGAAAGGTGTGATGGGCAGTGAACCAGTGAGTTTGACTTCGGTGTGGTAAGATCATAGAGTTTGCTTAAGAATACAGTATGGAAACCATCTTGGTAGAAATGTCCTTAATGGATCACAGCATGGGTTCATGAAGGGAATGTCTTGTTTAACCAATCTAGTTAATCATTATGAAGCCAAACAGTTGGATATAAGAAACACTTTGACCTTTCAGTAAATACTGTAAAATCTGGCACCTTAGAATCCCAGAATACATTAATATACAGCATACTTTACAAAAATATCAACATTTTACAATCTGTAAATATTAAGAAGTCAATTCAGCAGTTACTTAACTGTTGCATTTGTCTTTAAGACTATGCAAAAAAAAAGTGACATTTCTTTCTTTATAAAATAGACTATCTTGTCCTTTAACCTGTTTTTGCAACCAGCAGGATTTAAACTGCTTAGATAATGCAATAGTTTTAATTCTCCCAGCAGAACAAACTTGTTTTTGCAATGAGTTGTCCTGATATTGCACTACTTTCAAACACATTACTTGCTGATAGTTAATTGGTCATTTATTTAAAAGATTAGGCTGCAATGACAACCTGTTTCAGGACTAACTGGTCTCATTAGATAGCAGGTGGTCTCTAGTAACAGCACTCACACAAAATAGTTGTAAAGAAGTTGTTTTACTTGTGCTACCATGTGGTATATGAAATTAATTTTGAAAGTTGTAATATTGCTAAAACTATTAGTATTAATATTATTAGTGGTAAATGATGCAAGAAAAGAAGCTTATACAGCATCAGCCAAAAAAAAAAAAAAAAAAAACACTTTCCATATCACCTGTCCATCCCTCTAGTATCTAGTTCTGCCTTGAATTTATTCAAACTGCCTACTTTTACAACACCAAATGGAGGTTTGTTCCAACAATCAACTATCCTCTGGCTGAAGGCAAATTTCTGCATGGCTATTCTACAGCCATCCTATCTGTCGAAAGCAGTGCAATACTAGTGCTGCCGATACAAAGACAAATTTGGTCTGCTGTGAGAATTCAGACCGATATATTATTCATAATTTAAATCCTGCTGTGAGCAAAAGAAAAGATGAAAGGACAAGACAGTCATTATACATGTAAATGTTTGTAGATGTAATTATGTTCACTTGTTTGTGCTTGATATTTATTTAAATGTGCTTCTCCAAAACTGATCAGCCACTATGCACCCCTCTCTAAAATCTGGCACCTCTCAGTCCCTGAGGCTGCCAGGTTTTTGGATTAAGGGCTGGCCAAAAGACAGGAGACAGAGAGTAGCCATAAATGGATATACCTCAGGGTAGGCCAGTGTAACAACTGGATTCCCTCAGGAATTCGTGTTTGGGTCACCTCTGTTTCTAATTTTCCTTAACAACAAAGCCTGCTTATGACCAGAACTACACCATATTGTTTTAAATGACTTAGATTGGCTGCACAAATGGTGTCATAATTATTTTGAAATCATGAACTGCAATATCCACAATGGAATTCAGTATGATTCCTTTACATAGGTAATATGCTAATTTAACTTTAACTTGCTAAATATAATATAAGAACTATTACCGGGATGAGGACCAAATATCACAATACTCCAGGAAGGATAATGTGCTTGAACAGTTTAAATGTTTAAATCACTATAAAATAAAAAAAATAATAATAAATAAATAAAAAAAAAAGTATAATAGTTTCACTGTCAATGCGGCCATATGACTGCTCTGGTTTAATTCTGCCATGCTGAAGATGTCTGAGTCTTCCAACTTCTTCAGAGAACCCTCTTATGTTTATACTAAGGGATTCTTGCTTGGCTTCTGAATCATAATGTTGGATCCAGGTTTAATACTCAGTCACTAATCCAGACACAAATTGGTGCTCTCCGTATTAATCATTAATTAATATTGCTGTGGTTGGATTTTTTTTTTTTTTTTGTCAGTTTGAAATTATAAACTTTTTTGTGCTCATAAAAAAATGGATGCCACTAGATTTTTTCCTACTTATTTATCTTAAATCTTTTCTAGAGGGCTGTAAAAAATGACTTAATTTTTAAATTTGCTTTTCTTAGGTTGGAATCAATTATCAGCCTCCAACTGTTGTTCCTGGAGGTGATCTAGCTAAAGTTCAGCGTGCTGTGTGTATGCTGTCAAATACAACTGCAATTGCTGAGGCCTGGGCCCGTCTTGACCACAAATTTGATCTCATGTATGCAAAAAGAGCTTTTGTGCATTGGTATGTTGGAGAAGGGATGGAAGAAGGTGAATTTTCAGAGGCACGAGAAGATTTAGCTGCTTTAGAAAAAGATTATGAGGAAGTTGGTTTAGACTCAACTGAAGGGGCAGAAGCTGAAGGAGAGGAGGAATTCTGATGTATTGAATTTGTTAACATTGTGAGAATTAAGTTTCCCTTTGCTTTTGTTTTATTTTATATGTATTATTTTACTACCCATTCCATTTGTATTTCTATTTGTGTAACATTGTTTATGTTAAAACAGTGTCTTATACTTATTACTGTTTATTTGCTTCTGTTTCACTTCTTTCCCTGAGTATGTAATTTTTTTTAAAATAAATATATGTTTTAATATATTTGTTTTCAATTTTTTCATGTCCACATAAGTTTTTATTTGCAAATGTTACAGAATTTCTGCCCAGAATCATTAAATAAGAGTTGAAGGGCTTCTCTGTCCACAACCACACCTGGGCATACCCTAAATAAGTATACTTGACTCAGAATGCATATTTATAATATTATAAAATTCAGTTGCTTTATTAAAAAATATATACAGTGTAGAACTTTAATTTGAGGCTGAAGAGACATCAAAATTATTTTGAATTATTGAATTCTTTTTTTTTTTTATAGAATGGGATGCCCATGGGGCAAAAAAAAATGAAATAACTAATATTTCAAATTAAATCATTTCAAATTATTAAAGCTTTACTGTATTTTATTTGTAAAAATTAATAAAAAAATTTTTTAAATTTTTTTTTAAATTTACAAAATGCCGTTGATATCCTTTTTTTTGTCCCCTCTCCACTGTTCAAATTTGAGTTGAAGCTCTCATAAATGGCAGTCCATTATCCAGAACCACCCATTTTCTAGATGTATTTGGGAATATGAACGTATCCTGCAAATGACCAAAAAATTGGCAAATTTGATTTACAGATTGGCTAAAGCTGTGCATTAAAACTGATCGTACATAATGGAAATTTCACTTTAGAGCCCCAAGTTTTTACCATACTCAAGTAACATTGAGAAATTTGTTAGGTCACAGGATTGTTTAGTTGCTATTCACAAATAAGATTAGTGACTCATTGATTCTTGAATGTAACATACATGGAGTATTAGGCTGAGGTAATATTTCACTAACCACATCTTCTGTTTATTGAATGTATCTAGAACTTTTTGAATGTCATTTGTATACAATATTGACATAGCAACTTTTATCCATTTCCATTTTCCCATATGCATTGAAAAGAAAATTACATAGCCCAGAGGATTCTGGCCTCTCCGAATATATACACAGGTTATTTGTCATTTGTGGGAAAGGTATTGTCAAAGATGCTCACCATTGGGACTTGGACATGATGCGTGAAACTATTTTTGGTTTTCTCCTATTAAAGGGAAATAACTGAATTTTTCACTTACTATACAATATTTACTGTACCTTTCTACTGTAATAATATTACTCATATGAGTGCCAAAAATCCAGAAAATTCCAAGAACCTCCAATTCCAGCAGCCTCAACACCTGATCCACGCAGGAAAATTTCAGCATGGATCAGGTCACAAGGTTTCTGGATTTGGTAGCTTTAATCGTAATTTGTTTAGCAAGGTACAGAAAGTAATTATTCACTTTTACCAAGTTTCTGGAACTTAGTATGCTCCAGCAGGTAACCTTGGTTGATTTTTATTTTAAACCTGTCAAGCATCCAAAGATGTTGACTAGCTGCATGGGATCCAAGGGCTTTTTTTCGGAGTTAAAAATTATTAGAAGTTTTTAGTGGATAAAATTTGTTATCTTAATGAACCATACTTTTTTTCATTATTACTTCTAATAATTAGTCTTCTTCAACCTTTAATTGGTCACATCAGTTTAATGGAAATTTGGCTTAGTTATGGATTAAAATAAAGACTGTCTTATATTAATATTCATATATAATTGTTTGTTAGTTACTCTGCATTATAAAGATGAAACTATATACCATATGTTAAGGGAAATTTTGTCTTCATTTAAATGTTAATTTCAGAATTAATCCATTTATTAGGCTTCTCTGGATTGTAGGTTTTCAATATGGGTAATTAAATAAAGTAATCCAAAAAGTGATAGCATTTATCTCAGTGAACATGCAATTGAACATAATTGGATCACTACAATTTCTGGTAACAACCTACAGATGGGTTTAAGTTAAACTTTATTAAAATAAATAAATAGATATATACATAAATACAGTACTAAAATAGATATAAAAAGAAGCATAAGGTTCTTTCTGCAAGATTTCTGGAAAAAAAATTATTAGAAGTGTTCAAAAAAGTGGATTGTTTTACACACAATACACAATATTTTACTTTAATGAAAGAGATTTTATGGTATTTGTGTTTTTATTTATTTTTACTGAAAAAGGGAAGAAAAAGCTGGGATGAGGTTTTCCTCAAACTGTTTCAATGCAAGTATTGAAATAGTTTGCAAAAATAACACAACTCTTTGTTGTGTTTTTCTGTCATTGCAGTGTGGGGATATTGAGCTTAACCCATTTTAGAAACAACTGTGTTATTCACAATATGGTCTCTAATGATACCAATATCATTTTTAATTCATTATCGTCGGCAAGAAGGTGAATACATTATTAAAAACTCAAAGAAAGACACTGTTGTAACTGTATTCTGAACTATTTGGCTTCATCAGACAATAGGTAGCTTCAGTTAGCAACCTTGTGTTGAATGTCATAAAATTGCAGTTGGAGTTTTTAATGAATAATGAATCTGACTTCTTGGTGATGTTACTCAAGATATTCAAGTAAAAATGACATTAGCAACTCTAGGTATTCATGGATAATGTAGTTGGTTCTAAAGTGAGCCTAAGCTCTGTCACTGTCATTGAAGAGTTCTGGGGAACACACCTTCTCACACCCTAAAATATAAAATAGTGTCCACAGACAGTAAAACATAACACAGAGTAATACATAAACAGACTATTTTAATATAAATTGAGGAATATCTAAAGTTCAGAACTATATAGATCAGTTTTCAAAGTGTGTTCTGTGAAATTCTGGGCTTCTGTAAAAGGATTTCAGAAGTTTTGCAGATATTCAATTAATATTTTATTGTTGATTTTTTATTTAATTTGTACCATGCATTATTTGCAAGTGTTCCACAACAAAAAGTTGTGGAACACTTGCAAATCAAAATTTTCTGTGGTACACTTATATTCCTAAAAACAATAATAATCTGTGGAACTAAAAGTGCTGCTGCACATACACAGCTGATGATAAACATGATAATACATTACAGAAACCATGTTAACTTATATATGCATATGCCAAGAATAAAGTAATCCAAAAAGTGGTAGCATTTATCTCAGTGAACATGCAATTGAACATAGTTGGATCTACAATTTCTGGTAACGACTGACAGACTGGTTTAAGTTAAACTTCATTAAAATAAATAGATATATACATAAATACAGTACTAAAATAGATATAAAAAAAAGTGTTACATATGTAAAAGCATTAAAAAAAAAAATATATATATATATATATACATATATATAAATAAAAAGCAATAAAATAGAAGCTTTCAGGGTGAGGTGTCCCTTCATCAGCTAGTCGGTGTACTGAATATATATATACATTGGGTAAAATAACAATACAACTAGGCATGATCATAAAATCACAACTCCATGATAGTTGAATCATTCTGATATCATGGGCATGACGGATCATTTTGTAAAACAGGTCTGTTTCTTCACTATATACTGTTCTGTTGAAACTGCAATAAATATCTGTAAGATGTTACTGCAGAGTAATTATTTTGCTTATATATAAATGCACATGTCTGTGAACTAAGAATTAGAGCAGTTTAGTAGGTGCATGAAAACCAATTCTGAAAACAGTGTCAAGTGTGTAATATAGATGCTAGTGTCATCCTTGTTAAGTATGTGGCATCATTCATTCATTGGAATGAGCCGCAGCCTGGAAAATAAGATGCAGGATATTTCAGAGACTGCTGGGAATCATTGGGGTACAAGTAAACACATGGGTTGTGTTAGGGTAGCTAAGAAAAAGAACAGGTGCATGTATACTTGTGTGTACACCAATGCTAGGAGTTTAGTAAATAAATTTGATGAATTTGAGGTATTGCTCAAAACATCAAAGGCAGATATTGTGGGGATTTCAGAGACGTGGTGTCACACAGATATAAGAAATGCAGGACTGGAATTTGGGGAGTACAATGTCTACAGAAAGGATAGACAGGATAGGAAGGGAGGAGGGGTTATGCTATTAGTTAAAAAACACATAAAATCCAAGGAAGTGAAGCCAGTCGACATCGCTGGACAGTGCAGTGTCGAGTCAGTTTGGTGTGACATAAGCATTGGGAGATCAAAATTGAGAGTAGGAGTGTGCTATAGGCCTAATGACTCTGATGAGTATAATAAGAAACTGTTCGGAGAAATAGAGTGGGCCAGTAAATCAGAGAGTCTTATAATGGGGGATTTTAATTTCCCAGATATTGACTGGAATTTGGGGGCTGGTCACTCACACAGTAGCAAGGCTTTTGTGGATTTATTGGATGATTGTTTTCTACATCAGCATGTTCGGGAGGCAACTAGAGGGAGTAATACTCTTGATTTGATTATCAGTAGTGATTCTTCATGCATTAAGAATCTGCAGATAAATGAACCACTTGGTGGCAGTGATCACAGTGTGCTGAAGTGGGAGTTACTCAAAGAGGTAACTACCATTAGGGGTAAAGGGAAGGGGTATTGCTTTCGTAAAGGCGACTACAATGGACTGAGACAGTATTTAAATTCTATACAGTGGGATCAACTGATGATATTGCCAACAGCAAATTCAAAATGGGAAGCATTCAAAGAACTTATTGTGGAAGCTACTAGGCTTTACATACCAACTAAGAAATATTGTTCAAGGTTTAGGCCTAAATGGTTGTCAGATGAACTAATGAGACATGTGGCAGAGAAGAAAAATGCATGGGATACATATAAATTAATGGGTGACATGGAAGCCTATGATAGATACAAGTTGATCTGTAACCAAGTTACAAAGGAGGTTAGGCAGGCGAAGGCAGATTACGAGAGATCCTTGGCAAGGGATGCGAAGAAAAACAGCAAAGAGTTCTTTACTTATGTAAACTCTAGAAGGAAGGGGATGAATCAGATTGGTCCACTTGAGATCGATGGGTCAACTGTTGATGACCCTGCTCGGGTAGCTAACAAACTAAATGAATATTTTGCATCGACATTCACACATGAGGAGTTATTCAGCGAGGGGAATGCCAGAGGTGTATTCAACTCTAGCAGTAAGCTAGAGAATCTTGTAATAACTGAGAGCAAAGTGGAGGAGAAATTGTTGAAGATAAACACAAGAAAGGCACCTGGGGTGGATGGGATCTATCCAGTTATATTAAAGGAGGCAGCAAAGGAGGTAAGCAAACCCTTAGCCATAATTATGAGAGCTTCCTTGGACTCAGGGGAGGTACCCATTGACTGGAGATGTGCAAATGTGACCCCAATTCACAAAGGGGGATCAAAGGCTGACACAAGTAATTATAGACCTGTGAGTTTAACTTCTGTTCCCGGAAAATTAATGGAGGCACTGGTGAAAGAAGCACTGCAGGATCATCTAGACAAGACTTCAGTTATAGCTAGGACACAGCATGGTTTTGTTAAGGGGAAGTCTTGCCTGACCAATTTGATTGGATACTATGATGCAGTCACAAAAGAACTGGATGCAGGGAATAACTTTGATATTATATACTTGGATCTTAGAAAGGCTTTTGATACTGTTGCACATGGAAGACTGCTGCACAAATTGGAGCAGTGTGGCATTGGAGGCAAGTTGCTGCTATGGATAAAGGGGTGGTTGAGGGGGAGAAGACAGAGAGTGGTAATCAATGGACACTGCTCATCGTGGACTAATGTTATTAGTGGAGTCCCTCAGGGTTCAGTATTGGGGCCTTTATTGTTTTCTGTATTTATAAATGATATTGATGATGGTATATCAGGCTTAATGTCCAAGTTTGCAGACGATACGAAGGTTGGCAGGGTTGTCAAGGACACTACTGACACTATGCTGCTGCAACAGGATTTGGAAAGGTTGAGCAGATGGGCTTCGAGGTGGCAAATGAAGTTTAACATTGACAAATGTAAAGTACTACATATGGGAAACAGCAACCCCAGAGCAACGTATCAACTCTGTGGTACTACACTGACAGTGGTAGAGAATGAAAGGGACCTGGGGGTGGTGGTGCAGGCAGATATGAAGTTCTCTGAGCAGTGCAGACGAGCTGCAAGAGTAGCTCATGGTGTATTGTCAATGATATATAGGAATTTTTCTAGCAGGGATAAGGAGGTGATTATTCCCTTGTATAAGGCAATGGTCAGGCCACACCTAGAGTACTGTATACAGGCCTGGAGGCCTCATTTCAGGAAGGATGTAGAGCTGCTGGAACGAGTACAGAGAAGGGCAACTAGATTGGTGAATGGGACAAAGGGGTTCTCTTACGAAGAAAGGCTTAAGTTTTGCAAATTACAGTGTCTGGAAACTAGGTACCAGCGGGGTGATCTGATAGAGGTGTACAAAGCCTTGAATGGTTTGAGCATGCTCAATGCTGATGGGATTCTTCCTCTAGCTCAGAAAAATCACCTGAGAGGGCATAAATTCAAATTGAGGAAAGACAGATGTAGGATAGATGTGCGGAAATTTGCCTTTAGCCAGCGGGTGGTTGGTGGGTGGAACAGACTTCCATCCCTTGTCGTGGAAGTTGATAGCCTAAATAAGTTTAAGGCTCAGCTGGACAGGTATTTCGAACGAACAGAGGGGTGAAGTGGAAGTGGTTATTTTTATTTATTTATGTTACTTTTTTTTTTTTTTTTTTTTTTTTTTTTTTTTTTGGCTGATGCTGCATAAGCTTGCTTTCTTGCATCAAATGCCTCTGCTAATGCTAATGCTAATGCTAATGCTAATTCCACATCTAACATAGAAGTTAAAGGCACCTAGCCAACTGAGTTTTTGTACTTGGCATACAAACAAGTTAGGGAAACTCTAAGGATAGATATATTGTCTTTTGTATACCAATGAGGTTAAATGAAAGATATGAACACACAAAAAGACTTTAGAGGTGACATATGTTTAAGTATATAATGGTGTAACTGGGATATAATTCTGATTGTCTTACTCTGTATTTCTAAAAATGAAGTTCATCTTGATGATTTAATTTATATATTATCTTTACTTGCTTAGTTAATTTTGTATAAATATATATTTGATTCTGAACAGATGGAATAATATCCATCACAATAAATGCTGTTTTATGTTGTAAAGCAGTTTACTTTCGACTAATATTAGTATTAGTAGAGGCATATGATGCAAGAAAGCAAGCTTATGCAGCATCAGCCAAAAAAAAAAAAAAAAAAAACACTCCAATTTCACCCCTCTGTTCGTTCCAAATACCTGTCCAGCTCAGCCTTAAATTTATTTAGGCTATCAACTTCCACAACAAAGGATGGAAGTCTGTTCCACCAACCAACTACCCGCTGGCTAAAAGCACACTTCCGAACATCTATCTTTAATTTGTCTTTCCTTAATTTGAATTTATTCCCTCTCAGGTGATTATTCTGAGTGAAAGGAACAATCCCATCAGCAGCATTGAGCATGCTCAAACCATTCAAGGCTTTATACACCTCAATCAGATCACCTCGCAGGTGCCTAGTCTCCAAACACTAATTTGCAAAATTTAAGCCTTTCTTCGTAAGAGCAACCCTTTGTTCCATTCACTAATCTTGTTGCCCTTCTCTGTACTCGTTCCAACAGCTCTACATCCTTCTTAAAATGAGGCCTCCAGACCTGTATACAGTACTCAAGGTGTGGCCTGATCATTGCCTTATACAAGGGAATAATCACCTTATCCCTGCTAGAAAAATTCCTGTATATCATTGACAAGACACCATGAGCTACTCTTGCAGACCATCTGCACTGCTCAGAAAACTTCATATCTGCCTGCACAATTACCCCCAGGTCCTTTTTGTTCTCTACCACTGTCAGTGTAGTACTACAGAGTTGATACGTCACTCTGGGGTTACTGCTTCCCATATGTAGTACTTTACATTTGTCAATGTTAAACATCATTTGCCACCTCTCAGCCCATCTGCTCAACTTTTCTAGATCCTGTTGCAGCAGCATACTGTCATTAGTGTCATTAGCTTACGGTCATATTCAAAGGCTTCAGCATTATTTTCTATGTGGTAGTGACATTTGCTCAAGGCCCTGCAAAGGTGCTTGGGGGCCCGGGTGCAAAAGGGGTTAAGGGGCCTCGTTTATGTTGAAACTTTGATGGCATCCTCAGATCAGATCCCTGGTGGAGTGCATCCAATGCCCCCCATTTTAAGGGGCCCTGCTTTGGCTTCTCACACCCTAAAAGGCTTAGTGCATTTGGAGTAAACTATTGTTACTAGTTTGCCATTTGAGAGAGCTGAAAGTCTACCTGCAAATGAGCTGAACAGTGTTAACTTACCTTATTTAGTTTACATATTTAAATCTGTGATGACAAGATTAAGGGGTGTTCTGAATTCTTAATTTAGTAGGTATTCCAATGGAAAAAGTCATCTATTTTTAGTCAGCTGAATGTGAAAGTAAAATCATTCTAAATCACAATTGGTATACAATGCTTTTTTCTTCTCTTGGTTGCATGAGCAGGTTCCTTGAGTAGGTTGCATATCAAAAATAAATTTTCATTTATTCTTGTTATGGCCAAGGCTAGAAGAGTTTACATATGTCTGGCCACTTATCTTACATGTGGAATACTTTATTGAAATATATGCTTGTAAGAACTGTTGTTTCACAATGTTGGAATGTGGCAGAACTTTCTGCAAGAGAAATTACATATTTATCATTAACTTCTTCACAACACTTATTTTGTAAATAACTCTGGATATTTCGCATATACTAATTACTACAAAGCGAAAATGTTCACTTTGAGATCATACTGTTCATTTTAGATGTCCAAGGAAGACATTGCACTAGCTACAATTACATGCTTTCCTTGAAGCAAAGTTAGAACTTTTTAGTTTCCTAGAAGCTGAGTTTATATCTCATTGCTCTACAAAGTATTTGGGAATCTGTACAATACTAATAAAGTGAAATATGTTGAGCAAAAGTACTAATAGCAACCTGCATCGTTATTGACAATGTAAGGAAGCAAGCATATATATCAGCTTTAAAAAAAAAAATCACTGTTGATTCCTTTTAATAATTTATTCACTTAATGCAAAGGTTAGTGAAATAGCATCATGTTTTTACGTATGTGACTCGCCAAACTGGTGAAAATAGCATTGTTTTTATCATATCTCATATTGTGAATACCTTCATAATGAGTTGCCTGATATTGCACAACCAACACCAGGGTACCTACCCACCCACCGATGATAGGCCAAATAGCCTTGAAATGGCCATCTGGGTAGTGGTATCCATTGAGAATAAGTAACAATAGTTGTCTCCACTGGTGAAGCATTGCTTATTCAAGGTAGTGCAATATCAGCCAACTTGTGAAGGTATTCACAACAAGAGGTATGATAAAAACAATGCCATTTTCATGTAAGTGAAAATGGCATCATTTTTCACTTACGTAAAAGCATGATGCTATTGCACTAACCTTGGCATTAAGTGAATTTCTCATAAGTTTAGGCTATAGCCCTTCCAAATTCTTTTAATTTATGCAATTAAACTATCTACTTCCAGAAAACTATGGAAGTTCATTCCAACATTCAATTAATCTCTGACTGAAGGCAAATTTCTGTACATCTATATTGTAGCCTTTTTCATAAATTTGTCCTGAAAAGAGTGAAGATGCCATCTTTATATATGGACTCATCAGTTAAAATCCTTGCAGCTCCTTTAATAATGTTGTGCATATCAAAAAATAACAAGTCCACTTTTTAATTTGCCTTGTCATCTGGGAGCCCTGGCTCATGGTGAATGGGCCCATATGGAAAGAGTCCTGCCATCAGAATTTATTTGCCTGCCTCTTTTAAGCCATAAACACCTCAGGTCTCCAGAAAGGTTCTTAGTTTCCAGATGCTACAATTTACAGAACTCAAGTATTTGTTAGAAAATCCTTTTGTGCCGCCTACTAATCTTGTTCTTCCCTGCTCCTTTCCAGCAGATTTGTGCCCTTCATAAAATTAAATTTCCAAATCTGGATACAGTAAAGTGTATGGCTTTTATATAATGCAGGATGTCTTAACCATTGCTTTATATAATGCTTAAACCATTGCTGTATATATAGTGCAGGATGTCAGTTTCCCTATAAAACTACCTCTTCTTTATCCTGTGGGTTTATAGAACAGATGTTTGGTTATCATATCAGTCATTCTAATTGTGTGCTATTTCAATCTGTTTAAACCTTCCAAAATGAACTGTAGCCAGTGTCATGAAAAGATAGGGAAAAAAGTGCAACAGGAAAGAAAAGATATAGCAAGCTAAGAACACTTATACAGAGAATCTATATCTCTGGAGAGAGTAATGGTCATCCTGAAAGTCATCACTATAAACAGCAATGTAGGTGATCCAGGAATCGAGATGAACATTACAGAGGGCGCTAAAATTCCCAAGGGCCCTAAGACCCCTGTATGTTATTTTATATTCAATGCAAGGAGGCAATCTGATTTTAGTTTTTATCTAGAAAAAAAAAAAAAAAAAAAAGCTCAATTTTCCATTGTCCCAGTTATAACTGTGGTATATACAATGTGAATCAGACCTCAGCCTCTTCCACACAACGTGAGATCAATGATGCTGTCCACTGATGACACCTGCAAGAACATATTAACCAAACTAAATTGTTTTGCTAACACAAACAGTGAAATTATACAATTAATATCTTTGCTATTTTAAATGCATAATCCTACTGTTGTGTATAAGAATATTCAGCCCTTAATACTACCAGATCTTTTGTCCTCAGAGCTTCAGTGCTAGCAGTGGTGAGAACCAAATATGGATCAAGTAAACTAAATGCTGGTGGTATCCATACTCTTTCTTGGATAACACGTGGGACATAAAATTGAAAAAGGATGGTTGTAGAGTAGATGTATAAAAAATTGCTGTAAGCTACCAAAGAAATAATTGTAAAAAACTTCCATCTGGTGTTCTGGAAGTGGAAAGAATAAATTTATAGAGAAATTAATTTTATAAATTATTAGAAGGGATAGACAAATGAAATGAGGTGTGTGTTTTTTGTTTTTTTTTGGTAGATGCTGTCATGAGATTTTTTTGTTGTTTTTTTTAGTTGATGCTGTTATAAGTTTGCTTTTTTGCAGTACTAATACCCATACACATCATGAAGGACAGGCAATATTACATGCTCTTGAAGATAAACAAGGGGATTGTACAGCCTTAATTAATAATTAAATGTATAACTATAAACTAATAATGTATTTCCTGAATGTGTTATAAGTGAGTTGTTCTTATGATCATTCTAATTTATTGCATGTCTCATCTATATCACTGATTCAATTTATTTTTTTTACTGCACCACTTGTTTCATTAAAAGTAATTAAATAAAAAATAACACGTATTTAAAGGACTACCTAATTATGGCTAAGTATTCTGTCGATCCCCATGACAACCATTGCAGCTATTCTCTTGCCATATAACTGATCTTGAGTATAAAACTTTTTAAAATTCAGAAGAGTGTTCAAAGAGAAAAATGTGCAGTGAATATCAGCTGTTGCTTTCATACACCTGAGACACACAGTGGTGATGCTATAAGTTGTCCTTGTGAGCAGAACTGTATATATGAGAAAGGCCTGGGTTCAATCAAGTGTTCCACTGAGACAGGCTTTTTTCTTTTTTCATGCTGGCAGAGTTACTGTCTAAGGTGAGTTATTATTATTATTATTATTATTATTATTATTATTAGCTATATGGCACAAGGAAGCCTGAGGCTTATGCTGCACCAGCAAAAAAAAAAAAAAAAAATTCCCAAGTTACCCTGAGAGAGAGTGTGAGAGAGAGAGAAAAGTAGAAGGGAATTACCAAGAAAGAAAAGAATGGTGATATCCAGCTCAGGACCCTGGGTGTGCCAAGCCCATACTCACCAGATGTGAGCCCCTGGGGTTAATATGGTATTCTATCCCCCTGGTTCAAGAAACTAGTATTTCAATCAGCAAAACAAATTAGCCATGGGAAAATGCAATTTATGAAGTAGACTGGTGCCACATAGCCTTAGTACATTGGCACAGAAAAGAAACAAACTTATAAGGAGTGGAATTAGTTGTATTTCTGAATTTCTGGTTCCAACAGAAAGGTTACCAGAACCAATTAAAGTTATAGCATCATACATGCTGTAGTCAGCATCTGTAATATATGCTCTAATACCATAAAAGCTCTAATATCATACAGGTGTTGAAGGTTGAGAAGAAGTAAGACATTTGTTAATTTTATTATTTATAGGTTGCAACTTTCAATAAATACACTATATGATCAGAGTACTCGGCACACATGGGTAGTTGCAGAAAGAGCTTTTACTAACTTTTGGCCTGTATGACAGCTTCAGCCGTACTGAGCATACTTTCTACCAACTTACAATGAGTGTTATCTGGAATTTGTTTTTATTCCTCCCAAAGCAACTGTCAGTGTTACCTTCGAATAAGACCATTTTGACCATAATCTAATCTGACACTCCATCCCCACGGGTATTCAGTGGCATTATCTGGACACTAGGCAAAGAGTCCAACTTTTCAACATTATTTTGCACAATAATATCCTGTGTCACAAATGAAAACTACCATGTGCTAGGTCTACCACTATTGTGGATAAGGGGATCCTGGATAGTTGGTTTGGTATGGTTAGTGCCAGTGGTGGGATTCAAATAATTTAACAACCGGTTCGCTGCCCTAATGACCATTCTAAGTATAAAAAAACTATATACCGAAAGGTAGTTTATTATTTCATGCAGTTAATACTTAAATAAGAACAATAAAAGAGGTCCACAAAACTAGATTATGTTATAAGAAAGAGTTTTAAAATATTAATGAAAAAATATTAAATAATACCTGACAAAAAACAATAAAACTGTTATTTAAGATATTTCCATATTGTTTCTTGATTGGCGTCCTCGCTTGCAATTTTCTTCGCTTTTATCCGAGCATCATCGGCTGAGTGATTTATCCTTAACCACTGTAGGAGTAGGATCCCATTCCTTTAGAGGTAGACCAATTAGACTAATAGTCATTGTGTTTGATATATTAGAAACAGTTAGGCGACTTCTCTTCTCTGAACATATTATGTTCATCTTTGAAAAACCCCTTTCCGCTTCTGCTGAACTTACGGCAATTGTTCTGATAATATTTTTAGCTCTTTGAACACTTTCAGGATAATTCTGAAATTGCATAATTCTGAGAATTTTTTAAAACGTTTTCCAAGAAATCTCGATAATCATTAATATCAATTTGGTAATTAAAAATGTCATTAAATACGAGCAATTGTTCTTCAGCTGCTTTCCATGGAACTAGTACTTCTTCAATATTCCAGTAATCTGGCTCCAAAAAATTGAGAAATTGTAATTTATTCCTATCTTGAAATTAGCTACAACTTGCTTTTAAATGTTTACAATCCATTAGTCTTTTTTTTTTCAAATTCGTTACGTTGTTTTCTAAAAGTATTTCCCGAGGAAGCCCAAGACAAATCGATGATTTTCTACAAATTTTATATTTTTGAAGGTTTCTGAAGTAATTAATTCATCAACTTTTTTTTCTTATGGACCCTTTTCCTTTCCAAGCATTTGAAATGCTTTAATAGATCTTATCACGAGTTTTTCAGCCTTTATTATGTCTATATTTCTTGCTTGCAGTGCATTTGAAAGAAGAGAAATTTCATTTAAAATATCAATCAATGCCAAATCAGTTATAAAATATATATTTTCAAGACGGGCAGCCATACCTAAGTACTTTTTATTTGAATAAAAATAGTGATGTAGCGCTGGATAAGCGGGCCACACAGCTAGGGTTGACCTTAAACCACAGGCAGCCCATCTTGGTCCCAAAACTCTACCAATCTTTATAATTTCAATTCCAAGTTGTTCGGATATTTTGGAAAGTTCAATTTGGTTCTTATTGGATTGATGAAAAATAGTATATATCTTATCAATAAATATTTTAAAATGATTTACTTGCTTTGTTTCCTTTATCGAATCATCTAAAACAAGATGGAGGCGATGATTTAAACAGTGCCATATTATTATGTTTGGAAACTCTTTTGCAATCCTAGTGCTCACTCAAGATTTTCTTCCAAGCATAACGCTGGCACCATCGGAGCAAAATCCTATTAAATTTTTTTCTAGGTAGTTCTTAGTAAGCCCAACATTATTTAAACTTTCCATAACTGAAGAACGTATTGTCTCTGCATCTTGTTTTTCCAATTCAACTAGTTCAACGAAAATTGTTGGTGATGTAACTGAATCCAAGGCCAATTCTAATACAACAAATTCTGATTTTGGTTTCTTATTGAAAAAAATCTGTCAAACTATGTTGCCTTTTCATCCTTTTAAGGGCTACTGCAAAAAAATTTTAAAAATGTTTTATTTTAATATATTATAGAGCAGGAGCGGATATGTGCCAATATATTTGAATATTTTTACTGGTTCTGTCCACGTGTGGTCATATCATAAACTTTTATAAACAAAGCACTATGCTTATACCATTGATCAACATCAGTCAGAACATACATTTTCTTCATTTTATCGATATTAAACGAAAATTTCTTGCTGAATTAATAAATGGCATAGATACCAGGCGCCCACCTTAGAGAGAACCCTGATCACAAGTGCCATTTTAACAACCGGTTCGCCGAACTCAACAAAAAAATTAGGTATCGGTTCTGCCGAACCGGTGCGAACCGGCTGAATCCCACCACTGGTTAGTGCTCAATACATATAAATGGACACTCATGGGTAGCACAGTGGTTATAATCACTCGCCTGACACTAGGTGGGAAATGCCCAGGTTTGAATCCTGTCAATGGCAAGGAATTGTTAGGGACTTTTTTTTTTCACGTGGCTCTTGGTCTCGAGTGAGTGTTGCATAGTTTTTCTCACAGAAACAGGCAAATCAACAACAAATACGAGAACTTTCAGAAACGAGGCCTCATAGCCTTAGTTGCTTTAATACTTAACACACATGCTCACCTTTAGCGGTAAGGGCTGCTTCAGTGCATCATGGAGGAAGTGAGGGTAATTGTACTCCATTGTTATTGTTCTTATTTTTACATCCCATTAATATCTGTGCTCCAAAGCTGATTTGTATTATGTGCAGGATAAAAATAATAAATTAGGAAACCCTACTCCATCTGAGCTAACTACAGCCACAATTAAATAGGAATTTGTTATGGCCACATTGGCCTTAGAGAATTCCTCCTGTCTCAAATAGGTTTTCTGAACCCCAAACCTCTCCAAAAGAGAGATGTGCCAAAACCACATTACCCATAGAGTACTTGTGAGCTCCACTTACGAAGGGGTGGTTTTGAAGGTCTTGGCTTTCCCCTAATTTGTGTTCAGTTCATCCCAATGACTCAGTGCTCTGATGTTATTCCCTGTGATGTGGAGCATTGAGTTGTATATAACAAACGTTTTCATTAAATTTACCCAAAGTAGGGTATTAATTTTCAGAACATCAGTGTTGGACACAGTATTCATCATTTTATGTGCAGCAGCCAGTAGACCCAAAAAATGATATCCCAGTTTATACCCTGGCATGACCACATAGGTCACAGGTCACTGAAAGAGCAGTCTTTTATGCACAACAGTATCAAAAGCCATCCTGAAATCCAAGTATATGATGTCAAAATTATTTTTTTCATCCAGTTCCTTAGTCACTGTATCATAGTAACCTATCAGGTTGGTTAGACAAGACTGTCCCTTAACAAATCCATGGTGTGATTGCAGTATAATTGCATGCCTGTTCAGATTGTCCTGCATTAGTTCTTTAACCAGTGAGTAGAGGCATAACTAAGGTGAGGCACATGCCTGAGGGCCATTTGGGGGATGCTTTTTATGGTTAAAAGCAAAAATTCCAAAAGAACAGTTTTAAAGGGGTGCCATTTTTTTATTTGTCCTGGGTGCCATCAACCCTAGTTACTCCACTACCAGTTATTCCATTACTTTCCCTGGAATAGACGTTAAGCTAACATGTCTGTAATAGTCACATCGCCTTTTGATCCCCCTTTATGAATTGGAGTACATTCACACATCTCCAGTCCATAGAGACCTCCCCTGAATCCAAGGATGCTCTCATAATTATAACTGAGAGTTTTCTTACCTCCTTTAATGTAATTGGATAGATACCATCCACCCTAGTTGCCTTTTTTATGTCCATCTTCAACAATTTCTCCTCCACTTTCCTTTCAATTATCACAAAGTCATTTAGCTCCTCGTTATAGTTTGATAAACTTCTGGCATTCCCTGCCCTAAAGAATGCCTCGTGTGTGTGAATGTAGATACAAAATACTTATTCAATTTGTCCACAACCTGAGCAGGGCCATCAACAGTTAACCCATCGACATTGTGGCCCAATGTGATTCAACCCCTTCCTTCTACTGTTAATATTAGCATAGAAGTCTTTGCTGTTTTTCTTGGCATTCTTAGCCAGAGACTTCTCATAATCAGCCTTAGCTTGCCTAACCTCCTTTGTGACTTGATTACAGACTAGCTTATATCTACCATAGGCTTCTGTATTAGTTGATAATTTATATGCATTCCATGCACTTTTCTTCTCTCAATAGTTCATCTGACATCCATTTAGGTCTAAGCCTTGAACAGTATTTCTTTGTTGGTGTGAAAAGCCTAGTAGCTTCTTTGATTACTTCCCTGAATACTTCCTGTTTAGAATTTGCTGTTGGTAACTTCATCAGTTGGTCTCACTTCCTGCAATTTAAAATCTCTGAGACCACTGTAGTCGCCCTTATGAAAGCAAAAGTCTTTCCCTTTACCCTTGACAGTAGTTATGTATTTAATTAAATTCCACATTAGTACTGTGTGATCACTGCCACCTAGTGGGTCTTTTACTGAAGATACTTAATTCATGAAGAATCACTACTGATAACCAGATCAAGAGTATATCTTTCTTTTGTTGGCTCTATAACATGCTGCTGTAGAAAACAGTAATTCAAGAAATCCACAAAAATCTTGATGGTGTGGGAGTGACCAACCCTCAAATTCCATCCAACATCTGGAAAGTTAAAATCTCCCATTATGAGACATTCTGATTTACTGGACCACTCTATTTCTCTGCACAGCTGTTTGGTATACTAATCACAGTCAGGAGAGTTCCTGGGGAATGTGGTGGCCAGATGCAAATTGCAATTTGGCACCCACCCCTTTAAAATTTTCTTCATATGTGTATGTAAGTTTCAGGTTTTCAGGCACCCCCAGAACATTGGTACCTGGGTGCAGTGCACCCCTGGCACAGCTTGCCTCTGATCACGTCATTAGCTTGCAACATTCCTACTCTCAATTTTGTTTTCCCAGTGCTGATATCATATAAAAATGACTCAACATTGCACTCATCACCCATCTCAACTGGATGCACTGCCTTAGATTTAATATCTTCATGTATTTTATATATCCTTCCTTTATTTAATATATTCTTCTTAACTAACAGCAAAACCCCTCCAGTTCTCCTGTCCTGTCTGTCCTTCCTATATACATTGTACTTCCCATATTCAAATTTAGTATCACTTATGTCTGAGTGCCATTGTGTTTCCGCTATTCCTACTCTAAATTTCAGGAAATCTGATTTGTATTATATGAACTATTACTATTAGAACTATTAGACCTCTTAATCCACATGCCTGATACAAATGTTTCAATTGAGATAACTGCATCAGACACAAAGTGCCAGTTTTTATAGAGAAACTGCTTAAATGAAGTCTCTGCTAGACAATTACCTGGATTAGCAATCAAGGAAATGGTAAGGTATATGTAAGAAATTCAGAGAGCAGTGTTTGTCAAACTGGAAAGTTAGACATGTACTGTTATTAGTAAAACCAGATAGGAATTCAATGGAAGATTATCTAATGCAGGGCTGGGCACAGTGCCTAGGGCCTATGAAGGAAGGGAAAAATTAAAAAAAAACAACAGTTCAAACTTTTCACTGTGACTAATGAAAAATGAGCTGAGAAAACATGGGTGCAATCAACTCTAGAAGCTTCAATTCAATACACATGCTATTTAGCGACTGTTCTTGAAACTAGAAGAATTGAAGCGATGGTTGTCCAATCAATTGAGGGGGTTTATCCTTTATTATAGTTGAAGCTTGAGTCACGTTATCCTGAAAGTTTTATTCCGAAATTTTCTAAAAATTTCGGAATAAAACTTTCGGAATAACGTGACTCAAGTTTCAACTATAATAAATGAAAGTGCCTAGGGCCTACAAACACCAAAATCCAGCCCTGATCTAATGTACAAGGAGAGTAATCAAAAGAAAATATCATTAGTGGAAAAGTTACAAGGTGCAGCCATTTACTAATAGAAAGCAGTTAGAAAGGAAATGGACTAGCCAATTGTAATAATCAGAATCCATTTTATTTTTGATCAAAGAATGCATAAAAAGCCTTATGCCAAACTTATTCAAAAATCCTCAGAAATGTCTTGAGTATCCGTTTTTGTTTCTAATAAGCTGATCATTGGACTTTTCCCACAGATGAGTGACATGTCAAGATGTGATCTATACTGTGGAATCACAGTACAGTGATCTATACCAATGGAATCTATACTTTGGATTGTCAGTCAGATGGAAGATTTCAAGACAATGATAAGGGTTCCTGTGGCCTGGGTAGGCCACAAAATTTGTGGGGCCCTTCAAGAATTACTTTTGGGGTCCTGTGCAAAAGTTATAATGGGTGTTTTTGTAATTTTTTTTTTTTTAGTGTTTTTGTAATTTTTTTTTTTTTAGTGTTTTTGTAACTTGACATTAAGACGGTGACAGGCTCTTTGACAGAAATGCAGAAAAGAAACTGATGATATTATTATTCAGACCAGTGGTTTTCAACTGGGGTGCCATAACAACATTCCAGGGGTGCCACGTAATTTGGGTTTAAGTTACTTAAACTTATTATTATTTTTTAATTTATATATTTATTTCATTATAAAAAGGTGTACAGTATCTTTTTCATTTTGTGGTGATCTATAATTGATGCTTACTTAGTACCTCTATATAAAGAATGAAATTATATACTGTACATATATAATTTGTATTATGAAATGTACTTTTTATAATTATATTATTATAATAAATATCATATAATATATATATTTTTTAATATTATATATATATATGTAGAGAGAGAGAGAGAATCAGATCTAACAGGCAGAAATTTGAGTAGGGGTGCCGCAAAATAAAATATATTACTTAGGGGTGCCGTTATTAAAAAAAGGTTTGAAACCACTGATTCAGACCATTTGGGTGCGGGGCACTGTTTAGTTAAGCATGCTTGTGGCTCGCCCTGCCATAGCTAGCACAGTGACTGCAATTGCTCTTCTTCCTTACCATGTCACTCTTGGAGGTAAAACAGTTGATATAATCACTGCCCTCCACACGCGGTGCCGTACATAGCTGCGACACATGATGCAATCATTACCTCATGGCCACAGTGTAACTTGCACGTGTGTCGTGTTTGTGTTTTAAATCGCTGTATCTCAGCTCCTAGCAGTCTGATTTTAAAAATTTAAAAACCAAAATATTTCTTTGGTCATTCTCTGCCGTATTTCATAAAAATTTCGACGGGATAAAAAATTTATAATGCAACATGCTGAAGACTAATAGTTTTTGATAGAATGAACCAGAGCTCTAATGCTCAATATGTGCAATGCGACCACCAAAACCACTGATTAGACTGGGGTTCGAGCCCATCACCACCAAATACGGAGGATGCACAAAGGTCAGGGAATGACCACCGCATATTCCCGGAGCAATATGGCCTTAGTTGCTAATGCTCCTAAAAACCAAATAACAAACAAAACAACAAACAACAACCAAAACCACCTCCATTGAGTACAAAGGAGAGATCTGTAAAAACTTTGTAATAAACTTGTAAAACAATTGTAAGATATTAAACCACTGTAACATTGAAATAATAAACGTTTCAAAAGATTCCAAAGAAATTTTGCTTAACTTCCGCTATGCATGCTTGGCACACAATTTTTTTTTTTGTTTTCTGAGAAACTCGTGGATAGCACATTTGGTAGACTCGTCCTCCCCACACAGGGTTGAAAAGACCTAAGTTTCAATCCCATCGATGATGCAAGGAATTTTTATGGGCCTTTTTCACAAGGTTTTCAATTGGTATTATTATCTCCTGGCGCATAATAGCCTTACACGCTAATGCCCCAACAAAATCATAATCAAACAAACAAAATTTCACAAGGTGGCTGAGTTAGTTGGTCTCAGACATGGATAGCATGGTTTTCTCCCGGAAACTCAGGTTTTTCGTCCAGCAAACAGGTAAATCGACCAGAGAACACATGCGATTTAGAGACATAATATAGCGCAATATGGGCTAAGTGACAAGTCACTGATACTTCTAAAACGAAGAACAAAACAAAACCTCCAGAAACTTGTGTTTTTCGTCCAGCAAACAGAGAAATCGCCCACAATGGACTGATGTAAATTTCAGGCATAATATATTAAGCGCAATATTAAGCGGTCTAAATCGCTAGTACACATAAAACAACAAAAATAACAACCATACCATGTGGACAGGGCTGGATTTACATATAAGCTAAACAAGCTACAGCTTAGGACCTCGCATTATAAGTGGTCTCGCTCCATCTTAAAAAAGTCTTTTTTAATATTGTCACAGGTGAACAGTAAGAGAGAAGGATCTCATACATGTTATAGCTTAGGGCCACAACAAGTTTAAATCCGGCCCTGCATGTGGAAAAGCAAGGATTCAAGGGAAAAGCAATTGTGGACTATTTATCGTACTGTAACCAAATTAGTTGGCCTTGACCTTTCGGAGACGCAGTTTTTTATTCACTAATTCGTGGTATAGGAATAATCTCTATCTAACTATTAAACCTCTTGCAACTTGTAAATTAGGTTGTTGTTGTTGTTGTTGTTGTTGTTTGGTTTTTAGGAGCATTAGCAACTAAGGCCATATTGCTCCGGGAATATGCGGTGGTCATTCCCTGACCTTTCCATATCCTTCGTATTTGGTGGTGACGGGCTCGAATCCCGGTCTAATCAAGAAGCGTATGCTACACACTGCTGCACCTTCCCACCTGGCTACGGAGGCGCCTCTGTAAATTAGGGAAATACACAATGATTCTATCTAATCCTGTCTTCTATATCCAGCCTTGACATATGTACAAAAGGGGTATAAATAGGAATTCAGACTACAGGCTTCTGTTTTGACTGGGACGGTGAAGTGCTGGACCAAGGTATTTTCGCGCCCCGGGCAAAAAGAGTTTTCGGCGCCCACTCTGCTGCCGCATTATTAGGTACGCCTACCTAGTAGCGTGTTAAGCCTTCTTTAGCCTTCAAAACAGCCTGAATTTGTCTAGGCATGGATTGAACAAGTTGCTGAAAACGTTGTGCAGGAATGGAGTACATGAGTGTATCACGCAGTTCCTTGAAATTCGTCGGAGGAGTAGGCCTGCAGCGAACAGCCCTTTCCAGCTCGTCCCAAAGATGTTCAATAGAATTGAGATCCGCGGACTGGGCGCGCCACTGCAGCAAAGAAAAGTCATTGTCATGTTCCTGGAACCATTCCATAGTGATTCGGGCTTTGTGCACCAGCGCATTATCCTGCTGGAAGTAACCATCTGACTGAAGATAAACTGTCAACATGAACGGATGCATTGGTCAGTAACGATGTTTAAGTACGATGTGGCATATAGACGTGAATCTATGGGTATCAATGGACCCACCGTGTGCCAAGAAAACATTCCCCACACCATAACAATACCCCCAATACTTTGCACAGTAGTCGTCAGACATGACGGGTACATGGATTCATGTTTTTTTCTCCAAATTCTGAGCCTTCCATCAACATGATGCACCACGAACTTCGACTCGTCAGACCAAGCAACTGTTTTCCAACCCTCAATAGTCCAGTGCTGGAGTTGCTGTGCTCACGGGAGGCGTGCTCTCTTGTTCTTCATTGATAACGAAGATACGCGATGTGGCCGTCGGCTGTTGTAGCCCATTCGCAACAAAGTGCGACTAGTGGTCCGTTGCGATATTTTGTTCTTATAGTTTATATTGTTTATAAATGGGTAGTGCTTCAAATTTTGCAATTCCCTGTGTATTTTTTGAGTCTAGGGGCGGACTGTCCGTTAAAAAATGCGTATGATTGAAAAGCAATTAATTAGCGAAAACCAATTAATTAATTAATTAATTACCACTTGCACTGCTTCACAACGCAGTGTAAGTGTGTATTTTCTATAATACTTATTTCTTTTATTTTCATATATTGCTTCTCCACCTCTTACCTTCCATTTTTGACCTCGTGCCTCATGTGTAGCACAGTTGGTAGGATCGCCGTCCTCCCCACACCGGATGGAAAAGACCTAAGTTCGAATTTGGCGCCCCCTTTAAATTTTTTTTCATGTGTATGTAAGTTTCAGGTTTTTACGCGTCCCTTTGAACGTGGACGCCTGGGTGCAGTGCACCCTTTCACCCTGGCGACGGCTCGCCCCCGATCTCATATTTTTTTCTCCCGGAAAGTCGGCTTTTTCGTCCAGCGAACGGAAAATCGACCTTAGAACACACGCAATTTACATACAATATACATGGAACAACATGATCTTAGTTGCTGATGCGCTTAAAACCCGATAACAGCAACTTTCATTTTTATTTTATTTTTGGTTTGTTTTAATTGATTATACATTTTTTATTTTTTATTTTATTTTATTTATTTATTATAGATGCAGCCCTAGGGTTTTTGACGCCCCTGAGCAAAAATGTATTTGGTGCCCTTGAGATACTTTTATTTAATATTATTATAATAAAAATTTTGAATTTCGGTTCCCCCAGACGTTTACGCACCTTTTCCCTGCTTATCAGACTAAACGTTTTCCGCTAGCCCTGATTTGTTATTACTGTATTTTATTGTAAGTGTTGTGAACGCGTTTCCCCCCAGAAACAGGGGTTTTTTCGTCCAGCAACAGGCTAACCAGAAAACACGCAATTTACAGACGCAAATACTGGTTTATGTAATGAATTACGGATGACCCTAATATTTGATTTGATTTGTTGTGAATGCGCACGTGATTACTTTCCACAGGGCAATAAGTTATCCTACTGCCCCGTGGTCGTAGCTCAGAGGAAAACTGAGTTTTGGCCACAATGAAACACTTATGAAGCCATGATTATTGATGAATGATACAAATTGGCTGTTGGCTCCAGTGGCGATTGCTTCTCTACTCCCCGTGGTCCAGTCAGCCCTTGAGTTACAATGAAGTTATAAACCCCACTTGCCACTCACTGGCCATACTAGAGTATTCAAATAAAATAATTACTGTACTTGTACGAAACCTTTTCGATTGTATATTAGTATAACATACCGCAAGGTGGAGCAATTTTTTATGATTAGTCGTTACTTAAACGAAAGAGAAGTTTAGAGAATTTTGGTGTAGGTGTTGTTCGTGGAACCGAATGTGGTAGCAATAATATTTCGTGAAAAGGTTAATTTCGTTTTAGTTGATTCCTAAGCCAATATTTGAAGTTACTAGTTGAATATGCCAATTAATATTTATAAAGTTAAAGATCCCAAAATGAGTTTAACAGTTTCTTACAAATAGCTAGTTAAAGATATTGACTAATTGTTCATTGAATCTTTTTCTGGAAATTTAGTGGTGGCAACTCATTGGAAGTTAATTCATTTCCAATATTTTGTTAAGTGTACGCATTTCCGAGGTGAGAACAGAATTTTCGCCTAAATAAATAATACAATTGTCTTAATTTGGCAGGCATTGAGTACGTTATCTTGGTGTAACTGGTTACTTGAAACCATAGTAAATGCTACAGCTTTACTCTCTTTTTATTAACAACAAAAAAAAAAAAAAAAAAAAGCCCAAATTAGTATTTTTAGCATCACTATTTGCAGTTCTTGTCCCCTTGGGGGTTCCGCAACTATATTTTATGGCACAAGATGTTTGCAAAAAAGATATTATATTCTTTGTGTATAAGTGATTTTAATGCCAAATTGCAGTGAACATGCATGTTCACTGTAATGGTATAATGTCGTATATTCATATTATAGTATGTGTTTAAGTATCACTATTTGCAGTGTTATGTACTCAAAGAGAACAGGGCCGGCATCAGTTAAGGAAGTGACCGACAAAACAAACTAGGTGCGGGGGCCATTATTCGAATACATTTTTTTTTTTTCAAATAAAAATTAGAATAAATTATTCTTTATTCAAATTAATTGTTATTCGTTGAAAGAGGCGTTATTTTTATTTGAACTTCGAATGAATTATTGCACATTTCTTATAACCTGCTTCCCCTAATACCATATACTGTACTGCGGTGACATGTACCATTTGTACAGTTAATTGTTTATTTGTATTCTGGGAATGTATTACTGCGGAATATCATTTTATTCACATTTTATTATGACGAAAGTCGGGAATTAGCTAACCTTCAAATACATCTGGATGGATATATATAGAGAGAGGAAAAAAGTTAAGTACAACCAAGGCCGGATTTAGATATAAACTGAACGTGCAACAGCTTATGGCCTCGCTGCATCTTAAAAGCATTCTTTCGTAATATTGTCACAGGTGAACTGCGAGAGAAGGGCCTCGTACGTGATACAGCTCAGGGTTACAAAAAGTTTAAATCCGGCCCTGAGTACAATAAAATGCTACAATAGCGGCATTTTAATAAACGGATGGTTTGGGATTACAGAAAAAAAATCTCTAATTGTAATTGGCGAGTATTATTATTTTTCTAATTTGTAGGTGTGACAACTACAAATTTTTAATGAAAAAGTCCAAATTAGTGTTTTAAGCATCACTATTTGCAGTTTTTTCCCCTTGGGCCCAGTAATAAATTATTTTGAACAATACTATAAAAATGACAGAATAATTAACTTGCTGAAATAAGTGAATTTATTCTTATAAGTGTCATTTTAAAGTATTTATTTTTAATTTGCTATAAAGTAAGCACTTTTATTCTTATTCGCTATTTTACCCAACACTAATTATAGGTAACGGAAGGGTGACCACTAGTTCTCTGCTATACCCTCATTGGACAAACGGCCCTGTCAGTCCAGTCAACCTTGGCATGTGGGTTGTGTGTTATAAATAATTACTTTAAAAGTATAAAGTTATAGAATTCTTATTCTAGAATTCTAACTTTAAGCATTTCGCTATTTTTTATATTTAATTATATTAATAACACATGCAGCCAATGCTGCATGTTTGAGCATTATGTTGTAACGAACAAGACGTTCATGTTACATTACCAGGGACAGGAACGAAGGGTTTATACACAAGGAACATTCGAAAGAAGTGAGTGGTTGTTCGTGATCCACCAGCAGGGCCGTGCAAATCGGAGTGCGTTGGATGTGCCACTTCCCCCCCCCCCCCCAGTCGGGAGAGCCATCAAAGTCTCAACACAAATAAACGAGGCCCCTTTTTCACCCGGATCCCTAAGTACCTTTGCACGGCCCTGTCCACCTGTTCTAAAACTTGCTCAGAATATGGTGCCTGCAGCCCTTATACAGTTCGAATAAACTTATTTCATTGCTCCACTCCATCTTAATTATTTCACTGCAGTATAAATACTTTAGATAACTGTCGAAGACGTCTCTCTTTAAAGAGTATTGTTCGTATGAAAACTGGCGACAGCCGTCCACATTAGCACACGGTGTGCTCGGACAGAATGTTCTTGTGGACCCAGTTTTTAGGAATCGTCTTGGGATCTGAACTTAATGAAGCATTCGGTTTTCCGATTGTTTGCTAACGTGTCAGAGAAGGCTTAAGATTCCCTATAGGTTCAGTTAAAAATAGGAAAGTTCCGGTTTCAGCCATTAGAATGATTCACAAGTAAAGAACTTTACTCTCGTTCCAAAAAAAAAAAACAACGGTTACTATAGAGGGTGCTTTGAGGGTTAATCCTTTTCTTGAATTTTTAGATTTAAAAAAATATTCTTTAGACATTTCGGGAAAGCAATACTTCGTTACAAAATTCAAAAGATCATAAATGGTTTTTTCATTTAACAGCATATGAGAAAATGCTTTTGGAATAATCTTAGGGGGTGGTATCAAGGCTGGATTTTGGTGTTCGTGGGCCCTAGGCACTTTTATTCCAAAATGCGCTAAAAAATGGGTTAAAAATTCTATTTTAACACTGACTGCGACTCACGTCAGTTAACGTGACTCAAGTTTCAATTATAATAAATGATAAACCACCTCAGTTGAGGGAACGACCATCACTTTGATTCTTCTAGTTTCGAGAACAGTCGCTAGATAGCGTGGGGTGCCTCCCTAGCTAGGTGGGCCTACGCAGCAGTGCGTAGCACACGCTTTTTGATTAGACCGGGGTTCGAGCCCGTGACCACCAAATACGGAGGATGTGGAAAGGTCAGGAATGACCACCGCATATCCCCGAAACAATATGGCCTTAGTTGCTAATCTCCCAAAAAAAAAACAAATAAACAGCTAGATAGCGTATGCATATTGAATTGAAGCTCCTAGACTCGATTGATTGCACATGTTTTCTCAGCTCGTTTTTGTTAGTCAAAGTGAAAAAAAGTGAAGCACTGTTATTTTTTAAATTTTCCGTTCCTTCGTAGGCTCTAGGTACTGTGCCGATGGTTCCTAATGGAAAATCCGGCCCTGGGTGGTATGAATACCTGTTGCTGGGGTGGTCACAAATATGTATACAGGTGTACGAAGGGTGGTATGTGAGCACCTCTGACGAGCCGAGTTTTGTACTTTTTTTTTTTTCACAAATGTACATTGACCACAGTTTCCATGAATGCGTTCGTCTGAACAAGAATTTTAGATAAATTGTTCATGGAATTGATCAGGGAATTTCCAATTTCTTGTAGTAAACTCGCTTTCATTTTGAGGCATTGTTTACAGAAAAACCAATTTTCAGTGTAGTATTAAACAGGTAACAACGAATGGATTAACTACGTAAAGCCTCCCATGTCTACGATTTGCTTTCATGACCTATGTAACGGACTACTGAATACACTTACCGTTCTCTTTACAGTCTACTATGTAATGTAATAATGTCCCAGTGTAAATTTTTAAAACAAGGAAATAATTAAATTTAAAATGCACTTTAAGGCAATACACCAACTTCGTAAAATACGAAAGACGACGGCAATAAAAGGGGTAGACTTAGACAACATGTATGATTAAAATGCACTACTCTTTCATCGTTATCATATGTTCTCGTTATAAGAATCAATTTTAAACGCCTTTGTGATATTTTTCTAAAACACATTTCTGGAGATCACGACCATAAAACAACTTTCACTTTCCGGTTTATTGGGTTTTTCTGTTACTTCAAGCAATTATAAACGGGTAGTAAGCTCGATCTTTTTGCGTTTGCGAAAATACCGATGGCTGGAATTGTGTGGTTTTTTTTACGTTATTATGGTGAAATGTGTTTCCCCTTTACTGAAATCTTGAATCGTATAAAAAACAATTTCAGAATCTTCTCTTCATTCATTTTTTTAAGCTTCTTAAACTTGTTGCTCCATGCGAATCGTGTTAGTTGCAATTTGTGCGTTCCGTTAAAAAATGCTTATGCATGCTATTGAAATTTATAGAGAAAAGAGATTATCTTGGAAATAAACGCCTCTTACCCGAAGCATTTCTGAAGACGACGACTCCTTGTGCTACAAACCAACGAGTGCCAAGCCAATAATGAGTGATCAACGAGTGTGCATTTAGTTGATGACGAAGAATAAACATTCTTTAACGTTTGTAAGTCGTAAATAATTATTATAATTTGCTTGATTTTTGCAGGCTACGTTTTCATTTCTTTTGATAAATCAATCATTGTTTAAACAAACTAATTAGCTAACTAATTTCATTGTTGAGAACGTAACCCCTATTTTTAAGCTTATGTCTATGGAAAATTTTCGCTTTACGAGCGACGCTAGGAACGAATTAACTTGTTAAGTCGAGAACTACCTGTACTACATTGTATGTGGTAATGGCAAAACTATCATACCGCTAGGTCAACCATGCAGGTTAAGAGAACGACGGTTAATATGGTTCGGGTGTAAAAGGTCACGTAAGGGAAGTTCGGAAATATGGCTGGTCATGGGTGGGTTTGGTGTTATGCGTCGAAGGTAAATCTTGACGGGATGTTGAAAGTAAAATTGAGATTGTGGTAAATAGTCTGATTAGGTGGGCAATGGATAATGAACTTAATTTCTCCAGACAAGACAGTTACGATGCTTACCAAAGGGAAGCTTGATTATAACAGACCGCCTCGAGTATTGATTGCTAATAAACAGATTCATTTGGTCCCTAAGATTAAATACCTGTGGATTATGTTAGATAATTTCACATTCACTGCTCATATCGAACACGTAAGTAGTAAAATTAAACTTTACTGCTTCGACTGTTAGAATTACCCCCGGGGGCTCACATTTGGTGAGTATGCGCTTGGCACACCCAGGGTCCTGAGCTGGATATCATCATTCTTCTTTCTTGGTGATTCCCTTCTACTCTCTCTCAGGGTAATTTAGATTTTTTTTTTGCCTAGTGCAGCATAAGCCTCAGGCTTCCTTGCACCATATGGCTAATAATTACCAGAAAGGAATGGGGTTAGGCAAAAGTGATTAATTTATATTTTAATTAATATTTTTTACCAACTGTGAGCTATGCAGCATCTGTCTGGTTCAAACGTACTAGTACTGTTAAATTTAGAAATAAAATCAATTCACTGCAAAGATCTGTTACTTACTGTTCTGAGTGTATGTAAAACGGTGTCTACGAACGCCCTGTAAGTTATTGCGGGTGGGGATGTATTTCTCTTGATATGTATGTTATTTTTAGAGCTTTCAGTTACTTTACTACAAAAGGTATGCAGACTTCATTTCTTCATGATTGAAAGAAAATTGGCAAATAAACAAATTGTGTAAATTAATTGAATTGGCAAGAACGCTGGAATTGCAGCTATACTGGTGCTGCCACCATATTATTTATACCTAGCGTTAAGTTCAATTTTAATAATAAATTGAATGCATAGTTTAATATAAGTATGGAAACATCTTTCTTGATACAGGACTTGGCTCTTTGAGAGCTAAATTATTTGAATTAGGTTTAGAATCGGATCCTTATTGTTCTTGTCATGCTTTGGGAACATGTGTTGTATGAGTGTTTAATTTATGAACAGTTTAGAACAGCTCTCAGAAATGTTGCCTGAGCTTTTATAGAGGAACAGAAACAGTTGCTGTTAAATCTTGAACGTTTTAATTTATTTCAAGATTTTGCCAGAAGAGTTTTCAGGGTTATTTTAATAGCAGTAATGAATGTTAATTACAGTATGTTCCTGTGCACTCCCCCCCCGCACTTGCTTGCTACTTTTTTTTTTTTTTGCTAGCATCAGAAAGTAACTGATGCCGAAGCCGAATTGTTTGTCAAGTCTGGGTGGGGAAATTTATTATTTTTTTTTTATTAATTTTTTTTTTTGTTTATTTAATTTTTTCGCCTCTGATTCGCGTTTTTTTTTTTGCTGGCATCAGGCAATGTAACTGATGTGGGTTGTCTCCATCAAGTCCTTGGGGACAAATACCTGTTTTTTTTTTTTTGGGGGGGGGGGAACTTCCAGGTGTGGGCAGCCTAAAAGTGGGGAAGATGGCACCCATCGGTATTGCACTACATCCGATGGTGCGGTGTGTTGGTGCTTAAATGCACAGTTAGAGAAGTAGACACAGACGCGGCTCCTCGTGCCAGAGACGGCTACCAAGAAGCGCTGATCCCCAGGTGCGTCTACTTCCTGGTGGTAAAATGGCCTTTTTTAAAAACATTTTTACACAAGCACAATATACTGCAGGCCTATTTGTAGATATTCTACTTGAATACAGAGTACACGATGGAGATGACCTTAGTCCAAGTGCCACCTCAGACAAGTACATACATGGTTGAGTAGAACTTTTTTTTTTTTTTTGAGAACCCCAAACACGAAAGGTATCAAAACCTATAGTACTTAGTACCGTGCATGGGTTGAAGGAGAAGTGAGGGGAGGGGGATGCCGGAAACTTTGCTCTAGAGACTAAACATGGGTTTCACCACTTCAAGCCTCCAATAAGCAAAGTGGTGGTATTTCACCGGTTGATGAAAGTCATCTACCACCTAGTTTCACTTATCTGTGGTCACTTTTGGACAATGTTTCCTGTATTTATGTACACAATTGTAGATAATCAGGGGCTGTCTCAGGATTTTATAAAGTGGGATAAAGCAGTGTTTTGGGGAATCTATGTAATAGTAAAAAAAATACATATTTGGGGGTAGTAAGTACCTTTAGCCGCTACCTGGGACTGCCCTTATAGATATGTTTTAGTTTAGAATGTGAATTTTTTTTTTTTCTGATATAGATTTTTCTGTTACCGAAGGGAATGCAAGGAACATGAGGTCGGACCGGAAGAAACGTTCATATACTGCCCGCCACTTGCAGGACAGAGCACGATATCTTATGAAAAATGCAACTATCTCTTCAGACCCATACAAGTCGCGAGGTAGGAAATATTACATTAAATACCCAAAGAGGCAGATCACTGAGGAAAACAATTATGCTAATTTTGTGAATCCATCGGCTCACATGGTCTATTTCAAGTTGAGCTTTTTGGCCCAATGTTCATCTCATTCACCGAGCTACAGATTGCACATTCATCCTGAAGTGTGTCGATGGTACAACGATGTGATTATCACAACGAAAGCATTAGATTGTCTGACCGAATCCATTAATCAAGGAAAAGTGTTTCTTAATCATTGGGGAACAACGAATTATACTGCGTTTTATAAAAGAAGACGTCTTAGAAATGTATCAGTAGCTCTGTGAAGTGAGTTTTTTTTCGTTTGACAGTTCAATCAAGTAACATGTGGTACATTGATGGTTTCTTCTTTCCTGTGGAATCTCTCCCTCATGATATATTGGTGTGAATTTCAGTTTGATGCTTGTAGTAATCGCAAGTAATTTTTTTTTTGTATTGTTAATAAACTAAATAAAATTCATACGATTCTATTTCTTTCAAGTTTCTTTTCATTCCATGTGCAAAGGGTGGGCAAGGACAGGAGGACAATTTTTCTCCCTCTTCCACCAGAAAATTTTCTTCTAGTTGTAAAAACTTTTTTTTTTAAATTTAACGTTTAAAGAATTTTATTGATCAAACTATGATTTGAATAAAGATCAATACGATTCAGTGAAGCCTTTGGTCCTTGATTTATTTTATTGTATTACTACTTACTCAAGTAATTACATTACGATGTATAAAACCATATTTTTTTTCTTTTAATATTTCTGCTTTTTTTTTTAAAGCACATACGCATATTACCTAAACATAGCGAAGGTCTCAATGTCCTATTTTTTAGATTTTAAAATTCAGTCCAAGTTGTGGCAATCAGTATCTGGTTGCCCTAACCTAGCAAAAATAAGCAATTTGCTAGGTATGTATCTGCTTTTTTTTTTTAACACTGAAAACCTATAGTTTTTTTTTTTTTTATTCAAACAGCACACAGCTATACAACCATTTAGAATTTGACTCATTGATAAAACATTTTTCACTCGGAATGACTGAAAGAAGTCGCAGATTGTATATATTTAGTTACATTTTTACTTTGAAGATGAATCTGGCTGTGGCTTAATTACATATAGATATTAAATACATAGTAAATTTGAATCTACACTCATCGCTTTCCTACAGTTGTTTTTGGTGCATTAGCAACTAAGGTCCATTGTGCATTATGTGGGTGGCATGCATTCACGGGCCGATCTGTAAGTTGTGTGGCTGAAAAATCACCAGAATAACCCGCTAGATAAACAATTCTCTCTCAGCTTGAGCTTGGCTAAGTGCAGCCTCGATTCAAGAGGCCTTAAATCTTTGTGTTTATGACAGGACCAAACACAGACCTCTCCAAACGAGTGACAAGTGTCGAAATCGCTATACTGCATTTATTATTAGTATTATTATTATTATTATTAGCCATATGATGCAAGGAAGCCTGAGGCTTATGCTGCACCAGTGGAAAAAAAAGCCCCCGAGTTACCCTGAGAGAGAGAGAGAGAGAAGGGAATCACCAAGAAAGAGAAGAATGATGATATCCAGCTCAGGACCCTGGGTGTGCCAAGCCCATACTCACCAGATGTGAGCCCCCGGGGTTAATTTAATCAAACTTATCGTCCGCTAGGCAGTGTTCTACTGGTAGGGGTGACTCCAAATGATTAATAGCAAAAATATTTTTGAGCTTACACAGAATAACTATGAGCAACTGGCACCATAGTGAACCAGAGAATGGCGTGCTTCGAACTCCAAGAGCAGATGTACGATGAAATCAATCACTGAAATCTTTCACAAGAACTGGGAAAGATTTCAGTGAGTGTTTGATTTATTGTTGCTGAGTTGTGTTATCGAAATTTTGATATGAATACCTTACAAAAAAGTAACAAGTCAAAAGAAAACAACATACTAAAATCGACAAAAATATAAAGGATACAGAGTAAAATAAGTTATAACCATGGAACATAAGCGAGGATAAAATGAGTTAAAATCAAAAAGAAGCTAGGGCTGTTGTGTTTAACTGAACTATGGTTAGTGATGCACAATGGGACTGGCGTCGCAAAAGAATTTTACTAAATTATCTTTATAAAAGATTTTGAGACAAATTCTCAGAAAGGTAGCAAAATAATTTCAATCGTATGCAACTTACACGTACAGGAATTGAAATAACTGCATTTTTATTTCATTTATTTATCTACTTTTTTTTTTTTATTTCAAATTTTTAAACTGCTTTTTTGGAATTTGTCTCCCTTTAGTTATACCTTAAGCGCCAAAGCAATTGGAGTTAATGTATAACTAACTATAAGAAAAAAGTTATGTTGAGCTAAATCCGAACAAAGACAAATTTCGATAAACTTTCGTTTTTACTAAAAAATTTTTTTTAACAATTCAAGACAATGTTTTGAGAAATGAACGTTGTCTAGAGAAACAAGACCTAATTTATTTCTCTAGCTTCGTAACACTTAATTCGTCAGGACTTTTAAACTATCTTCATTTAGTAAGTTGCTGTTCTGACTTTCTTCCAACGAAAGCAGAATTTGTGGACATATCTTTATTTAAAGCTGCTGCATCATTCAAGCTACTCTGCATTACTGTGGCACGTTGATGTTGTCTGAATGAAGAATATAACCCATTTACATAAAGCCATACATGAACAGCCCTCTTGAGTAGCACAGTTGGCAGAATACACCGGGTAGAAAAGACCTCAGTTTGAATCCCATCGAGGATGCGAGGAACTTTTATGGGCCTTCAAAAAGTGGCTGAGTTAGTCTGTCTCGGGGATGACATTTTTGGCTAAAATCCATTATTTGGGTACCACTTTTCTCCGCGCAGTGGTCGTAGAACGGAGTGATTGTAGTGTCGAGTTCTGTGATTATTGTGAAGGCGTTCTCTTTCTGATTGTTTTGTGTCGTCGAGGAAGGGGAGTGTTTAGTTTAGGTAAAGTGCTTATTCCCCCCATCCCGCTGTTTTAAAATCGGAAAACGAGTTCCCGATTTAAAAACGGCGGCAAGTGACGGGTAATAACACCCTAGGAGGAAATTGGACGGGGAAAGCAGTGAGTGGCACTTGCCAGTCACTGCTTTATTTCTGTCCTTTTGTCGAAATATGGACTAGTATCCCAAGATCTGGAGTTTTACCCATGTTGTTGATCTTAGAAACTCTGGTTTTTCGTCCAGCAAGCAGAAAAGCAACCACAGAACACGTGCAATTTACAGATAATATATGCTGAGCAACATAGCCTAAGTTGCTGATGTGCCTAAAACCCTACAACAAATAAATAATATATGCTGAGCAACATAGCCTAAGTTGCTGATGTGCCTAAAACCCTACAACAAATAAACAAACATACTTAACAGTACTTTCAGTTAGGATTACTGTGGGAATCAGAGGTTCAAGAATGCTATTCAATCCCACAAATAAGAATTTGTTTAGGTGCTACAATATATCCAAGGATAATTTCAAACACTCTGAACATTACGGTTTAAGCCAATTGAATTTTAAATCAAAAAATGAATTAAAAATCGTATAATTAACTAAGAAAGTCTTAAATTACTCTTATACCTATAAATATTGCTATTAAATAGAAGTTAGAGGTGCTTACTGCCAAATTGGAAACCAATGAAAAACTAGATTAACAAAGAAGAAGAACTAAGGAAACTACAAATGTCACGTTAAGGTTACCAGAGACCAACCTCATTCACCCATTTGTATTATGTCTATAAATTGGGTGTTCACTGGTCGGTATGCTTGTTTTGCTGGTAGCCTTAATTTCCAAAGACAAAAATTCTTGTCACCATCGCCTGAGATCGACTAACATCCGCGAAGTGAAAAAGCCCATAAACGGTCGTCGTGTCATTGACAGGATTCGAACCTGTGCCTTTTCGGCATGGTGTGAGGAAGATGGTGCTTATAACCACTGTGCTACCACGATTACACTAAAAAAAAAGTATAGGGGCACAAAACCTCGCGAGGATAAGACGCAACTGTTTCTAATGGTTGTTGGTTGTAAAGTCTAAGCGCATCACCGACTTAGGCTATATTGTGCCATACATAATAAATGTGAATTGCGTGTATTCTGTGGTCAGTTTGATGGACGAAAACCCGAGTTTCAAGAAGAAAAACCAATGATACCCTCTCCTGAGACCAGCTAACTGAGCCACGTTGCGAAATAGGCCCATAAAAATTTGTTATTGACGGGATTCAAACTTAGGTCTTTTCCATCCGGTGTGAAGAGGAGGGTAATTATACCAATTGTGCTACCTACGAGAGCACTGTTTCCCGAAATGATATTAAAATAACACTAGGAAATCCCCTTCACCAGATCACTAAGACTGCCACCTACTAAAAGAAATATAAACATAAAATAATTTACGTTTTAGTTTTCTTGAAAGGGTTCCTGGTTATAGAGTGTTAACCTTGTTTAGTTAAATTTGTTGTTGGTATCGTAGTAGCCATGGTGGTTTCGGTTGCAAAAAGCAGGACATAATAGAAATACGTACTAATGGGCGTCTATGAGAGAATGAGGTGTAGAGTATATGCCCTCGAAGAAATTAATATGAGGGCCCCATCAAGTTCTCAGCTGCCCAACTCAACGCCAGAGCTCACTCCTGGGCATCAGGCAATCTCGAAGGCAGAATGCGCTGGTCCCACAGGAGTTAGTTATTGTTGGTGACTCTATTGTCAGGGAGATGGGGAACATATTGTGTAAAAAGGATAGATGGAATATGACCAGGGTATGTCTGCCAGGGGCAAAAGTTGATGTTGTGAAGCATATATCATCTTTTAAGGGCACAAAGCGTGATATTGTTGTACACGTTGGCACCAATGACATTAACAGTAGGAGATCTGCAGATTTACTTAACAAGTACAGGTCAATGTTGCAAAAAAGTCGTGAGTGAGGGTTAAATTCGAAAGTGTCTAATTCTCCCCAGACACGATAGGAGGAAGTACATGATGAGAGCTTTGTCAAACAATTCGGCCCTGGAAGGAAATAGCAAGGGGTAGAATTTTTTTCAGTGTGGTCTGTACTTGTTAACAGGAAAGACAACTTCTACAGGGATGGGATACACTTAAATAGAAAGGGTGCAGGAATATTTGCTGATGCTATCGAGGCAGCGTTAGATGGTAGGAAAACTGCTAGCTTGGGGGAGATCACAGACTAAAAGGTTAAAAGTAGCCGCAGTCAGAGATGAAGATGATTCTTGCACTACTTCTATTAGAAGAAACAGTGGCCTGGAGCAAGGAGTGTTGGGGTTTCAGGGACTGATGGCAGTAATCGTAAAACAGGTATATGGGATGTGTTAGGGTAATAAGAATAGGAGCATGTATACCAATGCTAGAAGTATAGTAAATAAATTTGATGAATTAAAAGTGTTGGTGAAGACATCAAAGGCAGATATTGTTGGGATAGCAGACACGTGGTGTCACACAGATATTAGGAATACAGAATTGGAAGTTGGGGAGTACAATGTGTACAGAAAGGGAGGAGGTGTTATGCTGTTAATTAAGAAAAACATAAAATCAAAAGAAGTGCAGCCAATTCATATAGATGAACAGTGCACTATTGAGTCAGTTTTTTGTGACATAAGCACTGCAAAAGCAAAAATAAGAGTAGGAGTGTGGTATAAGCCTAATGGCTCGAATGAGTACAATGAACAATTGTATAGAGAAATAGAGTTGGAGAGTAAATCAGAATGTCTTATAATGGAGGATTTTAACTTCCCATTTATTGACCGGAACTTGTGGGTTGGTCACTTGCACACTAGTAAGACTTTTGTGGATTTATTGGATGAATGTTTTCTGCAGCAGCATGTTCGAGAGGCAACCAGAGAGGGTAATACTCTTGATGTGGTAATCAGCAGTGATCATTCGTGTATTAAGAATTTGCAGATAAAGCAACCACTAGGTGGCAGTGATCACAGTGTACTGATGTGGGATTTACTTATGACAATTTGCTGTTGGTAACATCATCAGTTGATCCCAATGTACAGTTTTTAAATTCTGTACAATGGGATCAACTGATGATGTTACCAACAGCAAATTCTAAGTGGGAAGCATTGAATTAATTAAATTTCGAAGCTACAAAGTTTCATACTTATTAAGAAATATTGTTTAAAGTTTACGCCTAAATGGTTGTCAAATGAACTAATGAAACTCGTGGCATTGAAGAAAATTGCATGGGAGGCGTATAAATTATCAGGTGACACAGAAGCCTATGACAGATATATGCTAGTCTGTAATCAAGTCACAAAGGAGGTTAGGCAGGCGAAGGCAGATTACGAGAAATCTTCGGCAAAGGATGCTAAGAAAAACAGCAAGGATTTCTTTACATATATAAACCCTAAATGGAAGGGAATGTATCTGATTGGCCCATTTGATATCGATGGTTTGACTGTTGATGATCCTGCTCAGATAGCAAACAAACTGAATGAGTATTTTGCATCTACATTCACACATGAGGAGTTATTAAGTTTTGAAAATGCCAGAAGGTTATCAAATTGTAGCAGGGTGCTTAATGATTTTCTAATAACTGAGAACAAAGTGTAGGAGAAATTGTTGAAGTTAAACATAAGAAAGGCACCTGGGGTGGATGGGATTTATCCTATTATGTTAAAGGAGGCGGCAAAGGAAGTAAGCAAACCCTTGGCAATAATTATGAGAGCATCCTTGGATTCAGGGGAGGTCCCCACGAATTGGAGATGTGCAAATATATCCCCAATCCACAAAGGAGGATCGAAGGGCCACACGAGTAATTACAGACCAGTTAGTTTAACTTCCGTTCCGGGTATAATAATGGAGTCACATGTTAAAGATGCATTGCAGGATCATCTAGACAAGACTGCAGCAATAATTCAGACAAAAGGAGGTGATTGTCCCTCTGTATAAGGTAATGGTCAGGCCACGCCTTGAGTACTGCATACAGGTCTTCTGGAGGCCTCGTTTCAGGAAGGATGTGTAGATTTGCTTGAGCGTGTACAGAGAAGGGAAACAAGATTGGTGAGGAGAATGAAGGGATCCTCTTACCAAGAGAGGCTTAAGTTCTGCAAATTGCAGCGGCTGGAGACTAGGTACCTGTGAGGTGATCTGATTGAGGTGTATAAGCCCTTGAATGGGTTGAGCATGTTGAATTCTGATGCGATTCTTCCTCTTGTTCAGATTACGAACCTAAGTGGGCATAAATTCAATTTGAGGAAAGACAGATGTAGAATAGGTGTGCGGAAATTTGCCTTTAACCAGCGGGTGGTTAATTGCTGGAATAAACTTCCATCTGTCGTTGTGGAAGTTGATAGGTTAAATAAATTTAAGAAGTACTTGGACAAACATTTAGAGGGAATTGTTTTGTAAATATATATTTTTTTTCTGGCTGATGCTGCATAAGCTCATACACTTGTTTTCTTGCATCACATGCCACTACTACTGCTGCTAGGAACGATTGCGCATAATACACAAATAATCTACACTTTGCATCGCCTTATATGGTGCAAACACAATCCCATATGCAAACATTTCATTACCTAGGCACACTTTGGAACCCACTTCAGGCAGACCTATGTCATGGATGATCAAACCATTCGGTGCCTGAACTAATATTTGGGAAATGACGAAGCTTGCCTGCTATTCAGATGGATCTTCTTAACACAATATATACCGTTTCCGACTTCTTCAACTTCTGGAAGTGTTCCTGACAGGATTCTTTTGGAACTGCTACTATTTCCCCTGTTGTCGCGATCTCACTAATTTCCTAACTTGTCTCAAATCTGAGACCTTTCAAGGAGGCTTTAGGATATGATTAACAAAAAAAAAAAAAAAAAAACATCACGGGAGTAAGTTTGGTGAGCAAGTGGAGAACCGCAGTAATCGAAGGCTTTGTAAGAAATTCTTAAACAAACAGCTACGAGTGTTCAGGGCATTATCACAGTGCAAGAGCTTATTCTCTGAAGTTCACTTCTCCGACAATGTTCGCCATCAGCGAATAATTGCTACAGAATGTTCTGTTCTATTTAGAAATATTAAAAACAGTGTCCATTTCTTGGGTTTCTGTTGTACTTTTCCTTAAAAAAAAAATGCGATTAAAACACGGAAAACAGGTGCTGCAGACTGACTATAAAAAAACGGGAGAGTTATGCTTTACTATGAATAGATAGGGCGTCGAACATCTTGCTGTAAGTCCCAACTCGCTACGACACTGCAATTTCAAGATACGCCAGTTCTCAAACTTTTGATCACATCTTGGAGAATGACTCATGATTGATTTTTACTTTCCTGGCTTGCGAATCGTGCAGGAAAAATGTCCTCCGTTGAAAAAAAAAAACTCAAACAAAACTGCATTGCACTATGTAACTTCAATGATCCATTACCCGTACTGTGAAGATCAGTACAATCAATGATTGTGAAGATCATTGTCTGTACTGCTCGCTATTATTCTTTGCATAGTGTAGAACTAATGTGTCCCCTTTTTGAAGAGAAAAATTAGCATACCAGTCGCTAAATATACACCCATTACTGCTTCTATTTAAAATTTAGCCAGTCGAAACTCGTGTTCTTTTGACTCTCCTTTCATTAAAATTAACATTACTGGTGATTGTGTTAATACTGCAATTCATAGACAGCTTGGAATTCGATAAAGTCAGTGTAGAATGGATCCTCAAATAAATTTAACCAAAATAAAATACCGAGGCAGCTAAGGCCACGAAGAGCAGCCAGTATAATTGATAAGTATTCTTTGTTTATATGACTGTATAAGGTGTGGCCTGACCATTGCCCTTGTATAAGGCATTGTTCAGGCCACATCTTGAATACTGTATACAGGTCTGGAAGCCTCATTTCTGGAAGGATATAGAGTTGCTAGAACAAGTACAGATAACAGCAACAAGACTGGTGAGGGGAACAAAGTGGTGCTCTCACGAAGAAAGGCTTAAGCTCTGCAAATTACAGCGTGTGGAGACTAGGCGCCTGCGAGGTGATCTGATTGAGGTGTATAAGGCCTTGAATGGATTGAACAGGCTCATTGCTGATGGGATTCTTCCTGAGATTACAAACCTAAGGAGGCATAAACTGAAATCGAGGAAAGACAGTTATCGAAAAGATGTGCGGAAATTTACCTTTAGCCAGTGGGTACTTGATTACTGGAACAAACTTCCATGTGTCGTTGTGGAAATTGATAGCCTAAATAAATTCAAGGAAAAAGTGGACAAACTTTTGGAGCAAATGGATGGGTAAAATGGGGATTTTTTTTTTTTTGTATAGGCTTGCTTTCTTGCATCATATGCCTCTACTAATGCTAATGCTAATAAACTCGTAGCACACTGAAAGACACTGAAATCCTAGCACAATCAGAACTTTAATTAATTGGAGGGACTGCGAATCAAGCCGCTAGAGAAAATCACTCTTCTTTTGTTTTTTTCGTTTTGATGGAGTCTTCTTGGAGGTGTGGGTGTGGAGAACGATGTCTGTTCTCATGTCTGCGTGTGGTAGAACAGTGGTATCGCTATCGTCCTCCTCACACCTGGTGGAAAAGGCCCGGGTTCGAATCCCGTCGATGATGCGAGGAACTTTAATGAGTTTTTTCACACTGTGTGGCTGAGTTAGTTGGTCTCCGGCATAGATAGCAAGGTTTTTCGTCCAGCAAAACAGATAAATCGACCAAAGAACACGCGCAATTAACATACATAAGACACACAGCAGGGCAGATCAATTTAATTATTCGGGTGGCCTAAAAATAAAATAATAGTTTGGTCTTTTCCCATTGGTGTTTTCTAGCAGTGAAAAATACGATTAAGAAAAACATGCTGCTTCTTTCGTGGCCGACAAACTCAGTCGTGGTGGAAAAATAAACTCAGAAAAGGTTATATATTTTCAAATCGGTTACATACTCTCATGGGATTAACTGGTATAAAAATATTTTTCCAATCTCCGAAAGTATTTTCGAAGATGCCACATTTATAGAGCCCCCCCCCCCAATGTCAATTTTGCGAGTTTTGGGCTACATGCCCTTCGCGTAGTGTCATTTATTCTATTACGAATAATATGGCGTAAACAGTGGTGAAGTTTGTTTTGATGGTTTGGTACGTGTAAACTTTTGTTAATGCAATGGCTGAAATTGTTCTCTGAAATCGAGAAAATATTCACGATGACATAGAGTATGTCTGTTTCTCTTGTTGCCCTTCGTTTCGAAATAGCGACTGGCTATCCTCTTCTACCACATATTCATTTCACTGGTATGTAGTGAATGTAAATGTAGCAGAACGCTTTTTTCTCATTTTTTCTAAAGTCTGTTTTCATCATGAAAGTCGGCTGACATCCCCCCCCTCCCCCAAAATTCTTGTAAATTTTTCTTGGTTTCGTTCCAATGCCCTGCACTGTTGAAACATTTCGCTGATTTTTTTCTCTTTATCATAGATATTCAAATCATGAATTGCGAGTGGTTTCAACAGATACTTTAATAGCAAGCTTACATTTGTTGAAATAGCTTTATGAAAAATCCGAGACAGGCAATAATACATTCGTTGCATTAAAGCGCTAAAGACTTTGTATTTACACGACATCATCTAATTATTTTAAATAGCCTAACAGAATTAAAATCCCTCACATCTAAACTGTTTCAGTGTAAAGACTGCTATCATAAAAATAGTTCCTTTCTGCAGCCATATATTTTAGCCAGTGACCACCTCATTACTAGCAGTGCAAGCTATTGATGGTGATCCCCCGGTGTTATTTCTTTGCAGCATGCATCGTTTACCGAGGAGACAGGTTCTTGGGAGTTGTTTTTTTAGGAGCATTAGTGACTTAGACCGTATTGTTTTTTTGTGTATTCATGGGCCAATTTGTATGTCGTGCATTCATGGGGAGGGGGGGGGGGCAAGGCCGTACTTCCTCTGAGTGAAGAGACCTTTAGGAAATGCTCCACTTATTGATAGATTTCAAAACCAGACCTCTCCAAATGACTGACAAGTGACAGAATCACTATTCTTTAACGGAGGATCCCTTAGGAGTGTTGTGGATACAGTGCCCTGCTACGATTTTGGAATTGCTCCCAGGTTTATTTTCCATTTTGGACTGTAGAACTTCTCAAATAATGCTTTCTCTCTCTACACATTAGGCGCCTCTGTAGCCAGGTGGGCAGGAGCAGCAGTGTGCAGCACACGCTTCTTGATTAGACCAGGGTTCGAGCCCGTGACCACCGAATACGGAGGATGCGGAAAGGTCAGGGAATGACCACCGCATATCCCCAGAGCAATATGGCCTTAGTTGCTAATGCTCCTGGGCGCCTCCGTAGCCAGGTGGGCAGGAGCAGCAGTGCGTAGCACATGCTCCTTGATTAGACCGGGGTTCGAGCCCGTGAGCCACCAAATACGGAGGATGCGGAAAGGTCAGGGAATGACCACCGCATATTCCCGGAGCAATATGGTCTTAGTTGCCAATGCTCCTAAAAACCAAATAACAACAACAACAAGTACTCATCTGTTGGCACTATGATCAAAGTAATCGGTGCAGCAAGAAATTCCAAGAAACTAATTAGTCAGCTTAGGGTTCTAGTTAGCCACTCTTAGATGGAAGTACTCATGTGGCATAAAAACTAAAACCACTCACTAAAACCACTTAACCCAAGCATGGTACTAAGTACTATAGGTTCTAATACCTCTCGTGTTTGGGGTTCACATAAAAAAAAAAAAAAAAAAAGTCACCAGCTTACTCACTCTCAGATGGATACACAGAATTTTTCCTTTCATGTAAATGCAAATATACTGATGAGACACATAAATCTTCCCCATGTTGCATTGTCATTCCTGTCTGGTATTGACACATTGTAGCTTTAGTTGCCTTGATGCTTATCTTAAATAACCCAGCCAAACTCCTCAAAATGTTTGTTTAACTGTCAAGTAGGCAATGAGTAAACGGCACTCCAGTCAGTCCATTATTATTTAATGTTCATCAATTCTTTTTGGGAAGAAAAGGCTAGAATTAGTTTAAAATTGTGCAATACTATTCCAGATTTTAACAATATAAAGAGATAAAATTACAAAATATATATATTTTTTCTTTTTAAAATTGCAACAGTTGTAACAACAACAATATCCCCCTTTCTTGAGTCAAAAAGGTATTATGCAAACAGGCATATAGTGCATATTCATTTACACTATTTTTCAGTTACATCATTCAGTATATCTTTGAAAAAAAAAAAAAAAGCAGCAGTTTCAAATAAAGGAGATTGTTTATATTTCATCATTTTAATAGTCTTTAGAGCAAGGGTGTCAAACTCAAGTACTTGTGGGCAACACCAGTGTTTTTTCAGGGGCTCACAAATCACACCAGCTGCTATTAGGATGCTTATGAACTGCATTATTATGCACAGAGCACACCGGCATATCATTACTAAAAAAACTATTTTTGATTATTCTGCCTTTCACAAAAATATGCTAATTCACGACCAGTAATATTTACAAAGATTCATATAGTTTATGAATTTCGTTTAAATTTCGTATTGGTATATCTCCTTTTAGTATCACTATTTGCTGTTATTTTCACTTTTTAACACTGCTCCTCTGTAAAAGTTGACAATACATGACAACCAATGATTAAGGAAAACCTGCTATGTGACATGCCTGCTTTAGAGGTTAGAATAAGCATTAGTTTATATTTATAAAGGAGCTTACATAGGTAAAGCATGGTTGAAACATGAAAGGGGCTGAACTCCAGATTATGGGTACACCTTGTCACCACGTTGCGAGCATGGCCAATTTCAGGACTGATTAGCAAAAGAAGTGTGGGGTTTTAAACAGACTTTCATTTTTGGCTAGTGAAAAAAGGTTATGTTGGTTTATGGCAGTAATTCGGGATGAATTCAAGCAAAAGAAGCCACTTCCTCTGGAGGTGTATCATAATCTGGAGTTTTACCCATGAAAGGTAACATTGTAAAAATAACAGAAGTGAGCAGTGACAGTCATAGGTTTTTAGGTAAAGAAAACCCTCATTGGCTGGTTTTAACATGTTATGATGTTGACTGGCTGTTGCTGCTGTAAGGATCTCTGTTATGGGTGCAGTTATTCTGTAATGCTTCTAAGAATTCACTTTTTTTTTTTTTTTTTGTTCCTTTTTTTGCTAATATGGTTGGTGTTTACAGGTTAATTGAATGCCTTTTTTTTTTTTTGCTGTTGTGTATGATAGACTACATTGTTGGCTTCTATTTTGCTGCCATTATTCTAGCTGCTTTTTAAAATTCACTTTGTATATTCAGACACCATACCAGATGGATTAACGTTAAGTATAAGTTTGTCTCATCTGAAGAATGTAATTATTTGTAGGTTGTGACCTGCCTCCACAGGGCAAGGATGGAAACCAGGTTGCCACAGTTTCTGTACCAATCTGGAATAATAGGCTAATCATTCAACACTCCAATACACTACAGCAGGCCCCCGTTATAACGCGGTTCGGTTTACACTGATTCGCTATAATGCTGTTCTTATATTATAACCCATATCTGACTGTAACACTGTCACAGATCACTACAACACTCTTTTACAGATTGAATTTTTGGCATATTTGATGGAGTCGATAGCTTGAAAATGAATAGCAAAACAGGATTAAAACGTTTCCCATGGTCAGTCAAATTTTCTCACACGCTAATTTAATTGCAGTACAGTGACTTGTTACGTAGTTCTGAGATCAACATTTTAAAAAATGATCAAGTACTGTATATTGCTTGTAATATTTGCATTATATGCATTTATCCGAAGTATAGTCATCACTCAGTACAACATTACACGTTGTGCGTAACAGACAGTTTACTTGAACATGGTATCGTAATTATTGCAACCAACGCAGTTACATTTTCGAAGAGTTAATAATGGCCAATAAGAATGAAAAAGCAACAACGTCTGGGCGCAGTACGAAGACTATAAATGTAAGAAAAATACTACTGAATTTGAAAATTAAATTAGACATTTTGAAGCGAATCGATTCCAGTCAACGACAAGCAGATGTGTGCCATAATTTAGGACTTGCCAGTTTAACTGTAAGAACAATTATAAAAAAATAAAGAATTAATTTTAGCAGCGGGAAAGTTAGCTGTTCCACTGCAAGCAACTAGGGCTAGGCCGGCTATTAGGATTGAAATGGAAAGACTAACTAATTTTATTGAAAATAATATCCAATGCAGAATTCAGTTAAGTTAAATATTATAAAAAAAAAAAAGAGAGAGAGAGAGAGAGAGAGAGATTAGCCAATATGATTATCTGAAAAAAACTCACCTAAAAAAAAAAAAAAAAAAAAATGTGGAACCATTTAAAACTGGTAAGGGCTGGTTGAATAGATTTAAAATCCAGGGAGAAGCCGCAAGTGCAGATCAAGGAGCCGAAACTTTCCAAAAAGAACTTGTTAAAATTATTGAAGAGGGCTATTATGTGTTATATTTCTCAACAAGTTTTTAACATAGATGAAGCAGGACTTTTGTGGAAAAGAATGCCTAAAAGAAGTTTCATATTGAAAGAAGAAGAAGAAGAAAACATGCCAGGTTTCAAAGCGGCGAAGGATCGGTTGACTTTATTGTTGGGTGGTAACGCCCAACAATAAGTTGGGTGGTAAGGGGCCAAAGTTCAACCAAAATAGACACATTTTTCATGATTAAATTCATCAATTAAATTAAATCAATTTAGATCAATTAAATTCATGATTTTAATTGGAATTTTAAGTTTAATTTTGATACATAAGTAGTTACACATAATTATATACGTATGTAATGCAGAATATTTTATATGTACAAATATTTGAATATTAAATATTTTGACCGACATTGTACATCTTTTCACTACCGTTTATTATCGATTAGGAAATATCCTATGGCACCGACAGCAACTCACAAATACATATGTTACCTTATGGGAATGCGGCACTCACTTAGCGCAGATTCACTTAGCGCTCTGTTTTTCTGGAACGAATTATCAGCGTTAAGTGGGGGTCACCTGTATATGTACACCACTACACTGATTGGTTTTGCTGGTATGGTATTCTCACACCAACAAGGTAGAGCTGCTTGGACCTTCTTTAAATAATAAATTAAATAAAAAAATATGCAGGCTGAGTTGCATGTGACTTCCTAAATGATACCCTTAGTTTTAATGGCCATGTTGAGGTTGTGGGAGAAGGGATTGGAATTGTTAATGCTCTTAATTTTTTGTCATCCTTGGTACATTACATTGACCTTTTTTATGAACCTTGCTCTTCTGGCTCCATAACTGTGGATGGTATAATAAGTTATCATGATGAGGGAGATTTCTGAAGTTTGAGTTTCTCTTCATTATATGGTCTGTGAACTGTTCAGAATAACTGCTTCTGTTGAGAAAGTATTTTATTATTGTCATTTCATTTCTGAGTAGGTGGGGCAAACAGTCTGAGCCCCTGAAAATCTTAGTTTTCTCTGTAATACAGTTTTACACTGATAGGATGATTAGAGTAATTACACAAAATGGCCCAAGTATCTCTTGTGCTAGAAACTCATAATAACAACAATTAGAGTGGCAGTTTAGGATCAGTCTTATGACCACAGATTTATATTACATCTTTATGTGCAATGCTTTATCTGTCTTGATGTTTCATTTTTATAGCAGCACATAGGTGATATACTCCCTACAAGGTCTTAATTGGTACTACAGTAAAACGTCAGTTATCTGGGGCTCAATTATCCGTGGGGTTGGATTAACCATGGTCCTCTATATGTATGTAGTTTTATTTTTAACAAACATTTCAAGAATATTATTTATCTGTGCGAGTGGATTTTTAAAGTACCCAGGAAATCACTGTCACGTCTCTTGTTTTGCTGCCTGATAAATCACGTCAGATGTTTTTACACCCACAGATGCTGCATTTCTAATGCCAAATAACACAAATGTAACCTATATGCATTTGTCTACTAAACATCACGAAAGCTTGTTCCTGTGCTTGCCATGTGTTGTGGGCACCTCCGTAGCCAGGTGGGAAGGAGCAGCAGTGCGTAGCACACGCTTCTTGATTAGACCGGGGTTCGAGCCCGTCACCACCAAATACGGAGGATGCGGAAAGGTCATTCAGGGAATGACCACCGCATATTCTGGAGCAATATGGCCTTAGTTGCTAATGCTCCTAAAAACCAAATAACAAATAACATAACAGCCATGTGTTGTACATAATATTTATCTCGCATTTCAACCCCTAAAAATGTCAGGTAAAAGAAAACGAGTTGTTTTAACAGTGGAAAATAAACTGGAAATTATTAAAAGATGTGAAAAGGGTGAAAGTGTTTCAAAGCTTGCAGACGAATTTGGAATTGGCCAGCAAACTGTACGGGACATCATTAAAAACCAGCCCGGTATAGATAAATTTGTTTCTAAATGGTTAAAGTGAAAGTGTAATGGTTAAGTGGTTTTTACAACGAAGATCTGAAGGAACTCCAATATTTACAATACAGATGAGATGGGACTTTATTGGCGAGCAATGCCCAGTCACACATTGGTGTCTGTACAAAAAGAAATGCACCAGGATATAAAATTAGCAAAGACAGGATAACAATTTTATGTTGCACAAACGCTTCAGGGGATGGCAAATTAAAATTAACCATAGTGGGAAAATCAAAATCTCCTAGAAGTTTAAAGGACACGACTAATATACTAATAGGCTATTATAATCACCAATCTGCATGGATGACTAGGGATATATTTGAAAAGTGGTTGAGAGCTAAATTTGTTCCTTACGTTAAAAAAATTGATGTCTCGTAAAGGTCTCCCCCACAAAGCAATTTTGTTATTAGATAACACTCCATCCTATCCTCCATTGGAAAAACTATCTGCAGAAAATGGTGATACTGTCACCATTTATCTTCCACCCAACGTAACACCATTGATACAACCTATGGACCAGGGGGTGATTGAGAGCATGAATTGATTGTATAGAAAGGCCTTGATGATGGACTTGATCACAGAAGAAAAGAACCTTCTTTTCTTCTGTGATAAAGGAAGTCACTAACAATTAAAGATGTCATCTATAACATTTCTACTGCATGGGTGGAAGTTAAAAGCGAAACAATCATAAAATTGTTAAAAAAAATATTGCCCGACGACTTTGTAATCACCGAAAATAACTTGGAAGTGGGAGACTCAAATAATACTGTAGAAATCATTCCTGATATTTTAAACCCAGTTCAAAATATTGAAGGATGCAAAGACTTAGACGAGGCAAGTGTTAATCAATGGTTAAAATAGACAAAAATGAACCTAGCTGTGAAAAAGTTACTGACGATGACTTCCAAAAGTGTGCAGGAACCTACGGCAGAACCTGACGAGATGATGATGAGGAATTACAGCCAGCTTGCAAAGTAAGTTGTAATGAAGCCCTAACAGCTGCAGAGACATTACTTAAATTCATGGAAAGTCAAGATGATGTAGATTATATTGAAATTTTTCAAATTCGTGGACACATAAGAAAAATAAAAAGTAATGCTACAAAAAAACAACAATCAAAAATCACAGACTTTCTATCAAAACGAATAAAATATTTTGCTGTTATATACATATATCTTATGTTTTTATGTGTTTTGGAAGTTATTTAAACAAATAAAAACGTAATTTTGATTTACCGTATTTTTCAATTATTTGGGCTCTAGCATCCCCAAATACCACGGATACTGTACTGTACTATCTTCTAGTAATTCTCTGGTATAAACTTTATATTAGACAGTTTCCTGGATGATGTTTTACTGTACTATCTTCTAGTAATTCTCTGGTATAAACTTTATATTAGACAGTTTCCTGGCTGTTGGAGAACACTCAAGTGCCATTTTGTTCTCTGACTTGTTTACCAAAAATTTCTTCAGTCATATTATTATTATAATTAGCCATATGGTGCAAGGAAGCCTTGAGGCTTTTGCTGCACCAGCCAAAAAAAAAAAAAAAAAATCTAAGTTACCCTGAGAGAGAGAGAGAGAGAGAGAGAGAAAGAAAAAGAGCAAGCGAGCAAGTGTCAGAAGTAGAAGGGAATCACCAAGAAGAGAAAAATTATGATATCCAGCTAAGGACCCTGGGTGTGCCAAGTCCATACTCACCAAATGTAAGCCCCTTGAAAAGGTTTCTCTCCAAACCAGTGATTAAAATTTTGCTTTGAGATCAAAAAACACAAAGGTGTCTTTATTGATCATTTTTCAGTAGATGTAGATTCTGATAAACTTTCTTACCATATATACAGGCATGTACCACCTTGTATTGATTGTTCATGATATTCATAGAACCACATGTCCACACTATGCTGAATTGGTGTCATCATTGGTCTGTCGAGGTAATGAAGTATATTGTGAAAGAGGTATTTTTTTCAGACAATGGCCTGTAGGATTGTTATATCAGTGGTGTGACATGTTAGAAGTGTGTGGTAGTGGAAAGAAAGTATTTTGAAGGTGGAATTTTCCCAAAGTCTTTGATTAAAGGTGCAAAAGCTTGATGCTCAAGTGTGTTTTTTACTTCATATATGCTTAAATAGAATACAGAATGGGGGAGGTATTTGGATTGTAGCAATCTTCAAAAACTTTCAGGATGTATATTATATCTAGCAGCAACAAAATAAACTACTTTAATCAGGATATCTTGATCAACCCTATTCTGTAACAAAAGTCATTGTCGTTTCTTAAAATATTGTATTAGCCTAAGTTTCAGTTTACTGAAGGAAAAATAGGCTGCAAAAGGTTTACTTTATAAAACCCAAATAACTTTAATAATGAATAAATTACAGTAAGGAAAGACACACTGTATAATTAGTAATGACTTTCATAGGACATCCTTATGTCCATTCATTTACACAGGCATGGTCCTTATGCCCATTCATTGACACAGACATCATGAAGTTGAATTCCTAGAAAAGTGTGCAATGTGTTCTACCAGATAAGTTTTTTACGTCAAAAACATCACGCTGATTAGTTTATTCAGGAAATCTTTGTGAGTTTCGTCTACCTTTTAAGCATTCTCTAGCTGATGGAATATCACAGTGGATACAAGTTGAGAAGCAGTATATTTGTCCTCTGCATAGCAAAGGATAAATATACTATTCAACTATACCTGTCAAATAGCTATTCAACTTAAGGTCAAGCATGTAAGGTGACAAATCCACGTATTCACTATCCCTCTCATTAAGTGCATAAGCCAGCCATATTCAGCAAAATACAGCATTATCATTCATGAAAATAATTGAAGATTATTGGTCTTAGGATTTCATCTGTATATATGTCTGAGCAGTCAGGAATATATTCCTGATGATACAAGGGGTGTTCAATAAATTTACTTACTTATGAAGGAAATGACATAAAGGAAAAAATCTTTTTTTTTATTTTTTAATGTAACTCCCCTGAACTTCAATACACTTCTTCTATTTCGTTGCCAATAAGGAAATACCATACAAATAAAATTCTTTGTCCCCTGTCTATCAAAGAATGCAGAAACAGCAGACTTCGGTTCATTATCATCAGCAAAGTGATGTCCATATATATTTTTCTTGATGCCCAGATCCGAACTGTAAGGTGGATGGGTAAGTTCTGTAAAGTGACATTCTCTAAGAAGCAGCAACAGCATGTGACCTATGCACTGGTGTATTGTCCTGAAGAAGCAGCACACCTCTGGAAAATTTTCCATGGAATTTTTCCTTTATGTGACATCCTTTAGGTTGTACAGTAGGGATGCATATGACTTCCCCAGTGACTGTCTGCTTGTGTTCCAAGTAGTGAATGCACAAAATTCCCTCGGCATCTCAAAAAATGGTGGCTATAACCTTGCCAGCTGAAGGTTGTGTGGGGAAGAACCCTTGTGCTTCCATTGCATTGATTCTTGCTTGGTCTCAGGATCCCAGTGATGAACTCACGTTTCATCACCCATAACAATTCTGGAGATGAAAGTTTCAGGATCCCTTCCATAAAGCCCTAAATTCTCCTCACAACACCGTACTCTGAATTGCTTCTGCACAGGGGTCAGAAATCTGGGGACCCATCTTGCACTGACTTTAGTCATCTCCAAATGTTCCAAGGAGAATGGTTATAACTTTCCTCAGATGTGTCATATTCCCTAGAGATTTGAGACACCTTTAAACGTTTGTCATTCAGCACAAGGGTTTCCACAGCTTGGCACATTTCTGGAGTTGTCACTGTCACAGGCCTTCCTGGATGTGGATCATCTTCGATGGATTTTCTACCCCACTTGAATTGTTTTGAACAGAATTTCACCTGGTACTCTGAAGGTGCACGGTTGCCATGCACAGCCACCATCCTTTCAAGAATGGCCTTTGGTCCATTTCCTTCTTTGGTGAGAAACTTGATGACTGAATGATGCTCCAATTTCAGCAAATCCATAATTTGGTACAGGTGTCTTCCTTCTTTCTATTACAGCAGCACAACCTAAAAACATAGTCGAATCAAAATTAGTATGATTCAAGTTGAGATATGTAGGAACTTGATAAATCACGAATCATTGAAATATAACTATGGAAGTACCTTAGGTAGATAATTTATTGAATGCCCATTGTATATGTTCATATTGGCTACCAACACATATACCTCCCCATGTAGAAGAGGGTGCAGTTCAACCTTCTTTCATACATGTGAAACTGATGTTGTTGCACAAGGGATGGGAAGAGTTATTTCAAGTTTCACATTCTCATCAGATAAGGACTGGACTTGTCAAGAATTGGGTTTCAAGCTTAATCTACAGTTAGTTTATAATGGTAAAATGATGTAAGAAAGCCAGGCTTTTGATGCATCAACCAAAAATAAAAAATAGATTAAAAAAAAATTACTTCTCCAAATTATAGTGTCTTTTTGCTTAATAAAAGTACCTCTCCAGTTCCTTCATATATTTTCTAAGCTCTCATTTTCATTGATCTTGAGAGGTAATTTATAATTTTGGTCATTCATTCATTGACACAAAGCATTCTTGCTCAGATCCAGATTCTCACTTTTCCTTTAGTTTATTTGCTCTTTTTCTTATCTCTCCTGCTGTTGAGAATATACTGCCATCCTTGCTCATTTTACTTTGTTTGTTTTGTTTTATTTTATTTGTTCATTTTGGGACCCATAAGGACTTGATACTGCAATTCATTGAAATCTTCCCCAACTCAGATGCCTAGTTTCCAATCTTTCCTGATTGTCTGGTTGCTTTTCCTTAGTGACTAACATCTTGTTTGGGAAAACAACTTACTTACTTCCATTAATTGAACCATAATGTTTTTTGAGTCGCAGTTCTACAGTAACTTGCAGTCAGTAGAATGTAATGTTGCAATTTCGAGACATTCTACTGTTGGTTTTGATGAGCATTTAATACCGACTAGCAATCATCTGTTTAAAAAGATGATGGTGGAATGGCTTTGACCTACCCATTTTTTTGTACTGATATGATTTCTCAAAATTTATCCAGAGTCAGTTGATGATACTTTGCGACTCTGTGTTACTCAGGCATTCACATTCAATGCTTCTAGACAGGAAAGAGATAATGATTGCAAAAAGCTGAAAGTTAAAATAGGACAATAATCAGGCAATGCAGAAAGGATTGACACACCCCAAAAAATCCTATAAAGTGCCTCATGAGGGGTAGCAGAATAGCACTGTAAATTGTGCAGAATGAACAGCAGTGTTACAGACTACAAATAGTACCAATACAAAAAGGAATGTCAGATATTAATGTTCACCAGGTTTAGATGATGGTCATTGATGTCAAAATGCTGTAATTACAGAACCACATTGTTAGCTGTCGCTCATAACCAGTGCTTGAATTGGGTCAGAATGCAACTGATAAATTTGTTAACTTTACTATTTTAAATTGGGTCCAAAAATGATCCACTTGTTAAACTTCCAAGTTTAACAAGTTTTCAGAAATGCCAAGATGGTCATTTTTGATTATCAATTCAAACTTTGAGTCCTGTTCCATGCATTTCTGTGTTTGCCTTTGAGTTTGGCACCACTCATACGGTAAGCTATTCTGTAATTAATGTTATCCGAATATATTTCCTTTCATTTATTAATGTTAAACCTCACTTGCCACTTCTCAGCCCATCTGCCTAATTTATCCAGGTCTTGTGAGTACCATACCCCAATTACTATTATTAACCATCCTGCCTACCTTTGTGTCATCAGCAAACTTAGTCATTACACTTGATGTGCCTTCATCAGTATTGTTAATAAAAATTAAAAACAATAAGGGAACTAACACCAAACTTTGAGGGACTCTACCAACAACATTGGCAGTGTCACACAATAATAACATTAATAACAGTAATTTGTCCTTAGTGCTACACTCTTCTACATTCTGTTGCAGCCATTCATTTGAAACAGTATCAAAAGCTTTACTAAAATGTATATATATGATGGCAGAGTTTCTTTTTTCTAGTTCCTTAGTAACTACCTCATAGCTAATCAGATTGGTCAGAAAGTTTTAATCTGAACAAATCCATGCTGTGATTGCCATATAACTTTAAGTTTAGGAGATTCTCATCACTTCTTTAACAAGCTGTGAATTAGGGTTGAATTTGAAAGTGTCTGCAATTCTGCCCAGACACGATAGGAGGGAGTATATGATGAGAGCCTTGTCGATCAATTCGGCCCTGGAGGGATTGTGCAAGGCTCAAGGGGTAGAATTTTTTTCATCCTGGACTGTACTTGTTAACAGGAGAGATTGCTTCTACAGGGATGGGATACACTTAAATAGAAAGGGTGCAAGAATTTTTGCTGATGCTGTCGAGGCAGTGTTAGGTGGGTCGGAAAACTGCTAGTTTGGGGGGATACAAGGACTAATAGATTAACAGTAGCCACTGGCAGAGGTGGAAGTGATTCTTGCACTGCTTCTATTGAAATGAGCAGAAGCCTGAAAAACAAGATGCAGGATATTTCAGAGACTGCTGGGAGTCATTGCAGTACAAGTAAACACATGGGTTGTGTTAGGGTAGCTAAGAATAGAAACAGGTGCATGTTTACCTGCATGTACACCAATGCCAGGAGTTTGGTAAATAAATTTGATGAATTTGAGGTATTGCTCAAAACATCAAAGGCAGATATTGTTGGGATATCAGAGACGTGGTGTCACACAGATATAAGGGATGCAGAACTGGAATTTGTGGAGTACAACGTCGATAGACAGGATAGGAAGGGGGAGGGGTTATGCTATTAGTTAAGAAACACATAAAATCCAAGGAAGTGAAGCCAGTCGACATCGATGGACAGGGCAGTGTCGAGTCAGTTTGGTATTGACATAAGCATAGGGAAATCAAAATTGAGAGTAGGAGTGTGCTATAGGCCTAATGACTCTGATGAGTATAATAAGATATTGTACAGGGAAATAGAGTGGGCCAGTAAATCAGAGAGTCTTATAATGGGGGATTTTAATTTCCCAGATATTGACTGGAATTTGTGGGTTGGTCACTCACACACTAGCAAGGCTTTTGTGGATTTATTGGATGATTTCTTTTCTACATCAGCATGTTCGTGAGGCAACAAGAGGGAGCAATACTCTTGATCTGATTATCAGTAGTGATTCTTCATGCATTAAGAATCTGCAGATAAATGAACCACTAGGTGGCAGTGATCACAGTGTGTTGAAGTGGGATTTACTCAAGGAGGTAATTACCATCAGAGGTAAAGGGGAGGGTTTTTGTTTTCGTAAAGGCGACTATGATGGTCTGAGACAGTATTTAAATTCTATACAGTGGGACCAACTGATGATGTTACCAACAGCAAACTCAAAATGGGAAGCATTCAAGGAACTAATCATGGAAGCTACCAGGCTTTACATACCAACTAAGAAATATTGTTCAAGGTTTAGGCCTAAATGGTTGTCAGATGAACTAATGAGACATGTGGCAGAGAAGAAAAATCCATGGGATACATACAAATTAATGGGTGACTTGGAAGCCTATGATAGATATAAGTTGGTCTGTAACCAAGTCACAAAGGAGATTAGGCAGGCAAAGGCAGACTACGAAAAATCCTTGGCAAAGGATGCAAAGAAAAACAGAAAAGAGTTCTTTACCTATTTAAACTCAAGAAGGAAAGGGATGAATCAGATTGGTCCACTGGATATTGATGGTTCAACTGTTGATTATCCTGCTCAGGTGGCTAACAATCTAAATGAGTATTTTTCATCTACATTCACGCATGAGGAGTTATTCAGGAAGGAGAATGACATAGGTAAAGTAAACATTGGCAGTGAGCTAGATGATTTTGTAATAACTGAGAGGAAAGTGGAGGAGAGATTGTTGAGGATAAACATAAAAAAGGCACCTGGGGTGGATGGGATCTATCCAGTTATATTAAAGGAGGCAGCAAAGGAAGTAAGCAAACCCCTAGCCATAATTATGAGAGCTTCTTTGGACTCAGGGGAGGTACCCATAGACTGGAGATGTGCAAATGTAACCCCAATTCACAAAGGAGGATCAAAGGCTGACACAAGTAATTATAGACCTGTTAGTTTAACTTCTGTTCCAGGTAAATTAATGGAGGCACTGGTTAAAGAAGCACTGCAGGATCATCTAGACAAGAATTCAGTTATAGCTCAGACGCAGCATGGTTTTGTTAAGGGCAGGTCTTGCCTGACCAATTTGATTGGATACTATGATGTAGTCACAAAAGAACTGGATGCAGGGAATAACTTTGATATTATATATTTGGATCTTAGAAAGGCTTTTGATACTGTTGCACATGGAAGACTGCTGCACAAATTGGAGCAGTGTGGCATTGGAGGCAAATTGCTGCTATGGATAAGGGGATGGTTGTGTGGCAGAAGACAGAGAGTGGTAATCAATGGACACTGCTCAACGTGGACTAATGTTATTAGTGGAGTTCCTCAGGGTTCAGTGTTGGGTCCGTTGTTGTTTTCGGTGTTTATGAATGATATTAATGATGGTATATCAAGTTTAATGTCCAAGTTTGCAGATGATACAAAGGTTGGCAGGGTTGTTAAGGACACTACTGACGCTATGCTGCTGCAACAGGATCTGGAAAGGTTGAACAGATGGGCTGAGAGGTGGCAAATGAAGTTTAATATTGACAAATGTAAAGTACTACATATGGGAAACAGTAACCCTAGAGCAACGTATCAACTCTGCGGTACTACACTGACAGTGGTGGAGAATGAAAAGGACCTGGGGGTAATGGTGCAGGCAGATATGAAGTTCTGTGAGCAGTGCAGGCGAGCTGCAAGAGTAGCTCATGGTGTCTTGTCAATGATATACAGGAATTTTTCTAGCAGGGATAAGGAGGTGATTATTCCCTTGTATAAGGCAATGGTTAGGCCACATCTTGAGTACTGTATACAGGTCTGGAGGCCTCATTTCAAGAAGGATGTAGAGCTGCTGGAACGGGTACAGAGAAGGGCAACAAGATTAGTGAATGGAACAAAGGGTTGCTCTTACGAAGAAAGGCTGAAGATATGCAAATTACAGAGTCTGGAGACTAGGCACCGGCGAGGTGATCTGATAGAAGTGTATAAGGCTTTGAATGGTTTGAGCATGCTCAATGCCAATGGGATTCTTCATCTTGCTCAGAATAATCACCTCAGAGGGCATAAATTCAAATTGAGCAAGGACGGATGTCGGATAGATGTGCGGAAATTTGCCTTTGGCCAGCGGGTGGTTGGTTGGTGGAACCGACTTCCATCACTTGTTGAAATTGATAGCCTAAACAAATTTAAGGCTCAACTGGACAGGTATTTCGAACAAACGGAGGGGTGAAATGGGAGTGTTGTGTTTTTTTTTTTTTTTTTTTTTTTTTTTGGCTGATGCTGAATAAGCTTGCTTTCTTGCATCATATGCCTCTACTAATGCTAACTAAATCTGTTATTTTCTTTAGTATTATTAATAGCAGCAAATTATGCAAGAAATCAAGCTTATGCAGCATTAGCCAAAAAAAATTTACCATTTCACCTATCCATTCCCTCTAATAATTTGTCTAGTTCTTGAATTTATTCAAACTATTCACCTCCACAGCAATGGATGGAAGCTTGTTCCAACAATCAACTGCCTTCTGCACATCTGTTTTGCAACTATCCTTCCTCAAATTGAATTTATGCCCCCTGATGTGCATAGTCTGAGCAAGAGGAAGAATCCTGGCAGCATTGAGTTTGTTCGAGCCATTCAAAGCCTTAAACACCTCAGTCAGATTACCTCACAGGTGCCTGATCTCTAGACACTGTAATTTGCAGAACTGAAGCCTTTCTTGGTAGGAGCACCCCTTTGTTCCCTTCGCTAATCTTGTTGCCCATATTTGTACCCGTTCCAAGAGCTCTACATCCTTCCTGAAATGAGGCCACCAGACCTGTATGCTGTACTCGAGATGTAGCCCGACCGTTGCCTTATACTATAGGATAATCACCTCCTTATCCCTACTAGCCAAATTCCTGTTTATCACTGACAAAACCCCGTGAGTTGTTCTGGTAGCCTGTCTGCACTGATCAGAGAACTTCATATCAGACCACACAATTACCTCCTGGCCCTTTTCATTTTCCACTATCCTGAGTATAGTGACTCTGGACTACTGCTACCCATATGCAGTTTCTTGCATTTGTCAATGTTAAACTTCAATTGTCATTTCTCAGTCCAGATATAATATTTTTCTATGCTGCTGTTGCAATAACAGCAGCATACCTGCATTGCTGTCAGTAAATATCCTGCCAATCTTCTTTGTATCATCTGCAAACTTAGAAATTACGTGTGATATACCCTCTCCAATATCATTAATAAATACAGAAAGCAACAATGGGCCCAGCACCTGTAGGATTCCTTCGTGGACTAATCTTATTAGTCCATGAAGAGCAGTGCCCATTGATTAGCACTCTATCTTCTCCCACTCAACCCTCTTTATCCATAGCAGAAACTTGCCCTTAATGCCACACTGCTCCAATTTATACAACAGTCTTATGTGCAACAGTATCAAAAGCTTTCCTAAAATCTAAGTACATCCACTCTCTGATTAACGTAGGGGTTGCATTCCGCAGAACTCTACGTAAGTTGGATTTTACATAAGTCGGAATTTCCCCCATGCTTGTGCAGCACTTGCAACTGTGCTCACTGAACTGATTGAATCAAAAAAGAAATGTTTGACGAACATGCGAATAGAATTATTTATCGTATTTATGCAATTTTTTATCTCATGCGCAGGAAAAATTACAAAAGCATGCAATATAAAAAAATTTAAAAATTATAAAATTACAAAAAAAAGAGAGGAGACAGGAGACAGGCATAATGTCTGTAAGTTTCACCTCTCGAGCATCGTTTCCAGAATTGTCATCTTCAGCTGATAAATATGCTGCTGCAGAGGTTGAGGGCTGTTGAGATTTAGAAGGGATCTGCCGCTCAACCTTATGAAAGACCATATTAATGGATGACTGGGTGGTGGCTTTTTTTCTTTTCATCGTAGATTTCTTTGTAGCAAGCAAGCATATCATTCACCCTTCTGTTAACTTTTAAGAATCATTTGCTGTCAAACGATTCTTAAAAGAAAACCTTGCCATTGCCATCTCTCTGGTAATGAAGCATCTCGGCTCCTCGTTTGGTTCTTCTTGGGCTTTGTGTCACCATTTTCTTCTTTCACTATCGCTGCCTGCAAGTCAATAAGTTCTTCTTTAGATAATTCCTTCTCTTCTTCCTCTATTAATTCCTCCATGTCTTTGGCAACAGCCTCCAACTGAAGTAGCTCTGCAACCTTTACAGGCGCCTCCATAGCCAGGTGGGAAGGGCAGTGCGTAGAACACGCTTCTTGATTAGACTGGGGTTCGAGCCTGTAACCACCAAATATGAAGGATGCGGAAAGGTCAGGGAATGACCACCGCATATCCCGGAGCAATATGGCCTTAGTTGCTAATGCTCCTAAAAACCAAATAACAAAACAATAACAAGCAACCTTTACAATCTTATCTGTAACCTCTTCATGTGATTCATCTTTTTCAAAGCCTTTTACATGCCGTGGGCATATTTTCTTCCACACCCCATTTAAACAACTTTAATAATTTCTGCCCAAGCCTTATTAATGTTTAAGATGACGTGATAAATATTGTAAGATTTCCAAAAGTCTCTTGATGTAAAATTTTTCTCACTGTCTACTGCAGACAATGCCTGAGCAAATGTGCGTAAATAGTATGCTTTTAAATTCGAAATAACACCCCAATCCGTAGGTTGGATGAGTGAAGTCATGTTTGGCAGTAGAAATATGACTCTCACGTTCAAATTAAAATCATCTAGATGTGTAGGATGTCCGGGAGCATTATCTAATAGAAGCAAAATCTTGAAAGGAACGTCATTGTCTTTACAATATTTTTCACCCTCAGGAATGAAGCAGCATTTAAACCGATCCTCAAAGAGAGATATTGTTATCCATGCTCTCTGGTTCAATTGGAAATGCACGGGTAGGGTGGCTTTATTGATGCCCTTAAATGCATGAGAATTTCCAGAATGGTACACAAGCAGTGGTTTTAATCTGTAATCTCCCATTTCATTAGCCCCAAGCAAGAGCGTGGCCCTATCTTTTGAAGCCTTGAAACCTGGCATTGTCTTTTCCTTTTTGGCAATGTATGTTCGATCTGGCATTTTTTTCCAATGCAGAGCAGTCTTGTCAATGTTAAAAATTTGCTGCGTTGAACAGATGCCTTCGTCAATAATATTTTCCAACATATCACAAAATTTCTCTGCAGCTGCAGAATCAGCACTGGCAACTTCACCACGTACTTAAATGTTTTGGAAACCAGCATAATGCTTGAACCTATTAAACCACCCGTCGCTTGCCACGAACTTGGCTTGGGGTTCGCCGTACCTATCCTTAATATCTTCATAAATACTTCTTGCTTTTGCTTGAATGGCCATTGGACTCAGGGGCACTTGCTTCTGAATCTGATTTTCTATCCATATTATTAATAGCTGTTCCATCTTTGATATAGCACCTGAACACTGTTTTGTGATCACTGTTGATCTTAAGTGCGTCGATCCTTTGACATGTTCTTTTATATGCACACCATCCTTTGAAATAGCATTCACTGTTGAAGCTGTGAGACCTAATTCCCTTGCAGTAGATGACAAACTTTGTCCTGCTTCATACTTCTTAATTTCTAATTTCTAAAATCTTAATTTCTAAAACAATTTTGTTTCATTTCCTGGCACTCCCAGCACTTGCACTTTCTGTTGGTCCCTTTCCCTTCACCATTGTAATAAGTAAATAGGAATGAAGAGAAGTTTCTGAAAATTTGTTTTTTATATGATTGAAGATTTCAGAGTAACACATTTCACCATAACGTAAAAACCCACAGAATTCCAGTTATCGGGATTATCGCAAATACAATAAGATCGAATTTACTACCATTTATAATACATTGCGCCAACAGAAAATCCCAATAAACCGGAAAGTGCAAATTGTTTTTATTGTTTTTTGGTTGTGACCTCCAGAAGTGTGTTTTAGAAAAATATCACAAAGGCGTTCAAAATTGATTCTTATAATGGAACATATGATAACGATGAAAATTTAGTGCAATTTCCATTATAAATATGACCTTTTAGAAAGAAATAGCTTAGTAATATAGCGAAATTTTCAACTTCCAAGGACTTGGAACGAATTACAAAAAAAAAAATTAAAATGTTGTTGGGTTCACATTACAATATTTTTACAAAAGCTCCATTTATCCCTACAGATGCAAAATATGTTTCCATATTTTTTGCAGTTTGCACCAGCCAGCAAAAACTTACGTAAAGTAGAATTTGCATAAGTCGGGTATTACATAAGTCAGGGAGTTCCTGTATATGATATCAAAATTATTTTTTGCATACAGTTCCTTTGTGACCACAGTGTAGTATCCAATCAAATTGGTCAGAAAAAAAGACTTCCCCTTAAAAACAAGACTGCAGTTATAGTTCAGACCCATGCTGTGTCTGAACTATAACTGCAGTCTTGTGCAGATAATCATGCAGTGCTTCTTTAACCAGTGATTCAGTTATTTTCCTCAGAACAGAATTTTAACTAATAGGTCTATAATTACTCGTGTCACCTTTTGTGAATTAGGGATACATTTGCACGTCTCCAGTACTTGGGAACCTCCCCCGAGTCCAAGGATGCTTTCATAATTATGGCTAAGAGTTTGCTCACCTCCTTTGCTGCCTCCCTTAATATGATTGAATAGATCTTATCCCCCCCAGGTGCCTTTTTTATGTTTAACTTCAACAATTTCTCTTCCACTCCCATCAGTTTTTACAAAATCATTTAGCTGCCTGTTAAAGTTTGCCAAAAGTCTGGCATCCCCCTCCCTAAAGAATCCCTCATGCTCGAATGTAGATGCAAAATACCTATTCAGCCTGCCAGCAACCTGAACAAGATCATCAACAGTTAAACAATCAACATCAACTGGACCAATGTGATTCAACTCCTTCCTTCTACTGTTTAACATAAGTAAAGAAGTCTTTGTTGCTTTTCATGGTATTGTTTGCCAGAGACTTTTCATAATTTGTCTTGGCTCACCTAACCTTCTTTGTGACTTGGTTGCAGACTAGTTTATACCTGCCATAGGCTTCTGTATCATCTGATAATTTATATGCATCCCATGCTTTTTTCTTCTCTGCCATACGTCTCTGTAGTTCATCTGTCATCCATTTAGGCCTTGAACAGTATTTCTTAGTTGATATGAAAAGCCAAGTAACTTCTATAATTATTTCTCTGAATGCTTCCTATTTAGAACTTGTTGGTAACATCATTAGTTGGTCCCACTGTATAGAATTTAAAAACTATCTGAGACCACTGTAAACCCTTTCCATTACCCTCGATGGTAGTTACATCTTTAAGTAAATTCCACATCAATACACTGATCACTGCTACCTAGTGAATCTTTTATCTGCAGATTTTTAATGCATGAAGAATCACTGCTGAACCAGATCAAGAGTATTGCTCTCTCTTGTTGCCTCTCTAACATGCTGCTCTAGAAACAGTATCCAATAAATCCACAAAAGTGTTGCTAGTGTGTGAGTGACCAATCCACAAGTTCCAGTCAGTATCTGTAAAGTTAAAATTCACTTTTATAAGACATTCTGATTTACTGGCCCACTATTTCTCTGTACAGTTGTTTGTTGCACTCATCACAGTCATTCAGCTTATAATACACTTTTACTCTTATTTTTGTTTTTCCAGTGCTTATGTCACACCAAACTGATTCAACATTGCACTGATCATCTGTGGATGCACTGTCTTACATTTTATGTGGTTCTTAACTCAGAGTATAACCCCTTCCCCTTTTCTGTTTTGCCTGTCCTTTCTGTATGCATTGTACTCTCCATATTGAAATGCATTATATCTGAGTGACACTGTCTCTGCATTGGTTAACATGCAAATATACATGCACCTGTTCTTACTCTTAGTTATCCTAACACAACCTGTGTATTTCCTTTTCCACGATGACCCACAGCAGCCCTTGAACTCCCTGGTACTTTGCTTTCCAGGCTGCTGCATGTTTCAGTAGAAGCAGTACAAGGATAACTTTCACTTCTGCCTATTAATCTATTAGTCAGTATATTCCCCAACCTAGCAGTTTTCCGACCCACCTAACACTGCCTCAATAGCATCGGCAAATATTCTTGCACCCTTTCTAGCAGTCTCTTCTGTTGACAATCACGGACTCCGTTGAGAAAAGTTTTATCCCATAGCCTTGCACAATGTCTCCAAGGCTGAATTGATTTACTCAGCTCTCTAATCATGTCTTGCCTGCTGTATCTCAGCATAATTGCACACTTTCAAATTTAACCCTAACTCCTGACTTTTCTCAAAATTGCCCTGTACTTGTTAAGTAAGGCCTCAGATCTTCTACCTTAATTGCATTAGCAACAACATGTACAACAATATCGCCTTTTGTTGGCACAGATGTTATCAAATTTACAGGTCTCTAATTACTCAGTTTGCCCTTTTTCCCACTCTGTGAATAGAAGAGACATTTGCACATCTCCATTCTATAGTTACTTCCCTCTCACGATAATGGCTAAAGGTTTGCTTACTTTTTTTGCTTCTACTTTTAATAGATCTCGTCCCGTCCTTACTTTTAGCTTCAACAATTCCTCTTCCACTCTCCTCAGTTATCACAAAAAATCATTTAGCTTCCAATTAGAGTTAGATATTTTCTAGTATCCTTGTACCTAAAAACATCTTCACGTATGAATGTAAATGAAAAATATTTATTCAGTTTGTTAACAACCTGTATAAAATCATCAATAGTTATGCTATTCATATCCAGAGGATCAGCATGGTTCTTCCCTTTCCTTTAGTGTTGATATTAGCAAAGGTTTCTTTGCTACTTTTCTTCACAATTCTAACCAAAGACTTCTCATAATTTCAGTTTTACTTCCTTTCATGAAAACAAGTGCAATCTCTCCTTTATTTTTGTGGTCAGGATTAGTCAAGAAAATTAACTGTTTCTAAGAAAAATTGATGTTGAATGGTTGATTCTTGCAGAAATAGCAGGGACTTGCAAAAGAAAAAGTATACCAATGCAGCCCTCAGATGATGAAAAGCTTAGTCTTTATTGTACATTATGTTGAAAAGGAAGCATCTGTTTCTACTTATTGTATGGTCAGAACCCCAGCCCTGAGATCACAACCACAAAGAGATTTTTAATAAATCAGTTTTTTTTTTTCTCTCTCTCCATACTTCCTTCTCACAACAGGAAAGTTATCTGCTCAACAATCATTAGTTGTGAATGTAAACACACAAGAAATATATCAGTATTTATGCATTTTTGTTTGCATACTATAAAATTGCTGGAGAATTTAATTATTTCATTTCATGAGGGACTTTCTAAGTCTTGCCATTAACCTGTGTAATAAAAAAGACAGATCAAAATGGTTCCCACTGTTTTTGGCACATTAGCATATAGTGCCTGTTGTCTTCACAATGTTTGGTCCATCTCTCTCTATACAACTGCATCAAATAACTTGACTTCCAGCAGATGGATTTTCTTGAAATTTTATATTGGACTGTTTTTTAGAATATGTCAAGCTATCCCAAATTTCATTAAAATTAGACCAATAGAAATCTGTCAATTATTATTTATTTTTTTGCATATATATCACTATTGACTTATTATATTAATCACGGCAAAAATATTAAAATCCAGGAAGAAATAAGTAAATTAAAGGTTTGAGAGTATACTTTAATTGTTTAATTTATTAAATCACAGAGCCTGAAATAAGTGTTGCATTTCATGTACTGTTCATTATAAAATATTACAAAATATCAAATGAATATTATATTAGGAGGTAAGTACAATGAAGTGTGAAAACAGTGTTATGTATTTTTAGATGCTCAATTAGTAATTAATTGATAACAAGATAATTAGTTTACTTTTCACTTCTAATAATCACAGAAAGAGAAAAAATTAAATTAATTTAAGAAATAAAAGTCTAATGCGCCTGAAATGCTAATGCACTGTGTACATTAGCTAACTTGTTATTTTTTGTTTCTCATGCTCTAAAACCTATGCATCTCTTTTTCAAAATAAGTTTTTCTAGAATTTCTTTAATTAAAATATGAAATGTTTATTGAAATTTGTTTATTGACCTTTGAAAGTAATTTTACTTATGATTTACATGTCTGCCAACAAGTTAAATGGCTTGTACCATTTTTTATAATATATTTGTGTGAGACTGGGATTGGCAAATTGGTGGCCACTTAATCTTGATATTGTTCATCCTTGGAGCTACCTTCAGAAAGACACTCTGAACTTTAAAATGCAGTGCTGAACTTTGATTATCAGTGTCATGAAGGACGAGGACACTGCACTTTAAACCACAATGCTAAACTTCAATCACCTGTGTTATGAAGGACACGGTTTCTGAGTTCTGTTTCTCCCACAGTTTTTTTTTTTTTTTTCCCAGCTGTAGATTTGTAAATGCATATAATGTATTTATTTTTAAAGCCCATCATTGGAAATTCATATTATATTTTTAATTTATTTTTTTAAGCTTCAAAACTGAAGAGGAATATGTCTTTATTGGAATCATATCAAGGATCACAGGTAGAAAAAGAAGTCAAAAAAGATGTGGAAGAAAATGATAAAAAGGATGAAAATTTGCAAAGGAACTATAGAGGATCTCGTGAACTTCGTGAAATTACTGTTGAAACTCTTACTGATGTTGGTATGTTTTGCTATCCATGTGTCCCATTTTACCATTTTTTATTTCTAATTTTATTATTGTTACTTATTATCATGCAGTTTTATGCGCATTATTATTTTGCATTTAATTTTATTTGGTAGTTTTATTTTATTCTGTTAATAAGTACAATTGATCATAAATTATGCTGTTATTCTATAAAGTTACAACATAAATTATGATTCCAGAAATGTAGAATTTTGAATTATTGATCCAAAAATTGATTCAGAGTCCTACTTGAATGTCTTTGACCAATTTAAACAGCCTTTGCAAATACAGTTTTCAGCACCTTATTGATCTGAGAATTATTCATCTCATGTAAATATTTTATTTTATGGGAATAGCCTGATTTTTTTTACTAATACATTCATTATTATTAGCCATATGGTGCAAGGAAGCCTGAGGCTTATGCTGCACCAGCCAAAAGAAAAATTTGCTAGTTACACATTCATAACAAATAGTTTAGGAAATGGCAACTATGACAGCAGACACCACTTATAAGATTGCATTAATTAAAGAGAAAGACTGGAAATAAGTAATGCCAATTTACCACAAGTTAAAACACGATTGTACTGGACAGATTAATTATAAATTGGTTATACTTCTATACCTAAAACCAAATTCTTTTGCTATTTTCTCTCACTTTTATTAAAGTAAAAAGGTAAAGTAAAAATACACACCTATTCAAGTGTTGTACTTTAAGTATTGAAGACAAATTTGGTTCCTTCCATAAAATATTGGCTCTCAAATTTTTTTAAAATTAATATCACACCATATCTGCATTAATATTAACGAAAAAAAAAAATGAAGCTCTCAACTGGGTGTGACAGTTTCATATCATTTTACTCTGGTAAACATGATATTTATTTTATTGATAATGGAATTTTTATATATATCTCTCATAATGGTATATTATGAGAGAAATTGGCAACACCTCCTTGGTTTTATATGAATAACTATTGTAAATTTTAACTCTGACCCATATATACTTAATCTATTTGTCAGTATTTATTCCTTGGGAATTAATTTTGGATATTCTTCTCAGTATAGAGGAATGGTGGATGACTTGTCTGCCAGAAGTTTGTTTGCTTATTTAACTCATTGAAGCTAATCAGAATGATTGACAGTAGGAAATATTGCTGCCTCAATACCTATATTATTGCAGGGGTATTTCAGCACAGCAGTTGAAATGAAATCAAAATTTGTGCACATAACCTGCATTCATTTTTGGTCATGAAGAGACATTCTGCTCTCACTGTAAACTGAAGGCGATAACCTTGTCAGGACATCTGGCAGTGTCTCGGGTTTTTAAATATATAGCAAATTCATCTCTTTTTTTTTTTTTTTAGGTGATGCTATATAATTTAAAAAATATATTAGGAACTTAGGCAGAACCATGGATGATGGTATTTGTCTCTAATAAGCCCAAGTCATAGAGTTGAATACTCAAGTCTTCAGGGAGAATATCTCTTCATGAGTAAAATCAAATGCAGGTAATGTACATGAGTTTTGATTTAGTTTTCTGTCTTTTTAGTAAGAGACTCTATATTGCTTTCAAGTGAAAACTTGTAAATCTGCAAGTATATGTATTCCAATTATTTATAAAGTAGATTCAGGATTGAGAAAATTGGCTTTTCAACTATCCTGCAGTAAATTAAAGCTGTATTGACTACAAGAAGGAAGCATTATAAACTGTTACTTTGCTCATAGTGATAATCGTGCTGAGTGCACATAACTATCATCATGTTTTTGTATATTATCCAAGCATTGTTATATTTCATTTAGAATGTGTTAAAGTGATACAAATTTAAACAAAGTCCCCGTATTAACTTAATGTAAGAGTAGGATTAAGAGTTTTATTCATTATTGAGATGTTTGTTATTTACTTTATTGAATTATATATTCATTCTTTTATAAACAATGTCTTGCATACAGTAATACTGTAAATAAATCACAGCAGTTCATTCATTTGTTTATTCATATCTTGCTTTAAACCAAGTAATTATTACTTGGTTTAAAGCAAGATAACTGTCTAAGCAGACCGCATGGTGGGGAATGGACTGTGAGGTATTACATGAATAATTTTAAATTGGGCCATATGGTGCTGATGATGATGCACATTTTGGTGGTCCAAGGACATTGACTTATTCTTGCATACCTTTTTCCTGAAAGTACCACAGTTACTGGTAATGCATACATAGATTTTCTACAGAAGCATCTCCAACTAGCAGTTGTCCAAAAATGCTCACATTCAAGAATTGGATTCATCTTGCATCTTGACCATGCACCTCCCTGTCACTTCTGGCAAGTATCAACATTTTTAACTGACAACCATATTGAATATTGAGCAACCTTCTTACTCAAAGTCTTACTTCAGACTTTTGGCTCTTCCCCAAAATGGAGGTCCATATGGTCGGAAGTTTGAAAATTGCACCTGCTCTCAGGTTCTTCTGTTTACCAGTATGCTGAGCATATTGGCAATGGTGAATTTTCCAAAGCTTATTGATTGGGAATTGTGTATTTAGAAAGAGAGACAGTTTATTGAAAAGTAATGTACCCTTGTGTTGTGTTGTGCTTCTAGCTAAAAACCTGCATTGGCCACTGCTTTCTAATCGCACTTCATGCAGTTATTTTTGATTCATTCGGTGGTTCATTTATGCGGTCGCAGTTTTTGGAAGCTAAAAAAGGTAGATGTGTATACCCTTCATCAAAGTGTTTCCATGCTGCATGTGCCAGAATTGACAATTTGAATAAGCAAACATCAGATATTGGAATTTGTAAGAAAGTGTTTTCCAGGTATGTACACAAAACTTGATATATGAGGTGCTACTCAAAAGTTCCTGAAATGTATTTATAAAAAAATTAAACTCACCCTGGGTCTTATTCACACCATCACCTTCGAAGTAGTCCCCTTGAAAGTGTAAACACTGATCCCAGTGCTTCTCCTATGATTTGAATGCATCCTGAAAATCCTCCTTTGCCATAGTGTTCAGCACTGTCTGCTATTCCGTTTGGATATCCTCTACGCTGTCAAATTTTTGACCCTTCGGCTTGATTTTCATTCTTGGGAAGAGGAAGAAGTTGCAAGGGTTAAGTCTGGAGAATAGGGGGATGATTGTCACGTTGTTGGATTCCAAAAACTGTGCCACAGTGAGAGATGTGCGAGGTGGCACGTTGTCATGATGAAGGACCCAGTTCTTTGTGCACACTTCTCTGGACGTTTCCTCCTGACGACTTCCCTTAACTGCCCCAGGACATGACAGTAGAACTTTGCACTGATGGTATGGCCAGGAGGGACAAATTCCTTTTGGATAATCCCATCAATGTCCAAAAAACAGATCAGCATGGACTTCACATGAAAGCCTCACTTGTCAGGCTTTCTTCGGTTGGGGCGAAGATAGGCTCTTCCACTGGAATGATTGTTGCTTGGTTTCTGGGTCATACCCATATACCTAACTCTCATCACCAGTGATGACCGTAAAAAGAAAGTTTTGATCACTCCTGGCCCGTTCTTGAAGATCTCTGCTAACTTCCATGCGATGCTGCTTTTGGTCTTCACTCAGTAACCGTGGCATGAACTTGGCTGCAATCCTTCTCATGTTCAACTCGTCTGACAAAATCCACTGACACGTGCCATACGATAGTCCTACAATGCCACAAATGTCGTGGATGGTATGCCTACAGTCTTCATGGATCACTGCCTGAATTTATGCAACATTTTCCGGGGTGGTGCTCGATGATGGATGCCCCGAGTGAACGTCGTCATCAACTAACATTCGACCATTTTTAAAACGGTTAAACCAATAATAGATCTGCGTCTGGCCAAAAGCAGTGTCACCAAAAGCTTTTTTCAACTTCTTATGGGTTTCTGCTGCTGTATCGTTAAGAAGGAAACAAAACTTGATGCAGATATGTTGCTCTCTCACATCCGCCATCACAATAATTGCAAACTACGCAAAACACACCACCAAAGAACTGTGCATAAATATTCAATAACTCTGTCCAGCCTGACGCCACATGGCACACTGATTCACAAAGGATGCATGCAGTGTTACCTAGGGCCACAAGTCTGTACTAGAAGTAGTTCCCGTGCAACATTCAAATTTTGAGAACTTTTGGGTAGTACTTCGTATGCTTATATGGCTTGCATAATCCTGGCATATACAATATGAATAAAGCTCATTACAGTGAACAGTGTACGTGTGTGTGCTCTTCCCATCCCCCATTGAAATAAGTTTTGTCTACCTCCCTGTATCACCTTGCTTCTGCAAACTGACCAAGTCCAAACCAGCCATTATCTTATCTTTCATGGATATATATATTTAGTTAAGGATGTTATGATGCAAGATGAATATTTTTCTTAAATATGGACAGTTGGGCAGTTTGGGCAATTGTCAGATAGAGAGATCCTTTTGCAGGACCTCTAATTTTTTGTTATCAATACCTTCAGGAAAGGATATGCAAGAATGTAGTCAATAATAGGTGATATAATGTTTATGATTCTACATATGTTAATGATCTAATTTCAGTTAAATTGTTGCTTAAACTGAAGAAATGTAATATTAATTTAAAAAAGCATTCTTTATATATTTAAAATTTTTTTATTTAAATTTTTAAATGTTTTGGCTTTATTTGTTATTATAAAAAATTATAAAAATATTTTTTATAATTTTAGATAAATTTGAACAAAGCCACCCTGCTGGAAGTGTACAGGAACATTCATCTGGTCCTGCTGCATCAGGTCCTGCTACATATGTTAATGATCTAATTTCAGTTAAATTGTTGCTTAAACTGAAGAAATGTAATATTAATTTAAAAAAGCATTCTTTATATATTTAAAATTTTTTTATTTAAATTTTTAAATGTTTTGGCTTTATTTGTTATTATAAAAAATTATAAAAATATTTTTTATAATTTTAGATAAATTTGAACAAAGCCACCCTGCTGGAAGTGTACAGGAACATTCATCTGGTCCTGCTGTATCAGTAACTGAATCTAACCATCAGCTTTCAGTTATGCATACTGAAAGTCAATTAGAAAACAATAAATGTGGAACAAGTAACATTGAAAAAAATTTAGAAAACCAGTTATGTAATCAAGAACTAGAATCTCAACAGTGTCCTCCATCAGAAAATTCTCAGAGGCAAAATTCATCAGTACCCCAGAGTAAAGATGCATGTACTAACACAAATCAAAATTGGCAGTCTATATTACATCCTGAAAATAAAAAGAGTAATAAAATAAAGCCAGAATTAAACTCATCTGATGAAAAAAAAATTTCTGTAGAACAAGAAAAAAATACATGTTCTAAAGATCTTACACAGGGTAATGCTGCAGTTAAGAATGAATTTTCAGCTGTAAATGAAAAAGCATGCCAAGGAAGCCTGAAAGAAATTTCCTCTAATAATAATTTCAATAAAATTAGTAAAGAATCAGTAACTTCTGAGCATGAAAGCAATAGGCTGAATACTAAAGAAGCATTTTCAGTGAGCAATGATGGGGAACAATTTAGTAATAAGGAACCCTCATCTTCTTATGAGGGTGATAAGGTAAAACATAAAGAAAACTCTCCTGCTCTTTCTGAAAGTAGTATTTGTAGTACAGAAAGACGAACAAGGCCATTATTATCGTCACAAATACCATTCTTTTCTGGAAATCATTTTGTTGAAGTGACAAAAGGAATCTTGCATCTTTATAAAGAAAAGTAAGAGAAATTTTCTTTTAATCCAAGTTAAATTGTGTTGTAATTTCAGGTAAATATATCAGTAAAGCATGTTATATGTATATGTTTTGCTTGCATCATCTGCAGTTATGTGTGATCTCTCAATTTATGATTTTCAATTCATATTTTCATATTTACTGATGTAAGTATAGTTAGAATTCTAGTTATTCAAATATCAGTTATCTGAAAACTTTTTCTAATTTTTTTTGCTTTCCCTAATTTCACTCAGACAAATTGACACATTTAATATTTAACTGTAAGAAACAAAATTATCGCACGAATATAATGAAATCATGATCCCATCTACATAAAGCATGAAGAAAAGATGAGCAAATTTCAGCCATGCTGTTTCTTTGTAATATCAGTATAATGCATAAAAACTTAATTTAAAAAATAAGGCTATGAATTCACTGTTATGAATATTATTAGGTGACAAGAAATTTAGGACTAAAAAGCCACAGACTGTGGAAAAATTCAACTGACTTATAAGCGAGTGAGTTTGCATCATGTCCTAGTTATGCTCATTATTTTTATTTTTAATTTAGATAGAGATAACCATCATGGTTACTACTTAATGTACTTAAAACCATTGTTTCGTTCAAATCTTGCCACCATTGTTATAGTATAGAGTGAGTGGTATGGAATTCAAATTTTTAATTGTGGTAAATAGGTAGCTCTAATGTAAAACTAGATAGCACAATACGTATCACTGTATTTAGGAATCTATTAGATAGTGTAATATTGATAATTAATTAATTAAATTTATTAATTTTCATTGTTAATTGATAATATTCAATTGGATATCATGCCCCAGACTAGAGCAGCAAAGAAACGGGTATAAAGTAGCAGGAGTGCTGTGACTCATGGGAGAACTGAAGGGGACAGTTCTCCAATGCATCACAGCCTAAAACATGTGCAACTTGTGAAATGTTTGTAGACCTTTCTGGAACAGGACATGATCTAGCCAAGGAGGATGTCTTTGTGTGTGCTAGTTGCCAACTCAGCATTCTCATGGGCACCTAGGAGAGTTTGAAGAGTCAGGTAGATGCCCTCAAAGGTATTAAAGTGGGGGATCCATCAAGCTCTCAGCTGCCCAACTCAATGCTAGAGCTCACTCTTGTGCATCAGGCAACACAGCGGCAATCTCCAAGGCAGAATGCGCTGATTCCACAGGAGCTAGTTATTGTAGGTGACTCCATTGGCAAGGAGACGGGTAATATATTGTGTAAAAAGGATAGGTGGAATAGGATCAGGGTATGTCTGCCAGGAGCAAAAGTTGATGACGTAGAGCAGATATCATCTTTTAAGGGCACAAAGGGTGATATTGTACACATTGGCACTCACTAATGGCATTAAGAGTAGGAGATCTACAGATCTCCTACTCTTAATGTCATTAGTAAATATTGAGGTAAACTCCTCTTATTATTTCACTAATATTATTATCAACGTAGAACATATTGAGTAGTACAACTCTGATTCATACAATCTAATTAATTTTTAAACTCTTATTGACTATTTCATTCACTTCCTGTCTCTTCAGCAGTAAACGGAAGTGTTCTACCCACTATATTGAGGTAAACTCCTCTTATTATTTCACTAATATTATTATCAATGTAGAACATATTGAGTAGTACAACTCTGATTCATACGATCTAATTAATTTTTAAACTCTTATTGACTATTTCATTCACTTCCTGTCTCTCCAGCAATAAACGGAAGTGTTCTACGCACTATATTGAGGTAAACTCCTCTTATTATTTCACTAATATTATTATCAATGTAGAACATATTGAGTAGTACAACTCTGATTCATACGATCAGATTAACTTAACAAATACAGGTCAATGTTGAAAAAAGTCATGAGTTAGGATTAAATTTGAAAGTGTCTGCAATTCTGCCCAGACACGATAGGAGGGAGTACATGATGAGAGCCTTGTTCAGCCCTGGAGAGATTGTGCAAGGCTCATAGGGTAGAATTTTTCTCAGCATGATCTGTGCTTGTTAACAGCAGAGACTGCTTCTACAGGGATGGGATACACTTAAATAGAAGGGGTGCAAGAATGTTTGTTGATGCTATTGAGGCAGTGTTAGGTGTGTCAGAAAACTGCTAGCTTGGGAGGAGGATTCACAGACTAAATGAGGTGAAAGTGATTCTTGCACTGCATCTATTAGAATAATAGAAGCAGTGCAACCAATCCCTGAAACCCTGAGGGTTTCAGGGACTGGTTGGGAATCATCATGGAACAAATAAATACATGGGCTGTGTTAGAGTAACTAAGATTAAGAACCAATGCTAGGAGTATAGTAAATAAATTTGATGAATTTGAAGTGCTGGTCAAGACATCAAAGGCAGATATTGTTGGGATATCAGACTTGGTGTCACACAGATATAGGGAACACAGAATTGGAATTTGCAGAGTACAGAGTGTACAGAAGGATAGGAAGGGAGGAGGGGTTACGCTGTTAGTTATGAAACATAAAATCTAAGGAAGTGTATTCAGTTGACATAGATGGACAGTGCAATATTGAGTCAGTTTGGCATGACATAAACACTGGGAAAGCAAAAATGAGAATTGGAGTTTATTATAGGCCTAATGAGTACAATGAACAGTTGTACAGGGAAATAGAGTGGGCCAGTAAATCAGAATGTCTTATAATGGGGGATTTTACCTTCCCAAATATTGACTGGAACTTGTGGATTGGTCACTCGCACACTAGCAACACTTTTGTGGATTTATCGGATGATTTTTTTCTGCAGCAGCATGTTCAAGAAGCAACCAGAGAGAATAATACTTTTGATCTGGTTATCAGCAGTGATTATTCATGCATTAAGAATTTGTAGATAAAGTAACCACTAGGTAGTAATGTACTGATGTGGGATTTACTTAAAGATATAACTATCATCAGGGTAAAGGGAAGGGTTTTTGCTTTCGTAAAGGTTACTACAGTGGTCTCAGACAGTTTTTAAATTCTGTACAATTGTACCAACTGATGATGTTACCAACATCAAATTCTAAATAGGAAGCATTCAAGGAATTAATTGTGGAAGCTACTAGGCTTTTCATACCAATTAAGAAATACTGTTACAGGTTTAGGCCTAAATAGATGTCAGATTAACTAATGAAACTTGCGTCAGAGAAGAAAAATGCATGGGATGCATTATTTAATATATATGCATATAAATTATGCATATATATTAAATACAAAAACCTATGGTAGACATAATCAAGTCTGTAATCAAGTCACAAAGGAGGTTAGACTAACGAAGGCAGATTGCGAGAAATCTGTGGCAAAGGCTTCTAAGAAAAACAGCAGGGACTTTTTTACTTAAAACTCTAGAAGGAAGGGTATGAATCAGATTGATCCACTTGATATCGTTGGGTTGACTGTTGATGATCCTGCTCAGATAGCTGGCAAACTGAATGAGTATTTTGCATCTACATTGCCGTATGAGGAATTCTGTGGGGAAGTGGAGGACAGAAGTTTATTAAGCTCTAACAGGGAGCTTAATGATTTTGTTATAACTGAGAGCAAAGTGGAAGAGAATTGTTGAAGTTAAACATAAGAAAGGCAACTGGGGTGGACGGGATCCATCCAGTTATGTTAAAGGAGGTGGCAAAGGAAGTAAGCAAACTCTTAGCCATAATTATGAGAGCAGTCTTGGACTCGGGGGAAGTCCCCATGGACTGGAGATGTGGAAATATATCTACAATTCACAAAGGGGGATCAAAGGCTAAATATGAGTAATTACAGATCTGATAGTTTAACTTCTGTTCTGAGGAAAATAATGGAGTCAGTGGTTAGAGAAACATTGCAGGATCATCTAGACATGACTGCAGTAATAATTCAGACACAGCATGGGTTTGTTAAGGGAATCCTTGTCTTACAAATTTGATTGGATAATATGATGTGGTTACAAAGGAACTGGATGCAAAAAATAATTTTGATATCATTTACTTGAATTTCAGAAAAGCTTTTGATTATGTTGCACATGGAAGATTACTGTGCAAATTGGAGCGGTATGGTATTAAGGGCAAGTTGCTACATTTAATAAAAGGGTGGTTGAGTAGGAGAAGACAGAGTGGTAATCAGTGGATGCTACTCTTCATGGACTAATGTTATTAGTGGATTCCCCCAGGGTTTGGTGTTGGGCCCACTGTTGTTTTGTATATTTATCAATGATATTGATGAAGGTATATTAGGATTAATGTTGAAGTTTGCAGATGATACCAAGGTTGCCAGGGTTGTTAATGACAGTAATAGGAGTGTGCTACTGCAACAGGATCTAGAAAAGTTGTGCAGATGGGCAGAGAAGTGACAACTGAAGTTTAACATTGACAAATACCAAGTACTGCATATAGGTAGAAGTAACCCCAGAGAAACAACTTAGGATGGTATAAAATGAAAAAGACCTGGAAGTAATTGTGCAGTCAGATATGAAGTTTTCTGAGCAGTGCCGCAGGTCATGGAGTGTTGTCAATAATATACAGGAATTTTGCTAGTAGGGAAAAGGTGATTATCCTTTTGTATAAGGCAATGGTCAGGCCACACCTTGAGTACTGAGTACAGGTCTGGAGGTCTCATTTTAGGAGGGATGTAGAGTTTCTCGAGTGAGTACAGAGAGGGGCAACAAGATTGGTGAGCGGAAATGAAGGGGTCCTCTTACCAAGAAAGGCTTAAGTTCTATAAATTGCAGCAGCTGGAGACTAGGCACCTGTGAGGTGATCTGATTGAAGTGTATAAGGCTTTGAATGGGTTGAGCAAGCTCAATTCTGATGGTATTCTTCCTCTTGTTCAGATTATGAACCTGAGAGGGCATAAATCCATATTGAGAAAAGACAGTTGTAGAATACACGTGCAGAAATTTGCCTTAGCCAGCGGATAGTCGATTGCTAGAACAAACTTCCATTTTTCGTGGAAGTTGATAGTTTAAATAAATTGAAGGCGAAACTGGACAGACTTTTAGAGGGAATGACTATGTGAAATTGGGTTTTTTTTTTTTTTTGCTAATGGTACAAAAGCTTGCTTTCTTGCATCACATGCCTCTACTACTGCTACTATGTCCTTACACAGTTGAACCAACCGAAGTTGTGTATGGCATCATTACATAACATCTCATATTGTGAAAACCTTTACAAGTTTTGCTTTGAACAAGTAACATTTCCCCAATAGAGAAGAATAGTCTTCTCTATTTTCTACCATCCAACTGCTTTAGAGTCACCAGTGGGCCAGCACTGTTTATCCCATTTTTGTGGACATCTTTGTCAGTCTTTTCATGGTCTGCTTTAGCATGTCTTACCCTAAGTAACTTTATTATAGATTAATTTAGACTTGCCAGAGTGTCAGTGTTTCTTGGTAATTTATATTCATTCCATGCTACTTTCTTTTCTGTTACTAATTGCATCTACTTATTGACTACATTGATCTGAGCCTAGAAAATTTAAAGGTGTAAAGAAAAATTTAAAGGTATGATTTTAAATTGAGTCGGTTCAATTTTGCTTTTCCTTAGTGGGTTTTGTTTATTTTTCTGTAACTGTATTAAGACCACATGACAATATGTGAAATTTATTTAAAATCTTGTTGATAGTGATGATGACAATAAATATGCAATATTATTTTCCCTTTTCATTAATTTTTTGTGATATGGTATCATCTCAGATGTTTGTATTTTCTTTATTATTAAATATTTTGTATATCATATAACCTTTAGCTACTGTATTATTTACACAGTAAAATGAAGCTATCCTATTTCTTCCCATTTTATCCACAGGCAAAATCTTAGGGGGGGAGTTTCTGATAGATCCCAGGAATGTAACTCTGTTTTATGTTCTACAACTTCATTGCTAACATTTGAATATGAAGAATAGATAATAAAAACTTATTGAAAGTCCTGTTAAAGCATACAGGTATTTAGATTTAAATACTTAGCTTTGTGTATTTAAGATAAACAGAAAGTACATGTGATATTAATTTGTAAGATATACAAGTATTTTTTTGTTCTCTTTGAATATTGGTTCAGGGATATATATTCAGAATTCTAAATGGTTCCTAATATATTTTAGTCAGAGAACACCCCTTGCAGAAGAAGCAGAAAGAAGTGAAATGGTTTGTATTTTGGCTGTTCCAGGTGCTATGACCACTCATGATTTGCTGCAATTTACTGCTCCAGTCAAGTAAGTTTTATAATTTTATTTATTTTTTGCTTCTTTTCTTTGTGATATCTGTTTCCTATTCTGTGATGAAATTATGTACATTGTAATTGAGTGTTAGAAGAATCTCCCAATTTTATAGATATACTATGAACAGTAGTCATTTGTGTTTACAATATTGAAAAAAAAAAAAAAAAAAAATCTTCAAATAAGTAAGAAAAATAACTTCTATAATACTGAATAGTACTAAATTTCAAATGTTGCAGAATAGTTCAAGTCCATTCAGTTTTCTAGAATCTTATCCATGATGTTTAGTTAGTTATCACCCAAGTTTGATGTTCAGGATATTTATGCAAATATAAAAACATATTTGGCTATATATGTAATAAATTTGTTAAATAAATAAATAAAATTGTGTTGTCTTTGACTTATTTAAAATATTTTAATTAAAAAATTTAAAAAAGTAAAATAGTTAAAATAAAACAATTTTAAAAATCGAAATACAGTGCAACTTCAATATAACGCGGGTGTTGGGTGACAACTTTAATACCCGCATTATAAGCAAAGTGCGTTATAGCCAAAAAAATTTTACCATTTTTTTTCCCGTTTTTTTTTTTTTTTTTTTAACATAAATTCACTTTACTTAATAAATAAATACTTTTTTTACCAATGTTTTATGAGTATACAGACTAAAAGACAAAGGATTAAAGATTATATCATTCCCTTTACATTCTACTAAAGTTTTGCCGCCTCCATAGCCAGGTGAGAAGGAGCAGCAGTGCGTAGCATACGCTTCTTGATTAGACCGGGGTTCGAGCCCGTCGCCACCAAATATGGAGGATGCGGAAAGGTCAGGGAATGACCACCACATATCCTGGAGCAATATGGCCTTAGTTGCTAATGCTCTTAAAAACCAAATAAAAAAACAACAAACATTCTACTAATACAAAATTCTGTTATGGACTTACATTTTATACATTTTTTCTGAAATAGTCGTGTAATTTAGTTTGCCAGAACTAATGACAATTTTTTTTTTCTTTTTTTTCAGTACATAATTCTTAATAGTGGTCAGATGCAATAACTGGAGATGTTCACTGTCACTCTGATGTTCTGACCACACCCTCACCTCATTAATATTTTTAAGCACTTTGTTAATTTCTGTTCATTTTTCTTACATGAGTCATCGTCTGAGTCGCGCTCTATGTCATTGGCCTTCCATTTGTCAATTGTCTTCTCACTCTTCACAGAATTCAGGTTATGATTTCTTCCTCGCTTAGGTCACAAATGGTTTGGATTAAGGTGGATGTGGAGTTTCCACAGTCACCTTAATCCAAACAGACAGGTCATTCACTTCAGCACTGCCACCAAGTACGTTACAAGCAGCCTTTGCTTCTTGTTTTGAAAATGCTGCTAATTTGATGTTATTATTTAGTTATCTCATCTCTTCCAATATGTTTTTTCCAGCAGTTTTAATTGCTGTTGAGTTTACTTTCTCCCACACTAATGCAATATTGTATGCAACATCTTTCAGTGTTAATGTTTTCAGAAATTCCGGAACTTGAATTTCTGAGTTTACAACACCATCAAGTAGCTCACCGCATAGTAGGCTTTGAAGGCTCAAATAATGCCCCGATCTTGCTGTCTTTCAATTTCAGGACATTAGTCAAAAGGATGAGCCAGGTAGTAATCCAACAGTAACAGAGCCTTTTCTTAAAGCTTTTTTGGAAAGCAAGTGTTGTCTCACCAATGATACAAACTCACTTTCAAACCATGAAGCAAAAATATCACTCATTCAAGTGTTGGAGCTATTTTTTATAAATTCACTGGTAGTGATTTCATGTTGGTATGCTTAAAATGCCAGGGACTTTGACTTTTACTGATGCACAACAGTGGCTTCAGCTTGTTATTTCCAGTCTTGTTTGTGCACAGTAATTCTCTCTTTGTTAGTTTTCAAGCCAACTTTGTTGGGTGCCTTTTTAATATCCAGTGACTTGTCAGGGAGAAGTTTATAGTACAGCATTGTTTCATCACAGTTGTATAACTGTTCCATCTGTGAATTCGCCATCTTGACTCAAGTTAAGCAGAAATTCAGAAAACATTTGTGCTACTGCTGTAATGTCGCCAAATGCAGATTTGCCTACCTACCAGACCAACCTAGGATATCCATGACAAGCCTTCCATCTCCAGAGCCACCCTTCAGAAGCTTTAAATGTGTCTTCATCTCAACCAAGTAGCTTATGAAATTTAAGTGCCTGCAGTTTCAAAATTACCTCATTTATTGGTACTCTTTCACTTCTTGAATGATTATGCTCAAATCCAATTTGCATAGTGTACCAGCATAAGGTGGAGGTATAGCCATACCAATTCTGTTAGCATATTGTAAACACATTTTGATAGCAGGTATTGATAAACAGTAAACAGAAGAAGAAGAAAGAAAAAGTTTTGTGCAATTCCAAACTGTCCATTCTAAGCTAACTATAATTAGTTGCAATGGAGTGCTGTTAAGTTGTGTGCAAGTCTTTTGAAATAAAAGGAAATATTCTAGGAATTGTTGACAATTTTTAATAAAGCAAGCATAAACATCTATATAATTGTATATCTTGAGTGACAGTTAAAAGCAATGTACAATTTTTTTGAATATGTAAACTGAGCATTAAAGATATGATTTTTTTTTCTTAATTTTTTAGGATAATTTGCAAATATGTAAAGTACCTGTTTTTTTTTTTTTTTTCTGTCCATGTGTAGCAGTTCAACTCCCACTGAAAGGATTTTAATGAAATTTTAAATTTGGTTCTCTTAAGAACATTGTTAAAGCCATTCCAGCTTTCATTAAAATTGATAAAATAGAAATTTTTTTTTTTTTTTTTTTTAATACATATATAATCTGATTATCCATATATAATTTGCTGAAGTTCTGGAAATTGTGGCAGTGCACTGATTGGACTAACAAATGGGCAATAATGGCAGATACATAGAAAGTAAAATCCTTGATTCAAGCACTGCATGCCATACTACAAAAGTCAATGCCTCATTATTGTATTAGAAATTTACAGCAGTATTTAATATAAAATTCCAAGACTTGTTGAGCCTAGGAAAGTATGTTAAAAAGTAAGGGAATGCCTGTTCTAATGAGAAACCATTTTTTTGAAAAATTCTTCTGACGCGTTGCTCTTTGCACAAAAATATCTGACCCCTTGCACACATTGCAAGAGGAAAGATATTTTTTTAACATATACCACTGAAGAACAGCATGCAATTATTCATTTTTTGTTGTCTTGTTTTTCTGTTTGGTTGACTATGTTTTTCTTGTTTTAAGAAAAACAGCCAAATTGGTCAGCATACAATTACGGTAGCATGCACATTTGAGGAGGCAACTGTGTTTCGAGCACAAATAACTATTAAATATAGTTTATGATAATAATATCAATTGTCAAATGATTAGTTGTAAACTATTCTGACTTATGTCGTTGTGCCATATTACAAACAGAAAGATTGTTAGATAGGATAATATAAACCAGCCAGTGCTGATTTCGTTTGAGTAATGGAATTGAATGGTGTTGATAATTACTTGATAACTGCTGATGTCAATAACTAATAATTTCCAGACTTTACGCCAGCCGTTGTTCACCTTTGTCCATTTTGTTAGGAGTATGCTAGATGACTGAATTAAATGTTTTCCTTTTGTTTGTAGAAACTATTTTTCTATATTCTTCAGTGGGATATCTGTTCAGAGTATTGCAGTGCATTGTGTTTGCTTGCAGATTTTTGTTTCATCTTAGTGGATCACTTTATACTTTAGTATAGTGCATCATGGCAGGTAGATTTGTGGGAAATTTCAGGGCCATTCCATTAGCACCACCAGACTGTACTACCACATACTGTTGTATTGAAATCTGTGGTTAGTGCCAAATCATTTCTGTAATAAAAATTACTTTATATAATGCATGTCCTGCATAACAGCCTATTGCATTAAATCATGGTTATAACTTACTCACTTTTTTTTTTTTAATGAACCCTATGCATCTGACAGAATAGTGCCTTAAGTTGTACACAACTATTATAGATAATCACATTATTTTGTTTTTTGCCTTCTGCTATGTTAGCTCCAGTTATTAGAATTGGAAAATGAGTATTGAATTCTATTTACCTATGTTATCTGTGACAATACAGAATAAAGAAGTGGGTCCTACTCTAAATTGAAAAAAATATATATTTGTGTTAGTTTTTCAGTGAAGATATAGAGCATATGAGGATTAGTGTAAATAAAGCAATTGGAAAAAATATATATATTCACTTTAATTTTTCAGTGAGGATATAGAACATATGAGAATCATTCGAGATGCTAAACCTAATCAGTATATGGTTTTAATGAAATTTAGAAATCAGGTATGACTTTTCAATTTTACTTTGCAATAAAAATTATATTTTTGCTATCCAAAAGTCACATTAAACAGTATAAACGTAAACTGCTATGATCTTTTTGTTGGCCTTCACGTGTTTTACTTAATTTCTTTTTACATTTAAGGCACTGGAGTTTTTAAAGCATTTCTAAGCTTGTCATGTTTAGTATGTTTAACTAATTAAATCTGTTTTGTCAGCACCACTTTTATTCAAAGAAAAGCAAGTAAAGAGTTTCAGTGTAAACAGAAGAAAGGATTAATTCTAATAAGAGATTAAACAACACCATATTCTGTGTAAATTTTGAAAGAAAAAATGATCAAGTTTATTGAAACAAGCTGGAAAGAAAATTTTCCAGTAACCCAACTATTTAGAGGCCAATTTTGATGATATTTTGAAATCCTTATGGATATCATTTTCAAGTCTAGAGGAAGGAAAAATAAGGTGATTGTAAGAACTAGTTATATAAATGCTTCACTATTTTTAAATTAAAGCAATTGTGTGAATTATGAGGAAAAATTAAAAATTTTAAAATTTAAAATTAAAATTTATGAATCAAAGAAAATTAAATGAATTATGAAAAAACACTAGTTACAAGAAACCATATGTTACAAACACTGAAAGGACAGAATTCATGGGATACTCGGTTTCTGGGCAATGCAACGCCGTCACCACTCTCGCTAGTGGACAAACCCACCGCTTGGCAGGTATGTAGGTACACTGCATTCACATAAATGGTGATTCGATATCAGTATGGATAAACGTCGTGAGTTAACAGACTTTGAAAGAGGGATGATAGTGGGTGCCTGACGCATGGGTCACTCTATCGCAGATGTGGTACAGAATTTGCATTATCCCCATTCTACAGTATCAAGAGTGTATTGGGAATATGCCATTTCTGAAATAACATCTCATCGTGACAGCAATGTGGGCAGAGAAAGGTGGTGAGTGAACGTGACTGTCAATGTCTGTATTGCATTGTTTCAGCCAACCGGAGAGTAACAGTGGCACAAATACCACCGACTTCAACGAGGGAAGTGCCAGAAACGTCTCCACCAAGACAATCAGGCAATCATTAGCCTCAATAGGTTATAGGAGCTGCCGACTCACCAGAGTCCCATTGCTAACACCACAACACAAGACTACACCTCAACTGGGTGAAAGAATATCGGCACTGGACCTTGGATGATTGGAGACAGGTCTCCTGGTCCAGTGAGTCCTGTTTCCAGTTATTTTGAGTGGACAGGGGGGTGCATATCTGGTGGAAACCACACGAAGCTATGCACCCATCATGTCAACAAGGAACTGTTCAGTTCCTTGAAGGATGGTTAGTAGTGGTCTGGGGTGTATTCAACTGGTACACGTTGGGACCTGGTATGTCTAGATGCATCTCTGAATGGTCCAGATTACGTGTCCATCCTTGCAGACCATATGCATCCCTTCATTGTCATCTTGCACCCACAGGGCAGTGGACTCTTCCAGCAGGACAGTGCACCTTCCCACAGAGGTGACTAGAACGTGGTTCGAAGAGCATTCTGCAGATTTTCTGCCATGGAATGGCCTCCCCGTTCATTGGACATGAACCCTGTGGAGCATCTTTGGGATGCTGTGGATCTTCCACCCAGGAATGTGATGAAATTATGGACAGCGCTGCAGCAAGCATGAATACAAATACTTGTGGAAGGCTTTTGTAAATTAGTGGAGTCAATGCCTCACAGTGTGACTGCTCTTATCTGGGCAAAAGGTGGGCCTACCTGTTATTAGGTAGGTATCCCATGATTTCTCTCCATTCAGTGTGTATCTATATATTTATTTAGAAACAAATTGTGTGGATTGGGTGAACAGTAATTAATAAAATGATTCCAAGAAACTGTCAAGATTAGAGATGGCTGATATTACACTGATCACATGATTTAAATATCTATTTACATCAAAGGCCACATAGCTTATTCGAATTGGCAAAGAAAAACTAGTACTGCTCTAACCAGCTACTGTCTACTATTTACAATTAAGATATAAGTGGAGAAGTGAAAACAACAAATATTAAAAGTTCTCCATTTATATTAAACATTTAACTATTACATCAGCTATGATTGACATTTGTGTGTTTCATATGTATGGCTGTTGCATGCATTGACAAATTGTGAATGTGGCATCTCATGATTAAGCCTCTTTGAAACTGCATGAGTGCACTCTTGCTGTGCCTTCTACTTGTTTGTGAATCCCTGCGATTGTCTACAAACCTTTAATTCTGCATGGAACACCCAAACAATGTGTAGATTTGGACCAATTGCGAGAATGATCAGGAAAATGAATAAAGTCATTAATAGGGATGTCCAGATATTGTTAGGGAAAATTTTTTAAAAATTTATCCTTTTTCATTATAATTTTTTAATATTTACTTTTAATATTTTCATTCATTTAAATCAACACACCATGCAACCTCTAAAAAGATAAATACTTTATTGTAAAGTTGTTTCACGTTCACTTGTTAACAATGAAAAATGCATCCTTTCAACATATTTCATACATTATTAGGTGCCGACCGGGCTAGCCGGGTGGACAAAGTGCCTACCTGGCAACCCAAAGGTCGCGGGTTCGAATCCCACCTCGAGCTTGGATCAAAGTACTGAAAAAACCTTGGGAGATGCATTATAGCCACAGAAGCCGATGCGCCAATAACTACCAAAAAAAAAAAAAAACATTATTAGGTATATTAATTTTTTATATTGCTTTAGTAAAGCTGTATAGTGGATAATGTCTTGGGCATGAGTTATGATTTTCATTATCCTTCACACTTCGAGTTGTGCTCTCCCAAAAATATTGTTATGGTTGTTCACTCATTGAAGCCAATGAAAGTTAGTTTTGTGGCTCACTTCTCACTGTAATTCATTACATACATCATGATAATAAGGAATTGATAATAATTATTTCATTATTTCTATCTTATATACAAAAGAAGTGTACATTTGCAATTAACTTCTTTTTTTTTTTTTTTTTTTTTCAGCAAACAGCAGATGAATTTTACAAAAGTTTTAATGGTGTTAGATTTAATACCATTGAGCCAGAAGTATGTCATTTAGTTTTTGTAGCAAAAGTAGAAACTATAAAAGAATCAGAGGTAATTTTTTTTGATCCTTAGAATTTTAACAAGTTAAATGTTAAGCAGATCACTTTTTATTAGAGTTTTAAATATAGCAGTTAAGTCTTTTTCAAGTTCATATAAAAATCTATGGAGAGAAGTAAATTACTTACATTGACCAAGTCTTTTATTTCCATTCATTGTCAGATTGAAGTGTGCATAATTTAAATAGAAGTGAAGCACCCCCAGTATAACTTCAAGTTTTTGTTGTTAGCCTGATTTTATAGAGTGTGAGATTGCAATAGCCCCATAACAGCAACAAAAGCTAGAGGTTTAGCAGAAGATGAATAGGATAAAATTCAAGTTAGGATCTGTGTTCATTCCTATGGTTTCCCTATGATTTTATATATATTAGAGTTCAAGAGGATTTGCTTAGCATATTGAAGCAAGTTAATTTCTGCAGCAATTCAGATTTCACATATATATATATATATATATACACACACAAAAATTTATTAAATTCAATAGATATAGCTTAAAATGGAGGTGAATAACCGTAACCTACAAAGGACCCTATCAGTCTCTATATATAGCGAAATCAAACAAAATCCAGTAATTTCAAAATCTAAAATATCAAAATACAGAAAATTACCAAATTTTAACAGTTATTAATGAATTAGGCTTACATTGAAAGGTACGTCATCATGAGGCTAGTGCCTCTCAATATATGCCATCAATAACAACATAGCTATCTGTTTCTGCTAGTTATATGCCAGCCTAACCATACTATGATATACTAAATATAGTATAAATAATAGCATTAAGTTTAAACTAGCTTAAGCAAAGTAGCAATTTTTGAGTTTATATAAGAAGGACATATTATTATAAGTTATCTGAAATTACGTTATATGAAAAATAATGGCAGACTAGCAAAAATAACTGCTAGCCCTACAGATAGCCAAAAACATAAACATTATTAAAATATATATACACAAGTGTTTCAGTTTCTTAAGCAAAATGCACAGGTGAAAAGCAAAGCAAAGGCATAGACCAAAAACTAGGCAAAAGGAATAGACTACAAGGATAGAAATAACACCTCAATCTCCCTTGAATTGCTCTAATAGATTTTGAGGCATATGATATAAGAGTTAGATAGTATATAGATAAAGGCAAAAACTGCAACATATAAGAGTTAGATAGTATATAGATAAAGGCAAAAACTGCAACCTACTTCAGAAAATTACCGGGGGTATAAAGCCCTGTCCCTTACCAGGAACGGGGAATATTTAATTATATTTGTACATGCTTCTTTACCTAATGAATATTGGGTAAAGAAGCATGTACAAGTATAATTAAATTTAATGCATTATATTTAGAGTTAAGGTTAAAATTAAAAGACATAATAATTGAAATTGCCTGTATCAAGCACCGCAAGACCATCTTAAAGAACAAAGCAATCTTTACCAATGCATCAGAGCTTACAAAAACATGGATAGACCGAGGCTGCTGCAGGAAATGAAAGAAATTTCAAAGCTCCCTCTACTGTCAAATTAGATTATGGATCATGCATCCTCCAATTAAAAATGTGGACAACAGCAACCTCTGAACCAAAATGAAATGCCGAAAAAAAAAAAAAAAAAAAGTAGCTACATAAACCAGACATGAAATGAAACATAAGCAACAGAAACCAATGGTGAAAAAGAAACTTAAACTAGAAATTAATTCTAAATATCAATGCAAAATATAAAATAAAAATTAATTCCTTCCCATAGAACAACTGTGGGTACAACTTTTTCAGAGTGTAAGACATAGATCAACAATTCTGTGGGAAGTGCCTAATATGTACTTATATATACATAAGCTAAAAGGAAGACATCTCATTAGTATTTCCCCAACTTTCTACCCACAGAATGAGGGCTAATATTTTCATGCCATAATTTCATAGCAATAAAAGCAGCTCTATACAGATGCTTAAATATAAATTTAAGAGGGAAAGCATTTTTTCTAAGCTTATTAATAAATTCTTTAAGTGAAACTAAAATCTTTTTGAGACTATTGCATATTCTAATTAATCTTAATCCTTGCGATAAAATTATATTACTATGAATTCTATGGGAGATGTTTGAATGCCATTGCGTGAGGTTAACTGTCTCAAATTTAAAATCTCTACATTTGTCGTATACTTCCGTTTTTACTTTCTCATTAGTAATTTCCAAATCTATATCTAGAAATGTGGCTGCCAACATACTCTGTTTATCTGTACACTCAAGCTCCAATTCTGTAGGATAAAAAAATACAAATTTCTTGTAAAAAATTAGGCTCATTAATAGCAATAAGGTCATCAGCATATCTATAAAGTATTGTATTTTTATTAAATTTACTTTCATAGTGATGCAAATACAGATTGGCTACGATACATGCACTGCACGCTCCCATAGCTGTACCCGTATGCTGTATATATATATATATACTGTACTACCATTGATGATATAACAATTAAATAAACATAAGTCTATTAAATTGTCCCAGTAATACTTATCACAAGATATAATCCTATTATATGTATTATAATATTCACCGAATACCATTTTTAAATTATGTGATATACTAGTGAAAAGATTTTTAAAGTCATACGTGCCGACATGTCTAATACCTGTTGAATTTGTATTCAGGTAATCCAATACCATACTATTATTTAAAACAATCTTAGAATCACTCACATTTTCCAATACAATTTTTAACAAAGATTCTAGCTTTTTATGTGGTATTTTTACATAACTATCTCTGCAAGAAGTTATAAACCTAAATGCGACAGGGGACTTATGAAATTTTGGGATCCAATGCACGTATGGAAATTTAGTGCTAGTGTAGTTAAGTTTTATTCATAGCAATCAGTCTGTTTACTGTTTGTTTCCTCTTTCCTGTATGTTGTACCGTTGTTAAGCTCTTTAGCTAAAGTAGCAGTTAATATATATATATATATATATATATATATTATCTGATAATTAAAATAAATGATATTTAAAATAAAAAACATCAGCCAGTAGTACGGCAAAAATGCAGAGCAAAACGAAACGCAAAATAATATAAAATAAACAAACAGGGAAGGGAAAGTAGAGATAATAAGACAAAAAGGTAGTCGATAATCCCCTGTGTAATTTAGTCATTAAACCCAATTAATAAAAACGATGTAAATTTAAAATAATGCCAATTATATATAATTTAGCGGGTACCCCCCTCGAAGGTACCAGTTCCAAAAGACGTGAAATATCACCAAAAAGGGGTTAAAGAAACTACAAAAATTAAAATATCAAAATATCATCATCAAAATGTGATATTCATATTTATTTATTTTGATTACTTTTGCCTAACTTTTACATCACATTATATAAATTAGAGGTAGTAGTGGGTTGATATGCTAAATAAGCAGCGCCTGTGCCGCCATCTATTCTTTTCCTTTCTATTATATAAGCTGGTTAAGCTTGCATTATGTCAGTGGTGTGGCTCTGATCAAGAGTGCTGTCTGTTCTATAGATTATTTTTTGCTGCATAAGGACCACCGCCAAGCAAATCCTCTGCATTGGTTGATCTATCGGAGAATGGAGGGGTGGTTTGGTTCTTCGATATTTCCGCCTTTGCGATGATTTGTATGACGATTGAAATGCAGCGATTCCGTGACCATTATTGGCCTCGTGGTCCTCTGTCGATATGGGGCATGATGGTCAGTCTATTATTTTGATATTTTAATTTTTGTAGTTTCTTTAACCCCTTTTTGGTGATATTTCACGTCTTTTGGAACTGGTACCTTCGAGGGGGGTACCGCTAAATTATATATAATTGGCATTATTTTAAATTTACATCGTTTTTATTAATTGGGTTTAATGACTAAATTATACAGGGGATTATCGACTACCTTTTTGTCTTATTATCTCTACTTTCCCTTCCCTGTTTGTTTATTTTATATTATTTTGCGTTTCGTTTCGCTCTGCATTTTTGCCGTACTACTGGCTGATGTTTTTTATTTTAAATATCATTTATTTTAATTATCAGATATAATTAGGCTTCATGTGGAGGATGTGCATTTGCTGCCTCTAATGATAGCTTCATATTCATATTTATTTATTTTTATTACTTTTGCCTAACTTTTACATCACATTATATATATATATATATATATATATATATATATATATATATATATATATAAATATATATAAATATATAACAGAGACCTGGCTTATTGCGGTGGCTCCTACGATTTTCGCTGCCGACTTACATATTGATTGCATTTATTTCAGGTAATTTGTTTTTTAGCATACAGGTTTTCTCAATTCTTCCATGGTTATTACACCTGATAGCTCAACTCCCCTACCAAACACACAAATACACTGATAATTACGTTTTTGTATATATATATATATATATTTTTTTTTTTTTTTTTTACAAAGCCAGAGCCCTTACTGTAAGGTTGGGCTTCACAACCCCTCGTCTTTATTTATTTAACTATTTCTTTTTCCCTTTCCTATCCTCAATTTAATATCTCACCCTATACCATGTGCTTGTTCCAAATTATTTAATTCTTCTTCTAATTTCCACAAATTTACAACAGTAAAATCCTACATAAAACTGTACATATTTTTAAAAACATCTTTTTCCACTCTGAAAACAGTTAACTGTATTTTATTCTAGCTTGATCCTTATTTTTACCTTAATAATTGACACTGCGCTGGGACTACTTTGTCCACACTGTATAAGAATGTGCTAATTTCATTATTTTGCTTTTTGGACTTTACGTTTCTTCTACTACTATGGACAAGTATAGAAACGCAGTTCCTGATACATGGTCAGGTGTAATTCTTTGATGACATACCTGACCATGTATCAATATATACTTCAGCTGACATCAGATTCTGTATATTTGCCTTACCTGTATTCGACTTTTATCTAAATTTGCCTACCCATATCTGATGACAACTTTTTATTTTATCTTATTTTATTTTTATTTTATTTGTATTTTACCTTATTATTAATAATTTTACTTTACAGTTCACTCACCTCCTATTGGCTTTGTAATTCAGCCCATAAGTTTCTTAATTCATCATACATAACTTTTAGGCTGTTAACATTCTTTCACCTTTTACAAATTTACTATACTTCTGTTTCTACTATCCTTACCCTTCTAGTCACTGACACTTTGTGTAATTTTCACCTTCATCTATGCATGCTTTATCTAATATATCTATTCATACATTCTTATATATACTTTTGCATCCTCTAATGCTGCTTTGCACTTTTAGGTGCATCTGTCATACCTAACTTATTAATTTTTCAACTGAAACTTTTTCATCATCTGAAACCTTTTTTTCATCCATTGAAACTTTTATTTTAAAATTACATTTAATATATATATATATATATATATGTTTCCAATAGTTCGATTTTCTTAAATACTGATGTTTTTTACATATAGGTATTATTGTTAATACAATACTGGTCTTTAAGCTAGCCTTATCTTGGTTATCTTAATTTCTCATGGCCTATACATTTAGGATTTAGAAGCATATTGCGTATTGCTAAAGAAATTTTCATGATAATTATTGATGAAAATTTTTTTTTTTTTATTTTAAATCTGTAACAATAGGCAATTATCAATACTATTTTATAACTATATAATCTTATTTATACATTTTTATACATTTTTGTATTACATCACGTGGATGTCAATCCCCTACTTCATCGGGGGCTTTGAGTGGATTGATGGCCCATTCGATGTAATGCATTTTTTACTTACTCGTTTCTGTTTGTATCTATCACAGCTTTGCTATTTTATTTAATTCTAGATTCTAAGGTTCTTTTTTTTTTTTTTTTTTTTGAACTTATATTATTCTTCTTAATTGTTGTTAGTTAAATTAGTATTAATTATGAATTAAATTAATTTTTTATAATCTCTACAGCAACTGTGATAGAATACACAAAGCCCAATGGGTAAGTATTTTATATTGCAATACTACTACTTACTTGATGTGTTCAGTGGAGGTCGTAGAGTCGAAAAGGGAATTTACCGCCTTTAATTTGTTTTTATGGATGGCTATTTTTATGGCGCGGTCGCATTAACATTTCACTGTGTGCTGATGGCGCATTGGCCGAAGACCCCGATTTTCAAGCGAATGCCTATTATGGTGGTTTGTTGTTGGTTCGATGAATTTGTGTTAACTTTCTGTGGTTTGTATTAACTAGTGGATTAAATTCCTTTATTTACATGTGTATTTACATTATTTTTACATTTGTTTTATGCCTTACCTCGGACTGTGCCGGTACAGTCCGAGGTAAGGCATAATTCCTAATTATAAAAATAGGAATGAAGAGAAGAGCCTGATAATTATTTTTTTTTATATGATTGAAGATTCCATAGAAGTGTAAACACATTTCACCATAATAACCCACAGAATTCCAGCTGTCGGTATTATCGCAAATTCAATAAGATAGAGTTTACTATCAGTTTATGATAGATTTCACTAATACAAAAGCCCAATAAACAGGTGACTGCTAATTGTTTTATTGTTTTATGGTTGTGACCTCCAGAAATTCGACCGAACTATGTGATACAGTTGGGGACAACCGTAGGGTAATCTTCAGTGCTGCGGTCTTCTGCCCCGATTAAACGGCATTTTCTCCCAATTAAGCGAAGTAAATCCTGGCTATTTTCTCGATTGGGTTCTGTTTTTTAAGATTTGCCCCAAATAAACGGTTGCCCCGATTAACCGGTGGCCCAAATAACCAGAATCCACTGTATATTAATTCAACTTACTATTTAATTCAACTTAATATTTAATTTAATATTAATTGGCTTACTTATATATATATATATATATATAATTATATATATATATATATATAATTATTCTTTTGTATTATCATTCTATTGTGGTTTAATCCATCTTTTGTGCATCGTTAATGCCATTGTTTTTCGCCATGTTGACCAATTGAACATTATACGTGCCAGTGTATATTCGTTTCCAATAGTTCGATTTTCTTAAATACTGGTGTTTTTTACATATAGGTATTATTGTTAATACAATACTGGTCTTTAAGCTAGCCTTATCTCGGTTATCTTAATTTCCCATGGCCTATACATTTAGGATTTAGAAGCTTATACTTGCAAATACTTCATAATTTGTTACTCCGTTCTCACTTGTGCATATTGTATTACTTGCAATTTGTGTGTGTGCAGTGTTCTTTGTTATTGATTGCTTATCTTTTTACTGTTTTAATTATTAACCCCTACCCACAAATGACATTGAACAGAAATGTCAACTAGTTTATTTAGTATGTACATATTACAGTACGTATTAATTATTCCGATTATCACGTATATTCTTCCGAATTTCACGTATCATTTAATTTTTTAATTGATAAGGTAATAAAGGGTAAATTTGTACTTAATATATTTTTACTTTTATAGCCTATGGATAATATTCCTCCTATTTTCGCTAATTACAATCGCTGTTTAATAGAATTAAAATTCAATTCACAAACGTGATCACAATGACCGGCGCTTATTACACATCGTATAGTGAACGGTACTTTACAATGGTGACGTCATCGTAACGTGATGTGATTGAACAGTGAACCAATTGTAAAGGGGGGGGAGTACATTGTATTTTTAACTATTTACGCGAAACTTCGGATAATTGGGGCAGCCGCTTAATCGGGCCAAAATGCACTAGTCCCGATGTGTCCCAAATAACCGGAATCGACTGTATATATATATATGTATATAAAATAATAGCTCAGCTCATATAAAAGTTCATATGAACATTAAAATCTTCCAACGTGAAAATAAAAATCCTTAATGCATGACACAAGATTTTCTCATACTATTAAGGGAGTGTTAGGTGGGTTGGAAAACTGCTAGCTTGGGGAGATTCACAAGCTGCAAGATTAACAGTAGCCGCAGGCAGAAGTGAAAGTGATTCTTGCACTGCTTCTATTAGAATGAGCAGCAACCTAGAAAGCAAGGTGCTGGAGATTTCAAGGACTGCTAGGAGTCATCATGAAACAAGTGAATACATGGACTGTGTTAGGTTAACTAAGAATAAGAACAGGATCATGTATACTTTCTGCAGCAGCATGTTCGAGAGGCAACCAGAGAGAGTAATACTCTTGATATGGTTATCAGCAGTGATTATTCTTGCATTAAGAATTTGCAGATAAAGGAACCACTAGGTGGCAGTGATCACAGTGTACTGATGTGGGATTTACTTAAAGATATAACTACTATCAGGGGTAAAGAGAAGAGTTTTTGCCTTCACAAAGGCGACTACAGTGGGACCAACTGATGATGTTATACCAACAGTAAATTCTAAATGGGAAGCATTCAAGGAATTAATCGTGAAAGTTACTAGGCTTTTCATACCGATTAGGAAATACTGTTCGAGGTTTAGGCCTAATTAGATGTCAGATGAACTAATGACACTCATGGCGGAGAAGAAAAATGCATGGGATGCATATAAATATCAGGGGACACAAGCCTATGGTAGATATAAACTAGTCTGTAATCAAGTCACAAACGAGGTTAGGCAAGCGAAGGCATATTACAAGAAACCTTTGGCAAAGGATGCTAAGAAAAATTGCAAGGGCTTCTTTACTTATATAAACTCTAGAAGGAAAGGGATCAATCAGATTTTGTCCACTTGATATCGATGGTTGGTTCAACTGGTGATGATCCTGCTCAGATTGCTGACAAACTGAATGAGTATTTTGTGTCTACATTCACACATATGGAATTCTCTAGGGAAGTGGAGGACAGAAGCTTAAACTCTAACGGGGAGCTTAATGATTTTTTAATAACACAGCAGAGTGGAAGAGAAATTGTTGCAGTTAGTGGTGAGCTGTGAATATTTTAACAATGGGCTCACACTTTTGCCAACTTTTTGATGTGAAACATCCTTTGGGTGGGGGGTACCTACTGAGTAAATCTGATTGGTCATGGAAGTAACGTCATCCACGGTGTCTGCCAGAGGCACTTCCCAGTCTCACACCGCTAGTCTGTGTGGAGCACTCACTAGTAGTATGATTAGAACGCGTGAAGCATTTTTTGTGACCAGTACAATATCTCGAGTTCTAACTTTTTAGAATTTTTGAATAGTATGACGTCACAATCATACTTCCTGCAGTTACTACTGCAGTAAGTATGATTGCAAGTATTTGCCATATATCTACAACAGTACAAGCATCTGCCATATGACTGCAACAATACAAGTATCTGTAATATGACTACAACAATACAAAAATTTATCAACAATTTCTTTTTTCGTCTCGCATTATTGTTACATTCATTGTTAGGTGCCCCGAAGAGCTGCGTATGTCGTTTCAACTAAAAGATCGGGTACCTCAATTTGATGCTGTTTTCAGAGACATTTAGATATGTTGCAGTAGCAAGTATACGTCTCTTACTTTAGTTATCATATATCCATATATCCAGAAATTATGGAAATTTGTGAATGATCAATAAAATATTTACAATACAAAAACTCTTATTTCGCAATTAATGTATACAAATCAAAACATCTAAAACAAACGCGAAGGATGTTTCACATAAAACCATCTACTGCACATGCTCGGCAGACGCGCAATTTTTTTTATTATTTTCTAAGGAAATATAATGGATACATTTTTTTTTTTTTTTTTTCCCCCGTGATAAAATTTTAATATTGCGAATAAAAAAATAACATGAAAATATTTCTCATATCACAAATAAACTATCACAAAACATTCTAGAATATAAAAACAAATACTACATAAAAAACAAACTGTTCTAGAAAAGGTACACAAAAATCACAGATTGCAAGAAAAAAATTATTACACAAATATTCAAGAAAAGTTTATTCTAAAAATCGCCATATAGAATTTATTTTATTAATGTTTGCTGTCGATCTGCTTTGCTCAATAACTGAGTGATGGTTACGGAGGAAAGGTTTGACCTAACGGTCTGGATCAGATTGAAGCAATGGTTTTCCATATAGAAATTAGATGTATGGTCATCATATCTGCAACATGTTTAATTGTCAAAGATGTTATTTTTATTGTCACAATATTATTCATTACGATGAAAGCTCGCTCAGTTTTGGCACCGCTAATCACAGTGGTTTCAAGGATATTTCTGGCTTTTTTAATTGAAAAGGGAATTTCACTCGAATTTAAAGATAAAAACTGTCTTCGACAAAATCTCTAAAATTATTAATTTTTATTTCATATTTTATTAGAAAACTTAAATTTCTTATTCGTTTTTCATGCCATGGAGATGAAGGTTATTCCATGATTTCAGGTAACATATGTTTAAAATTTCAATTCCCATCCACAATGTTATCATTATTTTCTTTATTTAATTTAAAGTTACTAAATACGTTCTGTTGCATCAATAACCGATCCTTTAAGGATAAAATAATGCAGTTTAATAACTTGTCACGAGGTAATTTTTTAAATGTATCCTTACTTTCGATTTTGATTCCTTCAAATTCTTTTGACTCAACATGCTCTCAACTTTAGCTTCATAATTTCCTTCAGAATTTTTCAAATTAACAATAGCATTGATAGTTCGAATAATTAATTTATATGCTTTTACTATAGTGATGCTGTGACTTTGTAAATCTTCTGGAAGGTAAGAGAGCTCCTGCAGGTGTCGATCATTAGTGCTAAATCGTTAAGAAATTCCAGACTTAAAAGTCGGTTTAATAATCCCAAATATTTAACTTCTGATTCAAAATGGCTGCACAAAGCGGGATAATTCCTCCAAACCGTAGTTGTCGTCCGCAAGCTACAAGCTGCCCATCTGGGCCTGAACACACACAACCGACCTTTATAATTTCCACTTCGAGTTCTTTAGCAATCATCCTCGATCAGTCGCGCTGGTTTTTTGGAGATTGGTAATACAGTGGATTCCGGTTATTTGGGCCACCGGTTAATCGGGGCAGCCGTTTATTTGGGGCAAATCTTAAAAAACAAAAACCGATGGAGAAAATAACCAGGGTTTACTTCGCTTAATTGGGACAAAATGCCGTTTAATCGGGGCAGGAGACCTCAGCACTGGAGATTACCCTACGATTGTCTCCGACCGTACCACGTAGTTCGGTCGGATTTCTGGAGGTCACAACCATAAAACAATAAAAACAATTAGCAGCCACCTGTTTATTGGGCTTTTCTGTTAGTGCAATCTATCATAAACGGACAGTAAACTCGATCTTATTGAATTTGCGATAATACCGGCAGCTGGAATTCTGTGGGTTATTATGGTAAAATGTGTTTACACTTCCATGGAATCTTCAATCATATAAAAAAAATAATTTTCAGAATCTTCTCTTCATTCCTATTTTTAAAGCTTCCTAATTTGTTACTCCGTTCTCACTTGCGCGTGTTGTGTTACTTGCAATTTGTGTGTGCCCTGTTCTTTGTTATTGATTGCTTATCTTTTTACTGTTTTAAATTTCAGCCCCCACCAACAAATGTCAGTGAACAGAAATGTCAACTAGTTTAGTTAGTATGTACATATTACAGTACGTATTAATTATTCCGATTATCACGTATATTCTTCCGATTTTCACGTATCATTTAATTTTTTAATTGGTAAGGTAATAAAGGGTAAATTTGTGCTTAATATATCTTTACTTTTATAGCCTGTGGATAATATTCCTCCTATTTTCGCTAATTAGAATCGCTGTTTAATAGAATTAAAATTCAATTCACAAACGTGATCATAATGACCGGCGCTTACTGCACATCGTATAGTGAACGGCACTTTACTATTTTGAGTTCGTCGTAACGTGATTTGATTGTACAGTGAACTAATTGTAAAGGGGGGGGGAGTAAATTGTATTTTTAACTATTCGTGAAACTTCGGATAATTGGGGCAGCCGCTTAATCGGGCCAAAATGCACTAGTCCCGATGTGTCCCAAATAACCGGAATCGACTGTATAATGCATACAGGGTTTTTTTTTATTATTATTATTATTATTATTGCTTATATGCCATTATGTTTTGGAACATTTTTTTCACAGTGAAATTTTCACAGTGAAGGCCTCGACACAGTTTCAAAATTTGCCAACATTTCATCTTCGGAAAGTTTATTTAATATTTTAGTTGCCCCATCCCGCCAACTTCGCTACTATCACTAGTTCTTTGAATACTGTCCAAACTGTCGGAATCACTCGGACATTCAGCTACTGTGACCATGTAAACTTAGGTGGGAGAAATTTACTGAAAGGTGTGGATCACTCACTTCTCCGAAAAACAGATGACTAGTTTCAGGAAAAGAGGAACCACAACACAGGTGGTTTACCAGAGGCTATTATCCGTGTCGGGAATACTCCTTAATCTTCTGACTGGCTATGGAAAGCTTATTGACTAGCGCAACTTACCGGTAGGTGGGATAGGTGGCTGCATTGATTTTATGGGCACCACTAAAATTACAGAACGATAATCCCTTTAACCTTTGATTTGCTCTTTCTAATTGCCAGAGGTGGGAACAATACATACAAATAATTCGTTCGTTATATGGAAATTTTCTTCACTCTACAGAAACTGTTTTAAATGTAATCACCAAGTGGAATTTAAAAAATTTGCTATAAAGAAGTTCGTTAAACAGAGGTCCGATTGTAATTAAATCAAAATGAAGCAATTTTAAAACACATTACTGGTCCATTGCACTATTAAAATGCTGGAGATGGGGCTCCACTCGCCCTACCATAGTTCAGGCTCTGTATACTCAATAATTGAATTCAGGATTTCATTTGTAAAATAAATGATCATTTCAACAATGGGCTCTCGCTTGTCCACTACAGGTTGAAGTTAAACATAAGGAAGGCAACTGGGGTGGATGGGATCTATCCAGTTATACTAAAGGAGGTGGCAAGGGAACTAAACAAACCCTTAGCCATAATTATGAGAGCATCCTTGGACTCGGGGGAAGTCCCCATGGACTCGAGATGTGTCCCCAATTCACAAAAGGGGATCAAAGGGTGACACGAGTAATTACAGACCTGTTAGTTTAACTTCTGTTCCAGGGAAAATAAGAGAGTGACTTGTTAAAGAAGCATTGCAGGAACATCTAGATAAGACTGCAGTAATAATTCAGACTACAGCATAGGTTTGTTAAGGGGAAGTTTTGTCTGACAAATCTGATTGGATACTATGATATCTTTACAAAGGAAATGGATGCAAAAAATAATTTTGATATCATATACTTGGATTTCAGGAAAGCTTTTGATATTGTTCCACATGGAAGATTACTGTAAAAATTGGAGCAGTATGGTATTAAGGGCAATTTGCTACAATGGATAAAAGGGTGGTTGAGTGGGAGAAGACAGAGTGGTAATCAATGGACACTGCTCTTCATTGACTAATGTTATTAGTGGAATCCCCCAGGGTTCGGTGTTGGGCCCACTGTTGTTTTGTATATTTATTAATGATATTGATGAAAGTATATCAGGCTTAGTGTCGAAGTTTGCAGATGATACAATGGTTGGCAGGGTTGTTAATGACAGTAATGGCAGTGTGCTACTGCAACAGGATCAATAAAAGTTGAGCAGATGGGCTGAGAAGTGGCAACTGAAGTTTAACATTGACAAATGCAAAGTACTGCATATGGGTAGAAGTTACCCCAGAGCAGTGTACCAACTGTGTGTGGTGCTACACTTGGGGTGGTAGAAAACGAAAAAAGACCTGGGAGTAATTGTGCAGTCAGATATGAAGTTTACTTGAGCAGTGCAGACAGGCTGCCAGAGCAGGTAATCGGGTATTGTCAATGCTATACAGGAATTTTTCTAGTAGAGAAAAGGTGATTATCCCTTTGTATAAGGCAATGGTCAGACCATGCCTTGAGTACCGCATACAGGTCTGGAGGCCTTATTTTAGAAAGGATATAGAGTTGCTTGAGCAATTACAGAGAAGTGTAACAAGATTGGTGAGGGGAATGAAGGGGGCCTCTTAAAGGCTAAAGTTCTGTAAATTGCAGCATCTGGAGACTAAATTGAGGTGTATAAGGATTGAGGTGTATAAGGCCATGAATGGGTTGAGCACGCTCAATTCAGATGGGATTCTTCCTCTTGCTCAGATTACAAACCTGAGAGGGCATAAATTCAAATTGAAGGAAGACAGTTGTAGAATAGATGTGTGGAAATTTGCCTTTAGCCAGTGAGTAGTTGATTGCTGGAACAAACTTCCATCTGTCGTTGTGGAAATTGATAGCTTAAATAAATTCAAGGAAGAACTGGACAAATGGATAGGTGAAATGGGAAGTGTTTTTTTTTTTTTTTTTTTGCTGATGCTGTATAAGCTTGCTTTCTTGCATCATATACTAATGCTAACACAGCATCCTTCCTCTAAGATTCATCTATTTATCATAAATCCAAATTTAGTGAAAGTTGATTAACACTGTCCACTGTTTTAATCAGAAAGCATGATTTTAATTTTGCAGTCCTGTTCCGTAGCTGCTGCAAAACATTTTTATTCCATGATGTCCCTGGAGAATTCTTCCTTTTCCAGATCTATAATAGTCATCTGTTCTTTGGTAAAGATTAATAAGGGTGTATGCTCACTTGTACACTATAATTATTGCTGGATAGGGACACTAGAGGATATTCTAACTTTTTATATATTTGAGAATGAGATAAAGAGCACATTCTGTTCATCTTTGATATTCATTCATATAATGATTCACATGACAGGACTATTTAAAGGTAAAAGCATTAGAACTGGTCAACAAAAAATATTTATTAATTACAAATGGGTCATTAACATCAGTTTTTAACAACCAAAATATAAGAGAATTTTTCATCTTAGGGTGCTTGGTGTAAAACAACTTAGAATTGGAAAGGACTCCATAAGAATCAACACTTGATTTATTGGAAGAAGATGCAGAGAACTAATAAACAGATGTAACAGATCCATTTACCAAGAAAAAGACAAGAAAAATAATATATTTAGATTTTGATCAGGAAGGCGAATAAAGTCATTAACCTTATTAAGAGCAAATTCAGGTTCTCTCTGTATGCTAAAATGATTAGAAAAAAACCTATCTGTATATGAAAAAAAAAAAGATAATTAAATTTAAAAAAAAATTGCAGAAAATACAAATACAGATAATGGGCTGCCTTGGGGTATGTCTGTTGCAGCATTCTGAACCAATGCTGCAACAGACGTACCTCATTTACTTATTTTCATAAATAAAAACTGAAGTCCTGTTAGGTAGGAAAAAACTGAATCAGATTATATTTTATGACAGCATCTAAGGGCACTGTTACAGTCTGTGGGAGAGGTGAAATGAGATTGTCCTTATGCAGGTTGTATAAATTCTCATTTGCCTTAACAGATACAAGAAGCAGTAGCAATTTAAGTAACGTTTGGATGAGATTATTATACTTAGTGTTTAAAACTTGCATGCAGTCTGCTCCTCACCTTAAAACTAGATTGTCCTCTGTGCATTGATACATTTACAAACTGTGTATGTGAGTTACTCCATATAGTTAATAGTTACTTACAGTCAGAAAGTATAAGAAATGGACCTCTAATACAGTGGAATCTTTAAGCAGCAAAATTAAAGCCTCAGTTTTCACTGAATTGAATGTTAATGCTCATTATTTCCCACATGTGACAGTGCCATCAGTTCAAAACACCAGCATATAACAAATGCAGTCTATTCAAATTGACAAAAATTTGAACAGATGGCTGATCAGATCACATCATCAATTATTCAAAATGCCAACCAAATCATAACACTTGACTGTTCAGAATATTTTCCCTTAAATAAGTTCAGTGCATTGGAGAATGTGTTCTCTGGGCCAAAACAATAAACAAATGTTATACGAGCCTGGGTCCAGAAATGCTTTGTTAACAAACTAGAGCTATTCAAAAATTTCAGTATATGCTCTTCCACATCAGCTGTTCATATACTTTTCCGTCATCTGGGCAAGCAGTACTGGTTTCCCTGGTGTAATCAGCTGCATGAAATGTATTGGATTTGATAGTCTACCCTGAGATAACCCTGCTGCACCATTACCAAAGGCTTCACCGAGAATCAGATGCATATCTGTGTACTGCCAGAATGTGTAGTCATTCATTTTAAGCACAGACTTACAAAGCAACTGTGGAACTGTAAAAGGAGTACTTGACTGTATGCACAGCACACTGTAAAAGAATGCCTGTTTACAGTGGTATCACATACTAGTGTATATGGCATGGTCGCCGCCTGGGCTAGCCCAGTGGGTAAAGTGCCTGCCGGGCAAACCCAAAGGTTGTGGGTTCGAATCCTGCCTCTGGCTTGGATCAGAGAACTGCAAAAAACAAAAACTTTGGGAGGTGCATTATGGCCACAGAAGCGATGCGCCAACAACTAACAAAGGAATAATAAAAAAAAACATGGCATGGTCAACTCACTGTCATTGTAAACATGGTGTCTGTGTTTTGTTGTTGACTGGAGAAGGTGGTAGTGATAAAAAGCAATTAGTCATTCACATCCTTTATACTCCCAACTCTAAGTACTTGAAAACATGTCCCTGGCATAAGGTATTTTTGAAATTAAGTTCTATCGTACTGTTGCGGAGAAAATTTTTGGATGGCTCTAGTTTGGTAATGAAATATTTCTAGACTCTTGTTTGTGTAGCATTTTTTCATTGTTTTGTTAATAGAACACATCCTCCAATTTACTGCATTTATTTAAGCGATACCCCTTTATAAAATGTATATATTATTACATTTCAGTCAAAAAATTTTCTCCTGGAGGTTTTTCCTCTCTTTAGAAAAACATTTACTAGTTTTGTTTATCATGGTGAGAGGGAGGATGTTAAATTTTTTGAAGATAAACAATCATATTTAAGAGCTATTACTAGGATGTTGAGAATAGTTGGTCCAAATTTTAGGCTTGAATAAAGATATTTTTATTTGCTTAATCCTGGATAATTCATTTTAAGATGCCTAGAGTTGCTCCAAACCTTCTTGAGATTTTACACTTCTCTCCATGAAACGGTTGATTGCAATACATCTTTTAGCAACAGTATTAGGGAAATTAAATTGTTGCTGGAATATAAAGAAAAGTGTATAAGGCTTAAGATATATGTGAAAGAGGATAGATATCTTTGAAAGCCACAAAGAAACCATTTAGTTAAAAATTTTAGATTGTTATAACCATGGTTATCAAAAATGATTTTGGCTAAGTTGCAACAAAAGAGAAGGATGCTTTAGAAGCATGAAGTAAATTGATGAATTGCTAAATAATAAAGTAGAAGACATCACTTAAGAAGAGGAAAAGATTTAAATGGAAGAAATTATGGATACTGTTTCTGTTGCTGAAGTAGGAAAGACAGTAGGTGTAGATGAAATGGGAACTGAAAGCTGGAAGTAAAATGGTTGTGCACTTTTTAAAATTTTTTTCATGTATAGATTCTTTTTAGAGATATGCAACATTTTAGCACTGTTTCCTGCTATGCTTACATGCTTTCTGGAAATTTTTTTTTGACATTAGTGGATGGTACAGTTGCTGAATTTGTACACAGAATATTTTCTTGCTAATGCTGCACATTTTCTGCTACATTTTAATGTGTCTGAAAATTTTAATCTTTTCAGTTAGTAATTTTTCTCACATTTTTTACTTTTTATTCCCTCCCTTCAGTTATATTTTGAAAGCCATCTCCATAAATGTTTTTGTGCAAATAAACAGTGAAGGAGTGTAGGGAAGGAGAGGTTCATTCTATGATCATGAAGTGAAAAAATGATGCTGTGGTATATGGACATAGGTACAAATGCTGTGGGCTCAATATGTCACAAAAGTGAGAGTTTTATGAGAGTAAAGCATACATCACTATTTTATTTCCAAGCTCATTAAAATTGCAGGCAGCTCTACATGTTCCATTCAGATGTAATTAAATATAATTCATTCTGTTTCATGTATAGTATTAGGCTGAGTTTGGCTGCTCAGAAAATCACATGTAAGAAAATATATGATTTTCTATGTTTAAGAAACCTGCATTCAGTGATGTTGACTTTAGTTATGGATGAGTTGAGCACCTATTGTAACTAAATAATACATGTTTTGCTTATTGAAAGTATGATACAGTTGCTGTTCTCTTGATCTTGTATCTAAATTTACTCATTGTGTACTGAACATTTTTATTCCTAAAAATTGATTACTCATTAAACAGTTAATCCATTATTAAAACCTCTATTCTTTTGTTTATCCAGGAGGCCTGTTTTCCTTTACCTGGACATACAGAATTGCCAACATGTCCAGTGTGTTTAGAAAGAATGGTATGTTACTTATTTAGATTTTTCGCTCTATTTAGTGAAATACAATTTTCTAAATGGAATATGCAAGTAATAATTTTATTCATTTTAGGATAAATTACCATTTATTTTTCACCAAACTTACCCACAAGTAATTGTTCCATTATATGTATATATAAGTTTTACTTGAGGGCTTTAATAATTTCGAATTTCAACTTTTGAAATTTAATTTTTTCTTTAAATTACTTACCTCAAGATAAACATATCTTACTTTACTTTTTATTTGTATCGACTACCTTGAGTTTGTTTCTTTTCCGATTACTCTTTACTGGGATTACTCTTACCTAATGTGGTACCTTACATTTACAGCATGTAAGGTTCTGCTTTTGGTAATAGTACTTCAAGATTATCTTATCACTTGGAAAGCAATGAATTCAAATAGTTGATAAAGAGAAACACTTAGGTATAATTGTATGGCCCATCACAAAGCTTTTTCAGTGGTACAAATAGGCTGCCAGGACAGGGAATGGTGTGTTATATACAGGAATTTTGCTAGTAGGAACAAAAAATGTAATTGGTACACTATATAAGGTATTGGTTAGGCTACATCATGCATATTGTATACAAGTTTGGAAAACCCATTTCAGGAAGGATGTAAACCTGCTAGAAAAGGTACAGTGAAGAGGAACAGGGTTAGTTATTAGCATAAGTACTATAGAGAAACTTTAGTGCTGTGAGGTGTAAAGTCTTGAGCTAAAACATCTATGGGAACCTGATTGAGGTATTTAAGGCTTTACTGGAGATATCGCTTTTATATTGCAGGCAGGATTAATGAATGATTGTTGTAGACTGGCTATAAGAAAATTTTCTTTTAGCCAGCAGAATGGCTTACCACCTAGTTTTGTACAGGGTGTTCAAAAAGTCCCATCACCTCCTTCTCCCATAAAAGTGAAATGTGATATGCATTTCCATTAATACAATTGATGCAGCATTTCCAGAGTACCAAATGCATAACACATAGTGGCTCACAGGTATTATGTGATAAAATAACATTGCTGAGCCACTTTCTGTTTAATGAACCTCCCCTCTTCCAGGGCTTTGGAGCAAACAGTGAAGGGGAAAGGTAATATTTTCAAGCAACAGTAGCTGCCTGTTTGCCTCAAAATGCTTTGTTGAGGAATTTATGCACACTGGTGGCAAACTATCCTGCTGCATTTCAAACTATCCTATTGCATATGGGTAGCAGTAACCCAAGAGAAATGTACCAACTATGTGGTACTACACTCAGAGAGGTGAAGAATAAAAAAGACCTGGGGGGTAATTGTTCAGTCAGATATGAAGTTCTCTGAGCAGTGTGGATGGGCTGCCAGATCAGGTCATGGAGTTTCGTCAATGGTATATAGGAATTTTGCTAGCAAAGACAAGGAGGTGATTATCCCTTTGTATAAAGCAATGGTCAGGCCACACCTTGACTACTGCGTACAGGTCTGGACGCCTTGTTTTAGGAAATATGTAGAGTTGTTAGAACGAATACAGAGAAGGGCAACACGATTGGTGAGGGGAATGAAGGGATTCTCTTACCAAGAGAGGCTTAAGTTCTGCAAATTGCAGCATCTGGAGACTAGGCACTTGCGAGGTGATCTGATTGAGGTGTATAAGGCCTTGAATGGTTTGAGCAGGCTCAATGTTGATGGGATACTTCTGCTTGCTCAGATTAACATTACCATTAATTAGAATTTGTATGTTTTGCATCTAACATTAGCATTAGTAAAGGCACATGATGCAAGAAAGCAAGCTTATATAGCATCAGCCAAAAAACCCTTCTCATTGCACTCAACCACTCGCTCCAAATGTTTGTCTAGTTCTGCTTTGAATCTATTTAAGCTATCAACTTCTACTACAACAGATGGAAGTTTGTTCCAGCAATCAACCACCCACTGGCTAAAGGCAAACTTTTGCACATCTATCCTACAACTGTCTTTCCTCAGTTTGAATTTATGCCCTCTCAGGCGATTATTCTGAGCAAGTGAAAGAATCTCATCAGCATTGAGCATGCTCAAACCATTCAAGGCTTTATACACCTCAGTCAGATCACCTCACAGGTGCCTAGTCTCCAGACACTGTAATTTGCTGAACTTAAGCCTTTCTTTGTAAGAGCAACCCTTTGTTCTATTCACTAATCTTGTCACCCTTCTCTGTATTCGTTCCAGCATCTCTACATCCTTCTTAAAACGAGGCCTCCAGACCTGTATACAATAATCAAGGTGTGGCCTGACCATTGCCTTATACAAGGGGATAATCACCTCCTTATCCCTGCTAGAAAAATTCCTGCATATTATTGACTAGACACCATGAGCTACCTTTGCAGACCATCTACACTGCTCAGAAAACTTCATATCTGACTGCACAATTATCCCCTGGTCCTTTTCATTCTCTACCACTGTCAGCATAGTACCACACAGTTGATACGTTACTCTGGAGTTACTGCTTCCCAAATGCAGTACTTTACATTTGTCAATGTTAAAAACTTTTTCAGAAATTTCAATTTCAGAAATGCTGGCACCCCTGGCCTGATAGCCGATGATCATGCCTTTTTCCAGGTCTGATAAGATCGCGTGCTTTGCCCATGACAGAGGATGTTACTGTGTTCATGGATGCCAAACATCAAGCCTTTATATGCTTGCGGTGTATGATTTGCTAGACGTGTGTGATGTCTGCATTGGGTGGTGGTCATAATATTGTGACTGGACTCCGTATGTCTGTGTGTATATTTATATGTATATTTTAGTTTAGTGCCAGAACTTTTTGATCATACCTCATATGTCCTGTGCCTGACCTCCAAAGGTTCTTTGCTTAATTATTACTAGTGTATCGATGCAACGGCAATTAAAAACTTGAGATGATAAATTGTAGGGTACCCTCTCCCCCCGAGTTAACAAAAGTCATACATATGAATAAAGCTTCATAAGATATATGTTGGTATATTGCTCTACTGCTGTCATGAATGAAAATCTTTAAGTTGCTGTTTTGATATTGTATACAAATGTGATGATTGAAATGTGTTACGTCACCCTAACATTTCATGTAAGAATTGTAAGACTAAGCAGCCATTTTGAATTCCGCATTGCTAATTATCCAAGTGTCACTTTAGCTCATGAACAGCAACAGACAATCTAGGCTATAACCCTCTAGTAAACATATCTGTGCCTTAATTCTATAGAGCTGTATGCACTACGTTACTGTCTCCCTTCAAAGTTGGATTGTAGCAAGGATTTTTATTGCTCGGAAATGAAATCTCTGTCCTGCACATCAGCTTTCAGTGGGGGGGGGGAAGAAAGGGACTAATTATGTAATATGCTGGCTATTCTACCCAAATGCTGTATTACTGAATTTTCTAGATGATCAAATGCTGAACTGCTGGATTTTTACTATATGTAAAAAATAGCAGTAAACCTAGTTCTGGCATTTTGTCCAAAAGTGCAGAGTTCTTTTGGACAAAATAGAAAACAATGCACTTCTGAGAAGAAAATAAAGAAAAAGAAGTGAAAATACAAAATTTCTTTATTTTTAAGGGAGAGGTTTTATTTGTGACTTGTATAATCACGTCAAGTTAAATTTTCCCGAAAATGTGGTGGGAAGCCATGCTTATACATGAGCTTATACTATAGTGGTGCCATGCATAATACAATAAATGTCATATATTTATTTTTATTACTTGTTGAATGGTTTACTTTGAGTTGTTATATATACAAAATAGTATTTTCTTTTCAATTTTAGGATGAATCCGTGGAAGGAATCCTTACAATTCTTTGCAATCATTCATTTCATGGTAGTTGCTTAGCGAAATGGGGAGACACTAGGTAAATATCAGGTCACTTTTACAAGTGAAAAGAAATGAATATCCACATGAGAAAAAAAAATAAAGATGAAAATTATTCTGTTGACTTATATGAATATAGAATTGTATGTTCATCAAAATTGTGTAACAGTTAAGTTATAAAAAATATTTCTGAGTTGAGCTGGAGAAAATGCCTTATATTTTTTTTTTTATCCAAACCAAGGCTAACTAAAATTTGTACAGACCAAAGAGTAAAAAAAAAAAAATAACAAAAATAAAATTCCAGCACTATTGTAGCACTATACAATAAAGTTTGCATTTACTGCAAGTTGCCCTGATAATTGCAGTGCAGAGATTCATCACCCTTAATTCCAGAAAATTAAAATTTTTGTTTTTCTTTATGTTGGTCTATTTCACTGTTCTTTTAGCTGGGTTTTTTTTTTTTTTTTTTTTAATACATTAATAGAACATAAGGTCATTAAGATGAATATACCCTTTCTGCCTGTGAAATGTTTGAAAAATTTTCATAGGAAATGATCCAAAGCACTTGACTCATAAAAGCCCTTTAAAAGGCTTTTATCTATTATTTTCATTAATGAATGGAACATAAGGCTCATAAGAAGTTGGATATGCCCTTTCTACATGTGAAATGTGTTAAAAAAAGTTTCGCATGAAATGATCCCAAGCATTTGGATCATAAAAAGTCCTTCCAGGTCTTTCTAAGCTAATTTTAAGCAAGGTTTGTACATAATACAATAAAATTTTAGTTCATAACCTTACATCATAATGTAGTATTAGTCAACTTTTGCTTGGGGTAAATTTAAGGGGAAAAGAGGGAGAGGATATGTTTTTAACTCTGAGTGGGAACTTTTTTTTTTAATTGTGTGAGCTTGGTTTTTTTCTATCTGAAAGAAAAGCAAAGGGTTTAAAACATATATTCCAAAATAATTGACATGGATAGTAAATAGGAAGCTGTTCAGGTTCTATAATATCCTTTCTTCTTAATTTATATTAGAAAGTGATTGATGGCAGTAATTCACAATAAATTTATAATTGATAATAACAAAGGCAGTTATACTACAGGTGACCCCCGCTTAACGCTGATAATTCGTTCCAGATAAACAGAGCGCTAAGCAAGCACCGCTTTTCCATAAGGCAACATATGTATTTGTAAGTTGAGATCAGTGCCGTAGGATATTTCCTAATGAATAATAAACGGTAGTAAAACGATGCACAAATGTCGGTCAAAATATTTAATATTCAAATATTTGTACATGTAAAGTATTCTGCATTACATACGTATATAATTATGTGGTAACTACTTATGTATCAAAATTAAACTTAAAATTCCAATTAAAATCATGAATTTAATTGATTTTAATTGATTTAATTTAATTTATGAAAATGAAAAATGTGTCGATTTTGGGTTGAACTTTGGCCCTCTTCCAAATAAACTAAAAGGGGTATTAATTTAACTCCCCGCAGCTTTACCACCCAACAATAGTCACCCGATCCTTCGCCGCTTTGAAACCTGGCATGTTTTTTTTTTCTTTCAATATGAAACTTCTTTTAGGCATTCATTTCCACAAAAGTCCTGCTTCATCTATGTTATAAACTTGTTGAGAAGTATAACATGTAATACCCCTCTTCAATAATTTTAACAAGGTTCTTTTTTGAAAGTTTTGGCTCCTTGATCTGCACTTGCAGCTTCTCCCTGGATTTTAAATCTATTCAACCAGCTCTTACTAGTTTTAAATGGTTCCACATTTTTTTTTTTTTTTTAAGTGAGTTTTCTTCAGATCATCATATTGGCTAATCTCTCTCTCTTTTTAATAATATTTAACTTAACTGAATTCTGCATTGGATATTATCTTCAATAAAATTAGTTAGTCTTTCCATTTCAATCCTAATAGCCGGCCTAGCCCTAGTTGCTTGCAGTGGAACAGCTATCTTTCCCACTGCTAAAATTGTTCTTACAGTTAAACTTGCTAAAATTGTTCTTACAGTTAAACTTGCAAGTCCTAAATTATGGCACACATCCGCTTGTGGTTGACCGGAATCGATTCGCTTCAAAACGTTCAATTTTTAATTTTAAAATTCAGTCTTTTCCTTACATTTATAGTCTTCGTACTGCGTCCAGACGTTGTTGCTTTTTTATTCTTATCGGCCATTATTAACTCTTCGAAAATGTAACTGCGTTGGCTGCATTAATTACAATACAATGTTACAACGCAAATATTATAAGCAATATACTTGATCATTTTTTAAAATGTTGATCTCGGAACTACGTAACAAGTCACTGTACTGCAATTAAATTAGCATGCGAGAAAATTTTAGAGCGTGGGAAAATTCTCAAGTCGGCCTGGGAAACGTTTTAATGCTGTTTTGGTATTCATTTTCAAGCTGTCGACTCCATCAAAATAAACGATTTCATTAAATATGCCAAAAATGCGATCTGTAAAAAAGCGTTATAGTAATCTGTGACAGCGTTATAGTCAGATATGGGTTATAATATAAGAACAGCGTTATAGAAAATCAGCGTAAAGTGAACCGCATTATAACGGGGGCCTACTGTATTTAATTATTGTCATTTCCTAGTTTGAGTGGTCATTGCTGATAAATTTTCATCTTTCCATCTTCATAGGATAGAATAGAACTTCAATCATATTTTCATGAATAATTCACATTATCAAAGAGCAAATTTAACAACCACTTTGTTCATTTCTTAGAAATAATGTCAAATCAATATCTGTGAGAGAATGGTAAAATAACAAAGACATTAAGGTGCGCACATTGAATAATATGGAAATTTTTAAAAATTGTAAGCTAATATTTAATAATACAAAAAATATACATTTGTTACATACAAAGTGTAGTTAGATGGTTCCAGGAATGACTTTTTAAGTAAGTTAACATTGAACTTACAATTATTTTATTTTGTCCCATTCAGTGTAGTCAGCAACCCTTATGTGAAGCATTTCTCTTCTGTCATGACTGGATGCATTTCTGGAGTGATGTGATTTTAGCATCCTTGATGTGTGCTGGTGGACTTCTTCCAAAAACCCAAAATCCTTTCAACAAAATTTGATAATTCGGAATAAAAAGTCACATAGAGCCAAATTGGAGAGTAGGGAGGAGGATTTTACTTGAAGGATCTGTCTTTTTAATAAATTGCCTCACAAGTAATGTGGTGGGGGCCGGTACATTGCTGTGATGCACCTGCTTATCCAGCTACAATTCACACCTTTTATGTAATTTAACCTTTTCTTCAGAACTTGGAGGTAAAATTTCTGATTGATAGTTTCCCCTGGTGCTGACCGGGCTAGCCAGATGGGTAAAGTGCCTGCAAGGCAACTCAAAGGGCACGGGTTCGAATTCCACCTCGGGCTCGGATCGGAGTAAAATGCAAAAACTTTGGGAGGTGCATTATGGCCACAGAAGCTGATGCGCCAACAACTAACAAAAGAAAAAAAAAAAAAAAGGTTCCCCTGGAGAATTAAAGGACAATATACTGTATATATACAGGGTGTCTCAAAAATATTGGTACAAACGTTTAGGGGAGGTAGGTAACATCTAAAGGAATGTGAATCGCATAGGAACCCATAACCGGAAACGTCACGGGAAAGTAGTAAAGAAAGAAAAGAGGCACAAACAGCAGAAATGACAGAAGACAGTAATTAGTGGCAAACATAATATTAACAATGGAGTACGAGATGGGTGCATTTCATGATGTTACAACAGATGCTCGAAGGTTCCACCATGAGCGTGACACCGACACAGCATGGATTGGCGGACACGGTCGAACACACCTGGAGTTTCTTTGACAGCAGCAGCAGCAGCACAGACGAGTCTTGCCACGAGATCCATTTCCGTCTCCACAGGCGATTCATACACGATAGATTTGAGGGGGCCCCCCCACAGAAAGAAATCAAGGCTCGATAAATCAGGTGAGCGCAGGGGGGGGCCAGGCAACGGGTCCACCACGGCCAATACATCGACGCCCAAAACGCCTGTTCACGAACACACCTTCCATAATGAGCAGGCGCCCCGTCATGTTGAAACCAAATGTTGCGTCTCACATTTGCTGGAACATCGTCAAGTAACCGTGGTAGAACTTGTTCAAGAAAGATCCGATATTTAGCGGAGTTCATGTGAGATGGTAACAGGCATGGGCCGACCATACCTTCCCACACATTTATTGCGAAGCGATGTTGTGTGGGTTGTCGTGAGCTCACACATGAGCATTGCGCTGATTGAATGAGCCTCATCCATGAACAAAACATAGGCTGGAAAATTCAAGTCTTGAACACTTTCTTGGAGAAACCACCCCACAAAAGCCACACGTGCAGGATGATCTTGGGGGAGCAGTAACTGAACCCTTTGGAGATGAAAGGGGGTGTAAGGAATCGTCGTGCCAGACACGCTGTACACTGCAATGAGACTCTTAAGGCAGAGGCAACGGCACGTGTGCTAGTAGTAGGATGATTCTGGACGAAATTCAACACACTTTCTTCCATAGTGGGAGTTTGTGTCGAACATGGTCTGCCCGCACTACTCCTGTTACCTCTAAATGACCCATAATCGCACAAATTTTGATGCACATGTGCAAACAAACGGTGGTCTGGTACGTGTCTGTCTGGGAAGTGTTCTCCATAAATTCGTTGAGTGGCTCGTCCAGTGTCCTCTGCTAATCCGTACGCTAGGTGCGTGTCTGCCAGCTCACAGTTTGTATATCGATGCATGCTCTTCGTGCGGCAACTACCGCGCCGTCTACTGACTTACGGTGACGTTTCTGGTTATGGGTTCCTATGTGATTCACATTCCTTTAGATGTTACCTACCTCCCCTAAACGTTTGTACCAATATTTTTGAGACACCCTGTATATATATATATTTTTTTTTGTTTGGCCAAACAAAATTATGAGCATGGTGTTGAACCTGGATTTGTTCATCTTCTCACTGTCTTTCCAGTTTGCTCTGCCTCCTTCTTCTTGGGATCATAATGAAATATTCATTTTTTGTTCAGAAGACCACCGTAAACCCTTTTCTTGTTATTGGTCACCAATCAAGTATTTTTGGCACCATATTTGCATTGACCTTCATTTTAAGATGGTTAAAATTGAAGAAAACTTTCTTTATCCACCCTAAATTGTTCTGTTATCATTCTGATAGCCATTTGTCCATTGGCACAACCAAGTTCCTACACTTTTTTTCAACATTTTCATTGGTTTCCACTTTCATCAGCCAAACAAATTCATAATTGCCATGGGAGTTTTTCTTTTCCTTCAGAAAATTGTTTATGCCACTTGAAAGCCTGTCCTCTCAACACTGCAGACTCCCCATAAACGTCTTGTAACAATTTGTAACTTTCAGTAGGAGTAACAATTTGTAACTTTCAATTCTTTCAACAATATTGAAAATAACAATTTAACTTTCAATAGATAAAAAGAATATCTATATATTTTGGGTTCACATGCTGTTCTATAAATTTTCCTGACATTTTTATATTTTTGAAGCAAAAACCACTTTAATTTAAAGCAGTGTTTGCTGCAGCTTTCCTTGTAATTTCTCTAACAATAAATGAAGAAAAATGATAGTTGTACACTGTCAACTTTGTCATTTCTCCTGACAGTAGTAACTTACTATGGCCAATCCTGAAACTTTCTAGTAACATCTCATAGATCACTTCAGACAAAACCTGTAGATTATACTATGAGACCCACTGATCTCTAGACAAAACCACTATGTAATATATCATCTTTTGGTATTTTCATGAATTAAAGCTGGTATGTTAATAGAATACATGGTTCCCCTTATTCGTATTCAAGTTGATTTGAGAAGGATATAAGAATTTGAATACAAAATAGGTTTTGATATAATTATGAACTACTGTCATGCATTAAAGATATTTTTCTCAACTTAAAGATGAATTTGAAAATTCAGAAAGTCTACATAGCAGACAGCGAAGCTAAGCAAAGAAAAAAATATGGTGCTGAGAGTATGGTGATTCTGTTTATGTGGACAATGCTAATCTATTAAATGCAATAAATAAGAATTAGGAAATTTCCCTATATGTTTCTGGTAGAATTTCCTGTGGCTTAATTGCTGAGGACTAAATATAATAAAAATTGCAAAGGTAATGCATATAAACGACAGAAAAATTTTCAGTTTTTTTTTTTCCTTCAACTGTTTTGTGTGTGTGTGTGTGTGTGTGTGTGTGTGTGTGTGTGTGTGTGTGTGTGTGTGTGTGTGTGTGTGTGTGTGTGTGTGTGTGTGTGTGTGTGTGTTCTTTGTCTCACTGAACCCTTCCTGTTAAAGGCAGATGTAATTTGGTCAGAAATGTAGATGTCTTCCTAGCTGTTTTTTCTTCACTCAGAAGATTAGTGTTTTAAAACCTAACCATGGCCATCAGCACTCTCAGCTGTATGCATCCTTACAACTCTGTATGCTTTCGGTGTAACCTCCCACCCCTTGTCATTGTCCTGTGTATTTTATTTATTTTTTTTATTTTTTACCATATAGTGCAAAGAAGCCACAGGGTTTTTTGTTGCACTTTCCAAAAAAAATAGTAATAAAAATAAAAAGAGAAAATAAATCCCCGTGTGTTTCTTTCCTTGTGTAAGTAACTCTTTAGTTGACCTTTGAATTTCCCCAAGCTATCAGCCTCATTAAACTATGGAGGTAACTTATTCCAATAATTAGCAGCTTGCTGGCTAAGAGAAAACTTCCTGCAATCCTGTCTGAATCTCTCTCTATAATTTGAATTTATGGCTCCTAGTTCTGGAATCATTAATACCAATGAAAATTTTGCTGTAATTCACTTTACTGTCCCCTCGTAGTAATAGAGGCATGTGATGCAAGAAAGCAAGCATTATGAGCTTATGTAGCATCAGCCAAAAAAAAAAAAAAAAAAAAAAAAATTAACACAACCATTCCCTCTAAAAGTTTGTCCAGTTCCTCCTTGAATTTATTTAAGTTATCAACTTCCACAACGACAGACAGAAGTTTGTTTCAGCAGTTAACCACCCACTGGCTAAACGCAAATTTCCACACATTTATTCTACAACTCTTTCCTCAATTTGAATTTATACCCCCTTAGGTTCATAATCTGAGCAGGTGGAAAAATCCCATCAGAATTCAGCGTGCTCAACCCATTCAAGACCTTATACACCTCAATCAGATCACCTCGCAGGTGCCTAGTCTCCAGCTGCTGCAATTTTCAGGACTTAAGCCTCTCTTGGTAAGAGGACCCCTTCATTCCCCTCACCAATCTTGTTGCCCTTCTCTGTACACGCTCAAGCAAATCTACATCCTTCCTAAAATGAGGCCTCCAGACCTGTATGCAGTACTCAAGGCATGCCTGACCATTGCCTTATACAAAAGGATAATCACCTTCTTAGAGCCTTATAGACTTCAGTCAGGTGCCCCCACCTTCCAAAGTGTCTGTTTCCAAGCTCTTTAGCTTGCATATTTAAAGGCTTTCCTCATTCAAGTATCTCAAGTGCAGTCACAGAACATAGTATTCCACATGTGGTCTTACAATTGCCTTATACAGTGGTATAATGTAGCATTGAACACAGCATTAAGTTGTGAAAAACGTCTGAAATGTAAGGTAGTAATTGCACACCTGTGTCATTCCTCATTGCTTCTACATTTTTATGCTGTTGCACTACAATGTAGATCTGCTGCTTTAAGTTAGCTATCTGTCAGCACTCTTATTCATTTAATGTATTTTTTATAGAATATACTTATACCTCTATGTGAAAATTACTTGCACATTGTTTACATTTAAAAGTTTTCTTTAATTAAATTGCTACTTTTAATATGGATTAAATTTTAAATTGCTAAATAAATATAAAATAATTACAGCTGTCCTGTGTGTCGATATTGTCAGACCCCTGAATTACTCCCAGATAATAGGTGCTTTGGGTGTGGCTCTCAAGAGGTAAGTAATACATATAATTTTATTTTTCATAGTTTTTGCTCTCCCTGAATTTTATTGAAGTTGATTATGAGGAAGAGGTTTTTGTTTTTTAAAATAAATATGGTGTATGTGGCAGTATTAAATTTTAACTATATTTAAAATTAGCAAAGTCTTTATTGAATATGTATCTCACCTTATGTATTGGTGAATTATGTATAGGTAAGTAAAGTTTGGCAAATATAGTAGACTCTCAATTATCCAGGGACATATTAACTGGAATTTCTGCAGCCTACAGAATTCTAAGTCAGTCAAAGTTGGATAGCAAAAATAAATTCATGAAATCTGTACACATGATTATTTTCTTACATTTTGCAATGTTCCTTGAATTTACCAGAAGCTGCTTGTCTACCTTTGCTTTCTGCCCTAACCCACTCTAGTCACATTTCAGTAATTCATGCTACTACTTTTTAGCATTAATGTTAATTTTAACATTCCTCTCTGAGTTTTTTTTTTTTTTTTTGTTTGCATCTCTGTGCACCCATCATATTAAAATGGTAAAGGGGTATTCTTTCTATTGAACAAAAACATCATTAATAAACATGAAAAAGGCAGTAAATTATCACATTTAATGAGTCTCTACTTGACTACATGGAACAACAAACCCACTTGCTCTTGTTCACAAGATGATGCTTTGAAATTTATGTAGTACCATTCACAGGAAGGGAAAAAGCAAACTTCATTTAAATCCTTTTCAAAAAATTACATGTTCATATTAACTTTTATTTTTTTAAATCTTCTCATGTAGTATACTTTGATAAATATGAGTACAGTATGTATGGAAATAAATTGACATTTTTGTCACATGAGTTTTCTTTCATTTTTGCAGGTTATCCTTGGAAAATTTATTTCCCAACCACCCCAGATAATCAGGAGTCTACTGTATTTAATGCAGTAATTTTTTCATAACTTGAAGAATTTGTAAAAACTTATATCAGTCATTAAATTTTAAGTTCACTTTTTTATTTTTGGAATTATTTTGTTTTCTTTCAACTTGTAACTTGGATTAGTTTATCAAAGAGATTATGCAGTATTTTAGACATTCATTTTTATTTTTCAGGCCACCAATTTTTAATCCCTGGGCTAAGCGACAATATTTCTTAAAAATCAAGTTGTTTAAAGTTAGGTGCAGTGTTAGTTGTGACCTCAGCATTTAATGAGATTTAATCATAATTACAGAATTTTAAAACTCATTTTGCATCTCTAATTACTTCCTAGAAATTCCAAATCTATGAGGTAACAACTAGCTGTTTCCTCAGTTTCCCCAACAGAACAGCTAGCTGTTCTGTTGGGGAAGTGTTACTTATTCGAACTATGAGAGACAGGCACTTATTGAGATGGATTTCACAGTGTAAGGTGTTGCATAGTGATGCCCCTTATGCAGACTTCAGTTTGTGACTAACTACAGAAATGATGCAAAGCATTAACTTCTATTTCAGTGCAATTTGTCCATGTTTTGCATCTCTGAATAACACCACTTTACATCTCTGTGTGAATAACTCAGCTGGGTTGTCACTGCTTATGCCTTGGGGACTAGTTGATCCCACACTGCCAGGTGCGATCAACTAGTCCCAAAGTGGCTGCCTGGGTGGTGGTGGTACTCACATGAGAATAGGTAACAGCAGACTTCTCAATTGTGGAAGCATTACTTATTCAAAGTATAAGGGACAGACAACTTGTTAAGAACAAATTCATAAATATGAGATGTATAATGATGCCCCTATGCTGATTTCAGTATGTAACTGACTGCATACAGAAATGATGCAAAGCACTAATATGCCATATGATATCATTATGATTCAAGTATACATGCAGTTGTTTATTGGAGACAACGTTCTCATATTCCGATTTACAATTGAACCATTTTAAAACTTGAAACTTTAGCACCTCTCACTTTCTAAATAGCTAACTTTGTGGAAAAGGTCCATACAGAAGCAGCATATGTAGCAATGGATCTAACATACAAGGTGCAAGCCAAAAGATTGGGACAGGGGATTTATTGTCCACTGTCCCATTGTCCTGATCAAAATAGTTCTCCCTCCCCACCAGAGTTTTTAAATCGATCCCAGTGCTTCTCCTACTGTTTGAAGTATCTCTAGAACTGCTCTTTCGTGATGCCGTTCAACACTTTCTGCTGCCTCCGTAGCCAGGTGGGAAGGAGCAGCAGTGCGTAGCACACGCTTCTTGATTAGCCCGGGGTTCGAGCCCGTCACAACCAAATACGGAAGATGCGGAAAGGTCAGGGAATGACCACCGCATATCCCGGAGCAATATGGCCTTAGTTGCTAATGCTCCTAAAAACCAAATAACAAACAATCAACACTTTCTGCAGTTTTTCATGATGTCTTTGAATCTTCATCCTTCTAATTGGATTTTCATTTTGGGTAACAGAAAGAAATCGCATGAGGCCAGGTTGGGAGGATAAGGTGGGTGTGGAATTATTTCCATTTTGTTCTTGGCTAAAAGTTGCTGAACAAACAAAGCCATGTGGTCTGCCACATTTTTGTGATGCAGAAGCCAATCCTGAGTATGCCATTTACCTGGGTGTTTTCTCCTGACATCCTCCTTCAAACACCTTAAGACTCCAATATAAAACTGGTGATTTACAGTTTGGCCTAGTTGAAGTAACTCCTGATGAACAATTCCTTTATTGTCAAAGAAAGCAATTAGCATGCCCTTGACATTTGATCTGACCTTACCTACCTGCCTTGCCTTGCCTTTTTTGGATATGGAGATGATAGACTTCCACTTCGCAGGACTGCTGCTTTGTTTCTGTATCATAATCATAAACCCGGCTTTCATCCCCTGTTATGATCTTGGAAAGGAAGCATCTGTCCATTCTAGCCTGTGCGTGCAGGTCCCTGTATGCAGAAGGCTAATTCTGTTTCTGTTCATCACTCAGCAAATGTACATATTTTGCAGTAATCTGCCTCACGTTTAGACTTTTCCACCGGGAGGACTGCTGCTTCTGGGTGATAACCATAAATCCAGTTATTTATTTATTTATTTTTAATCTTCAATTAAAATGCATCATCATGTGACAATACAATAGGTCTAGAATGTGAGAAATATTGTTAATTTTCAACTAGTTATGGATGACCTGATGCACTTTTTCAACATTTTCAGCAGTCCAGCTTGACAATAGATAGCTCGAGTGCTCAAAATCCTCGAAGTGTTGCCTCCTTGGAAACGCAAATACTATTGAAGTTTGTGTTCTACTGATAGCATCATCACCAAATGCTTATTTAAGCATTTTGTAAGGCTCCAAAGCTGTTTTACCAAGTTTATGACAAAATTTGCTTCAAGTTTACTGTTCCTTAACATCTGTCTTTGCAGGTAGTGCAGTGATTATAATCACTGTCCTCTCCACACTTGATGGAAAAGGCTTGGGTTCGAATCCCGTCAATGATGCAAGGAACTTTTATGGGCCTTTTTCACTCTTTGGTTGAGTAATTCACATTTTGTAAGTCTCTGAAGTCTGAAGCTGTTTTCTCAGGTTTGTGATTAAATTTGATGCAAATTAGCTGTTCCTTTATGTCTGCCCTCTTACTCAGCTACAAAAATTGCAATACACACTCAACAGAAACACAATTAAGTACCAATTACACAAAAGCACAATGTCCTGTTGGTGCGAAACAATTCACACTAACTGACAATGAATTAGTTTAGCGGTATCTAACGGTGCACTGCTGTATTACTTGTGGTTAGTGTTCCCTGCAACCAATCCATACTTTTGGCTAGAACCTTGTATATAATAAAAAATAGACAAAATGTGCCTATCACAATTTTTCACCAAATCAATTTTCAGATACCCAGGAGCCTTCAGAATGGAATTTTTCAACTATGCTGCATGGTACTTAAAGAATACATTTGCATCTAATACTACTAATAATTTAACCCTCTCAGCCTTATTCAATTTAGTATTTTGAATTTTGATAGAAAAACAGTAGTGATTATGTGATTGCAAAGAAATTGTACAACTAGTTTTCATGTAGACGAGAAACTCAAATACTTAACAAACTGAAGGATTTGAACTGTATTTCCATTTGAACATAAATTAGGCTTGCCTTATGATCAAAACAGACTGGCATTGAAAAATCACATCATGGGCATAAGCAGCAAAGCTGGATTGATAATTTAAAATTGAAAACAGAATCACTGTAAAAAAGGATAACGACAACTTCTTTTGTGGAATTCCATCACCTAAGTATTTTTCAATACAAACATATAAACCCACCATCATTAAAAAAGGCCGGTTGTCTTATAGACAGAATAAGCTTCAAACTACCCAACAAAGGACTCTTTAAGCAGGCAGAGGGCGTGGCATTTTTACTCATGAGTGCACAACATGCAAATTGGCCTGTGAACTTGTACAGACAAAAAAAAAACACTGCAATATGATCTAAATCATGGATGTGCTTAAAAACCGTATAACAATGACTCTATCAAATAGACATACATACATACCCTAGCAAAGACACTAGAGATAAAATCTGTACTGTGTTAAATGCCAAATTGGTATCAGAAAACAAAACATTAATTAAATTGCACTTGCCAGCCCACAAATCATAAATTCTTACCATTATCTGATTTAAACATATTACTGTCAATCTACAGTTACATTCGTAGTTACATTTATAGTCTTTCTCATGAAAAACTTGGTTGGCTAACTACAGTAAAATAATCTTCACAAATCCCTCCCATCTAATTATCGTCCCATTGCAATTACTTCTACTGTTTCTAAAATAATGGAGAAATCAATTAACTGCGAACTCTTAAAACTACCTAAAAATCTGCCATCTGATCAATGATCGCTATTATGGATTCTGTCAGTGTCGATCCACTGGTGATATTCTGGCGTATGTTACCCATTTATGGACAAATTCAATGGAAAAATTCGGTGAAGCACAAACAGTTGCTCTTAACATCTCAAAGGCTTTTGATCGTCTTTGGCATAAAAGTCTTCTAAACAAGCTTCCATTTTATGGTTTTCCAACTGTTTTTTGTAATTGGTTATCCAGTTTTCTCTCTGACTGCTCACTGAGGGTGGTGATGGTAGATGGCTCTCTGTCTTCTAACTTCTCCACTAATGCCGGTGTCCCCCAGGGTTCAGTTCTTTCCCCCACCCTTTTCCCCTTGTATATTAATGACTTTCTTCTATTGACTGGAAATCCTATCCATAGTTTTGCTGATGATTGCACATTTCATTCCACTTTCCAGTTTGAGAAAACTTGCTCTGCTCAATCAGCTTCAACTTCTCGAATATCCGCTACCAATTCCTTAAATGCCGATCTCCAGGTAATTCTCCAGTAGGGCAAAGATACTTCCATGGGCATTGTTCTTCTGATCTCAATCCTTCTAAAATTCAGTCCCATCTTATATCTCGCAAAAAAGGATTCTTCTGCTCCTATGCTTATCTTTGGTGACACTTCAATTTCTAGGCAAGATGATATTTTGTGGATTACTCTGACTTCTAATCTCTCTTGTCACAAACACATTACAAATATTGCTTTCGCTGCATCTAAAAAATTTGATTTTCTCTTTCGCTCTCTTTTTACTTTTCTTCCAAACAGCTGTTCACTGTGTACAAATTGCAAATTCACTCTACCATGGAATATTGTTCCCACATCTGGGGTGATGCCCCCAAAACCTTTTTCAAGCTTCTAGATTCCATTCAGAAGAGGGCAGTTAGGTTAATTAATGACTCATCTCTAACAGGGTCTCTGCACTCTCTCTCTCATAGATGTACTGTTTCTGCTGCATGCCTTTTCTACAGATACTTCCATGGGCATTGTTCTTCTGAATTGGCTTCTATAATTCCCCTTCTCTCTTTCAAAACAGTCCGAACATGTGCCGCCAACATCCATTTACTGTCCAACTTCAAACTCACAGAACCAACTTTTCATCTTCCTCGTTTATTCATTCAACTGCCGTTTTTCTGGAACAACCTTCCTTCATATGTATTTACTGAAAATTACAGTCTACAGAAGTTCAAGTCTAATATCAACAAATATCCTCTTTCGTCTTCTCAACCTCCAACCCATGCACAGTACTAAGTACTATTGGTTCTAATACCTCTTGTGTTTGGGGTTTTCATTAAAAAAAAACAAACTGTTATTCATATAAACATGGATCTGTCCATGACAGACATGTGTATACATATATGACTTTCTTATTTCGTATTATTTCTTGTTTTAGATGAATATATCCCAGAATTATATTTTTTTCAAATATTTCTGAAATACCCTATATGTATGAGTTAATATAAATTTTTTGTTTAGCTTGCAGTGAAACAATGTATGTATCTATTTACTGGGCACCAGAGTTTCAAAAAAAATTATATAAATATATATTAAAACACACAAAAATATATGCGAATCCATAAACCATGGATTCGCATTTATTTTATGAAAATCTGTGGTCAAAAGTAAAGCAATTATAGATTGGTTTTTCTAACTTAAAATACAGTAAACCCCCGCTATTCGCGGTGTCTGTATTCGCGGTCGCTGATTTAATATAAAATGAAACCTAAAAAAATGTGAATTTTAAAGCGCCGTGAACAGTTTCCGCCATAAAAAAACGTGGGCGTGGCTAAAATTATCTTTCCCGGTCAAAACAGCGCTCAGTGGGTGGGAGAGAGGGGTGACAAAATCGCAAGCGTGGATGTTTCTCGCTAATTCTCGTTCAGTATGTGTTATGCGCTTGTCATAGAAGGTTTCGTCGTTTTCTTTTAATTTATATGCTTATAAATTGAATAAATTTATCAATTTATAAATTGATATGCTTACAAAAGTAATAAATCTACCGTTTTGCAGTGTAAAACAGACTTTTTCGAGCGTGTTAACTGAAGAAAGCTACTTTATTGTGGACAAGTCCTTTCTAACCCGTACAAAAATATGGCTATGAATAACAAGGGAAATGTGAAAATATCAAAGAAGGTGATGACATTAGTGAATAAAATTGAGTTATTAGACAAAATTTCTAATGGTGAAAGTGTCTCCTCAGTGGCAAAACATTATAAAATCAATGAGTCGACGATATGATCAATAAAAAAATCGGAAGAAAAAATCCACCGGAGTGTCCGTGAAAACGCGCTAATTGCTTCAAAAATTTGTTCTGTAACTCGTGATGTTAAATTAGAAAAAATGGAAAAGGCTTTAAATCTGTGGATAGAAGACCGAACTCAAAATAAAATTCCGTTAAGTTCACTCATCATCCGTGAAAAGGCAAAACTCCTTTATCAACACTAGCGAAACTGGTGATAGCACTGGTGGGATAAGTTTTTTTGCTAGCAAAGGTGCTGGTTTGAAAGATTTGTTTGAAATTTCTAATAAATATTATATTTAATATTAAATTGTTCCTTATTTTCATTTCGATGCCATATGCTTGCATTTCACTATGTACTGTCTATGTACATAGTCATATTATGAAGGTACATATAATACATACATAGACAATTTTAGACTAGTTTTTCTTATATATTTCATACTTTGGAACGGAACCCCTTTATTACTATGGGAGCCATAACTCAGTATTCGCGTTTTCGGTATTCGTGGAATTTCTCAGGAACGTAATCCCCGCGAATAGTGGGGGTTTACTGTATATATGAAGTTAAATAAGAAAGTGTAGGCAATTTGTATGTGAAACTAACACAACATGTCAGAACATGTTCACAGGATCATCATACTTATTACATTGTTAGACAAGTCTATATGTGTGTCATCAGTTGCACGATCAATCTGTTTTATACAATTGAGGTGTAATTATATTGGCTGCACTTTCCATTCCACCATTAATGAACAATGTGCTGTTATCAGATTTTTGTAATCAAAATGAGTCAAACCATCCCATATTTATGGAAGAAATGTTAGCAGTGGCATTGATGTCTAGCCTAGGCCCTAGGGAAAATGCTTTTTTTGGGCCTCCTCCATAATATCTGGAACCAGGGCAGCCGACCAACTTGCTGACTTCTCAGTACTCCTGAATGTTAGTGCAATATGAAAAAAAAAAAATGTATTAGCCAAGAAAAAGTTTAGAAATGGCAGAACAAGTGGTCAAGAAAGTTGTTGGACAGCCTGAATGACTGTTCAGGTTGTTCAGTAATAATAAACTTCTGATAGACAATGATTAATGCCACTTTGATGGACAATGATTAATGCCGCTAAACCTTTCCACACATTCATATATCTTTCTTTTAATAATACACTTTTCTCCATGTTGCTCTAACATTCTTCTGTGAATCTGGGAATGCTTGACCCATCTGATCGCAAAAAATCAGATCACAGTATATTCACTAATAGTGAAAATGATAAGTCAAATTGACATGATTACACCTTAACTATATGAAACAGACTGATTGCAGGCAACTGGCTTAAAACATGTAGACATGTGTCTAGCAACACAATAGATATGATGATCTTGGCATGTTCTGACATGGGGTGTTAATTTTACACACAAATTGGTTTTACTTGATTTACCTTTGCATATGTTTGAATTCCTTTTTTTTTTTTTTTTTTTTTTAGATGTAATCACATCTGTTGTTTACAGTTTCTTGTATCTTTTTATATATATTTTTGATACACTATTACTGCTGCCATGTACAGATACAGTATCGTATGCTTTTCCTGTTTTGCTTAAGTTGTTGCTTTATTTTCTACTGTATAGTTTCTCTCTCGCTCTCTATCTATATATATATATATATATATGTATATATTAATTTTTTATTGTAGAATTTGTGGATCTGTTTGATATGTGGTCATGTTGGATGTGGAAGATATGTTGAAGGTCATGCTTATAAGTAAGTATACAAAAAGCACATATAAAAAGTCTAAGTTATTTAGAGTACAATAGCTGTGAGCAACCTTTTTGACACCAGGACCAATTCTGGAGAAAAAAAGTATTTGTGGGCTGCATTTAAATGTGTATTTTTTTATTTATTTTTTATCATTAATGACATTAAAAATTGGCCGATGCTATCAAACTAGCAAGTGCCTATATTGGTGCAGCCCCTCTTACTATATGTACTAGGGCTGTTCAATAAAGAATGAATGATACTAAATTTTTTTTTCTTTCTTTCACAACATACATTTATTAATCATCCATATTTTGATGGTCCTTTTCAAAGTAGGCCCCATTTGATGAAATGCACTTACTCCAACATTTCTGCCATTCTTCAAAAACATGGTGGAAACCAATTTTTGACATGCATTTGAGAATTGCCTCCGATGTCTTTACAACTTCTTCTGACAACCGGAAAAGTTTTTCTAACAGCTCCTCCTTTAACTTTGGAAATAAAAAAATTGTGGGGTTGCAAGGTAACAGCTGTAGGGTGGATGAGGAACACATTTGACATCAATGCTGGCTAAGTACTCGATGGCGGTATGAGCAATGTGAGGTGTCACAATGCAGCATCCACCCACCTGTGTGCAGTTGTGATTGTTTGTGACGAATGTGATCCCGCAATGTGTGAAGTACAGTTCTGTAGTAAAGTCTTATAACAATCGAATGACATGGCACAACGTGCTGGTAAACTATTCCTTCCTTGAATGTCAATAAAAGTGATGACCATGACCTTTCCTGCAGTAGCCACAACTTTTACTTTTTCTTTTTTTTTTTTTTTTTGGTGTTGGTGATGATGTAGACTTCCACACAGAGCTTTGTTGTTTACTCTTTGGGTCGAGAGATGAAGCCATCACCCTGTGCAGAACCTCACCATCTTTAGTAACCATCCATTGCAGCTCTTGACAAACCTCCATGTGAACTTGCTGTTGCTCAGATGTGATTAGTCATGAAACCCAGCACACAAAAACAAATGTCACTTGCAAATGGTCATGGAGAATACCATGCATACTCCCTACTGATAATCTCAACATCTCTGCCAGGTGCCTTACTGTTATATGATGAAATTCCCTCGCAATTTCAGAAAACAGTGTTTATACTTTCTGTGGTAACAGCAGTGGTTGGAGCTCCAGGACTACTGATTTTTGTGATTGAATCATGTCCATCTTTAAACATTCTAAACCACCTGCAAGCGGTAAATCTATGCTTTTTGGAAGCATAGATTTACCATAAGCTTTTTTTAAAATTTCATATGCTTCAGCTGATGTTTTCTTGAGACAGAAACAAAATTTGAGAGCAGCATACTATTCCTCATATGTCACGTCCATTGTTACATAGGCAAAACTGAACAGGCATAAACTTTACCAACTGCCAAGGTCACAGTCTGCTCATGAGTCATCTGCACAGTTGCTATGTGGTGCAGCTTGGTTTGGTCTTAAATTCTGCTGCTCAGCTAGAAATGGCAAGAAGTATGGTTGTTCATGAAAAATTATGATCCTTCTTTATCAAACAGCCCTCGTAAAATAAGATTTATGAAAATGTTGAAAGTGCTTACATTTACTTTGCTATTCTGTTGTTGTCCAGAACCTAAACTAAAGCAACAAAACTAAATACAGTCAGTTCTGCTATAATGCAGTGTATGTGTTCCTAAAAATCTCCGCGTTATGGTATTTCATGCATTAAAAACAACAGGGCTTACGAGGAAAATAGGTATAGCAGCAGAGCACTAAAAAAAAAAAAAATGTTCAGTGTACTAAGTAAAACACTAAAAAAAGTTAGAAATCCAATAAAATTGCTAACACAGGTTTAAACATCTTAAATTTCTAATAAATAAATAAATATTACAGTAATTAGTAAATACGTACTAATTGATATTTCTGTTCACTGAGTTTTTTTTTTTTTTTTTTTTTGAACAGTAAAAAAGATAAGCAATCAATAATGACAAACACAGCACACACAAATTGCACAAGTGAGATATGCAGTATCAATTTCACGCATTAAAAATAGGTAGCTTAAAATACAGTAATGAAGAGAAGATTATGAAAATTTACCTATGTTAACACTTTGACTGCCAAGCTAGTTTAATGAAAAAAAATTTCAAATTATTCAAATTTCAAAAAATTTCAAAATTTCAAAAAATCAAATTATTTACTAAATAATTTGATTAGTAATTCTAAAATGAATATTGTAATGTCAGTGTTATGCCATTTTTTTTTCTTAAAATATCAAAAAAGTGTCTCTTTTTTTTTTGTGTTGCATATATGTGGCCAACATGTTCCATTAGGTTACTTTATTTCTTGAGAAGCCGTGTTGGCCACATACACGTGATGATATTACGGCATACATATGAAGGTTGTTTGGGATTAGTTTATTGCCCGCACGCTGCAATAAAACTAATTGCGATAAAATAAACTCTCAAACGTGCAATAAGTTTGTCAGTATTGTTAGAGATTTTGTGAAAACAAGTTGTTAGCGCACTGTATTATCCCCATTATTATTGTGTTGTGTTTCTCCTCAAGTTTGTACAAGTGTGTTGTAAACAAAAAAAAAAATCTAAAAATTGCAGAAAATCTTAGTAGTAGTTCTGAAGATGAAAAAGAAGATTTTGACTCTGACGATTCAGTAAAAGATCCTGACTGGGATATTTCTTCAAATGAAGGAGGTACTGAAATACCGGAAAATGTTGAAGAAGTGCTTCAAGACTGGATGGCAGAAGAAAACACTGATGAGCAATTTGAAAAGACCGAAGAACCTGAGATTAAAGGACTGAAACAAATGAAGCTATTGAATGGACTGAGTACGAAGGATGCCAAAAAAAGAATTGATTTTACAGGCAAATCAGAACTGCAAATAGACATATCAAGAAACATTACTCATTCTGAAGCATTTTCATCACTTTTGGATGAAGTAATAAATCTTATTGTAACAGAAACAAACAGGTATGCTGAACAGAAAATTCAGAGTACCTGAGCTTCGTGGCAGAGTCGTCTAAAAAAGTGGATTCCAACAACCGCTGATGAGATGAGCAAGTTTTTTGGGATTCTTATGTGGATGGGACTAGTAAGATTTCGGAGTATTGCATCTTACTGGTCAAACAAATATATCTATAAAAATAACTTAGTAACAAAAATTATGTCTCGCAAAAGGTTTTAATTGTTGTGCCTCATTCACTTTTCAGACAATGAAACTGCTATTCCGGGGGACAGGCTCCGTAAGATACAACACCTGATTGATGTTTTGCAGCTGTAATATCAGAAAATATTTTTCCCCGGCCAAGATTGTGTCATTGACGAAACTCTTATTCCTTGGAGGGTCAGGCTGATATTCTGACAGTGTATACCAAATAAAGCGCACAGGTATGGATTCAAGCTGTTCAAGTTATGTTCCACTGAAGGATATACCTGGTGAAGCAAGATCTATTCAGATAAATCTAAAAATCATGTAAAATCATGTAAAATTTAGTTGCAAAGGTCTGAAGAGTTATCGCAAGGACTTCTAAATGAAGGTCGCACCTTGTATGTAGACAATTTTTATACCAGCTACTATTTGGTATTATCGTTTCTTCATCAAAAAACTCATGTTGTTGGTACATTACAAGCGAGTAAAAAATTTATGCCCAAAGAAGTCGTGTACTCAAAGCTAAATAAAGGGCAGATGATCATCAAGGAAGAAAAAAATGGAATTATTGTTCTAAAGTGGCAAGATGTTCAAGATGTGAGACTACTAACAACAAAGCATGCCCCAGAAATGGTTGATGGACCCTCCACCAGTAAAGGATGACGGAAAGAAGCCAAAAAAAAAAAAAAATTCCTATTCTAGCGTATGATAAGGGAAAAGCAGGTATTGATCTGTCAGATCAAATGGGTTTGTATGCCACAATGCTAAGAAAGGTAAAGTGGTACCGGAAATTAGTGATAGAATATATATTTGAAATATCAGTTGCCAATGTGTATGTGGTATACAAGTGTGCCACGCAAAAACAAATAAAAATAAGAAGCTTTTGGGAGGAGGTAGTTAACGTGGTAACACTCATATACTAATGACAAAATTCTACACAAACAACAGGAAAGTTAGAAGAATGTGCATTTTTTGTTACGCAAAATTGAAAGAGTCAGAAGGAAGATCAGTTGCTAGCAGAACGGGGAAAAGAGTTTTGGCGTATTGCCCAGACTGTATTCATCATTCTCTCATGTGTTTGTAGTGTTTTGGACAACACCATAAATCTTCATAATTTTGTAATTATAAAATTCGTAATAATAAAGAATTTTTAAATAATGACCAGTTACTCACTTATTTTTTCTCATAGTGCCATGCAAATTTCATCACATGTATCACTGGAGGCCATACTTTTCAAAAATAATGTAAATTTCCAACAATCGTCAGCGTTATACAGCCGACGCAGCTCCCACTGAAACAGAGGGTGTCAGCAATATATGGCGCCTCCAGTGGGCAGGAGCAGCAGTGCGTAGCACACACTTCTTGATTAGACCAGGGTTCGAGCCTATGACCACCAAATACGGAGGATGCGGAAAGGTCAGGGAATGACCACCGCATATCCCCAGAGCAATATGGCCTTAGTTGCTAATGCTCCTAAAAACCAAATAACAAAACAAAAACATCTGCGATATATGTCTGATGCACCTGAAAAACATAATGGTGTCAGACTTATATGGCCGACTCGGCAGTCAACGTGTTATAAAACATAAATAAACCTTGAACCACATCCATAAAAATATGATTGAAGATTTCATGGAAGGGAAAACACGTTTCACCATAATAATGTAAAAACCCACAGAATTCTAGCTATCGGTATTATTGCAAATGCAATTAGATTGAGTTTATAACAGATTCCACTAGCAGGAATGCTCAATAAACTGAAAACTGCAAATTGTTTTTATTGTTTTATGGTAGTGATCCCCAGAAATGTGCTCCTTTGCTCACAATATGGCCTTAGTTGCTAATGCTCCAAATAACAAACAAACTGTATGTGCTCCTTTGCTCACACTATCGCATCTCATGAAATTTCTGTTTGAACTGAAAAATGTGAGCTCCTGAAAACATTAGTCGGCCAGCAATATCTTGTGAATACAGCAAATGACAACTCTCTCCCTGACCAATACATCTACAGTAAATGGGAGCTACAACTCTCACATGTTTGATATTTTTTTAAGCTTCGTAAACTTGTATGCATTGCTGTGCAGGTCGCTACATTCACCTTGATCAGGGTTTTACGTTCACCTGGTGTTATTTGCAGACAAAACTGCGCATGAGCCAACATGAAAATTGTGTTATACTCACATTGTTCCTTAATATATAAGTTGCATAGGAGCAAATTCACATTGCCAAAATGCGCATTATAGCAGAACTGACTGTACTGCAATAATTATTTTTATGGACTTTTGAAATATGAAGCTTTGTTTCATATTAGTATAATATATTTTAATTAGTAAAAGACAGCAACGAGGCTCAATAATAAAAATAATATTAATGTTTTTTGTTCCTGAAATTAATTTGAGCCTGCAGGCTGTATTTCACTCACTCCTGGCATACAGGATGTCCATAAATTATTTTTACAGCTTTTTTTTTAACAATAATAAAAATATCAGAATGAAATATAGATTTGCAGTTTAGCACACGTAGCAGAACATTTAAGTTTTTTTATACATTGTTCTGCTGCTTCTATATGAGCACCCTCCATCACATTATAATGCATCTAGGTGATATAAAATCTTATACCAGATACAGTAGACTGCATCTGTCAGATCACAATGAAATCGGATGTTTACATACAGTGCAGATATTTTGCAGTGCTGAAAAAAAGAAAACGGCAAGTCGTGATTACTTTTTTGTTTAAATTCGCCGATTTGAAAGTGAATTCTGTACTGATATCATTGATTATACTGCTGTCTTACATTTATTTTAAATTAAAAACCCCTCACTATGGCTCCTAAAGTTAATAAACCTCATATAGAGAAGAAAAAAAAAAAAAAAAAGAACATTAAAGCTTAGTGACAAACTTGATATAATAACAGAAAATAGAACAGGTGTAAGTAGGAGTGTATTAATGACAGAATATAACATTGGATCGTCAACATGTTTATGTTTTTTTTTTTGTGCAGTTAATAAAATTGCATTCTTAATATCTCTATTTCTTATTTAGCCTCATTATTTCTGCATTAAATATATTAAAAATATATTTAAAAACTTTCTAGATAACAGAAAAATCAAAATAACGGCACCTTGAATTCTTAAGGTACTGTTACTCTGAAAGTGTACTGTACTTTCAAACATTGAATTGTTGATAATTGGCAATTACACTGGTTATCTATTATCAACATCATTCACAATATCATGGAGCCAGTATTTTATAACCCATATCTTTAACATAACTTCTTAAAAAAAATTCAAAGGCATTATTGTCTGTTAAGTGGTGAAGTCCATTGCATCAGACCACCTTTTCCAGTTCGGCATTCAAGAAATTTCTGATATGTGCATTGAAGGGTATGCTAAACATACAGATAGAATTACTTGAAAAATAGAAACCTCATTGCACATGTGGCAAAAATTTAAACTTATAATAAAGTTTATTCAAAAAAATGAATTTGTGCTTCCTCCATATGAGGATTTCAAATATGTGGGCTGCAGAAATTAGTAACCTTAGAGGAGACTTGATTCAGGTGTGTAAGGCTTTGAGAGGAGAAAGTAAAATAGATGAGGGCAAAATTTTCACTGTTATAGTGATTCCAGAACTAGGAACCATAAATGCAATTTATAAGGGAAAAGGTTTAAAAAGGATTACAGGAGTTTTGTTTATTAACCAGCGAGTTGTAATTACTGGAATAAATTGCCTCCATTGGTGATTAAGGCTCACAGCTTAGTGTAATTCAGAGGTTAGCTGAATACAAACCTACAAGAGGGAGGTTCAAATATTTTATTTTTTATTAATTTATTATTATTTAGACAGTGTTACAGCATAATTCATAATAATTAAAGATATTAATAATTAATTCATTTCTTAGCTAGTGCAGAAAAGCATGTAGCTTCTTTGCACTGTGTGGCTTATATTAAAATCAGAGTAGATTGCATCTGTCAGCTATTGTTTGTCTGATTTGGGCTTACAAAAGCCAAAACTCTCTCTGATCTAGATCCAGATGTAAATGAAATTCAGATCTGGAAGTTCACGAAATTGAATCAAGTGGTACCTCTAAGTAAATTTAGAGGATATTACAGCATAAAAAAAAAATGTGTTCTGCCACATAAATGTTAGGCAGCCAAGGCAAAATAAGAACAAATTAATATTTAAAGGTATTTATGTACAAACGTTTCCATTTTTACAAATTTTAAAAATGCCATGAACAGAACCACCGCTAGCATTTACCCCTTAGAGCCCACACACATTCAAAAAGTCACATGTGAATGAGTTAATATACACACAGTAATCTTCAATATGGTGATTATCATAAAATGCAAAACGTTGCAGTGCTACTTACTGAAGTCTTCAGATCAGTAAGGTAGCACAGTAAATATTTAAATCTTCATTTGTATTACTGTTTTCATTGCCTTGTATAAACTGTCAGATAGTGATCTTATTTTTATTTCTTAAAATAAATGTTATAATATAATTGTATATCACAGGCATTACTTGGAGACTCAGCATACTTATGCTATGCAGCTAGGAAATAATAGAGTTTGGGATTATGCAGGAGATAATTATGTACATCGCCTTGTACAGAACAAAGCAGATGGAAAGCCAGTTGAATTAGAGCCTTGTTGGGTATGTTTTTTACTCTCTCTTTTGTTTTTTTTAAATATTAAAGAAAGTATAAAATATTTAAGGGCAGAGGCCTCATGCTACAAGGTAGAATGACTAATATGTAGGTTATTGCAAAAGCATCATTTTAACGTAGCCATCTACCAAAGTAGTTAAATTAATTAATTAAATTGGCATCGTTTTGGTTATATCTCATATTGTGAATGCCTTCACAATGAGTTGCCATGGTATTGTACTACCTCGAATAAATAACACTTCACCAGTGGAGAAGACTATTGTTATTTATTCTCAGCGGATATCACCACACATAGGTGGTGGTATCCACTGAGAATAAATAACAGTAGTAAATAACAATACCACCACCTATGTGTGGTGGTATCCACTGAGAATAAATAACAGTAGTAAATAACAGAATACCACCACCTATGTGTGGTGGTATCCACTGAGAATAAATAACAGTAGTAAATAACAGAATACCACCACCTATGTGTGGTGGTATCCACTGAGAATAAATAACAGTAGTCTTCTCCACTGGTGAAGTGTTATTTATTCGAGGTAGTACAATACCATGGTAACTCATTGTGAGGCATTCACAATATGAGATATAACCAAAACGATGCCAATTTAATTAATTAATTTAACTACTTTGGTAGATGGCTACGTTAAAATGCTGCTTTTGCAATAACCTACAGTAAAGAATAAAATTTATTGATACATAAGAATGGAGCTTTAAGGTGCATTATGCTTCATTCAAATTGCATTCTTCATTTTCTTTATTCTTGTGTTGTGTTTTTTGTTTGTTTGTGGTTTTGTTAGTTAGTAATTTATGTGTAATTGGAGTTTTATTTCAAATCAATATCAAGATATAGATACAGATGGGCTACATTCATGGCTGCTGTTGTTAATGCACCATGACAAGTGAAATCCTTGTTATACACTGAGTGGCCACTTTATTGGATACACTTACCTAATAGCAAGTAGGTCCCTCCCTCCCCCTTTGACCCTCAGAATAGCCTGATTTCTTCATGACACGGACTCAACCAGATGTGCCACTAGGACACTGGTCTGCGCTGACCCACAGTTTTTGAAAATTGAATGATTGTGGATCTTTATTCTGTAATTATCCAATCAGGATGATTTGGAGTAGAGATCTGAAATCATCCTGATGATTTTATGACTGGAGAAGCCACCACAGTAGACTGAATTTAGTCCCTTGTTCCTGGAACTAGTTCTGGAATACCTGGGCAGAAACAATTTTTAGATGACCTGTGGCATTCGAATGTTTCTTCACTCATATCAGGGTACCCAATGTGACCACGAAACCATTACACCACCAGAAGTTTGCATTGTTGACACATGGTAGGGGTTTTTCAGACCAAGCAGTGTTTTTCAAGTCCTCTGCTATCCAGTATTGGTGTTCCTTAGCCCCCCCTTAACTGTGCCTTGGTTTTTTTTTTTGACAGGAGTGGAACCTAGTTCTACTGTGATACTCCATCCATAATAAGGTATGCCAAGTTGTACATTCTGAAATGTTTCTTTAGTTACTGCTGTTGTACTGAGTTGTAATCTGACTGATTATTGTCTTTCTGTTATCCTACACAAGATTTGTTGGCTTCTGTTGGCCTCTCACATGAGTTAGCTGTTTCCAACCACAGTATTGCTATTTGATTATTGGACTTCTCGTGATACACCCAAAACACAGTTGAGATTGGGCTAATCTTGATACTGCCGAGACATAGTTGGGATTGGACTAATCTTGGTATACCTGAGACATTGTTTTAAACATGAAAACTCCAGCAGGGTTGCAGTTTCCAAGGTGCTCATATCGGCATGTCTGGTGCTGACTACCATGTCATGTTCATAGTCACTTAAATATTTTGTCTTGCTCATCCCTGCACTGAATTGCTTGCATACAGCATCTTTGTATATTTGCCCACCTGCCTCATATCACATGGTATGAACACGTGACACTATTGCCAAAGGAATGCTGCATTTCATGAAAAGGATAGGTATGCCTAATAAAGTGGCCACTCGGTGTGCTTGTATGTCAAAAACAATATATACATTCCATATGATAAAGTTGCCATGGCAAGATCTTCTTTGTGGTTTTATAATCCACAATGATTCAAGGTAACTCCATTTAATTTTGAATACCATCACTTAGATCGAAATAGTATACATTGAGCATTCATGCACATTCCATCCTTTATTATTAATTTTCTGCATTTTTTACTCAATTGTCAGTACTCCTATTCATTGTTAATGTGAAAACCCTGGCCTTTTACAGGCTTAGTAGGGATTTTTATATTTGTAACCGTTACCAATACAATAAAGATATCAAAGGTGTTATCACATTTTTTTATAAGCTATGAAGCCATTTTTCTTGCACTCAATGCATTAGCCAACTCTTAAAACTGGCTGTTTCTGAAAGAAATTAGTTTAACTTTACTATATGTATAAAAACATGGTTATGTCTCCAAGACCATAATAGAAGATGGGATACTGTTACCATGAAACACAAACAACAAATGAATATTACAGTTAAGGTTGTACTTGGCAAGGTGTGAATTCAGCTACATCAGTACCAAGACATCAAATTCAAATGTTCAAAATAAAATAAAATCATAAAAATATGAAAGACAAGTAATGCTCACCCTCAGCAGTGTAAATGCACAACTCACCACCCAAGATGGTGCAAATCTGTCAGTAACACAAATTAAATAAATATTCTGTTTATACTCCAGGATTGCCATAATGGATATTCATTTTAATGGATCAGAGATTGTGCCATTCCATACATTTATTTTCCTCCTTGAAAAGAAATCTGTTTTCAATGACAGTATTGTAGTTTTACCACTTGTAAAATTGAATTTTTCCTCAACTGAACATGCCTTTAAGAATTCCTCCAGTGTACATTCAGGGAGTGGTGTAAAAAATATAATTTAGACATCTTAAAATTAAAAATTTCTGTTTATACTCTGAAACAGCCACTAAGGTCACAAGGGTTTACAATTAATCATTTCAACAATGAATACAAACATTAACCATTTTAGCAGCCCCAAGAACACCATACATTAAAGGAAAAGTATAGTGTAGAAGGGTAAAAAAACCTGATTTGTTTTTTAGTATGATCATTAATGGTACCATAAGTTGTCCTTACCTAGTCCCATGTATTCATTTTAATGTTCACAATGGATGGTTTAGTCACTTATCTGGAGGGATCTCAGTTTGGATCCTCTCAGAGACTCTTCAAGTGCAGCCGTAGTTAGCTAATGTCAGGCAAAGGGAGTACAATTAAACATAGAATAACTCATGGGTTTCTCTCATGAGTTATTCTGTGTTTTTCTGTCCACATAACATGAAAATAATCTCATGAACATACTTGTACAGACATAATACAGCCCTTGATGCTGATGCACTGTAAAACCAATAAAAATCAGCAATGGCTCCCACAAAGTTTAAAGGATTCTTTCTTGTTTACACCTGTCTGCATGGAGTAATTATGGATGTCATAGCCTGCTGTGTAATATAACTGAATGCGATAAACAAGCTACATTTGTATAGACTATATACCCTTTAGAAAAAATGTAAATCAGTTGTCTTAATATATTTATTTGATCCACGCATATATTTTATTTGTCAATTATATTTGACTAATTAGTCAGTATACAAAGTCGATTTTATGGTTTATAAATTATATGATAATTACATATCTCTTAGTAAATTATATTATTACTAAATATTCGTGTGAGGTTTTATGTGACTTTTTAGTACTTGTATAAAAATACAATAAATGCTGTACAGGTAACCCCCATATAACACGGTACTTCTACAGCATGGTTTCACTCTATCACGATTGATAAATTGCGGCAATTCTCACACAACACGGTACTTTTTGACGTGGTTTGAGAATTGTGGGAAATCTCACATAACAGTATTTTTGAACTTAGGAGACCGGCAGAATTACTTAACAAGTACAAGTCACTGTTGAACAAAAGCCGAGAATTAGGGTTGAATTTGAAAGTGTCTGCAATTCTGCCCAGACACGATAGGAGGGAGTATGTGATGAGAGCCTTGTCGATCAATTCGGCCCTGGAAAGATTGTGCAAGGCTCAAGGGGTAGAATTTTTTTCAGCCTGGACTGTACTTGTTAACAGGAGAGATTGCTTCTACAGGGATGGGATACACTTAAATAGAAAGGGTGCAAGAATATTTGCTGATGCTATCGAGGCAGTGTTAGGTGGGTCGGAAAACTGCTAGCTTGGGGGGAGACAAAGACCAATAGATTGACAGTAGCCACTGGCAGAGGTGAAAGAGATTCTTGCACTGCTTCTATTAGAATGAGCAGAAGCCTGAAAAACAAGATGCATGATATTTCAGAGACTGCTGGGAGCCATTGCGGTACAAGTAAACACATGGGTTGTGTTAGGATAGCTAAGAATAGAAACAGGTGCAGGTATACTTGCTTGTACACCAATGCTAGGAGTCTAGTAAATAAATTTGATGAATTTGAGGTATTGCTCAAAACATCAAAGGCAGATATTGTTGGGATATCAGAGACGTGGTGTCACACAGATATAAGGGATGCAGAACTGGAATTTGTGGAGTACAACGTCGATAGACAGGATAGGAAGGGGGAGGGGTTATGCTATTAGTTAAGAAACACATAAAAACCAAGGAAGTGAAGCCAGTTGACATCGCTGGACAGTGCAGTGTTGAGTCAGTTTGGTGTGACATAAGCATTGGGAGATCAAAATTGAGAGTAGGAGTGTGCTATAGGCCTAATGACTCTGATGAGTATAATAAGAAACTGTACAGGGAAATAGAGTGGGCCAGTAAATCAGAGAGTCTTATAATGGGAGATTTTAATTTCCCAGATATTGACTGGAATTTGGGGGCTGGTCAAGCACACACTAGCAAGGCTTTTGTGGATTTATTGGATGATTGTTTTCTACATCAGCATGTTCGGGAGGCAACTAGAGGGAGTAATACTCTTGATTTGATTATCAGTAGTGATTCTTCATGCATTAAGAATCTGCAGGTAAATGAACCACTAGGTGGCAGTGATCACAGTGTGCTGAAGTGGGGATTTACTCAAAGAGGTAACTACCATTAGGGGTAAAGGGAAGGGTTATTGCTTTCGTAAAGGTGACTATGATGGACTGAGACAGTATTTAAATTCTATACAGTGGGACCAACTGATGATGTTACCAACAGCAAATTCAAAATGGGAAGCATTCAAAGAACTTATCTTGGAAGCTACTAGGCTTTACATACCAACTAAGAAATATTGTTCAGGGTTTAGGCCAAAATGGATGTCAGATGAACTAATGAGGCATATGGCAGAGAAGAAAAATGCATGGGATACTTACAAATTAACACATGACACAGAAGCCTATGATAGATACAAGTTGATATGCAACCAAGTTACAAAGGAGGTTAGGCAGGGGAAGGCAGATTACGAGAAATCCTTGGCAAGGGATGCAAAGAAAAACAGCAAAGAGTTCTTTACTTATGTAAACTCTAGAAGGAAGGGGATGAATCAGATTGGTCCACTTGATATTGATGGGTCAACTGTTGATGATCCTGCTCAGGTAGCTAACAAACTAAATGAATATTTTGCATCGACATTCACACATGAGGAGTTATTCAGCGAGGGGAATGCCAGAGGTGTGTTCAACTCTAGCAGTAAGCTACAGAATCTTGAAATAACTGGGAGTAAAGTGGAGGAGAAACTGTTGAAGATAAACACAAGAAAGGCACCCGGGGTGGATGGGATCTATCCAGTTATATTAAAGGAGGCAGCAAAGGAAGTAAGCAAACCCTTAGCCATAATTATGAGAGCTTCCTTGGACTCAGGAGAGATACCCATAGACTGGAAATGTGCAAATGTGACCCCAATTCACAAAGGAGGATCAAAGGCTGACACAAGTAATTATAGACCTGTGAGCTTAACTTCTGTTCCAGGAAAATTAATGGAGGCACTGGTTAAAGAAGCACTGCAGGATCATTTAGACAAGACTTCAGTTATAGCTCGGACACAGCATGGTTTTGTTAAGGGGAAGTCTTGCCTGACCAATTTGATTGGATACTATGATGCAGTCACAAAAGAACTGGATGCAGGAAATAGCTTTGATATTATATACTTGGATCTTAGAAAGGCTTTTGATACTGTTGCACATGGAAGACTGCTGCACAAATTGGAGCAGTGTGGCATTGGAGGCAAATTGCTGCTATGGATAAAGGGGTGGTTGAGGGGGAGAAGACAGAGAGTGGTAATCAATGGATACTGCTCATCGTGGACTAATGTTATTAGTGGAGTCCCTCAGGGTTCAGTATTGGGTCCATTATTGTTTTCTGTATTTATAAATGATATTGATGATGGTATATCAAGCTTAATGTCCAAGTTTGCAGACGATACAAAGGTTGGCAGGGTTGTCAAGGACACTACTGACACTATGCTGCTGCAACAGGATCTGGAAAGGTTGAGCAGATGGGCTGAGAGGTGGCAAATGAAGTTTAACATTGACAAATGTAAAGTACTACACATGGGAAACAGCAACCCCAGAGCAACGTATCAACTCTGTGGTACTACACTGACAGTGGTAGAGAATTAAAGGGACTTGGGGGTGGTTGTGCAGGCAGATATGAAGTTCTCTGAGCAGTGCAGACGGGCAGCAAGAGTAGCTCATGGAGTATTCTCAATGATATACAGGAATTTTTCCAGCAGGGATAAGGAGGTGATTATTCCCTTGTATAAGGCAATGGTCAGGCCACACCTAGAGTACTGTATGCAGGTCTGGAGGCCTCATTTCAAGAAGGATGTAGAGCTGCTGGAACGAGTACAGAGAAGGGCAACAAGATTAGTGAATGGAACAAAGGGTGCTCTTACGAAGAAAGGCTTAAGTTTTGCAAATTACAGTGTCTGGAGACTAGGCAACAGCGAGGTGATCTGATAGAGGTGTATAAAGCCTTGAATGGTTTGAGCATGCTCAATGCTGATGGGATTCTTCCTCTAGCTCAGAATAATCACCTGAGAGGGCATAAATTCAAATTGAGGAAAGACAGATGTAGGATAGACGTGCAGAAATTTGCCTTTAGCCAGCGGGTGGTTGGTTGGTGGAACAGACTTCCATCCCTTGTATTGGAGGTTGATAGCCTAAATATGTTTAAGGCTCAGCTGGACAGGTATTTTGAACAGGATCTGGAATAAAGAACAGAGGGGTGAAGTGGAAGTGGGTTTTTTTTTTTTTTTTTTTTTTTTTTTTTGGCTGATGCTGCATAAGCTTGCTTTCTTGCATCAAATGCCTCTACTAATGCTAATGCTAATGCTAACTTTTGTGCTGGGAAAACCCTGCTATTATGTTAGATGTAATTTTCAACATTTCCGTTCATTTTTGTGGATCCCTGCTGTTGACTCACTAGTCATTGTCTTCATGATATTTTTCTAAAGTACATTTCTGCAGGTCACTACCATAAAACAATAAAAACAATTTTGGAGTTTCTGGTTTATTGGGCTTTTCTGTTAGAGTAATCTATTATAAACGGGTAGTAAACTCGATCTTGCATTTGCTATAGTACCGATAGTTGGAATTCTGTGGGTTTCATGTTATTATGTTGAAATGTGGTTCTCCTTCCATAGAATATTCATTCATATAAAAAACATAAATAAATGTTCAGAAACTCATTATTCCGTATCTCACTTGTGCTTATTATTTTTACTGTTTTAAATTTTACAACCAAAAAAAAAAAAAAAAAAAATCAATGAACAGAAACATCAATTAGTTAGTATGTGCATATCACAGTACATATTAATTAAGCTATGTACATAAGTGTAAATTTATTTTTATTTTGCTAACTGGAAAATATTCTTCCAATTTTCACCTATCATTTAACTTTGTTAATTGGTAAGGTAATAAAGTTGAATTTGTGCTTTATATCTAAGTGAGGGTCCACTGTATTTTGTTGAGAGTCCCTGGGTCAGGTTCTGTGCTATTGAACTTGTGCTTGTTTGAGACCATAAAAAAATTGACTTCGAAGCATGCAATTTGTGACTTTTGAAGAGAGCAGAAGGTACAAGAAATCTAGATGATGCAGAAGAGATTGTGCTTAGCATCAATGAAGAGGAAGAAAATTAAATGAACCTACATTATCTGACATATAAGTATCACAGTTTGTAAGGTAAGACGTTTGTTCAGTTATTACTACTATAAAAATTAATTTTCCGATAGTTATAAAAAAAATGGTGTATTTTTGTTAGCTTTTGGAACGTAATCCCCCTTTTTGTACTGGTTCTTAGTCCAGTATAACACGGTTTCACATTACAGAAGGTTTTGTAGGAACCGAACTACCGTGTTATACAAGGGTTACCTGTATATAATTTCATAAAAATTATGTACTTTTTTTTATTTATAAACTTACAAGTGGTATATTATAGATGTTGCTTTCTTAAGGTTATGTACTGTTTATATAGCCATAATTGTTAGTTTTGTTTACATTTTTTTAAAACATACTGTATTTGATGTTTAATATTTTGTTAAATAAAACAGAAAGTGTATATTGCATTAAAGGTATCTGAATGCAGTCACAAGCAACTTTGTTTCTTCTTGTCATTTTTCTACGAGTGCAATTTTCCAACAGTACAGTAATAGGAAATATACATTGTTCATAAAACTGAAAACCAGCTTGTTTCATATTCTATATTTACCAGAATAAATGGTTTGATACCTGTTCTGTTATATTAAACTTCAGCATATTTATCAAAATTTTTCCGATAATATTATATAATTTCTTAAATTATATATATTATATTTTTTAAACTACAATTAATATAATTTATTGTGATTTAATGCTGAATGTTTTATAAAAATTTATATATCTATAGGTTGAACAGGAAGAAAAATTGGATTCCATTCAGTTAGAGGTGAGTATTTAGACTTTCCAGTTGAAATCTATTATATATTATTACTTCAGTGTCTTTTTTATATAGATATTAATCACCCCAGTGTTATCAGATTATGTTGTTATTTCCACTTTAATGGCCAAAAGTTTAAAACAATCATAGTAACTTACAACTTTCATTTCAAAATTATAAATTTAAGGTATTTTAGTTAAAAATCTTGAAAGCCTTTCAAAGTAATCATTAAAGATTTCAATGTATGTGTTTATTTCCATTCATTATCAAGAATTAAACCACTTTGGTGATATTCACTTACATATCTGAATTAAACCTTTTTTTACCTTAGAAAAAACGGTAATGTGATTTGGCCATTATACCAATAATGAAAATTTATATGGCATATACAAGCTGCTGTCAGACGTTTTACAAACTTATGTTATACAATTATGAATTACCTTTTGAGCAGATATATTGCATTTATTCCAATCTAAAATTCTCTCTTTCTCAATTTTCCCCCTTCCCCATATTTTTTAGCATTTGAAATATAGGAGTCATCTTCAAATTCTGACCATTTATTTATTTATGTGCACCAAGGACAATTTTTTCCTATGTTATTTGTTATAATTAAGTTTTTGATATTTATTGAGGAATCATTATTAGTAAGATTCTTTTGCACAAAGTGTACATAAAGTAACATAATTTAAAAATGTATAAATGTTTTGGTATAAACATATTAATTTACATACAGGAAAACACAATTACTAAGCTTTATCGCAGGGCTTGAGAGGAAAGGTAAAATATGCAAATAAGAAACATGTCATTATTTATTAAAAATACATTGTTAAAAGTAAACATTGCATGCTGATTTGCTTATGGCAAATGGAAGGAAAAGTGAAATTCATAGCAGAATGGTTCTCGTATATTGCATTTCTCCTATACGTAGCATAATTCCCCTAGTGGTAATAATGCTCTTAAAACCTGTAGATGAGAACCAAGAACAAAGTAAAATAAAAGTTTTTGCTTAGTTCAGTCCTGAACAACATTGATATCAAAGTTTGTACACATCTGATGTATTACTGATTAAAAACAAAAAGGGAGTCCCTCAGTACAGGCAGAAACTGTTGTTGAGATTAATTGAACTGTAAATAAATTATCTCCAACCTCACACTTAAGAGAAGTGATCAAGATCCCAAAACTGCTCCCTTATGAGTTTAAAATAATTCAAGAATTGTTGTCCTCCAACCAGAAGCCTACCTGAATTTCACACACATGTATTATCTAACTTGAATATGATAAAAAGTTACTATATTGCATTTTATAATTTGACGAAGTCTGTTTTTACCCTTATTGTGCTGTTAATATGCATGACTATTATATGGTCTGAAGGAAAGCCACACTCAGTGACTGAAAAACCATTGCACAATGAGAACGTAACAGTATGGTGTGGTTTCACATCCACTACCATATTTGGATTATTTTTTGAATAATTTGTTAGGGAACTTCATTACTGTATCCACAAATGAAAATAAATATGTGGGTATGTTTGAAAATGTCATTCCAGACTTAAAACTTATAAGAGGACATTTTGGTGAATGAAATATAGAGCTTTCGAAACAGTATCAAATCCTTGCAGCCTGGATTTGAACCATAATGATTACTGGGCTAAAAGTGGGTTATCTAAAAGTTTGCATCTACAAACATGGCCTAAAAAATGTCACAGCTAAAGAGGACAATCAAAATAGAAATAATAAATGTCTTAAGATCAGTTTTTCTCTGCTATTCATAATTTTGTTACTTAAATTAGGACTGTTATCAATTCAAAGAATGACATTTTGAGCCATTTTAATATGTTTACATTGAAATATTTTCTTATTTTTACATTAATCTGTTATGACTATCCTGTATTTTACATTGCTTGTAATGCGCATAATTATAAGTTTGATTTTTTCTAGTATACCTATCTTTTAACCAGTCAACTAGAAGCTCAACGTCATTTTTTTGAAAATCGCCTATCAAGATTGGAGCAAGATGCTCATAGACAGGTATGGAGTCTCTCTCTCTCTCTCTCTCTCTCTCTCTCTCTCTCTCTCTCTCTCTCTCTCATGGATATGTGATATGCATGTTATTTTTTATGTAGCATATCTATGATTTGAAACAAAAAAATTTAAATTTTGAAATATGCTTGTAAATAAACTTTTGCGTTGACTTTATGCATATCAAAGATTCTTTTGTTTAAACTGTTAGGCGGTACCTGGAAGTATTTATACCCATTCTGGTTAAAAACCATTTAATGCTGTGGAATGACATGACCTTGATTGCTGAGCCCTTCTTCATTATCTTTTAGTAAAAGATCGAATTCATATTATTCTTCATTCAATGCTTTGTAGTCAGACCCCCCAAAAAGGTAGTTACTGAGAAACACCACTGGCAAAGTGGTATTTTTTTTTTTTTTTTTCAAAATTTCACATTTGTCTTGAGCTATTACTAGATCTGGTCCATAGGGCTTAAATCAATTTACATCCAAAAGTGGAGTGGGCAGTGTGGTCAATGCTAAAACATACAGTACCTTTGACAGAAAGACTGTTATTCAAGAGGGCTAAGATATATGGGAAAGGGTTAAATAAAAATCTTGGGTTGATTTTGGAAAAGATATGGAAAAAAAAAATATTGGAAAGATGCACAAATGTTTTGATGTTTGGTTAAAAATCACAGAATAGATGAAAACCTATATCTACAGTAATCAGAAATGAAAAGAGCAAGATTAAGACAAAGATGGGAACATTTTAGAATTGCAAAGTAAAGACATTGATAAATTGTTAAACAAAAGAGCTGAGGACATCACTAAAGAAGAGGAAAAGATTGAAATGGGATAAATTTAGGATCTCTTTTGCTAAAAAAAGGTTATGGAAAATACCACATATGAAAGGTGGCAAGTATAGGTGAAATTAAATCTGAAACGTTGAAACCTGGAGGAGAAAATTTGATCGCATTATACATTATATTATCCAAAGCACAAATTCCAAATGATTGGAGTAAGGCAGATTATACCAATATATAAAAAACTAAAAGTCAAATTGTAGTCTAAATAAAGTTAAAGTGTAAATTACAGAGGTATTTCACATTTGCCTTCTTTTTCTTTTCCCATTAATCCTACTGCTTGTTGAGTTAAGAAGGAGATGATACAAAGTGAAATTCATCTGTAATTTACACATTCAGCTTTATTTTTTCTTTTTATATATTGGTACAATTTGTCTGGTGTTGTAATAGATAAAATCTATACAACAAGCAGCTTAAGGGTTAGAAGTATTGTAGAACATAATCTGGAGAAGAAAAGTCAAGATTTATGTCAAACAGTGCATTTCAGGAACAAATATTTGCAATAAGACAAATTACCAAAAAATCTCATTTATACAAACTAGGTTTATACAAAGTACTCGTTTATATGAGGCACATATATTCCCCTGTGAAAGGGTAGGCTTTTCTTTGTAAATATATTCATTTTCCCCCTGTGAGAAATAAATATTGTTATTTTGTATGTTTAATACAAATCTTGACACAGCTATCCAATTATTGCCTCTAGCTACCTGGTTTCCTGCTTCCCAAAGGATGGCAATGACTTGTTAGCTGTTAAATTAATAAAAGAATACAAACAGTTTTTCTAAGTTGTTTACATACACTCCCTTGCTCTCCATGAAATCAAGGTCAGTTCAATTGTTACACCAGTTCAAAGAGTCTTTTGCTGTAGTATAATCTATATTTTGTTCCATTTTATCTGATCTGATGTCTTTTTTGGAACTTTTTAAATTAATTCATCAGCATGTTCGGGAGGCAACTAGAGGGAGTACTCTTGATTTGATTATCAGTAGTGATTCTTCATGCATTAAGAATCTGCAGATAAAGGAACCACTAGGTGGCAGTGATCACAGTGTGCTGAAGTGGGATTTACTCAAAGAGGTAACTACCATCAGGGGTAAAGGGAAGGGTTATTGCTTTCGTAAAGGTGACTACGATGGTCTGAGACAGTATTTAAATTCTATACAGTGGGATCAACTGATAGATACAAGTTGATATGCAACCAAGTTACAAAGGAGGTTAGGCAGAGGAAGGCAGATTACGAGAAATCCTTGGCAAGGGATGCAAAGAAACACAGCAAAGAGTTCTTTACTTATGTAAACTCCAGAAGGAAGGGGATGAATCAGATTGGTTCACTTGATATCGATGGTTCAACTGTTGATGATCCTGCTCAGGTAGCTAACAAACTAAATGAATGTTTTGCATCGACATTCACACATGAGGAGTTATTCAGCGAGGGGAATGCCAGAGGTGTATTCAACTCTGTCAGTAAGCTAGATAATCTTGTAATAACTGAGAGTAAATTGTAGGAGAAATTGTTGAAGATAAACACAAGAAAGGCACCTGGGGTGGATGGGATCTATCCAGTTATATTAAAGGAGGCAGCAAAGGAAGTAAGCAAACCCTTAGCCATAATTATGAGCGCTTTCTTGGACTCAGGGGAGGTACCCATAGACTGGAGATGTGCAAATGTGACCCCAATTCACAAAGGAGGATCAAAGGCTGACACAAGTAATTATAGACCTGTGAGTTTAACTTCTGTTCCAGGAAAGTTAATGGAGGCACTGGTTAAAGAAGCACTGCAGGATCATCTAGACAAGACTTCAGTTATAGTTCGGACACAGCATGGTTTTGTTAAGGGGAGGTCTTGCCTGATCAATTTGATTGGATACTATGATGCAGTCACAAAAGAACTGGATGCCGGGAATAGCTTTGATATTATATACTTGGATCTTAGAAAGGCTTTTGATACTGTTGCACATGGAAGACTGCTACACAAATTGGAGCAGTGTGACATTGGAGGCAAATTGCTGCTATGGATAAAGGGGTGGTTGAGGGGGAGAAGACAGAGTGGTAATCAATGGACACTGCTCATCGTGGACTAATGTTATTAGTGGAGTCCCTCAGGGTTCAGTATTGGGTCCATTATTGTTTTCTGTATTTATAAATAATATTGATGATGGTATATCAAGTATAATGTCCAAGTTTGCAGACGATACAAAGGTAGGCAGGGTTGTCAAGGACACTACTGACACTATGCTGCTGCAACAGGATCTGGAAAGGTTGAGCAGATGAGCTGAGAGGTGGCAAATGAAGTTTAACATTGACAAATGTAAAGTACTACACATGGGAAACAGCAACCCCAGAGCAACGTATCAACTGTGATACTACACTGACAGTGGTAGAGAATGAAAAGGACCTGGGGGTAATTGTGCAGGCAGATATGAAGTTCTCTGAGCAGTGCAGACGAGCTGCAAGAGTAGCTCATGGTGTCTTGTCAATGATATACAGGAATTTTTCTAGCAGGGACAGGGATGTGATTATTCCCTTGTATAAGGCAGTGGTCAGGCCACACCTTGAGTACTGTATACAGGTGTGGAGGCCTCATTTCAAGAAGGATGTAGAGCTGCTGGAACGAGTACAGAGGAGGGCAACAAGATTAGTGAATGGAACAAAGGGTTGTTCTTACGAAGAAAGGCTTAAGTTTTGCAAATTACAGTGTCTGGAGACTAGGCACTGGCGAGGTGATCTGATAGAGGTGTATAAAGCTTTGAATGGTTTGAGCATGCTCAATGCTGATGGGATTCTTCCTCTAGCTCAGAATAATCACCTGAGAGGGCATAAATTCAAATTGAGGAAAGACAGATGTAGGATAGACGTGCAGAAATTTGCCTTTAGCCAGCGGGTAGTTGGTGGAACAGACTTCCATCCCTTGTTGTTGAAGTTGATAGCCTAAATAAACTTAAGGCTCAGCTGGACAGGTATTTCGAACAAATGGAGGGGTGAAGTGGAAGTTTTTTTGTTTTTTTTTGGCTGATGCTGCATAAGCTTGCTTCCTTGCATCATATGGCTCTACTAATGCTAATTTATAGTTTGTTTATATTGAATCTCATCTAGCAGCGTTATGGTGACAAAATGTAAATTGATGGAATTAAGTCTAGAAATTAAACTGAAAATTATCTAAGAGGCTGATAGGATGGATTGAAGTAAAACGAACATTGCAATGGAATACAACATCCCTTTAACTACTTTATCTACAATACTGAAAAACCAAAAAAAAACTTGGAAGTGTGTGACACTGGAGCAGCAATAAAAAACAGGAAATGAATTCATATTGCAAAACACGAGGAGCTTGAAACAAAACTTTGAGTGGTACCAACAAATGCTTGCATCTAATTTGCCGATATCAAGTCTGATTTTGCAAGAAGAGGCAAATTATCAAGCTCAGTAACATGAAATTAATGACTTCAAATGCAGCAGTGGCTAGCTCCCAAGATTTAAAAACAGGAATAACTTGGTTTAGCAAAATGTTTGCAGTGAGTCTGGATTAGTCAACAAAGAAAAGGCTATATACTGGTTGTGTTCTGTACAGTCCATTCTTGAAAAATATGAGGCAAAGGATATTTTTAACCTTGATGAAACAGGTTTATTTTATAATTTGCTGCCAAACAAAATATTTGCTGTTCAAGGAGTGTTTTGTCATGGTGGAAAATTAAGTAAACAAAGACTCACTGTTCTGTTATGCTGCAATTCAGATGGCAGTACGAAACTACAAAACTTATCAATCGCCCACTTGTGATTGATAAGTTTTCCAAGCCAGATGTTTTAAAGAACTTAACCAACTTTTCTGTGATTATGAGGCCAATAGAAGTGCTTGGCTTACGGTCAGAATTTTTCAGGCTTAGTTATCAAAAGTGGACAGAAGAATGGCTTCAGAAAAAAAGAACATTTTGATGATTCTAGGTCGTTGTACACAACACATTCTGCTGAGACACTTAAGATGACAAATACATGGCTGTTGTTTTAGATCAAGGTATTATTTATAACATCAAGAGAGCATATAGAGCCCACCTGATAAGGTACTTGATCTGCAACATAGAAGAAGGGAATAATTTGCAGCCAAAATTGGAAATGTCTTGGGTGCTGTCTATAATCTTCATATTGCTTGCATCAAGTGGTAATAATCAACTGCTTCAGAAGGAGTGGCTTTGGAGAGAATATCATCAAAAAACTTGGTCCAGTAGACAAATGTGATAGCAACGTTGAGGATTGGAGGAATCGGAAGGAGCATATGGATTTTGTTGGCAAATTTGAAGAGTTTGTGAAGGTGGATGATGAAGTTGAAGAATGAAGAAAGTGAAGAAGCACACACATGGCCATCTAAAAAAGATGCCCAAAATGCATTGAGCACAATAGAAAATGCGTCGGCACGCAGTAACATTGATAAAGAAATAACTATTGCATTTGATAATGTCTGTGCTGTAGTCAAAAATGAGTATAGGAAAAAAATATATGGCTGTGCAAACAACATTGGATTCTTTCTTTAAATTGGATTAATTTATTAAAAAGTTAATGGTTTGTATGTCTCCTTATATATTACGATTGTAATTTTTTTTGCTGTGACGCTAAAATATTGTATATATAAATATATACTGTACAATATTTTCATTTCCATTAATTCTTTTCTCTTAGTTTATCTTATAAATAAAATAAAAGCTTTAAAAAATGTGTTATTCCTATTACTGTATTGTTAGACAAGGCTTTCGTTTTTATTATTTTATTTTATTTTTCATTTATTTTTGACATTATTATTTATTATTATTCTTGGATATATGTATGTCCAAAAAAAAACCGGTAAAATTTTGACACTTTTGGGGGACCTCGTTATTACAAAACGTGAAAATTTAGGTCCCTTGAACTTTGTATTAACGACATTCGACTGTATTAAAAAAAATCATGGGAATATAACAAGAACCTATCAGGGTTTATGCAAACAGGACATGTCAGGAACAAATATTTGTAATAAGACAGATTATTTAAAAAAAAGCCATGGGAATGTAAAAATAGCCTGTATTTAGGATTTATTGATCTTGAAAAGCATATGAAAGTACAGTCGATTCCGGTTAATTGGGACACATCGGGACAGATCACTTTGGCCCAATTAAGCGAAATTTTAATGAGCTGAAAAGCACATTCTAACGGAGGCAAAAAAGGTATGAATAAAATAAAGGGAATGTGGTATTTAAAGAAAGCACACTGTATTTAAGTTATATTGGTACAAACATTTATTTAAAAATAACTAAAGCTAAAAGCAAACAAAATGTACGTATGTACATGTGTAAAATGAAGATACAGTACAGAATAATGTCCGTGTCAGGCAAAGGTTACACATTACTTAAGGGTTCTTACTTTGAAAAAATTATGAAGTGTACCCTGACGTGTCCTCTTTATGGACTGCAATTGAACAAAGTCGGCGCAGGTATCTAATGCTGATAAAGGACTGCCTTCATTGCCTTCCTGCATGAAATAACATCTCAATTTAGCGATACATTTCCTGGCATCCTGGTTAGTCACTCACTTAGGTATATCATCGTCATCATTTTCTTGGTCTTTTGGTGTCTCTGAGTGTTTTGCCGCAATTTGTTCAATAATCGTTTCCTCATAATCTTCATTTTCATCGTGGCATTGAAGGTTATCGTCAATCGTTAAAAATTCTTCACAATTTTGGACCTGTTGCAGTTCCAAAGCCAGTTCATTTTCTGTACAGCTTATCGCGTCTGAATCACAATTAGTCGCGAAACCACATTTAGCAAAACAATTCCGAATTGTTTTACTGGTTATTACTCGCCAACTATCGGCGATAAATTGTACAGCTTTTAACTTCGAAACTTTTGCACTAACCTCTATTGATTTCGAAGATGATGTCAGCAGATTTTCCTCAATTGCTTCAAGGATGTGATTAACCAGCTTTCCGCGATAATAGGTCTTCAAATTTTTTATAATTCCCGCGTCCATAGGCTGTATCAGGGATGTGGTGTTAGGGGGTAAAAATTCCAGTTCAATATTTTTTAAACCAGCTACATTAGAGTGTGCGGTGCAGTTGTCCAATATCAACAGAATTTTTCTGGACTTCCGTTGCAGTTCCGCGTCCCAGTTCATCAGCCATTGCGTAAAAATATATGTGGTATCCACGCCTTCTTATTGGCATAATACGAAACTGGCAAACTGCTTATTGTAAGCCCCTTGAAACAACGAGGTTTGGCACTTTTACCAATAACCAAAAGTTTGAGTTTATCATTTCCTGACATGTTTGAGCAGCACAACACTGTTACACGATCCATTGCTTTCTTTGAACCAGACAGTGTTATGTGTTGATAGCCGAGGGAACCATCCGGCGTAGCACGATAATATAGACCTGTTTCATCGGCATTGTAAATGTCATCTGCACTAAATTTTTTAAGCAACTCTGGCAGTTTTTCACATTTCCATTGCTCAGCACTCGTAGCATCAGCACTGTCCTTCTCGCCATGTGCTTTTTTGTAACTAATGTCATGTCTACACTTCCATCGAGACAACCAACCATCCGTCGCTTTGAAATTTACGTGACCTAGCTTTTTGGCCAACTCTTCTGACTTGCGTTTTAGCATAGGGCCGCAGTGGAAAACCATTGATTCAAAGCATCTTCGACGTCTGGATCTTTGCCTTCCCTCTTTCGCTTATGAGATGTTTTCTTTAAATCCATGTGCAATGTCCACTCCTCTCTAAGTTTTTCTTGTTGCTGTAGCAGTCGTGAAATCGTAGATTTTGGCACCTTTATTATCTCCGCTAGCTGACGATGACTGATGTTAGGAGGTTGACTTTTTATCTTGTCAAGAATAGCGATTTTTTCTGAAAGTGACAAATCTTTACGTGGCATCTTGACAGGGGTCTTAAATGTACTGAAAAAAAGGGGAGGGGGAAACCAAAATCAGTGCACTGTTTGGTACAGTTTTTAATCTATTCTTCAGCAAAATTTCTTCAGAATCCGATTACCACAACACAGAACAAATGTAAAACAACCACTGTACAGCACGACTTCGCAATAACTGATTCCACTGCTGCCCACGTGACCTCTTTGTTACGAACCATCTAAATTAGTTTATTGTTCAATAAAAAAATTCTGTTTATACTCCGGCACGACAACCAAGTCAGTAGAGTTTACAATAAATCGCCAATTATCGTATTTAGTAGTCACGGGCTTGAACCCCGGTCCACTCAAAGAATGCGTGCGATGCACTCTCGCTCCTGACCACTGGGCTACGTCAGGCCTAATAAACTATATTTAGATGTTTGTGCATGCCATCTAAATATAGTTTATTGTTCAATCAAGACCTTCATTGCCCCAATTAAGCGGCGAGTTGGCCCAAATAAGCGGAACAAATTCAGACTAAATATTTGTTTTGTTTCTGTTCTTCATAATTTGCCCCAAATAAGCGGCTGCCCCAATTAACCGGTGGCCCAATTAACCGGAATGCACTGTATCTAGAAATCAACACTCTCAAATTTTACAGATATATGATAGCAAGGATAATCCTTTAACATGTTTGCTGCAGCAATGCATATCTGCTGTGCCATAATGCATATAAAAGCACATGAGATTAACTACTACTCAGTATTGGCACACTTATTGAATGCTTTACAGTAAAGCTTGGCTTTTGTTAATAGACTTGGCACACAGTTCTATTTGTTTTCTGCTTGTGCTGATGTTAGTTTATGTACATGAATAAACTTTTTTTTTATAAAATTTTAAGATTTGTTCTGATTTTTAAACCCAGCACAAAAGTAAGTGTTCACTTTTTAGTAATGAATTCCACACTTTTAATTTTCAACCATTATGTACAAATTTGCAGAATGCTGCGGATGTCAGAATGTTGTTTTTTTTTTTTTTTTCAGAATTTAAAAAATTACAGCACATTGAATGAATTCTTTTACATTTAGGTGGCAGCAAACGTGTTAAGAGAAATAAGTTTGAAATATGGTGAAGATTGGAGGAAGAATTGGAAAATAATTTAAGGTTAAACTTGGAATGGGGAAGGGCTGCTTCTCATCACCATGTTTTTTGTTATTCACTCTGTACTGTTCAATAAAATAAGTTAACGAAAAAATTTAGAATGAGATATGAAAAATTGCATTATTGTTATATGCAGGTGATCATTATTATTGTACTATTAAATAGTTATGTGCAACATCTTCAAGAATCTCTGACAAAATTAGATATAGGTAATTTGGCATGAAAAAGTATGGGAAGCTAGTTAAATAAATTCACTTGACACAAAACAGAAATTAGCCAAAATACAAAAATCAGCTGTTTTAACCTATTCCTTAATTTCTTACCCAGCTCTCAGCTTGGTAAGAAATTATTGTAAGTAATTCCATTTCTTGGTAAGAAATGGAATTACTAGATGGAAGCAATGGCATGACTATATTACAAGTGAAGAAATAAGAAAAAAATCTTGGGGTAACAAATATTCAGTCAAAAACAAACAAAATAAATGTGAGAGAGTATGGGCATGCAGAAAGGTTAAGAGAAGGTTGATTGGTTAATCAGATATCTGAAGCAAAAGCAAACAGTAATAGGCTTAGAGGCTGATCAAGAGAAAGGCAGATTGATGCTGTCAAGTGAGTATTAGAGGAAAGAGAACTTACTGTACTATGGCTAATTATGTAATGTGAAACAAGGTAGCCTGGAGAAAAATATGGAGTAGATGTCCGATAGTCCAGAAGGATTGATTTGTACTATGTTTTTTTATTGTATTGACACATATGCTCACTGGATATAGCAGAGTTGGATAGCAATAGTGATCATTTGTATTGCATGTTACTAATATTCCCCACTTATTCATGTTACTGTTGATAAGCCATTGGCATTCATTCATGCTATGACTCTAGCTAAGAAATTTGTTGTTAAGATCAGAGACATTTTTAAACATTCACCGAAACAGTATGGTTAATATTTAACCACATAGCAGTTTAGTAATTTCTGAAGTCAAACTGTTGGCAGTCTTACATGGTCTGTAAGCTAGTTTTTGTGAAACTTGATAATATCACAATGCGGCCTGTTATAAAGACATTTTTGTGATAGAGGCACTCAAATAGTAAAAATAAATTGCTGATCACCAAGAAATTGTTCAATAATTTAGTCATATTCGACTGCAGAAACTATTCTTGACTGTATGATGGGCACAGAGAACATAAAGTTTACTTTAGTGTATTTAAAAGTTTTATTTTTAATTACACTTGTTTAAACCCACATTTTTTTTTTTTTTAGAGTAAACCTGATTTGTTTAAAAAATTAAAAACTCCAGTAACTGTCTCCTGAACGTGTTTTTATTTTTAACCCAAAAAAAACCAATGCTTTAGTTGAAACTAAGAAATTTTAAGTAAATTTAAAGTAGAAATATAGATTTTTTTTTTATAGCAGTGATTGATGATACACTAACAAAAAAAAAGTTGCAACAGAGGAAAAGAAATCGGAGGTACTCTTTAAGAGTTTGCCCACTCGCACACCTCACAATTATTTAAACTGCTGACTTCTTTTTGTTAGAATTGGGAAATAAAAGCAAGGAGTTTCACCAAAGACACTGTTGTTTAATCTCCAGTTTCTGTTTTAAATTCCCTTTATTTGTAATAATTTTTTTTTCTTTACAGATTGAAGAATTAAAAGAAAAAACTAAACAGGCTGTTGAAGAGAGGAAACAACTGGAAGAGAAACTTTCTCGTGTCACTCGTGAAAGACAATCTCAGGATAAAAAAGTAAATCAGGTAATTTCTGCACATTCTCAAAATCTCTCTTGTTCATTCTACAAATGGAATTAATATACTCAACTTGATATTCGAGTAATACCTTGAAAATTGCCTGTTTTGGTTTTATTTTATTTATTTATTTTTTTTTTGTTGTTTATTTGAACATAGGGATAAACATCTTAAATATTTGTAGACCATCTTAAAAGCTACTTCTCCAATGATAAGAAGACTGGAAATATTAGCTCTGTGTAATAAATGTTCCTTCACTTACACATGCCGCATTTAAAAATTACTTTTGCAAGTTGGGCAGTGTATGCCTCCATTACATTTCCATCACATTCAGTTTTAAATTAATGGAAATGTTTCATTTTCTGTGAGACCCATTGAAGCTCATCTACAGTAAAGCTATCCAGTTTGTTTTTTGGGCCAAATGTAGACTTCAAGAGTGTCCAGAAATATATTTTTTTCACTACTGTATAATGAACTAAAGTTAACATTCAACTTTTAACTACCAAAATTCTATAACTGATGATATTTGCTTTTAGCAGCATAGCATTTGCAATCAACAACATAATAGTACTTTTGTATGTCATTAATAGCAAGTAAATACTCTGTGTAGTAGAGAATAAAAAATACCTGGGGGTAATTGTGCAGTCAAATATGAAATTTTCAGAGCAGTGCAGACAGGCTGCCAGAGAAGCTCATGGCAGCCTGTCTGCACTGCTCTATATATTGTCATTCAAATAGCATTAATTGAGGGCACATGATGCAAGAAAGCAAGCTTATGTAGCATCAGCCAAAAAAAATCACACCCTTTCTCATTTCACCCATCCACTTGCTCCAAATGTTTGTCTAGTTCTGCCTTGAATCTGTTTAAGCTATCAACTTCTACAACGAAAGATGGAAGTTTGTTCCAGCATTCAACCACCCGCTGGTTATAAATAAGCTTATTATTCCATAGAATCAGCTCAAAACAGTGTGATTGGTTGCCTGGAAGGTGTATGCAGGATTGGTAACAACTAATTCTGAAAAGGAAACATTAAAATGATGATTTCAAATATGTACACAAATCGAGGTTACATAACACTAAGCAAATGTGCTAAGAGACATTTGAATGCAGTGCACTTCAAAATTTGTAATATTACGTAAATTTGCATTTTTTACTGTCTATTGTTAAGATATTTTCTATATAAAACTGTATAACCATTTTTATAATTCTGAGTATCTATAATATTCCTGTATATATGTCTGTCTAGCGTTGACATATATACAGGCATGTATGCATATATATTATATATTTTGTTTTTTGGAGCATTAGCAACAAAGGCCATATTGCTCTGGGATATGCGGTGGTCATTCCCTGACCTTTCCGCATCCTCCGTATTTGGTGGTCACGGGCGCGAACCCCGGTCTAATCAAGAAGCGTGTGCTACGCACTGCTGCTCCTTCCCACCTGGCTATGGAGGCGCCAACATATACCATGCTTTTTTTGGGATGATATGCAATGGTATGGTGTACTGGCACCTTTATTAACAGTGATGTGTGACATTTGGATGCAGTTCACTTCAAAATTTGTAATATTATGTAAATTTTCATTTTTTACTGTCTATTGTTAAGATATTTTCTATATAAAACTGTATAACCATTTTTATAATACTGAATTACTCAGTCAGACCTCTGTTTAACAAAGTCCTTTTATAGCGAATTATTTTGAATTCCCCTCGGAAGTTACATTTAAAATAGTTTCCATTGAGCGAAGAAAATTTTCATATAGCGAACGGATTAGGAGAGAATTAACTCGGTACGCACTGTTCACATTTCTGGCAATTTAAGCAATTAGTGCTGCTGTGCGAATTAAGGGAGCTAAAGGGATTACCATTCTACAACTTAGTAGTACCTGGTAAAACCTGTACCACATACGGAGAAGTACACTAGTCAAGAGTGAGCAGGTCAAGGTGTATTCCCAATGGGCTCTGGCCCACCTTCTACTGTTGTGGTGTCCAACCTTTTCCCATACAGGGGCCACATTCAAAAAATTTCTAAGTTAGATTTCTTTAGTGTGTTACATTTTCCATTTTATTATTTACAATACATAATTACATTTACTGAACAAAACATTTAATAAGAAAATTTTTTTGATAATTAACAAAATTTAAAATGCTGTTTTAGTTCACTTTCCTCATGGGCCATAGGTTGGACACCTCTGTGAATCAACTGTAAGCACCCCATTCGAGAATTAGAAAATTTTCTTTTTTCTTTTACCCCGACTTTCTTTTACCCCGACAGATCATCATCTGTTATTTTGCAGAAGTGCGTTATCCACATTTTTCCGTAAATTTTCCCTATCTCTGTTTAACATGGTCATGGTATCTGAATATCCGAATGAGACCGACATTTTGGACAGTTTCAAAAAAAAAGAAAGAAAAAGAAAAGAAAAGAAAAAAAATTCAAATTTAAGAACTAGTGACAATACCGATGACGAGAGAAGGAAAACGAGGACAATGAAGGTATTAAACTTTCTAAACGTGAAATGTTGGCATTTGGTGAAAATGAAGTTAGAAAATTGTCAATTAGGTTACAGTTAAATTGAAAGAGATGCAATTCGTGGATTTCAGGTATACCTAATTGATAAGAAGGTTTCAGAAGAATTGAAGCATTTGATGGACGCTCTGAGTACGATACCAATTTCATCGAGTGAATGTGAATGAGGATTTTCACAAATGAATCTGATCGGCAGCACTTCATTGATGACAACAACAGTTTCTTTACTACTGTTTCTTAAAATTGTAGGCTCACCACTGATCCAATCCAGCAAAATATGTCGATTCTTGATTCGGAAACATCATTCAGCAACCAACACACAAAGAGGAAGAAAATAAGTCGGTATAGGGTGTCGGATGGGAACTTAATAAAAATTTGGAATATTCTACAAAAACTTTATTATGAAATTATTTTTTTACTTGTGTTATTATTTTTTTACTTATTTTACTCACATTTTACTTATTTTTTTTATATACTTGAATAATAAATTTGTGCTTGATAAACTGTTTTTATATACTTAATTTGTTGTTCTTATTCTAAAAACATTACTACTACTAAAGTAACAATATCAGGGGGAAAAAAAATTTTTAGAGTACTTTTCATATCCTTTTAATTTTCAATTTTTCCTGATATCAAAGAATGAGTACCGGCACATATTTTTTTACAAAAAAAAGCACTGAATATATATATATTCAGTCCAACATCTGTCCAACATCTAGTGGCTGTAAATATGTACAATATAAAGCTGTCATCCTATGCAAATGAAAAAAATTAAATATTCTATTTAATGGTGATATTTGTATTCTGAGCTTAATCTTTTTTATAATATTGTACTTGATTTTCATACTGTAATATCGCTGCATGTGATATGTGATCAAAAAGTTTGGAGTATTGACTTTGTGTCATGAAATTGTGGCATCATAGTGAGTTGAGACTTGTTATAACATATTCAGTGACTCATCTAAACTTAGGAATTTATGAATCATCCATTTATTTGCATTCAGTAGCAAACGGAAAATATTTGTGTTTCAATGCATTTCAAATTAATTAAGAATAATTATAATGAACTGTACTATACCAACATCTTCTATTAGAAAGACCAAAGCATTTAGCAGTTATATGCTGATACTGAATATTAATTACAACCTCTGTACAGTAAGATCTGCGGGGGATACATTCCAAGACCTACTGTGGATGACTGAAACCGCTGATATAAGCAAACACTTGCTGACCCCATATATAACGTGATTTTCTTGTACATACATATGTATAATAAAGTTTAATTGATAAATTAAACACACTGTAAGACATTGCCAACATTAAATATGATAATAATAAAGTGTAGCAGACTCTCGATTTACCGGGATTGAATTAACCGGGACACTTCAAGACTCCAAATAAAAAAAAAATAAATAAAAAAACAGAAATCATAAAATTCAAGTAATAATTAGAATAGGTATAAACAGCTATTTTGCAAGTCGTAAATAAGTGACAAGAACCAGCATTATAAGTCATCATTGGGAGATTAGTGTGCCTATTACTTGCAACCCTTGCTGTCTTCACACCTACCACTCAAAACAAAACAAAAAAAAAAAAAAAAAAAAAGAGACCAAATGTTTAGTTTGATTTAGTGCATCACGTCGATTGTTGTGTTCTGTCTGTCGCACCGCAAAAGGACAAATTTTGTTTTGTTATTTATGTCAGGGATGTCGGAATTTTTTTTTTTTTTTTTTGTTTAAAAATTGCAAAAATGATGGGCAAACGTAAGAGTTGTGCTTTCAAATTAAAAAAAAAAAACTTGAAATTATTCAAAAGTTTGAAAACGGTGCCTCCATTATAGTGTTGGTGACCAAACCATATGCAATGTTATAAAAAATAAAGGGAAGCATCATATTGGACACGTGAGTAGTATGTGTTTTTTCGTTTTTTTCCCATGGTTGCCGCAGGTAACTGAATTAGTGGATATCAAATCAGCAGATACGGGAGCACAACTGTATTTGCTAATTATATAAATAAACTTATGCAGAAACCTGCTATTAAAGAATATGTGCATAAAAGAAATCTAAATTTAAAATTTTAAATCACTTTTATCAGCATTTGCAATTAACAATATAATAGTACTTCATATGTCATTAAAGTGAATAAATACGTACATATATAAGAGTATACCTTCAATGTTTAAATTAAAATGCACTGGAGTTTATCTTGCTTATTTTTAGCTTTATGCTATTTGTTACCTTGACCTTTTTTGTCATATTTGGGCTGAATTTTTTGAATTTGATGTTAAAATTGGACTAAGTATTACCCTTAGGATTTTACTATTTCTAAATTAAAATTTTGTCTAATCAACTGCTTTTGTCTCAATGGGAAAGTTGTTTCCCATCTTCATTTTAGTTTAAAACCATCATCTCATATCTTCTAAAATGAATGTAAACACCAATTTTATTTAAAGATGGAGAAAAAATAAATGCAATGGTGTTGAGATGTTCGCTCTTCAGTATATGCATTTAGCTGTGAACAGCTGGCTACAAGTTCATTTGCATCACATCTCCCCATGCTACAACCATTATATTTGTTTATATTTTTGTTTCAAATAAAATTGGTTTACATTCATTTCTGAAGTACAGAGATGGCACTTTTAGACTAAATCAAAGACAGAGAACAACTTTCGCATTGAGAAAAAAGCAGTTGATTAGGCAAAATTTTAATTTATAAATCATAAAATCTAAATGGTAATATTTAGTCCAATTTTAACATCAAATTCAAAAATTCATTTAGCCCAAAAAAAGGTCCACACGACAAATAGCATAAACTTAAAAATAAGCAAATAGACCTTGATGCCTTTTAATTGAATTACCTTGTATATACAAGTATATGCAGGATGTTTCATTAATGTGCACACAATAAGGTAGCTTGGTATTTTATTTATTATTACTTGCTTTCATTCATATATATATATTTTTTAATCATTTTCCTCTTTTATGAAATTTTACATAATTTTTAATAAAAATTTAAATGAATTGCCATTTCAGCTTACTACAAAATATACCAAATCTACAACAGAATTAAAAGAAGAAAGAGAGGTATGCTATAGCTATATGAACTTCTTATTGCATGCTTTGTTAATGATAATTAACTAAATTTAAACACATTTAAGAAAATTGTAAAATATTATTTTTTTTACCTTTATGCATTTACTTCTTTTCATTTACCTCTTTGTTTCATGGGGTGTCATGGATATACATGTCTCCAGAGATATGTCATATTAATCCAAGATACCACTCAAAATCTAAAATTCTGATGAAATTAGGTATTCAAATGACACTCATTTTTTTTAAGTCATTTTTGAAGAATTTCAGTAAGTCTTGCACAGTGAGATTCTTTTATACTTCATGCTGGTGAGCCTGTTAGCAGCCCAAAGTTTATGCCTGAAGTTGGCATAAACCAATTTGGATGATCATGGTTGTGGTGCCACTGAGCCTGTGCTAAAAAGCTATATTACATTGTATATGATTTCTGTGTGACACCATATGGTAGAGGATTTTCATTGTCCCATGCTTACAGAGGTCCACGGTGTGCCAAAATCATATTAGGTAAATTTCCATTTCCTTCCCTTTTCCTTTCTCTTTCTCTCCAGTATAGTCTGGTTTTATGTTATAAATCCAGAGGAGGAATTGTTAAGTTTCTTCAGTCAGGGCTGTAGTTAGCTGAGTTTTTTCAGCCCATAAACACATGACATAATTTTATACACAATAATGATAATTAAAAAAAAACAAAAACTACATCTAGTTCAAAAGAACTCGCAAAAAAACATTTTCTTTCCGCTTAATTTTCTGTCACATCCCTCAGTCATATGAGATAGATTGATTGGACTGAGCAGAGAAAAATAAGAGTTCCAGAACAGAGAGTAACTCATACTTGTAAAGCCAATCAAGTACCATTTATCTCCCCACCACACAAACCCTGTCCTCCAAATTGCACTAAGTACAATTTATAGGTTAGGTGTAGTGCACTCCTCATCTTTGGTAAAAGTATAGTGGGGAAACCACTACTTTGTCATAAAGGATTGAGTGCAGTATTCTCATTTAGGAAGGTATGATTTTGAATCCCATTGGAAGGCAGAGGAATTCTTAAAGTCCTCCATTCAGGATGTAGTTAGCTGATCTCAGGCAGAGGCAGTACAATTTTTCTCTCTTAAGTTGTTTCAGGTTTTTCAGCCTCAACAACATGCAGGTCAGCCAGTGAGCACACAACTTTTAAAGACACAAAACACTTGTGCAATTGGCTTAAGATGTTGATGTGCCATAAAACTAACTAGTGTGCTCTTATATTTTGGATGGATTATTTTAAGAATTCTTGACCACAATTTTGTTGGTTAGTATTAGTATTTTCACTCATAATACATTGAATTGTTCACCATTCAGCACAAAGTTTCTAATTGAGGCCATTTGACAAGAGCACCCAGATTAGTATTCCTTTGTCATGCTATTTTGATCCCTGCTTTGGAATAGCATCCTATACCTTCACTAATATTTTGTTTACAGTGAAATATGATGTGATGTAAATAATGCAGACACAAATCATTATTTCTCATTTAACTTCTTTTTCTGAATGAGCTGATGATAGTGGCTGTACTAATGTTTACAAATATGTCAGTCTAAAAGTTGCAATTTTTTTTTTTTTTTTTGAACAATATTCAGTTAAACACATCAAATCAGTTTAGTGTATTATAGAAGAATGTGAAACTAAGAAACTTTTGTGCTTTCTGTTGCTAATTAACAAAGCAGTGCTAACACTGAAGTGAATAACAATATACATTCCCATGATCTGCTAACAAATTTACTTATGACATAATCAATTCAAACAGCATAAAAATCTACAAATATGTCTTAATTCTGAAACAGTTATATAATCCTAACTACAAAGAGAAGCGAGTAAGAAAGATAAATGGCTGTTATTTTTCTAGACAATTGTTTTCTTATTGATATATTTCTGCCACTATTTCTTCAAAGCTTTAATCCATCCTGAAAGAAAGTTTTGTCAGTGGCCTTGGAAAAAATTATTGATGACAGCCATGACACCTGGATCTGTGTGATAATGAGTCCACACAAAATTTCATCTTTTCAAGAAAAGATGAAAGATTGGTGCTAAATCAGATAAATAAGATGGATAATTCAAGATGTTTAAACCCCCAGTCAGTGTGCCATTAATGGTTTTCTCAAGGATAAAACTGCAAAAAAATCATTGCACAACTTTATTTTTAAGTTTTATGTGCACCTAGCCTTTATTGTTTGCATAACTTTTGCAAAAGTGAAGAGTAAGTAATATTCCTCTGAGATGGTCTGGCCCTTTTCTGAATAACCCACTAACAACAAACCTCAGAACCCTAGAAGATTAATGCCATTACCTTATCAGCTGAAGGAATGGATTTTGCTTCCTTTGGTGTGGGAAATGAAGGGTGCTTCCAATTGCTTAGACTTATTTTCCTTTCAGGTTAGAAGTAGTGATGTCAGGTCTAATCTATAATCACAAAAGTCACTGTAAAATTCTTTGTCTGCCCTTGAAGCCCAATGTACAGGAACTTTCTTGATTCCTTGGACACTAGGTCCTTGAGGTTGTCACAGACATTCTCTCAGATATGCCAGACAAGCTGTATTTGCTCCCTGGGAGTCTAAAACATTGAGGGAACTGATATTTGGGTGACACTCAAGTCAAGTGGACTTGACTTTCAATTTCAGCGAAGTCCGGATGGTCTGTGACAGCCAAATCCTCTGCTTGCACCTTCACGATGGTGGGACTGTTAGTAATCCTGGGTATAACCTCCATGCACAAGTACATGGTTGGTGACCACCCAAGTGTGAACCAACGTAAGCAGTGGTCAAGGTGTGGCTCCCACACCACATGGAGGAACACCACCCCTCTATGTTACCAGGCCGTACTAGGTGGTAGATGACTCTCATCAACCAGTGCAATACCACCACTTTGCTTATTGGAGGCTTGAAGTGGTGGAACCCATGTTTAGTCTCTAGAGCTAAGTTCTGGTCAACCCTTCCCTACCTCTTCCATCATGCAGTATGATTGATGACTTTTGAGATTATGATGAACATCGTAGCGAGATCCGATATTCCTTACATTTCGAGGGTACAGCTCTAAAACGGTGTTCACAGGCCGGCCGCTAGTTAGTACGCCGGACCGAACCTATTGGTAACTCTCCAAGAGGCTTCCGGATCAGCTAGTGTATAATCTTGCTACCTCTAATCTGCCAGATAGTGACTGGAGGGAGTCCGAGTAGTGTGTATGTGAGGAGCATTGTCGAGGCCACGTTATGTCAAGGATCTGGGTATATTCTTACCATGTGTACGCAATATCCAAAAATTTCATTACTTCATACAGCATGTCCCACCCACTTTTTATTACTATTGAATACACCATGAATTGTCAAACTAATAGAGCAAGCATATCTGCAAAAAGATCTAAACCTCCCAAGCACTTCCTAATTCATTTCACAAATATACGTGGCCTCAATTCTAATCTCAAGGATGTCCGTTTCCACTTGCAATCTGCCAAACCCCATTTACTTTTTCTGACAGAATCTCAGCTATCAGTTGATTCAACTACTGCTCATCTCAGATGCCCAAATTATTTGCTGTATGATTCCTTTCGTATCAAAGGTGGTACTTGTGCATATGTCCGTTTTGATGTTCCCTGTCAGAGACAATGGCAATTTGGAATCTCCTCTCTTTGATCTTCTCTGGCTTAAAATCTCTCTACCTCATTGTGTCAGATTCATCTGTTGTCTCTACTGTTCTCCCAACTCCACTAATCACTTGGAGCTCTTTGACTTCCTCTCTTTGCATCTTGACTTTCTCCAGTCCAACTTTCCTAACAGTGAGGTAATTTTCCTTGGTGATTTTAATGTTCACAACTTCAGCTGGCTTCCATTTTCTAGTCACACCGACCCAGCTGGTTGAGATGCTGAGGTTTTTGCAGTTACTAATGACCTTGCACAGATTGTTCATTTACCTACAAGAATACCGGACAATCCTAATCATACAGTCAATACGCTTGATCTTTTTCTCACAAACAACCTTTCTAAGTACATGGTCGAAGTGAGAGGTCCTTTAGGCACTTCAGATCACAACTTGGTGATTGTCTCTTCTCCAATGGAACCTTCATCTCATGGTTATTCCGAACCTCGTGTTGTTTGGCATTACAAGAATGCAAAATGGGATGACCTGCGAGACTTCTTTTCTTCTTTTCCTTGGTCGGATTACTGTTTAAAAACTTCTGATGTCAACATTTGCTTAGATCGTGTCAGTGAAATTAGTCTTGCAGGAATGGAATCCTTTATTCCACACTCCACTTTAAAATCTCGTCCTTTATCTAAACCTTGGTTTTCCAATAAATGTGCTAAGGCTGTTCAAGAGAAGAATGTTGCATATCATAATTGGCTTGTTTCTAATTCTTCAATTTCATTTTCTGCCTACACCAAAGCTCGCAACAATTGTAAAGCAGTTATTAATCAGTCCAAACTAGAGTTTGAACAGGCTAAGAGTAGAAAACTTGCTTCTTGCCCTAATGGTAGCCGAGCATTCTGGTTTCTTGCTAAAGCTATTGGCCGCAACTTTTGCCCATCTGTTCTTCCATCTCTGTCCAAACCAGATGGTTCTGTTGTCACTTCAGCCAAGGATAAAGCTGACCTGCTAGCATCCCATTTTTCTTCCAACTCATGTGTTAATGATCTTGGTAAAACACCTCCCACCATTCCCAACACGCCCCATTTAATGCCTCCTGTGGTCTTCCGTCAAAAAGATGTCAGAAGGATTTTGACAAATCTCAATGCTAAGAAAGCTCCGGACGCCTCCGTAGCCAGGTAGGAAAGAGCAGCAGTGCATAGCACAGGCTTCTTGATTAGACCGGGGTTTGAGCCCATCACCACCAAATACAGAGTATGCGGAAAGGTCAGGGAATGACCACTGCATATCCCCGGAGCAATATGGCCTTAGTTGCTAATGCTCCTAAAAACCAAATAACAAACAAACAAACAGCGCCAGGTCCCAATGGTATTTCTCCACTTGTTCTCAAAACCTGTGCTCCTGACTTACTCCTATTCTTTTTTCACTTTCTTATTCCAAAGGTGTTTTTCCTTCTGCTTGGAAATTTGCTCATATCCAGCCAGTTCCTAAAAAGAGTGACAAATCTTTCCCATCCAATTATCGTCCCATTGCAATTACTTCTACTCTTTCTAAAGTAATGGAGAAATCAATTAACCACCAACTCTTAAACTACCTAAAAACCTTCCGTCTGATCAACAATCGCCAGTATGGATTCCGTCAGTGTTGATCCACTGGTGATATTCTGACTTATGTTACCCATTTATGGACTAATTCAATGGAAAGGTTCGGTGAAACACAAGTAGTTGCTCTTGACATCTCAAAAGCTTTCGATTGTGTTTGGCATAAAGGTCTTCTAAACAAGCTTCCATCTTATGGTTTGCCAACTGTTTTTAGTATTTAGTTATCCAGTTTTCTCTCTGATCGCTCACTGAGGGTGATGGAAGATGGCTCTCTGTCTTATAACTTCTCCACTAACACCAGTGTCCCCCAAGTTCAGTTCTTTCCCCCACTCTTTTCCTCTTGTATACTAATGACCTTCTTCCTTTGACTGGAAATCCTATCCATAGTTTTGCCAATGATAGCACATTGCATTCCACTTTCCATTTTGAGAAACCTTGTCCTGCTCAATCAGCTTAAACTTCTCGAAAATCTGCTACCAATTCCTTAAATGCCGATCTTCAGGTAATTCTCCAGTGGGGCAAAGACAACTTAGTTTATTTCAACCCTTCTAAAACTCAGTCTTGTCTTATATCTCTCAAAAAGGATTCTTCTGCTCCTATGCTTATCTTTAGTGACACTCCAATTTCTAGGCAAAATGATATCTCTTTTGGGGATTACCCTGACTTCTAATCTCTCTTGGCACAAGCACGATACAAATATTGCTTCCTCCGCATCTAAAAAACTTAGTTTTCTCTTTTGCTCTCGGCATTACTTTTCTTCCAAACAGCTGCTCACTCTGTATATTGTTCCCACATCTTGGGTGGTGGCTCCAAAACCTCTCTCTCTCAGGCTTCTTAATTCCATTCAGAAGAGGGCAGTTATGTTAATTAAAGATTCATCTCTAACAGTCTCTCCACTCGCTGTCTCATAGACGTACTGTTTCTGCTGCATGCCTCTCCTACAGATACTTCCATGGGCACTGTTCTTCTGAATTGGCTTCTATAATTCCCGCTCTCTCTTTCAAAACTGTCGGAACACGTGCCGCCAACATCCATTTACTGTCCAACTTCAAACTCACAGAACCTACTTTTCATCTTCCTCGTTTATTCATTCAACTGCCGTTTTCTGGAACAACCTTCCTTCATACGTATTTCCTGAAAATTACAGTCTACAGAAGTTCAAGTCCAATGTCAACAAATATCTTCTTTTGTCTTCTCAACCTCCAACCCAAGCTTGGCGCCTCCTTAGCCAGGTGGGAAGGAGCAGCAGTGCATAGCACACGCTTCTTGATTAGACCGGGGTTCGAGCCCGTCACCACCAAATACGGAGAATGCGGAAAGGTCAGGGAATGACCACCGCATGTCCCGGAGCAACATGGCCTTAGTTGCTAATGCTCCTAAAAACCAAATAACAAACAACAAACCAACCCAAGCACGGTACTAAGTACTATAGGTTCTAATACCTCTCGTGTTTGGGGTTTACATGAAAAAAAAAAAAAACTATATGCTACTTTCCTTTGATACTTTAAACATACTAGCTGTATAGTGGGTGTTGTCTTTTGTCTTTTATTATCATCTTGGATTTAGTTGACAGTTTTAGCTGTTCTAACGGTGGAAGGCCTTCCAGACACTTTATAATCTTCTAAGCTGAGATGGAATTTGAATACCTACTTCTTCTTCTTCGTCATTGCATGTGAAGGCATCACCTAACATATAGCTTTATGTATGTTCTTGGATGTTAAAATTTCTTATGAAGCTATTCAGTGACTGCATCATTCTGGATTTTTTTTTCATTTTTTAGTTGACATTGTCAAGTCAGAAACTTGTGAAAAAAAAGTTATATTTTATTTTAAAACTTTCAATTTCGGTAGTTTTGGTAGTTAATTAGACACAAGACATTTAGATGTTGTAGCCGCTGACTTTTTTAGTTAGGCTCAACTTTTTAGTTATCTCAGATTCTTGAGCATTCACTTCAGAGTAGCTAAAGCTATGGAAGGATTTTTGTGGGTCTGATTTAGAAACTCCAACCTGTCCAAACAGAAACTGTAAAATTTCAAAATGTTCTTTTTGTGACCATGGTTATAGTGAGAGGGAAATAATACCAGTATGGAGGGACAAAGTTAGTGACATTATTTTTTTGTGATGTGGTTCCTATTATGCTTTGAGTTAAAGTTATTACAATATCTTTCATATATTAAAAAAAAATAAAAAATTTGTATTCACCCAGAAGTAGTTGTGATAGAAAGATGAAGTTTTTTTTGTTTGATACTTTGAAGTCTCTATAGCAACTACACAAATTTTGGTTTCGATCTGACAGTTTTTTTTTTTATTGCTGAATCTAATGAAGTGTCACAATGGATAAAGTGGAATACAGATCAGTGATGCAGTTCCTCTTTATTCAAGAAAAAACACCCAAAACAATCATGAAAAAATGGTTGCTGTTTATGGAGAAGACTGTCCAGTGTTGGTAAACATTGGTATAAACAGTTCAAATACAGAACAACCCCAATGAATGATGAAAAATTCCCAGGATACCCAGCAACTGCTGTAACAGACAAGAGTATTGCAAAGATTATGGCATTAATTCTGGAAGATCACTGTATAAGCATCAAAGAACTAGCTGCAGAGCTGCAAATTAGTGTATGGTCTGTGGAGAACATCATCCATCAACAGTTGTATATGAGTAAAGTGTCTGCTAGATGGGTTTCCAGACTTTCACTGATTAAGATTGCAATCCAGGGACATTTAAATAGATATGGCATTCTGAATAACACACAACATAGTTTTGTTAGGAGAAGATCATGTTTAATTCACTTAGTGGGCTGTTTTGACACAGTTACTCTTAGGCTGCATGTAGCGAACAATTTCAAAATAGACAGTTTATTTGGATTTTAGAAGGGTAGTTTACTCAGTCTTTCATGAGAGATTACTGTATAAGCTGGAATATGTTGGAATTACTGGAAAAATTCTAAGATGGATTGCTGGGTGACTGCAGAGCAGAAGGCAGAGGGTTGTAATTCATGGATATCCTTCAGATTGGTGTAAAATCAGAAGTGGGGTCCCCAAGGATCGGTGCTTGGACCAGTATTGTTTCTAATTTTCATAAATAACATCGATGATAGGATAGAAGGCTTTATGTTAAAATTTGCAGATGTAAAGATTGGAAGAGTAGTTAATGATCAGTACCAAGGCACTCCTTCAGGATAACTTGAACAGGCTGCAAGAATGGTCAAAAAAGTGGCAGCTATGATTTAATGCAGAAAAATGAAAAATCTTGCATTTGGGGAATAGCAGCCCCAGAATAAATTATGTGCTTGGTAGAACTGAATCAAAAAAAAAAACAGTAGAGGAAGAAAGGGATCTGGAAGTTATAATACAAGCAGATGTGAAGTTTTCTGAGCACTGTAAGCAGGTGGCCAGGAAAGCACACGGTATTCTATTGATGATTTATCAAACATTATCCTGTAGAGAACATCATCTATCAACAGTTGTATATGAGTAAAGTGTCTGCTAGATGGGTTTCCAGACTTGATTTTATAGTGAACATGAGCAGCAAGCAACTAACCAAAGAACGGATAGAGGTTTTAAATTTAGGACCAAAATTTGCTATGAGTCTGCCTAAAATACCCATTGCAGAAATAGCGATGGGTGTGGAAAGAGCGATAATTAAGTTACCCGAAGATAGGGCAAATGAAATTCGAGCTAAAACAGCATCCATTCTGAGTCAAGCCAAGAGAGCCCCCGCTAATCTTAGTGTGAAACAGAAATTAGCACTTAGGAGCCTCAAACAAGATGACAGTATTGTGGTCTTACCGGCAGACAAAGGAAGGCTAACGGCGGTCCTTGATAAAGAGGCATATCTAAGTAAAGCGTTAGATCTATTGAATGATCAAACAACTTATAAGGTCATTCAAAAAGCCCAGAGTTGGCTAAAGTCCAACAAAATTTCCAAAGAACATTATTTGACATTACACGCTACAGGGAGCAAAATACCGAGATTTTATGGCTTACAAAAAAATACACAAAGTGGGTGTAGCACTTAGACCTATAGTTTCATTTAGTGATAGTCCCACATATGCCTTGTCTGGTTTCCTGGCCAAAATTCTGTCTCCATTAGTAGGAACTTCCGAATTCAGCGTCAAAGATAGTAAATATTTTGTGTGCTTCATAAGAAGTCAGCACACAGAAGAAAATGAAACTATGATATCTTTCAATGTGACATCGCTTTTTACGTGTATTCCTATCGACCATGGGGCACTTTTTGCACACATGGCCTTACAGAATGATACCACCTTGAGTAGTAAAACACAATTAAACTTAGAAGATATTTGTAAAAGTATAGAACTATGCCTCTCAAGCACCACCATGATTTTTGGTAATATCATGTATAAGCAGGTTAACGGTACAGCCATGGGCTCCCCCATTAGTTCAGTTATAGGTAATCTAGCTATGGAGGAGCTCAAGGCTAGAATATTTAATGGTCGAGATCTCCCTATGTGCCCATGGAAGAGATATGTGGATGATACATTCTCAATTATTCAAAAGGGGAGTGAAAATGAAGTGGTGAATTTTTTAAATGGCTTCTCCCCATTCATACAATTTACCTCGGAGGTAGAGGAAGAAGGAATTTTGCCATTCCTAGATGTATTGGTTCCAAAAACTAAAGTCTATAGGAAACCAAGGTGTAAAGGCCAGTACTCGCACTATAATTCTGCTAAGACCAATCATCATAGGAACAGTGTGGTCAGAGCGTTAATAGACAGGGCAAAATTGCACTGTAGTACCTCCGAGGATAGGAAAGAAGAATATGAACGTGTCATGGCGGATCTTACAAAGTGTGGCTAACCCCAGAGGATTATAAAAAGTATATTGGAGAAAATCAGAGGGGTGAACCCTTCACTCCAATAGCCACTGCATACATTCCCTACTATCCGGGCTTAACTGAGCATATAACTAGGGTACTAAGAAATTATCAGACGCGTTGTGTGCAGATTCCAGGCAGGAAGCTGCACACAATCGTGTCAAAAGTAAAAGACCCCATTCAAAAAGAGAATGCTAGTGGGGTCGTTTATAGTATTAAATGCCTGGATTGTGGGGAATGTTATGTAGGGGAAGCAAAGTGCCGTCTCAAAGAATGGCTGGGGGAGCACACTAAGGCAATAAGGAATGCAGATTATGGTAAGTCCGCCGTGGCCGAGCATCTTTGGGAGAAGCAACACCAGATCTCCCCGGATGAAGCTATCATCACTGATCGGCGCATAGGTTCTGGGACCACAAGTGGCTCGAGAGTTTGCAGATTAGTTCGACAGAGAACATCAATAGAGACAAAGGTTTGCAGATTTATCCCCTCTTTGAGGCTACGATCCTCAGAAAGGATGAACGATTTCATATGATGCGCTCCCGAGCCACTTCCAGTCCCAGTACACAGGAGAATAGAACACATGGCGATGAAACACGTGATTTAGACCATGAACCTGCTGGTACTTAAGATGCACCGCAGTACAAGGAAGCTACCGCTGAAGAAGAAGGCAGGAGCCTTCGAAAGCTACGGTCGGTTTTATCGCTCTTAACCCGGTATTTTAATGTATTTTATTTATTCGATGTATATATATATATATATTTTATGTATTTTATCCTTTTTAGTTATAAAGTTATTTTAATTGTAAATATATAGAAGTAAACACACAGTTTTTTAATATTCCAGTTTCCATGTCTTATTTTAATACGTGGTTGGTGAGAAACATTTAAAATCACAATATTATCCTGTAGAGATAGGGAAGTTATAATACTATAATCCTACTGTATAAGGCAATTGTACAACCACATTGGAATACTGTGTTCAATTATGGAGATCTCATCTGAAAAAAAAAAAAAAAAAAACATTAAGCTTCTTGAAAGGATCTAAAGACAGGCAACTCTCATATGGTGAGTTTGGCAAAAGTACATCTTTATGAGGAAAGATTACGATTATGTTGGCTACAGAGCTTGGCAGCCAGGCACCTCAAAGTTTACGTGATTGAGGTTTATAAAGCTCTAAGAGGAGTTAGTAAATTGAATGAAGGGGGAAATTTCATAAATTCAAATTACAGTGGAAGAGGTTTAGACTAGAATGTAGGAAATTTTCTTTTAGCCAGTGAGTTGCTGATTGCTGAAACAGGTTGCCTTTGCAGGTAGTTGAGGCTGATAGTGTGAATAAATTCAAAGGTCCACTGGATAGGTACTTATGTAAGGAGGGAAGCACATAATTTGTAATTTCTTATCTACTTTTTTTTTTTTTTGGTCAGTGCAGAAAAAACCTGTGGCTTTCTTGTGCTATATGGCTATTACTATATCAGAAGAAGGAAAGGGCACAGGTTGCATGTGAAATGTTGTCGATGTGCTAGGAAAAACTGAAATTTTTGCTGCATCTTGCTTATTCCCCTGACCTTGCACCCTCTGATTTTTTCCTCTTTCTTGCCTTGAAGTTCTTTCTTCATGGAAGGCACTTTGCTGCTGGTGATGAGGTGATTTCTGCTGCTGAGTTGTGGTTTGAATGACAATCAGAGGACTTCTACAAAACTGGCTTCCAGAAGTGTATTGAGAGTTGTAAAAAATGTGTTATTTTGTCTAGTGACTGTGTTGAAAAAGTGTAAAACATGGTGTTTGTTTCAACCTTCTATCAGAACTACATCTGGATGAATACAAATCTTCCTTGAACTCCCATCATATTGCTTGTCAGCAACAAACAGGAAAAGATCAATATTAGTGAATTGATAAGCTTTAAAGAGGGAAATGAAATTCCTGAAGACAGTCCAAGTAGAAGTAGGCATAAGTAATGGATTTTACTTAGTATTTTTAGGTGGGATGTGTGTGTGTGTACCTGCCAAATTTTTGGGTTTTATCAGATTTATAGTACTTCACAGATTTCTGATAAGTTCACTTTTCTGCCAGATTTTAGTTGTTTTTCAGTTGCGCACATATATGACTTTAATTTATCAATGTGGATTTGGAAGCTGCCATAGGGCATCTCTGCTCAGGTGTGCTCAATATACATTTTCAATTTCTGTCTTTGACAGTAGCAATATCATCTGGTTTTGTATGATTTATCCACTTATAAGCTGTTAATTCTCCTAATTATTTCCTTTTAAATATTTTTTGAAATGTGCGGCGTACCCAAGATTTTTTTTTTTTTTCTTTTTTTTTTTTTAATGAAAATTCCAAACACAAGAGGCATAGAACCTATAGCACTTAGTACTGTGCATGGGTTGAGAAGATGAAAGAAGATATGTGTTGACATTAGACTCGAATTTCTGTAGATTGTAATTTTCAGGAAATACCTATGAAAGAAGGTTGTTTCAGAAAATGGAAGTTGAATGAATAAACAAAAAAGAAAAGTTGGTTCTGGAGTTTAAAGTTGGACAGTAAAAAGGATGCTGATTGGTGTGGCACTTGTTCAGACTACTTTGGAAAGGAGAGCAGGAATTATAGAAGCCAATTCAGAAGAACAGTGCCCATGAAAGTATCTATAGAAAAGGCATGCAGCAGAAACAGTACATCTATGAGACAGAGACTGTTAGAGATGAGTTATTAATTAACCGAAGTGCCCTTCTTTGAATGGAATCTAAAAGGCCGAGAGAGGTTTTGGGGCACTCCCCCAGTTGTGAGAATGATATTCCATGGTAGGGTGGATTTGCAATTTGTACAGAGTTGAAGAGCTGTTTGGAAGAAAAGTAACACTGAGAGCAAAAGAGAAAACCTAGTTTTTTAGATGCGGAGGAAACAATATTTGTAATGTGCTTATGCCAAGTCAGGGTAATGCCCAGAGATATGTGATCTTGCCTATAAATCACTGTCATTGAAGATAAGCATAGGAGCAGAAGAATCCTTTTTTGCGAGATATAAGACAGGACTGAGGTTTAGAAGGATTGAAATCAACTAAGTTGTCTTTGCCCCACTGGAGATCGGCATTTAAGGAATTGGCAGTGGATATTCGAGAAGTTGAAACTGTTTGTGTAGGGAAAAGTTTCTCAAACTGGAAGGCGGAATGCAATGTGCTGTCATCGGTAAAACTATGTATAGGATTTCCAGTAAATGGAAGCAGGCCATAAATATACAAGAGGAAAAGGGTGGGAGAAAGAACTGAATCTTAGGGAACACCAGCATTAGTGGAGAAGTTAGAAGACAGAGCCATCTACCAGAGAGAAAACTAGATACTCAGTTACAAAAAACAGTTGATAAACCATTAGATGGAAGCTTATTTAGAAGAGCCTTATGCAAAACACGATCAAAAGCCTTTGAAATGTCAAGAGCAATTGCTTTAATTTCATCAAAATTTTCCATTGAATTTGTCCATAGATGTGAAACATAAGCCAGAATACCACCAGTGGATTGTCACTGGCAGAATCTGTACTGGTGATTGTTGATCAGATGGAAGGTTTCTAGACAGTTTGAGTTGGCAATTAATTGAATTCTCCATTACTTTAAAAAAGTAGAAGTAAGTGCAATAGGATGATAATTGGATGAGAGGGATTTATCTTCCTTTTTAAGAACTGGCTGAATATGAGCAAATTTCAAGCAGAAGGGAAAACATCTTTGGAATAAGAAATTGGCAGAGGTGACACGGAACAGGAGTAAGTTAAAGAGCACAGGTTTTGAGAACAAGTGGAAAAATACCATCAGCACCATGCACTTTCTTAGCATCAAGACTGTTCAAAATCCTTCTAACAGAAGACCACAGGAGGTATTGAATGGAGTGTACTGGGAATGGTAGGAGGTGATTTACCAAGATCATCAATATATGAGTTAGGAGAAAAGTAGGATGCTAGCGGGTCAGCTATATCTTTGCCTGAAGTAGCAGTAGAACCATCTGATTTTGACAGAAGTGGGAATAAAGATGGGCTAAAGTTGCGCCAGTGGCTTTGGCAAGAGACCAGAATGCTCGACTACCTTTTGGACAAGAAGCATGTTTTCTACTCTTAGCCTGTTCGAAATCTAGTTTGGACTGATTAATCACTGCTTTACAATTGTTGCAAGCTTTGACGTGCAGAAAAATGAACCTGGAGATTTAGATACAAGCCAATTGTGATATGTAACATTTTTATCTTGAACAGTCTTAGCACATTTACTGGAAAACCAAGGTTTAGATAAAGGATGAGATTTTCAGGTGAAGGGTGGAATAAAGGATTTCATCCCTACAAGAATAATTTTACTAACACAATCTGAGCAAACGACTTCAGAAGATTTGAAGCAGTAATCCAACCGAGAAAAAGAAGAAAAGTAATCCCTCGGATCATCCCATTTTGCATTCTTGTAATGCCAAACCACACGAGATTGAGAATGGCCATGAGAGAAAGGCTCCATTGGAGGAGAGACCATCACCAAGTTGTGATCTAAGGTGTATATAGGACCACTCACCTCGACCGTGTACTTTGAAGGATTGTTTATGAGAAAAAGATCAAGCTTGTTGACTATGTGTTTAGGATTGTCTCGTATTCTGGCAGGTAAATGAAAAATCTGTGCGAGGTCATTAGTAATTGCAAAAGCCTCAGCATCTCAACTAGCTGGATCAGTGTGACTAGAAAACAAGCCAGCTGGAGTTGTGAACATTAAAATCCCAAAGGAAAATTACCTTACTGTTAGGAAAGTTGGACTGGAGAAATTCAAGTTTCAAAGAGAGGAAGTCAAAGAGTTCCAAATGATTAGTTGGAGTTGGGAGAACGATAGAGGCAACAGATGAATTTAAGAGAGTGGGGTGGAGAGATTTTAAGCTAGAGGAGATTCCAAATTACTACGTCTCTGAAAGGGAATATCAGAGCAGACATATGCACAAGTACCACCTTTGAAGTGAAAGGAATTATACAGTGAATAATTCGGACAACTGAGATGAGCAGTGGTTGAATTTACTGATAACTGGGATTCTGTCAGAAAAATGACTTAGGGTTTGGCAGACTGTAAGTGGAAATGGACATCATTGAGATTAGAACTGAGACCGTGATTATTTGTAAAATGAACGAATAAGTGTTTGGGAGGTTTAGAGCTTTTTGCAGATCAGTTTTTACTATTAATTTTACAATTCATGATATGTTCAGGTAAGAAAAGATGGAGAAGACATGCTGAGTGAAGTAATGAAATTTTTGGTATGGCATACACATAGCAAGAATATACCCAGCTCCTTGACATAACGTGGCCTCAACAATCCCCCCTGCATACACATTACTTGGACTTCCTCCAGTCACTATCTGTAATAGTAGAGGCAGCAGGTTATACACTAGCTGATCTGAAAGCACCACGGGTTCCCCCATCTCTGCATGGTATTCTTTGTGACATGGAACTCTGTGGAGGCCAGAGATTTAAAAAGTGGGTGGGGAGTGGTTTGTTGTGTATTGTTATGTTCTGTTGTTTCTCTGACCATTTATCTGTAAAGTGTGGGCCCCTATTGGGACCCACCATTGCCCATTTTTCCACGAGGAGGCAAGTCGTGCACCCAGTAGATTATTTAAGTACTCTGGCAGGCCCTGCCACCTATTTTCCGAGGATTTCAGTGGCAAGACCTATATACAGGGTGATTCACTACCAGTGCGACAAACTTGCAGGAAGTGTAGGGGGCACAAAGACGAATCGGAATCACATAGCATTGCAGGGTCCGAAATGCCTTCATCAAGCGGTAGAGGACGTTGAACGGGAGGTCGCGTGAACAGCGATCCCGCCGGAAGTGAGCATTTGCGAACCGGTTCCAGAGGCAGTAGGATGGATGAGTATTCAAACGTTGAACTGGCCGACGTGCACCTCGCGTATGGAGCTGCGGACTGTAACGGGCGCGCCGCTCTGCGCTTGTACCAGGAACATTTCCCGCACAGGCATGCTCCTCATCATACGATTTTCGCATGTGTGCACAGAAGGTTACGTGAGACTGGTTGTTTCACGAGAGGTACCATGAATCGAGAGCGAACGACGAGGACGCCAGACAATGAGGAGAATGTCCTACATCTTGCAGAAGGCAATCAGAGTACGAGTACTCGAGCGACAGACCAACAATTGAGTATTTCCCAATCCACTGTATGGAGGGTACTGTCAACAAACCAAATGAGTTCATACCATCTGCAACGCGTCCAATCATTGGAGCCTGCGGATTATCCACTCCGGAGGACTTTTGCTACTTGGTTTCTTCAACAGAAACGGTTTGCAAATGCTGACTTCCAGCGGGATCGCTGTTCACGCGACCTCCCGTTCAACGTCCTCTACCACATGACGAAGGCATTTCGGACCCTGCAATGCTAGGTGATTCCGATTCGTCTTTGTGCCCCCTACACCTCCTGCAAGTTTGTTGCATTGGTAGTGAATCACCCTGTATATATATATATATATATACATATATATATATAATTATGAATAAAAAATTAAAATTAAGTAAAGAAAGAAAATGGATTTGAATTTGAATAGAGATAAAATGAAATATCGATAATATGAATTATGGATCAGGGACACTGCAAGAGCAAAGGTACCCTACAACCATAATGTATATAGAAAATTATTTTTAATGTTATGTGTAAATCTTTAATTTAACTTAAGCTAATAATGAAAATACCGTGTACCCTGTGAGCGATGTATGTTGAATAAAGGGGGAAGAACGGAAAAGAAAGTGTAACGTTATAAACAAAGTGCGAATTTTGAAAAAATGCAAAATTTGAAAAGAACGACCAAGGTAGAAATAGCAGATTTTTACCACGTGTCCGCGTACACGTGTTTTTTGACATACAGAACATGTCAGAAACAGAAGTAAGAGTATTGCTGTTCTTTTTCATAATTTAGGTGGATGACCTCTGAAGAAGACACAGAAATTATGAAAGATACTGCAATGCTATTTCTACTTTGGTCGTTCTTTTCAAAAATCTGCTATTTCTACCTTGGTTGTTCTTTTCAAATTTTGCATTTTTTTCAAAATTCGCACTTTGTTTATAACGTTACACTTTCTTTTCCGTTCTTCCCCCTTTATTCAACATACATCGCTCACAGGGTACACGGTATTTTCATTATTAGCTTAAGTTAAATTAAAGATTTACACATAACATTAAAAATAATTTTCTATATATATATATATATATATTATGTGAGGTAAAAGTTAGGCAAAAGCAATAAAAATAAATAAATATGGCTATATAACTATCATTAGAGGCAGCAAATGCACATCCTCTACATGATGCCTAATTATATCTGATAATTAAAATAAATATGATATTTAAAATAAAAACATCAGCCAGTAGTACGGCAATAATGCAGAGCGAAAGGAAACGCAAAATAATAAAATAAAATAAACAAACAGGGAAGGAAAAGTAGAAATAATAGGTAGTCGATAATCCCCTGTAAAATTTAGTCAATTAAGTCATTAAACCCAATTAATAAAATGTATATAAATTTAGAATAATGCCAATTATAAATAATTTAGCGGTACCCCCCTTGAAGGTACCAGTTCCAAAAAACGTGAAATATCACCAAAAAAGGGTTAAAGAAACTACCAAAAAACTAAAATATCAAAATAATAGACTGACCATCATGCCCCATATCGACAGAGGACCACGAGGCCAATAATGGTCATGGAATCGCTGCATTTCAATCGTCATACAAATCATCGCAAAGGCAGAAATATCGAAGAACCAAACCACCCTTCCATTCTCCGATAGATCAACCAATGCAGAGGATTTGCATGGCGGTGGTCCTTATGCAGCGAAAAATAAACTATAGAACAGAGAACACTCTTGATCAGAGCCACACCACTGACATAATGCAAGCTTAACCAGCTTATATAATAGAAAGGAAAAGAATAGATGGCGGCACAGGCGCTGCTTATTTAGCATATCAACCCACTACTACCACTAATTTATATTATGTGAGGTAAAAGTTAGGCAAAAGCAATAAAAATAATTTTTGCGTTTCCTTTCGCTCTGCATTATTGCCGTACTACTGGCTGATGTTTTTATTTTAAATATCATATTTATTTTAATTATCAGATATATATATATATATACATATATATATATAAAAATAAATAAAGCGTAACCAATAGGTTCAGTCTGGTGGAATATCTAGCAGCTAGCCTGCAAATGCTGTTTTAGAACTATACCTTCGAAAATTAGGAAGATTGAATTGCGCAATGATATTCATCATAACCTGAAAAGACGTCAGTTATACTGCATGATGGAAGAGATGGTGGAGTTGGCTAAACATGGGTTCAACCACTTCAAGCTGTTTTTTTTCCTATTAGTATTATTTTTTTAAAAATTTATCAGGTGTCAGATACTACTGTGGAGGGAAAAAATCTACCATATAAATGAAGAAAGTTATTTATTTTGTGACACTTAATTTGTTGTAATGTAAATTACAACAAATTAAGTGTATGTTACATTCATTTAATGTGCGTGTACATTAAATGATTGTAATGTACATTCATTTAATATACATTATAAAACAGTACCTTGTTCACTGTTTAATAACAGTCAGTTTGTGTATATAATGTAATATACTAATTTATTCTTTCTGCAGGGAGAGAATATGTGTAATCCATTGTGAAACTCTTTAAAGTTTAAATTCAAAAAAACCTTTCGCTGTTTGTGACCATATTAAACTGAAGAGTGCATTGTGTATGTTTGTGTATCTACTATTGATCTTTGAATAACCTATTATTATTAGTCAGTTTCCTCTACAGATTTAGTTTTATCAATGGAAAAAACTACAGGCAAATAGCAAAATTCCTGAAACTCTCTAGTAGGACAACTGAACTATGAAGCAAAATAAAATTAGTAATGCTGAACATTATTATTAAACACTAATATGACAGTACTATTTTGTATCTTTTCATAACTACAGTATTCATCTAGCATTAAGGATAAAAACTCCACAAAAGTTTAGGGTATAAGTTTCAGTATAATGCTGTTAGCCTATAAAGCTATTTTATTCCTTTCCCCAGATATCTGCATCATTTTGAAGTTGCATTTTTAAGGTCATTAATATACAAGATATTTTAAAATCTTTAAATAAATAAATATTTATTTAATGTAATTGTATTTTAGATAAACAAGTGCTTGAGACAAAATCAACAGTGTTGGCAGCAAAAATTAAAAGAAACTGAAAAACAGTTGAAGGATATGAAAGATCTGAAGGATAAGGTAAGAGATTTTTTTCAAATTTTTTATTAATTATGGCATTCGCAAAATGGTAACAGTATCCTAAAATAGGATTTTTTATTTTTTTTTTTTTTATTTATTATAGTGCCTGGGATTTATTGATTTTGATTTGTGGCTGTTGTGATATTATGATAACATAATGACTTAAAATTATATGCAGAGCAGGTAAAATGGATTAGAAAAAAATTCATTAACTTTGAAACCTGACTTACAATACTGGATTACAAAAACCCGATCTCCTCATTATCATTAACAATGTTCCTAATTGTAGAACACCAGACTAATGATTAAACATATTAATTCTGTAGCTGATTCTATTAAACCAATACAAGAAGCTTGGTTGGGCCGGAGGTACATGTTAACCATTAAACTTTCTAGAATGAAATATAATTATTGGATCCAAAACATAATGAAAATAAACAAATAAATATAATTTCTGTTAGTGCTCTGGGACAGCCACATAAAGTCAAGAGAAGTTCACGTTCGTGAGAGAGAGAGCATGCAAAACTGTCATCATATTTAGCAATCTTGTTCATCCATGGGCATACCTGTGTACTTCCACTTGACCACCCAGTCATAGGCACCTCCGTAGCCAGGTGGGCAGGAGCAGCAGTGCGTAGCACACGCTTCTTGATTAGATCGGGGTTCGAGCCCGTGCCCACCAAATACGGAGGATGCAGAAAGGTCAGGGAATGACCACCGCATATCCCCAGAGCAATATGGCCTTAGTTGCTAATGCTCCTAAAAAAAAACCAAATAACAAAAAATAACAAAATAACCCAGTCATATGTACACTTAATTTTAAAATCAAGTATTAGCATTAGTAGAGGCATATGATGCAAGAAAGCAAGCTTATGCAGCATCAGCCAAAAAAAAAAACAAAAAGAAACACTTCCATTTCACCCCTCCGTTCATTTGAAATACCTGTCCAGCTGAGCCTTAAATTTATTTAGGCTATCAACTTCCACAACAAGGGATGGAAGTCTGTTCCACCAACCAACTAACCGCTGGCTAAATGCAAATTTCCGCACATCTATCCTACATCTGTCTTTCCTCAATCTGAATTTATGCCCTCTCAGGTGATTATTCTGAGCAAGAGGAAGAATCCCATCGGCATTGAGCATGCTCAAACCATTCAGGGCTTTATACACCTCTATCAGATTGCCTAGTCTCCAGACACACTGTAATTTGCAAAACTTAAGCCTTTCTTCATAAGAGCAACCCTTTGTTCCATTCACTAATCTTGTTGCCGTCTCTGTACTCGTTCCAACAGCTCTACATCCTTCTTGAACTGAGGCCTCCAGACCTGTATACAGTACTCAAGGTGTGGCCTGACCATTGCCTTATACAAGGGAATAATCACCTCCTTATCTCTGCTAGAAAAATTCCTGTATATCATTGACAAAACACCATGAGCTACTCTTGCAGCCCATCTGCACTGCTCAGAGAACTTCATATCTGCCTGCACAATTACCCCCAGGTTCTTTTCATTCTTACCACTGTCAGTGTAGTACCACTCAGTTGATACGTTGCTCTGGGGTTGCTGTTTCCCAGATGTAGTACTTTACATTTGTCAGTGTTAAACTTCATTTGCCACCTCTCAGCCCATATGTTCAACCTTTCCAGATCCTGTTGCAGCAGCATAGCATCAGTAGTGTCCTTAACAACCCTGCCAACCTTTGTATCGTCTGCAAACTTGTACATTAAGCTTGATATACCATCATCAATATCATTATAAATACAGAAAACAATAATGGACCCAACACTGAACCCTGAGGGACTCCACTAATAACGTTAGTCCACGATGAGCAGTGTCCATTGATTACCACTCTCTGTCTTCTCCCCCTCAACCATCCCTTTATCCATAGCAGCAATTTGCTTCTAATGCCACACTGCTCCAATTTGCGCAGCAGTCTTCCATGTGCAACAGTATCAAAAGCCTTTCTAAGATCCAAGTATATAATATCAAAGTTATTCCCTGCATCCAGTTCTTTTGTGACTGCATCATAGTATCCAATCAAATTGGTCTGGTAAGACTTTCCCTTAACAAAACCATGCTGTGTCCGAGCTATAACTGAAGTCTTGGCTAGATGATCCTGCAGTGCTTCTTTAACCAGTGCCTCCATTAATTTTCCTGGAACAGAAGTTACTCTCACAGGTCTATAATTACTTGTGTCAGCCTTTGATCCTCCTTTGTGAATTGGGGTCACATTTGCACATCTCCAGTCTATGGGTACCTCCCCCGAGTCCAAAGAAGCTCTCATAGTTATGGCTAAGGGTATGCTTACTTCCTTTGCTGCCTCCTTTAATATAACTGGATAGATCTCATCCACCCCAGGTGCCTTTTTTATCCTCAACAATTTCTCCTCCACTTTCCTCTCAGTTATTACAAAATCATCTAGCTCACTGCCAGAGTTTACTTCACCTCTGGCATTCCCCTTCCTGAATAACTCCTCATGTGTGAATATAGATGCAAAATACTCGTTTAATTTGTTAGCCACCTGAGCAGGATCCTCAACTGTTGAACCATCAATATCCAGTGGACCAATCTGATTCATCCCTTTCCTTCTAGAGTTTACATAGGTAAAAAACTCTTTGCATCCTTTGCCAAGGATTTCTCATAATCTGCCTTTGCCTGCCTAATCTCCTTTGTGACTTAGTTACAGACCAACTTATCTATCATAGGCTTCCATGTCACCCATTAATTTATATGTATCCCATGCATTTTTCTTCTCTGCCATATACAAGTATACATGAAACTGGACTGGCAAACTCCTACATGAGGAGAGGGGGGTTCCCATTCTTGATAAGTTGGAAAATGCGAGAATATATAATTTTTATATAATATAAATAAAAATGATTATCATTGTTAATTATTAAAAAAATAATTAGCAATATTGGTTATTCAAATTAAAATACTGCAACTATATTGTTAACTTACTAGTAATCCAGATAAGATCAATCCTCTACTCTTATAATTTTATGCTTAAAACTGCATCTGCCCTGATTTTATCATTGGCTTTTTTTATATATAATAAATTTGTTGATTTGTTAACACAATAGTCATGCACAGTTGAGGAAGCACTGTTTCCACTCTTTTAATGATATCTTATAATGCCATAACATTATGCTGGCTATTAGTTGGAAAAACTACTTTCACTAATTTTGTATTCTTTGATGTAATCACTGAAGTTTAATAATAAAATTTTTAATTACTAATTGGCAAGACTTACTGTAACTAGACATTTCTTTGAAAAACCAAAAGTAAGATGTATTACACGTAGAACCAGTGAAAAACATATGTACATTAGAGCATTGTTACCAAAACATGAGTATTAAAGCATTATTACCAATACACTTGATTGGGCAGTTTGTAGGTTTCAGTTGCCATTTTCCTCAGCTTTAAACATTAAATTTAATGTTCACTCTTTATTCCATCAGCTTAACATAATGATAATGCCTTGAATGACACATCAGCTCTAAAACAACTGTGTGCAAATGACATTGCACCATGGACATGTATGCAGTGGACTCAGTCCTGAAACTTAAATATTAAACCCTGTCTAATTTTAGATCTGCATTGGGGAAAAAAATTCTGGGCTTAGAATTATCCAGATTTGTCCAACTATGTGTAAACAATGTGGTTATTAATAACTGTAAAATTATGAATTCAGGACAGTTTTAATTAGTCCTGAATTCATAATTTTTCAAAATAGTTGTGTGCAATTATTTCATAGTGATTCTAATGTTTTATTAATACCTTTATTCTATTTCTTACCTGGCTGGCACTGACTTTTATTACAGTATAGAATACATAATTATGCAATAAAAAAATTATTTAATTACATTCTTAATCTATTAAACATAACCTAATTGCTGAAGGGTTTGAAAAATTTATTTTTGAGTTAAAATTTATAATTCATATTGTTTCTTTAAATATTATATTAAAATTATTTTAAGGAATTGCAAGACCTGCGGGACCAGGTACGAGACTTAATGTTTTATTTAGAAGCTCAGGAAAAGCTTCAGCAAGTTCCGGATGCCACTAGACAAGAGATACAAGAAGGCCATATTGTAGTTGGAGCTTCTAGTTCTCCTAGTACAAACAGTGGAACCCCTCGCCACAGGAGGAAAAAGGCTCGCTAATCTGTTGGGGATTTTTTTCTATTGATGCTAATAATGCACATATAAAATATCAAGTACTAACCAATACAGTTACCTAAATATGTAAATATTCCTTCACTGTATTAGATTTTTTAAAAATAGTTACATGCCGCTGTAAATATTTTTTTTTCTTCTGTTTCATATACTTTAAATTTGAAACAAAAAAAAAATTGTTGCAATGTGTATAAATGTAAACATCTTATGAGCCCTGATATTTTCATTATGTGTAAATTCATTTCTGAAAAAATTCAATAATGGTACTAAAAATGCTGATTTATTTAATGTGAATAGTTGAAGTAGTTACCCCCCTCCCCATATATGGAATGCTGTTTAACAGAAATCTGGTGGGGATGGTTATTTTTTTATTTTAAATGTGGCGTGATTGTTTATACAGTTTCTCTAGTTACAATATCTAATTGTTCTCTAGTCTTGGAGGACATTATGTTTTGTTGCCTCTCAGTTTTTAGTTATTATTTATTAGTAGTAGTAGCAAATGATGCTAGAATGCCAGTTTATACAGACCAGGAGGGGGGGGGAAACCTATACTTCTCCTTTCATCCATCCCTAACCATTTATCTAGTTTTTCCTTGAATTTCTTCAAACTGATCACCTCTACAACACCAGATGAGGTTTTGTTGCAACAATCAACCACCCTCTGGATGAAGGTGAATTTCTGCACATCCAATCTTTAGTCATCCTTCCTCAATTTGAGTTTATGCCCCATCATGTGCATAGTGTGAACTGAGTTCATTGATAAAGTTTTAATATGGGGAATTCATAATATCAGCAGTAGCTCTTGAACTTATGTATTATTCATTATGTATTATCCATATGTATTATTCATTCTGCATTATTAGTATCATTATCTTCATTGTTTCAGAAGGAAATGGGAAGAAATTCAGGAAGTGCAATAGGAGCTAGTTCTTATTTTTCTCAGCAGCTTCTTCAGTTTTTGTATATAAGTAATAAAAATATTTGGCATGATACAAAATATACACTTATTACCTTTCTGCTTTAAGCCCCATCAATAGCTGAATTTCAAAAGAACAGGAATTATTGCAGAAAATAGTTTTAAAAATTATCCAGCTCTTTGGAAATTTTCATCAGTGATAATTACTGGAGGGACCTAAATATACTTTATATTGTATAAATATATGTTTGTTTGTTTGTTTGTCTGTTATTTGTGTAAATATGTTATTTCAACTTTAAAATATTATGGTGCTTATGTTATTTACCTTAAATTTTCATATTTTGAGAATTTCAAGTATGTTGTGTATGAATATACCTGTTCTCAGAACTCGGGCACTTTAAAAGCAGATTCTTGCTAAAACAAAGTCAACCGCAGGTTAGGATATTTCGATATGGCTTCATTTTCTGCAATATCTATGCTCTATTTGTTATGTTATACAAGACTTTATTCATAAAATTTTAAAAATAGTTTTCTTTTCCAGTCTTGGAAATATTTTTGAGCCTATACATCTACTTTTAATTTTGCATAATCTGTACTCAAGTGAGGTTAATTCTCCATTTTTAAACATACAGATGTAAAACTTATACATATCACATTTCTTGTAACATAATCAATGTATAATCTTCAAATTAAAAATTTTAATTTAAATTCCTTCCCCACCTTACAGTTCCATTACTATGTGTGTCTGGTTTACTTATATGATATTTGGTATCATGTTTATGAATGGCACTGTATTAAGTTACCATGATTATTCTGCTATTGTGTATTTAAAATATTTTGTTCTGGTGATATATAAAAGTGGAACCATTGCAAGTAGGATCTTATATACTAAGGATAAGTGATCTGTGGAATTCCCTTCTAATTTTTTGACGGTTTTTATTGTTTTTAAAATATTTTACTGTAAAAAAATACAAATAAAATTTTTGTTTTGTTTATGATAAAGTGCTAGGTTGTGTTTTTCACACCATTTAATAAGATCCAAAAGCAGTTATATCACTATTCTACATTGTTTAGGTTTTGTTGTTTCTTTACTGACAGTTGCAACTATAAGATTTAGATAAAATAATTTGAAAGTAATTGTTAATTAATTTCAGGTAATTATCAAATTTCACATTGATTTGTATTTTATAATTAAAGTAAGTGAAACAACATATTTTATACTTAAATTGAAATATTATAAAATAGACTACACTCAATTTCAAAAACGTTATGTTAAAAGGTTTCTAAACAACAAATATGTTGGCTTTCTCCACAATTATATTATGTTTCATCTACTAACAGCATGGAAATATAACACTCTGAAAGTTTCAGACAAGTCTATTTAGGCTGTTAAAAATTTTAGAATGATAACTTGCTGTAGTGCCTCACCTAAACAAAAAACCTTTAATGAATTGCAAGAAATTTACAAGTTTACCAGATTGACATGACATGACATAACTATTTAGATTTTGCAACATGTCACACAAATGGACATAATTCCAAATATATTCTGTATAACAGTGACCATTATAAAGTATAAGTTTTAGATTATAGAGAGATGAAGCTTGTAAAAGCAAAAATTACAAATGCTTATTTTTCACACTGTACTCTTTTCCTTGAAGAAAACATGAAATACTGCAGTATAATAGGTATAGTTGTCTGTTATAACAAGTAGCAGAATTCTGAGAGGAGAGTTAAGGACTCCTGTCTCAGAATTTTGCTATCTAGGGACTATTAATACTACTTGGGTACAGATTAATCGGGTACAGTATAGGTCACCTTAGTCTAAACTTGTGCTTAAAATAAGGTGACCAACTATTATAATTAAAGATTATGGTTCATATAATTAGCAGAATAGAGGCAAGAGTGAGATCTGAATGGTTAGGATTTTATTATTTTTCAATTGTACATATTTAATTATCCAAAGAGAAATAAATTTATAACTGTTTTCAGTATTGTCGCAGTGAGTTGCAACAGTTGAATTCTTTGTAGTAAATATGGTCTGTGTTAAATATCAAAGAATCAATCTGATTTGTAATTTTTTTTTTAACAGAAAAGCAAGTTGGGTTGTTACAAAGATAATAACTCCTAATATAATAACTAATAGTGTTTTTATTTTATGCATTGTTATTAATAAAATGACTAAAATAGGAACATATATAATGAAAGTGGTGCTTATAAAAAGCAAAAGCTGCTTCTGGTTTATATCAGAATGACTGACTGGAGGAAACGAGGAATACCTATTTGTGTATTAGTTTGCATCCCATTTGGGGCTGTAGATAATAATATTTATTTTATTTTATTAATGAATTTTTAACTTTTGTAGAGTTATGAGGTCACCCAAAATATTATCTGGGATGTTGGGCCTCAAACTTTAATCTAACTGTGAAACTATTTGCCAGTAAAGGCAATGAGCCCCAAAGATGAATTGACTGAAAAGGTGGAATGTGTATAAAGTGAATACCAAGGTGTATAGCAAAAAACAGCTTTAAGTAACTTCTGAATGTCTACTTATTTAATTCCCACATGAAAGGATTAAAAATAAAAAAAGATAAAAATGTGAAGGCTAGGTAAACATTAAAAAGACATTTTTCTGAAATGCATTTCAACCAAGCATGTCAGGTCTAAAAACACCTGAGATGGGACATAAAATTAAAAGAATGAAAACAAAGAAGGAAAAAAAAAAAACTTTAAACACATTTGTATTTTTATTTATTATTATGTTTTTTTTATCCTGTCACATGGAAATTTAAGCAGACATTCATAGGTGAGTTACTATAACCTTAAGTTGTGAAAAGTTATTTAATTAATGTTCTGATATCACTTGCACTCAGGATGTATCAAAAGAATCTGTGATCTTGCCATGACAAATATGTGTGTCAATCCTAATGAAAGAGTAAAGAAACAAGTAAAAAGTTCCAGTTAATAAAATGCTTTCACATATCTCTTGTCTTCTCTCTCATTTTAACTGTAGGAATGACCCCCCCCCTCCTCCTCCCAGCATGATAGAAAGTTCAGTTCAAAAATCAGTTAAAAGTAAAAGGTAAAGTTAAAAGAATTTAAGGTAACTTAAATTCTTTTAACTTTTACCCTCAATGTCATCTTATTTTTGTTCAGAATGTCTCATGTTTCCAATTAACTTTTTAAAGCTTGTTTTTAATAATTCCTATGCCAGTGTCTTAACTTTTGTAGTTCAGCTGGCATTTTCAGTCTGAAATTAATTTTTAAAGCATAGTGGTTACATTTTTAATAACTCTTGACTTTAAGAAAGAAATGGTCTCAAGAAAAAATTATCCCTATTATTTATCTGTTCAATCCTAAGTAAATCTGAGTAATGCTAAAAAAGCCACTTTCATAAGCTGAGCGATAAATTTTTAGAATGACTCTGGAAGCTAAAATTATCTATCATATATCCAAAAAAAGTAGTGTAGGCAATTTTTGCATTGTGACACTGAATGTGGATGCATAAAATGCCTTGATCATTACAACCAATTAGAAGAAAATTTCTGCTTTTGACTAACTTGGAAAACTGGCTATGTTATAACAGGCATTTAAGCAAAGCAAAAAAAAAAAAAAAAAGTGGAACCTAATTTTAATGACACCCCAAGCATGTTTGATAGCTAACCTCTTCCATCTTCTTTCCTCTTGTGTACCATGTTTAATACAGCTCTTCAGAATGTTGAAAAACTGAAATTTGTAATGTATTAAGCCCTGCCCTAGGGTGCTCCCACCATCTGCATTCTGATTCACTGATCTCTTTTCTGAATGGCATATCAATTTTCAATTATGCTCCTGCAACCTCTTTTTTTTATAATTGGCTATGTTAGTGCTCTACAATAAAATATTTATTTATTAATGTCCCACTACTTAAGTAAGATTGCTTGCATGGGTATAAACCATGTGCAATTGGAAGGAGGGTGTAGTTTGACCCCCAAGAAATTGGTACATTATTTCTGATTATTATCAGTGTCTGCTTAGTTTTATTACTATCCACTTTAAGGTACTCAAAGCAAAATTGCTTAGTTTTGTAAGTGGAAATGGTTGGCTTTTTTATGTGTGATACATAATATAGCAAGTAATCACAGATTTTTTTATTAACAGAAAAACTTTTTCTCCCCTGACCAATATGAATTTCTGGTTATGCCCCAGTATATAATCAGAAATTATTCTGACTTTCTGTTGGAAGACCAAGAAGTATACTCCAGAATCTGGAACAATTGCACATGAACAGTCCAAAACAGTCAGAATCAAACTCAAACACTCCTCTCTGAAAAGGAAAAACCCAGAGACCATCCAACTTAAAGCCAATTGTGAACTGCCATTTATATTTGGCTGCTGATGGTGGGCCTGGCAGACCTACGTGTTGCCAGGCCCACCATCAGCAGCAGAGAATGTTCAGGGCAATCCATGCCATATGAATAATGGAAATACTATCTTTAGTCATTCTTGACACCCTAAGGATAATCCAAAATCAAGAATATTCAAGACCTGAAGGGGGGAAAAAGCATTGAAATCAGACGTGATTGCCTAATCCAGTATTCTAAAATCCTTGATTAGGGCCTTCAGTTTGTAATGGCATAGCCCTTCAGAGCAAACTGCCATCATGAAGACCATATTAACCCCAGGGGCTCACATCTGGTGAGTATGGGCTTGGCACACCCAGGGTCTTGAGCTGGATATCATTCTCTTTCTTGGTGATTCCCTTCTACTTCTGACTCTCTCTTAGGGTAACTTGGAAATATTTTTTTTTTAGCTGGTGCAGCATAAGCCTCAGGCTTCCTTGCACCATATAGCTAATGATAATAATAATATTTACGAACAATGGCTATTCTAAATCCTTCATCTCGCAACAGGTAAAGTCCTGAATCAGTTTAAGTAAGCTGCCCTGTCATCTCATCAGAACCACCAGCAAATACTCTGGCTTAGCCCAGGAACAATTTGAAGTGATGCCATTTTTGCAGAGATCAGTGATAAAAAGATTAACAAAAAAGGCGTGTTAAAACAAAGTTCATTGCTTCCGAGTCCTTGAAACACCACCTTAAATATCAACTCACTGGCAAAGGAGAAATCCACATAGCTGAAGGATGCTACATAGGTCAGCAAGAGGAAGCTAGCACTTTGGCTCAAAGAACACCAGATAAAAATAAAACCTTGGATCCTGGGCCAAATTCCTGGGAGTAAGATCATGTGGGATGTCCCTCACTAGACTTCAGATAGGCATATTTGCATGATCAACCACTCCAAAGCATATGACCTGCATATGAATAATGAGTCCATGTATTTATGGGCAGAGTGCTGGCCTTGTAGTTGGAGATTCCAAAGTAGGTGACAACCTAGCTCAACAAGCACTAATCGTGCTGCAAAAATGGATCCGCCAACAACCAGAGTGAGATGATCTCATAGGATCATAGCACACTGCAATACAGTGGCATCAAGCAGCTCCTTGCTGGCTTCTGCATCTCCTGTTCTTTGTTAAAGCTTGGTATATTCTAAAGTTTGTTCTAAACATTTTAAAGCAGAATGCTTTGGTTGTAAAACGTTTAGAAGCATTTGGCTGAAAGGAGGATGCAATTTCTACAATTTTTGATTTCCCTTTCAATTTAATGAAGAAAACAGCCAAAAGTCAACCAGAACCTGACTACACTTTCACTTTTTTTTTTCCTAATTAGACCAGGGCTTGTACTAAGAAAGTTAAATGCAACAATATTTTGTCAATTGACTTCAGTGTAGTACAAATGTCATTGTAAAAGACCTGTATGCTTTTAGAATACAATGATTGTTTTATTTATGCAAGGTGCAAGCCAAAAGTTTCTGGACTAGGGAAATAAAATTTATTTAGCTTTATGTTAATTACATGTTAACATTGTCCCCTTCCCAGAGTTCATACATTGCTCCAAGTATTTCTCCCACTTTTTGAAACATCCCTGTAACTCCTATTTTGTAATGCTGTCGCTTGAATTACTTTGTTTCTTCATCCTTTTAATTGGATTTTCATTTTGGAGAACAAGAAAGCGTAGCTGAGTGGTCAAGCACATGGGTGCATAAGTACACATGCCTTGAGTGTCCAGGGTTTAAGCCTGTGACTGCTGAATATGGTGCTGTTTCTTGTATTCTGTCTATCTTGTGAATTCTTCTGACCATTTGGTTGTACTGGAGTATAAACGGAAAATTTATTTTTTTTTTATTTTAAGAAGTCACAGGGGACCCAGTGCAGTAGGATGTGAGACCATTGGCATTTTGTTTCTGGTTAACAACTGCTGAACAAACAGAGCTGTGTGGACTGGTGCATTGTCATGATGCTGAATGCAGCATTTAGGCATCTCCTGACACCCTTTGTCAACTGCTTTAGGGTAGAACTAGTGATTTATAGTTTTGCATGGAGGAAGGAACTCCTGATGAACAATTCCCTCATTGCTGAAAAAAACAGCATGCACTTGATATTTGATCTGACTTGCCTTGCATTTTCTGGAGATTGGCATGATGGACTTTACCACTGGGAGTATTTCTGCTTTGTTTCTGGGTAATAACTATTAAGTCAGTTTTCATCCTCTGTTATGAGCATGTGAATGAAGTTTGTGGATGCTTCCATACAGAAAGTTGGTTCTGTTTCTGTTCATTATTCGGCAAATGGCGCACAAATTTTGCTGCAATGTGCTCTATGTTTCAATTTTCAGCTGAAATGCGTGGGCAAGCACTATTATCGGCTTAGAATGTCAGAAATATCGTTAATCATACACCTCCTGCCCTCATGGATGCACTTTTTCAACATTTTCTTGTCCAGTTTGATGATGGGAGACTTGAGTGCTTGAAATACTCAACCGAAGTTTGGCCACTTTGGGAAAAATGCGAATACTGTGAAAACTTAGTGTTTTATCCATGTTATCATCACCAAATGTTTGAGCATTTCGTACGTCTCCGGCTCACATCTGGTGAGTATGAGCTTGGCACACCCAGGGTCCTGAGCTGGATATCATCATTCTTCTCTTTCTTGGTGATTCCCTTCTAGCTTTCTCTCTCTCTCTCTCTCTCTCTCTCTCTCTCTCTCTCTCTCTCTCTCTCTCTCTCTCTCTCTCAGGGTAACTCAGGGATTTTTTTTGGCTGGTGCAGCATAAGCCTCAGGCTTTCTTGCACCATATAGCTAATAATAATAATAATAATAAATAAAATGTTTTCCCAAGTTTATGACAAAATTTTATGAAAATTTGCTGTTCCTTACGTCCATCTTTGTGGGTAGCACAGTGGTTATAGCCACCATCCTCCCAACACCTGGTGGAAAAGGCCCAGGTTCGAATTCCGTCAATGGCTCGAAGAACTTTCATGAACTTTTCACTCAGTGGCTGATTTAGTCTGTCTCAGGCGAGACAGCAAAGTTTTCTCTCCCGTAAACTCTGGTTTTTCGTTCAGCAAATGGTCAATTTGAACATCTGCAATGGTTCCTCTATCTGTTACATGCTCAATTTACAGACACGATTGCTGCTGTTACATGCTCAATTTACAGACACGATTGCTGCTGTTACATGTTCAATTTACAGACACGATTGCTGCTGTTACATGTTCAATTTACAGACACGATTGCTGCTGTTACATGCTCAATTTACAGACACGATTGCTGCTGTTACATGCTCAATTTACTTACATAATATAGACGGATAGATGAAATGATTATCGAGCTGCCTTAATATGACAGTTTTTTTCATTTTTTCTTTACTCAGCTACAAAATCTCAAGACACTCAACAGAAACGCGCCACGCTAACACACATGGAATTAGTTCAGCGGTATCTAACGGCGCACTGCTACAATACACGTTAGCGATTTATGCGGCCAGTTCGGTAACTTTTGGTTTGCATCTCGTACATTTTCACCGGATAGATTTTAGTCAGTTATTTCACATAAATTTGGTTTACTTTGAGAGAGGAAAGGTTACAAAATATTTGTGTTGTGCAATTATTGACAGTAGAAAATTTAAGCTGTAAAAATGATTGCATTCAACTGATTTCGAAAATGGTAAATAATTCCGTAAGACAACCCCAGGGGCTCACATCTGGTGAGTATGGGCTTGGCACACTTAGGCTCCTAAGCTGGATATCATCATTCTTCTCTTTCTTGGTGACTTCCTTCTACTTCTCTCTCTGGGTAAATTGGTTTTTTTTTTTTTTTTTTGCTTGTGCAGCAAAAGCTCCAGCTTCTTTGCACCATATAACTAATAATAATAATAATAATAATAATAATAATAATAGCGTAATGCTGTTACCTTAAGGAATTATACAGATCTCGGTAGTAGTGGCCTTTATGCTTACGTTTTGTGATCCCACACATTGGTATTAGCTAAGCGGTGAAGGTTTGAATTTAAAGGATTGAAAATCCGAATTACGACTGGAGACGTAAACTTTTCATAAAACCACTATTAGGAAGAACAATTTCATGTATTGCATTCGAGATAACTTAAGACGATTTGCATAATCACCACAAAAATCTGCAACAGCTGCGAGTGAGACTGATATCAACAAAGCAAGTATAAACCGGATTTTCAAAAAAGCTAAAATTGCCACACGATATGAATGCAGATGATCTCGGTCTCTGAGTTTA